>NC_090929.1:912575803-913775803 GCF_040938575.1 Ambystoma mexicanum
CCCCCCAGCAGTGAGGGGCACCTGCCAGTAGGCCCCGACACATGTCCCCCAGCACCCCCACCCCCCAGCAGTGAGGGGCACCTGCCAGCAGGCCCCCACTCATGTCCCCCAGCCCCCCCCACCCCACCAGCATTGACAGGCACCTGCCAGCAGGCCCCCACTCATGTCCCCCAGCACCCCCACCCCCCAGCAGTGAGGGGCACCTGCCAGCAGGCACCCACTCATGTCCCCCAACCCCCCACAACCCCCAGCATTGACATGCACCTGCCAGCAGGCCCCCACTCATGTCCTCAAGCACCCCCTCCCCCCAGCAGTGAGGGGCACCTGCCAGCAGGCCCCCACTCATGTTCCCCAGCACCCCCACCCCCCAGCAGTGAGGGGCACCTGCCAGCAGGCCCCCACTCATGTCCCCCTGCACCCCCATCCCCCAGCAGTGAGGGGCACCTGCCAGCAGGCCCCCACTCATGTCCCCCAGCTCCCACACACCCCCAGCATTGACAGGCACCTGCCAGCAGGCCCCCACTCATGTCCCTCAGCACCCCCACCCCCCAGCAGTGAGGGGCACCTGCCAGCAGGCCCCGACACATGTCCCCCAGCACCCCCACCCCCCAGCAGTGAGGGGTACCTGCCAGCAGGCCCCCACTCATGTCCCCCAGCACCCCCACCCCCCAGCAGTGAGGGGCACCTGCCAGCAGGCCCCCACTCATGTCCCCCAGCCCCCCCACACCCGCAGCATTGACAGGCACCTTCCAGCAGGCCCCGACACATGTCCCCCAGCACCCCCAGCCCCCAGCAGTGAGGGGCACCTACCAGCAGGCCCCCACTCATGTTTCCCAGCACCCCCACCCCCCAGCAGTGAGGGGCACATGCCAGCAGGCCCCCACTCATGTCCCCCTGCACCCCCACCCCCCAGCAGTGAGGGGCTCCTGCCAGCAAGCCCCCACTCATGTCCCCCAGCACCCCCACCCCCCAGCAGTGAGGGGCACCTGCCAGCAGGCCCCAACACATGTCCCCCAGCACCCCCACCCCCCAGCAGTGAGGGGCACCTGCCAGCAGGCCCCAACACATGTCCCCCAGCCAACACGTCATCACAATCCAGATCCCTGGCTCTTATGGCCACCCAAATCCCACCCCACGCCACCCCAGTCCAAACACCCAACCAAGCTTTACATCCACTCCAAATTGAAATCCCCATTACATGATAGATCACAAATAAGCAGTATGTGCATGAGTACAAGTCTGTCAGACCCACACAATGGCAACACATGACTGAGAAAACCCACATTGTGACATGCATGAAACCAATGAGAGAAGACCACACATTGAAGTAAGAAACAAAAATGTATTCAAGTCAAAATGAAGGGAATGAAATCAAAACACACAATAATGCCAATAATAATCGAAATGCAGCATGTCCCAAAAAATGATAAATAAATAAAATGAGAATCCAAATTAATCCAAATGAAACTGTGTCCAAAGTCAGCGTCCAACAAAGCAAATCCAAAGGGAAAGAAAAGCATAATATCCATTGCTCCATGGTGAAAAAAAAAAGATGAAGGAGAAAAATCCACTGTAAAACTATGTACAAATAGCAAATCCAGGGTCCATGAGCCCAACGACATAAATGAAACCTACAATGAAACCTACTTAATTACTAACTATATACAAAAATGTGGGGCATAGTCCATGCGCCCCAAATGAAAGAAAAAAGAAATGAAACTTAACACTAATGAACTATATACAATGGCGGCGGGCAAGTCCAATGGCTCACTTGTTGATGTCATGGGCCAGGGCATCATCGAAATCCTGTTCAAGGTCTTGGAGGCGGGCCTGTTCACTGGCCCCAAGGTCTCGCAGGGATAACACCATGTCCACCTCCAACTCCCTGCGAATTCCCTCGAGGCACTCAGCCCGCCACAGCGCCCTGCGCATGGAGTTCTCCGCCCTGACCATTGTGAGCCGTGCCTCCTCCGCCTGCCGCCACTCTGCACCTATCCGCTGGCCCAACCGCTGCCACACGGAAGACACTCCCATTCCAGGGTCCTCCTGCCCTCCGGCCGATGCCTGCCCCTCTGATGTAGATGGCCCAGAGCCATGATGCCTCCCACGCTGAGTCTGCCGCTGCCTCCGATGCAACTGCTTCTGCCAGCACGACGGCATCCAGGCCGATGGAATCCACCGACGCCTTTGTGCACGTGCCCTGCCCGATGATGCCGGAACATCCTCCATCTGCTGGGGTCCAGTTGCTGGGGTGTCCACCCCTGCTGGACCTCTGACTCCCGACTGTGGCAGGGATGGGATCCCCACGAGCTGGCTGCGTTGGTCAGGGCAGGTCCATAGGGGGCCCTGGTGGCATCTGGGCTGGAAGACGGCATGGAGAACGACTGGCGCATAGTCTCCACAGAGGAGGAGAGGGCCGCCAGAGTGGCTGACACATGTACAAAACCCCCGACCATGGACACTCCCAACTGGGCCACGTTGGCACGCTGCTCTTCATGATGATGTGCATGCTCCCCCCGGGAAGCACGCACGCCATCACGAATGTTATGCGTGCGCAATGCGACATCAATCAGGACCTTCTCCATAAGGTCTGGGGTCCCCTCGTCCGCAGATAGGAGTGTCAGATGATATGGACATCCCCCCTACTTGCGGACGGGCCTGGGATGGGGCATCCCTGCTGGTGCATGGTGGTGCAGTCACAGTGTCGGGGACAGTGACATGCACAGGCCCCTCCACGGCGACCTGTGCTGCCTCCTGCCCCTGCCCCTGGACTGCACCACTTGCACCAGTGGTACCACCCCCACCAGGCCCCATGTGCGGCTCAGTAGCGGCCTCCTCCTCCGCTATGGAAACCACCAACCTGGATGGCTCCACACCGTCTTCTGCCGTTGCAAGCCCCTGTGGGGGCTCACCCACCCCTTCCGCTGCAGCCGTAGTGGCAGACGCAGTACCAGTCCCCTCACTCCCGGATGATGGTAATTTCTGGGAGGGTGACTGGGCCTTGCGTCGCCGGCCAGTGGGGGCATCCCCGCTGCTTTGCACCACAGAACCGTCTCCGCCCTCTTCATCACTTGCCGCTGTGTAAAGGGAGACATAGAACACAAGCATCAGGGTACTGTACAATGGTCCCCTAGACATGAAGCAATACAGATGGGTGGCACTGTCAAACATCACTTCCATCATGTCCCTCCACAACACATGGGTCAGTGCAGGCAAAACACATGCAGTAACAGGCACGGCGCATGCTATGAACATTAGCATACATGTCCAAGGGACTCTTGAAACATACAATGCTGGTTTGAAACTCACATGCATCATGGGTCATGCCTATCACATGCACACACTTCAACGTAGTTTCATCCATCTGGCCTCGTACACCCCAGACACAGTGGATACAAGGATGAGTAGGCTGCATCAGTGATTCTGAACATTGTCACAGACATGTGTCATGCATCCATGGCATTTACAAGTCACAGACATGCAAGTTAGACACACAGACATGGACACCATACATGTCCATGACAGCAGCACCCATCTCTCAAACCCCATCCATGTCCAATAACAGAGACTGGCATGCATTAATGTGTGCATTCCGCATGCTGCTCCGCATGTTGCATTGTAACACATGCACCAACCATGTGGATCACACATTACTGGTCTCACATGCATGACCTTGATGTCCCTGCACACACACATACGTACATGGCCTATGTCACACATACAGGCAAGTATCAGACAACCAGTACCCTGCAACATGCCCTGTCTCACACAGCAATGCGTGGCCACTTACCACTCAACTCCAGACGGGTCTGCCTCTGAAGGATCTGGGCGTGGAGCGCTGGGCCTACGTGTTCCAGGACCCTCATCTGGATGGTACTCATGCTGCCCGGCCCCCCTCCAGGAGATGCCGGGCCTTTATGAGGGTCCTGGACCTCAAGTCCTCCCAGCGCTTCTTGACTTGCTTGATGTTGCGGGTTGCCACCCCCTCCGTGTTGATGGCAACCACAAAGTTGCCCCAGATCCTATCCCGTCCTTCCTTGTTGGCGCGTGATGTTCCGAAGAGGGCATCATAATGCCCCAGGACATGCTCTACCAGGACACCAACTTCCTTCTGACTGAAGCTGGTGGTCCTCTGCCCCTCTGGCTGGGGGTCGCCAGTGGTCTCAGATGGTGTTTGCCCTGACATGGCGACCCCCGAGGCAGGTGTGGGTGGGCAACTGTGTCCTGGGGCTGGGCTGTGGATCGATGGTATCCCCGTCAGGAGTCTTCTGTTCCAGCAGGGGTGGACACAGCAACTGGACATCTGCAGATGGCTGATGTGCAGACACCAAATAGCAGGGCACATGGGCAGCAGGCAGTCAGGCAGCAGCAGATGGCAGGTGGGAGCGTGCTCAGGGTTCTGGGGGGCAGGAAAATGGCCTTCAGGGTAGGAGCGTGGTCTTCTGTGTCTTTTTGCGTGGCCAGCTTGATACAGAGTGATTTGGCACGTGAAAAAGTGCACGTCAGCGTGTAATTCGAGGAAAGGCCCTTAGCGTGTAAGCGCGTCAGCACGCATATACGCGATTTCATTGGACCAAATACCTTTAGCGCGTAAGCGTGTCTGTGACGTATCGCGCACAGGCGTTGCCCTGGCAGGGCTTGAAGATCCCACGTGGATTTCCATTGCTCTGTAAGTGCTTTTCGTGGGGTGCGGTGCGTGTGTTGTCCAGGCGTTGGGGTTCACACGCTATTACTTCACAGCGGGTGGGTGTTGGCTATGCGTTCTTCTACACTCAAGGCAGACGGTGAGTGGTACCCCGCTCGCCCAAGGCCTATCGCGTGTGAACCGACAAGAAGTACAGATTTCACCCACTCGCTCTCCACGAAAAGCACGTACAAGAAAATGGTGCCCTACACGTACCTTTTAAACCGGCCCACACGTACACTTCACTTACGCTGGTATGCGCCCTTTCCTCCAATTACAAGCGATGACACTCAGACGTGCAGTTTTTCCACGTGTACTCTGTCATCACGTGCTATGAGGGAAACACCTGCGCGCGTCACATCACATCACAGACGCGCTTACGCGCTAAGGGCCTTTGGTCCAATGAAATCGCATACGTGTGCTGACGTGCTTACGCGCTAAGGGCCTCTCCTCGAATTACAGGCTGACGTGCACTTTTTCATGTGCCAAATCACTCCGTATCAAGCTGGCCACGCGAAAACACACAGAAGACCACGCTCCTGCCCTGAAGGCGATTTTCCTGCCCCCCAGAACCCCGAGCACGCTCCCAACTGCCATCTGCTGCTGCCTGACTGCCTGCTGCCCACGTGCCCTGCTATTTGGTGCCTGCACATCAGCCATCTGCCGGGGTCCAGTTGCTGTGTCCACCCCTGCTGGAACAGAAGACTCCCGACTGGGATACCATCGCTCCACAGCCCAGCCCCAGGACACAGTTGCCCACCCGCGCCTGCCTCGGGGGGTCGCCATGTCGGGGCAAACACCATCTGAGACCACTGGCGACCCCCAGCCAGAGGGGCAGAAGGCCACCAGCTTCAGTCAGAAGGAAGTTGGTGTCCTGGTAGAGCATGTCCTTGGGCATTATAATGCCTTCTTCGGAACATCACGCGCCAACAAGGAAGGACGGGATAGGATCTGGGACAACTTTGTGGTTGCCATCAATGCGGAGGTGTGGCAACCCGCAACATCAAGCAAGTCAAGAAGCGCTGGGAGGACTTGAGGTCCAGGACCCTCATAAAGGCCCAGCGCCTCGTGGAGGGGGGCCGGGGCAGCATGAGTACCATCCAGATGAGGGTCCTGGAACGCGTAGGTCCAGCGCTCCACCCCCAGATCCTTCGGAGGCAGACCCATCTAGAGTCGAGCAGTAAGTGTACATGCATACTGATTGTAAGATGTGTGTGTGGTGGTGTGCCAATAGTGTGCAGGTTGCACATGTGGTTTTGTAGGGCCATGTATGGATGTGTATGCACAAGGCCGTGAGGCTGAAACATGCGAGTCCTCTCATGTGTGAGACACATGGATGGAGTATGTGTGGGTAAGCATGCAGGCCAAATGCAGATGTGTGAGCACACATGTTTGAATGACTGTGTATGTAAATTGTCAAGGTTGTGGTGTCACACATGGATGTTGGTTCCAGCTGCATGTATCTGCACTGTGTACATGTGCATGTATGTGTATCTGACAAGTGTGCAATTGTGATGCAACATGGATGCACGTGACACTGATATGTAGAAGGATGAATGGCAGATGTGACATGTATGGCTATCTCATCACTGCAACAGTTGGAAGAGATGTAGACATGCATGTAAGTGTGGTGGCGTGTGTGCATGTCTAGTGCACTCCTTGTGTTTCATGTGATGTCAGGCTGACCTTTGGCTGTTCATGCTGTTGCATGTGTATGGATGGTGCTGCCTGGTGCAATATTGCTGTTGAAATGTTCATGTGTGTGAGTTAAAATGACATGTGTGTCGTGGAGTGTGATGCCTTGTCTGTAGTTAAACAATGCCACTCATGTGCAACTGTCATGTTTGTATCAGTCCACTGTACAGTGCCCTGATGCCTGTGTTTTATCTCTCCCTGTTTGCAGCGTCAACTGACGAAGAGGGCGGAGAGGGTGCTGTGGAGCACAGCGGCAGGGATCGTCCCGCCAGCCGGAGACGCAAGGCCCAGCTCCCCTCCCAGGTTGTCATCTTGTAGGGGAGTGAGGAGTCCGGTGCGCGTCCCAGGCTGCAGCTGCCGAGGGAATGTCCAAGAGGCGGAGGTCGGAGTTGGACTCCTCGACAGCAGAAGGGGCAGCTGAGACCCCACAGGTTGCGACGGAGGAAGATGGCACAGAGTCATCCAGGTTGGTGGAGGGTTTGGTGGAGGAGGAGGCCGTGCAAGGGACAGACACGGGGTCTGGAGGTGTGGATTCCACTGGTGCTAGTGGTGCAGTGCAGTGGCAGGGACAGGAGGCTGCACAGGCCACCGCGGAGGTGCCTTGTGTAATCCTGTCCCCGATCCTGTGACTGCATCATCCCGCACCAGCAGGGATGCCTACGTCCAGACCCGTTTTCAGGGAGGGGATCCGCTTACAACAACTGGCCTTCATCTCCCTGCGGATGTGGCTATCCGGGACGGGGTTGAGCCTGTCCTGGGTGGGGTGGCGTTGCGTCAACGGGCCATGCGAGGTGACCTACAGTATTTTCATGAGGAGACTGCACGTCTTCTCGAATGGCTCATTGACCGCGTTGACCTACTGGGACAGCTCACCAGGGCCGGATTCCTCCGTTTTCTGGACCTTGTTCCGAACCCCTTCTCAACTGAACCCCCTATGCCCCAGTCATCCTCCATGCCATCTTTCCACCCATGTATCACCTGGGTACCCTGTGGAGCTGCCTCTTACCCTGCGGCCAGGCTGGTGGAGGACACATCCCTGCCACAGTCGGGAGTCGGACGTCCAGAAGGGGTGGCCACCTCAACAACTGCACCCCAGCCCGAGGAGGATGTGCAGGCAGCAAGAGCCAGGGCACAGGCAGAGGCACAGCAGCAGCAGCAACAAGGTGGGAGCCATCATGGCTTGGGGCCTTCGACATCGGAGGGGCAGGCATCGGCCAGACGGCAGGAGGACCCAGGACTGGAAATGTCTTCCGTGTTGTAGCGTTTAGGCCATGCTATAGATGCGGAGCGGCAGTGGGCAGAAGAGGCACGGCTCACGATGGTCAGGGCGACGAACTCCATGCGGAGGGCCCTGAGGCGGGCCGAGTGCCTCGAGGCAATTTGCAGGGAGTTGGAGGAGAACATGTCGTCGTCCCTGCGAACCCTCGGGCCATGGAAGAGGACCGCCTCCAGGACATTGAGCAGGAGTTAGATGATGCCCTGGCCCGGGACATCCAAAAGTGAGCCGTCAGACTAGCCCGCTGTCCTTGTAAATAGTTTTTAGAGTTAGGTTTCCTTTTCATTTTCCTTTTATTTGTGGTCAATGGACAATGCCACACAAATTTGTATATATTGATATTTGTAGGTAGTTTGTTAGGTAGGTTTCATTTGTTTGGTTGGGATCATGGACCCTTTACATCCTTGGACAATGGATTGTATATAGTTTCATCATGTATTAATTTTTCTTTTTTTTTTGCATTATGGACATGGAGCAATGGATTTATTTTTTCCGGACAATGGATTGTAAATAGTTGGACTATGGATTGATTTCTCTTTTTTTTTATTATGAACATGAAGCAATGGAGATTTTTCTTTACATTTCCTTTGCATTTGCGTTGTTGGAGGGTGACTTTGGACTGTTTTTCTTTCTAATGTTTTTGGATTGGTTATCATTTTCATTCAATCATCTTTTTCACATGCTTTTCATTTCATGTTTCATATTTTGGTATGCTTTCATTTCATTTTTGATTTTATGTACATAATGCATTTTAATTTTTTAGTTCCATGTGTGGGATTTGCTCATTGGGTTGATGCATGTGAAAAATGTGGGTTTACACAAGCAATGCCAACCAGTGTATGTGTGTGACGGACATGTGTTGGTGTACATAGTTGACTTTTGGTTTGTGTCATGAGATCGGCATTTCACTGCTGGGGGGTGGGGGTGCAAGGGGACATGTGTGGGTCATGAGTGGGGGCCTACTGGCAGGTGCCCTGCACTGCTGGAGTTTGGGGGTGCAGGGGACATGAGTGGGGGCCTGCTGGCAGGTGCCCTGCACTGCTGGGGGTGTGGGGGTGCAGGGGGACATGAGTGGGACATGAGTTGGGGCCTGCTGGCAGGTGCCCTGCACTGCTGGGGGGTGAGGGTGCTGGGGGACATGTGTGGGGGCCTGCTGGCAGGTGCCCCTGACTGCTGGGGGTGTGGGTGCTAGGGGACATGAGTGGGACATGAGTGGGGGCCTGCTGGCAGGTGCCCTGCACTGCTGGGGGACATGTGTGGGGGCTTGCTGGCAGGTGCCCCTGACTGCTGGGGGGTGGGAGTGCTGGGGGACATGAGTGGGACATGAGTGGGGGCCTGCTGGCAGGTGCCCTGCACTGCTGGGGGGTGGGGGTGCAGGGGGACATGAGTGGGGGCCTGCTGGCAGGTGCCCTGCACTGCTGGGGGGTGGGCGTGCTGGGGGACATGTGTGGGGGCCTGCTGGCAGGTGCCCCTTACTGCTGGGGGGTGGGGGTGCTGGGGGACATGAGTGGGAAATGCGTGGGGGCCTGCTGGCAGGTGCCCTGCACTCCTGGGGGGTGGGGATGCAGGGGGTCATGCGTTCGTGATCAGTAGTGCAAGCTGACATGTGGCTTGGCTGGGGAGCATGCCCATGGTGGATGGGCTGCCTGCGGGACATGACCAGGGGTGCAGGGTAGTCCCCTGTGGTGTGGCCTGCCTGCAGGGGCCGTGGAGGGTGTAGAGGGAACACCTGGGAGGACCCATACTGCAAATTCACGTGTAGGATTCCCCGGCACCCCGAAATACACGTACCCTGCTGAAATCGCGTGTGAGACTTCCCGCGAACCCCAGGAATACACGTACCCCACTCGCACAGGCCCAATTGCGTGTGAAACTCCACGCGAACCCCAGTTATACACGTACCCCACTCGCAAAGGGCCTATCGCGTGTGAAACTCCACGTGTACCCCAGAAATACACGTACCCCACTCGCACAGGCCCTTTCGCGTGTGAAACTTCCAGCACACCCCCGAAATACACGTAGCCGGATCTAATCGCGTGTGGGACTTCACGCGAACCCCAGTTATACAAGTACCCCGCTCGCCCAAGGCCTATTGCATGTGAAACTTCACGCAAACCCCAGAAATACACGTTCCCCACTCGCACAGGGCCATTCGCGTGTGAAACTTCACGCAAACCCCAGAAATACACATACCCGTACCCTTTTGCGTGTGAGACTTCACCCGAACCCCAGTTATACAAGTACCCCGCTCGCCCAAGGCCTATCGTGTGTGAAACTTCCCGCGGACCCCCGAAATACATGCACACGCTATTTTACACACAGCGGGTGTCCGTGTTTGTCGTGTACCCCTTTGCACGTCATTTGTCCTAGAGGGACTCAGTATGGGACATTCATCATAGCTGTATTCACGTGCTTTTTGTTAGCGCACATTTTTTTCATGCGCAGGGACACTACCGCCTGCCTTCGTGTGGCAGACGTGTTTAGGCCTGTGCGCGTCTTTGCCCGTGCGCTGGTTTGCCCTATTCGATTCCATGAATACGTGTTGTAGGTGAGCGTGTGGGCGTTCCGCGCACTTGACTCCTGTACTTCCCCCGTGACCCCACATTTTCACGCCCCGTTCCCCATTCTGCGTGTCACGCCCCGTGTTATGCCTACAT
Organism: Ambystoma mexicanum; assembly: GCF_040938575.1. NCBI lineage: Eukaryota > Metazoa > Chordata > Amphibia > Caudata > Ambystomatidae > Ambystoma > Ambystoma mexicanum. The sequence continues at coordinate 912,586,116 of NC_090929.1, forward strand.
TTGTTGTGTGCGCCGCGCTATGTGCGCTTTCGCTATGCGCTTAGCGCACGCTGTTTGAAGGCGTGTGCGCCAGCGTGCGCCAAACAGGATTTCACCGCACATCCATGGATTTCCACGCGCACGGACTTCCACGAATCGCTGTGCGCGGGTTTCGCTGCGATATTTGCACTGGCACTGTGATTCGCACGCTTTCTCACGCTTGCGCTGAAAATTTCAGCGCACATTAATTCCATGAATCGGCCTGAAAATGTGTTTATGTGCTGCTTTTTGAAATTTTCCAGTTTTTATATAGCATGATAGAACAATCTAAGATACCCCCTGAGTTTTTGGGTTGTGTTGATGTTGTCCGCTTCTGTCCGCGGACATTAGCACAGTCGCGGACATCAACATCACTAGCAGGGGGTTCAGCATGTGTTGTAAAGTAAGGGAATCCTAGTAAACATTTATCAAATTCACACTATGTATACATGTATTCAGGAAGTTTGATAAAGGCACATTATGGTTAAGTTGCTTTACTAAAATCCTATGAAATTCAGTAAAAAAACAAAAGGGACGTTATGGTTAAGTTGCGCTACTAAAAACCTATAAAATTCAGTGAAAAAACGTTGTTAAAGGGACGTTATGGTTCCAAGTAAAACTGAAAAACCCCTGAAATTCGGCAGTTATGATACGCTAAGCAACCATAACTTGCACCACCACCGTGCACTGCTAAGACTAACACCCAGGACATCAAAGATGACATCACAATTGATGACATCACTGATGATATCACATGTCTGGCTCACTCTTTTTTCCTTTACTGATATATCTAGGCCAGTAACATTCATAAACTAAAAATGCACTATACTATAGTACAAAGGACTATATTTGTAGACTTCTACTTCAAATATTTTCTTACAGTAATTCACTTAGGGTCCACTCATATATGACACATATACAAAGGGGAAACACAGACTTGGAAGACAGCAATGCTTTCTATGTATGAAGATGATTAATAAGGCTATCAACACTGTCTTATAGTTCTGTTGTTTTTTATTACTGTACTTTCCCTGGATATGGTCATATTTGTACACATTGCACTTACACTACTTTCTTTAGGGTCTAGTCACAATATGTGATAGTTATACATAGGGAAGTAGTAGTTTTGAAGCAGAACAACCATTTCTGTGCATGAAGATAATCAGTTAGGTTATGAAGATTGTCGGGTAATACTGCTGTTTTTTTTGTTTACTTCACTTTCCCTGTATATGTTCTATTTGTATGTGCTGTTGCCTGTTTTGTGTGCAGTAATACAATAATATAGTAAGTGGGTTTGATTAGGTACTTATTAAATGTTTCACAGTATGCAAGACTCTAATAAGAAAGCATTTATAATTTTAGTACTTAATATGGCAAGGTTATTACTATTGCATCTCCATCATGTCTGCTGCACAGTGTGCCTATGTTACTACATGTGTACCTTAGTATATTGGAAAAAACTTAATAATACAATGTTTTTTGGATTAATGCACTACTTACCTCATGATATTTATTCCAATGATCCTTGACCCATTTTTATTAACATTACAATAAGTATTCCTTGCACAGACTTTTCCTGAAAGGTAAATGCGCATGTGATGTCATCAGTGATGTCATCAATGACATTTGTGATGTCATCTTTGATGTCCTGGGTGTTAGTCTTAGTAGTGCACGGTGGTGGCACGAGTTATGGTTGCTTAGCTTACCATAACTGGCGAATTTCAGGTTTTTTTTGGTTTTACTTAGAACCATAACGTCCCTTTAACAATGTTTTTTCAGTGAATTCTATAGGTTTTTAGTAGCACAACTTAACCATAACGTCCCTTTAACAAAGTTTTTTTACTGAATATATATATATATTTCTCCAGCATGGGGTCTGGCATGGATTCACATGCTCATGAATATTCCCCGTCGTCAGGCTGGGAATCCTCGGTAAAGAAAAAATCAGCATCAGTTTCGTTTCTGATCTGTCTTTCGTAGTAGTAACCAATCACTGATCTCTGCGTCATACTGACCACAGCCAATGACTGCCATCTCCCTAAGCCCCGCCTCTGGCAGCCATCTTCAGATTTTTACTGCACGTTCAAGTGTTGGGAGTCCTCGTGCTTAGCTCTCGAGCTTTTACTGCGTGTTTCGCGCTTTTTCAGGTGAACTTTCACATTTTTTCGGTTAATCGAGCCTCAAGCTCCACCGTTTCTACTCCCGTTAAAGGGTACCCTTTGCGGGATTTTCCTACGCCCCTCAAGGGTGAAGATTTCGTCGAATCAACCTCTTGGAGGATTCCAGAAGATTCGCGGCCTACTTCGAGATGGCCCAGGACGCAAGTTCGTCACCCGGACCCAAGCTGTTTCGCAGCTGCCCTGGATGCGGGATGCAGAATGTGTTTAAGGAGGACGAACATTCGCGATGCCTCTACTGTCTTCATGGGGACAAGACTCATGTAGAGAAGGACTGCCAGTTCTGCAAGAACTTGTCGGAGCGGACCATGAGGGACCGTCGATCTCGTCTCGCCAGCTGGTTGGAGAAAGGCTCAACGGGTGAGAAGAAGAAGAAAGGGTCCGAGTGGGCTTCTAAGTCCTGTGCGGGCGCCCCGGCGATGGGGGCCCAACACCAGGCCAAGCGCCGCAAGTCCGCTGGCTCCGGGAGCACCGAAAGGTCGGGCTCTTCGGTCGCCAGGCAGGGCACACCTTCCCCGGCACCGTCAACCACGAGCCAGCGCTCCGGTTCGGGGAAGAGGAAGTCCGAGACCCCGGGTAAGCTTCGGGAGAAGCCCCGTCCGATCTCGGGAGAGGGGGAGCGAGGCGTCGCCCCTCCCCCTAAGGAGAAGGCCCAGGACGCACCTAAGGTGGTGAAGGCCCCTACCCAGCAGGCAAAGGCCTCTATCGAGGCGATCGCGGCGACTCTGGCCAAGCCGGAAGAGACCCCGCCAGCGGAGACTGCCTCCGGGACTAGAGTTTCCCTGCCGCCAAGGAGGGAATCCTCTTTTCAGCCCATCGTCATGGCCACCATGATGGAACAAGAGGGGGGGCACAGTAGCCTCCTCGAGCTCGGAGTCAGCCTCGGAGGAGGAACTGACCGAGGTCACGAGGAATCTCGAAGTACAATTCGAGAAGGTTCGGTCCCGCAAGGAAGATCCTCGGGAGATAACCAAGGAATACGACGATGGCGAGGAAGAGCAGTCTTCCCTTCCGGCGCAGCCGGAACCTAGGCCTCAGGATAGCTCGGCGGCCATTTTGTCTGCAATCCAGTCCTTATGCTTTGAGATAAGGACGAGATTACCACGGCCCAGGCCGGAGGACCCGCAACCTGGCCCGTCGGGAAGTCCTCAGAACAAACGACGGAGGACCCAACCCTCTCCTCCGCTCGCCCCCGTGAGGCCTGCAGTTCCATCCTCATCCTCTCACGAGTCGGGAGATGACGGTGCGGTGGGCTCGACGACGGGTTCTGAGGGCGACGGCAACGACGACGGAATTGGTCTCCCGTCGCACGGGCATCCCCGCCCGACGAGATTGGCTCATTCCACGCCATGATCGCCAGGGTGTCTGAATTGTTCCAGCTCTGCCCGGAGGAGCAGAAAAAGGAAGGTTTCCTCTATCAGCGCCAGGAGGCCAAGAGGAAGACTGTCATTGCGGTGCCTCTAATCGATGACATCTGGGAGGAGGGCCTGTCGGTACTCAAGAACCCATCCACGGCACCAGCCAAACGGGACCGGTAAGAGAAGAAGTACCGGGTCCCCGAGACTGCTCCCCTGTGCCTCAGGTCCCAGCCAATGCCAGACTCGGTCGTCTCGGCGGCGGCGAAGAAGAAAGCGGCAGGGTCAGGAGCCTCAACGTCGAATTCCCCTCCGGACGGCGAGGGAAAGAAGTTGGACGCCATGGGGCGACGGGTCTTTTGGTCGGCGGCAACGACGATCAAAGCGGCCAACGCCCTGGCGATCGTGGCCCGTTACGACAGGGAGCTCTGGTTTAAACTGGCCCCCATGTTGGACTTCCTACCGGACGACAAGAGGTCCGAGGCCCTGGAAATATTTCAAGAAGGCGAGGTGGCGTTGGACCACGCCATAACGGTGGCAACCGATATTGCAGATACCGGGTTCCGCCAGCTGGGCAACAGAGTTTGCCTATGACGACGGGTTTGGCTCCGGGCGACCGACTTCCGTCAGGACGTCCAGACCAAGGTGTTGGACATGCCGTTCGACGGCAGCAACTTGTTCGGGAAGGCGGTGGACGAATCCTTCCAAGCCATAAAAACGGACACGGAGATGGCCCGCGCTCTAGGAGCCCTTCAGCAACGACGGCCCTTTCGGAGCGCCGGAGGCAGACAGGGGGCCTCCAAGGGATCCAGCGGTGGCTCGTCGTCCTACCGCCAGGCGGCACGCTCTTCGTCTCAGGAGGCCTACAGGGGTCGCGGCAAGCAGGGAGCGCCTCGCCGCCTTCGGCAAGGTGGCCAGGGGGGCAAGGCCACCACCTCCAAGCAGGACTGAACCGGCCGTGGCCTCGGGCCTCCACCGAAGCACCCCAGTGGGAGGCCGGCTGACGAAGTAGGTCGGCGTGTGGAAGTCCATCTCCACCAATCGTTGGTGCTGGATACCCTGGCAAGAGGAAACTATCGAATTCCTGAAGAAGTGCCCTCACATTCCACCTGTGGCCAGGAAGGAAAATCACATCCCGCAACTGCTGTTGGAAGTACGGGCGATGCTCAGGAAAGGCGCCATCGAGCCCGTCCCGAAGAGGCTCTGGGGCTCCGGGGTGTACTCAAGGTACTTCCTCGTCAGGAAGAAGACGGGCGGCTGGCGCCCCATCCTGGACCTTCGTCGTTTGAACAAATACACCAGGTCACAAAAGTTCAGGATGGTCACCCTCCAGCACGTGCTGGGACAGCTGGAGGAAGGCGACTTCCTATCGTCGCTGGACCTGGAGGATGCATACTTCCACGTTCCCATCCTCAGAAGTCACCGAAAGTTCCTCAGGTTCGTCGTCCAGGGACGCCACTACCAATTCAGAGCACTGCCGTTCGGATTGAAGTCGGCCCCCAGGGTCTTTACCAAGTGCCTGGCACCTGTGGCGGTGCGGCTGCGTCTGCAGGGGATTCACGTCTACCCCTACCTGGACGACTGGCTCATCCGCTCAAGGACGAGGGAACTCCCCGTCGAACACACTGCAAGGACCGTCCAGCTACTCACAGACCTGGGATTCGCCATAAATTACCCAAAGTCCCACCTGGTGCCGTCGCAGGTGGCCCTGTTTCTGGGAGCGAAGCTCGATAGAGTGAGGCGCCTGGCGGCACTGTCGGAAGAACGGACGAAGACCATTCTGGGCAAAGTGCAGCGCCTGCTAGCCACGGACATGGCCAGGGTGAGGTCCATCAAGTCCCTCCTGGGGATGATGTCCTCTTGCATCTACCTGGTGCGCCTTTGCAGGCTACGATTCAGTGGTGGGGCGTTTGAGCGCACCTCACGGCGGGCAAGGACTTTCAGACGCCGGCGTACTAGGAGACGGTGATGACAGACGCTTCCCTGGAAGGTTGGGGCGCCCACACCGGAGATCTCCATGCAAGAGGCCTCTGGCTCCCGGAGGAGAAGCTCCTGCCCATCAACATCCTTGAACTCCGAGCCGTGTTCTGGGCTCTCAAATCGTTCCTCCCGTCGCTCAAGGGCAAGGTGGTGCGGATCTTCACGGACAACACCACAACAATGTTTTACATACGGAAGCAGGGAGGTACCAGATCCCCAGCCCTATCCAAGGAGGCACAGGATCTGTGGCACTGGGCGGTCGCCCAGGGGATGTTCCTGGTTCCCTTCCACCTAGCAGGAGAAAGAAACACCATCGCCGACTCGCTCAGCAGGGAGCTGCTCGCGTGTCATGAGTGGGAGCTGCGCGAGGGTCAGGTGGATCAACTCTTCCGACGATGGGGCAAACCCCAAATCGACCTGTTCGCAACAGCGACGAACTCGAAGTGTCAGAGGTTCGCCAGCAGGTTTCCCCAGCCGAGAAGCATGGGCGATGCGTTCTCGTTCCCATGGGACGGCCTATACCTGTATGCGTTCCCTCCGTTGCCGTTGCTGCTTCGACTCATCAACCAGCTCAAGAGGTCCCGATGCAGGATGATCCTCGTCGCACCGGCGTGGCCGAGGAAGATCTGGTTCCCAGACCTTGTGGACTTTTCGACGTCCCATCAAGCTGTCGGCGGACGCGGATCTCCTCTCCAGAGAAGGAGGCGCCATCTTCAACCACGACCTGGCGTCGCTGAACCTGCAGGCTTGGCTCCTGCAGCGCTAGAGTTTGGAGGGTACGATATACCGGCCGACTGCAGAGAGGTTCTTGCAAAGGCCAGGGCGTCCTCGACTCTCAAATGCTACGGTCACAAGTGGAAGAGGTTCTCTGTCTGGTGCCGAGCACAGAAGATCAACCCCCTACGGATTACGGCCCCTCAGGTGCTGCCGTACCTGCTATCGCTGGCAAAGGCTGGGCTAGCCCATGCCTCCATTAAGATTCATCTGGCGGCGATCTCCAGATATACCAGAACCACAGGACGGACGTCCCTGTGGTCCCATCGACTGGTGAAAGAGTTTATGAAAGGACTGTTCCGGTTGTTCCCGCCGGTGAAGGCCCCGGCCACGGCGTGGGAACTTAACGTGGTGCTGACTAGGCTCATGGGGCCCCCATTCGAGCCGATGCACTCCACACCAATGAAGATTGTGTCGTGGAAGACTGCATTCCTGGTGGCCATTACCTCCGCATGACGAGTGGGAGAGATCCAGGCCCTATCCTGCAAAGCACCGTACTTGACTTTCCATGCCTCGAGGGTGGTGCTTAGGACGCACCCCTCCTTTATGCCCAAGGTGCCGTCGGACTTCCATCTTAACGAGCCCTTGGTGTTACCTGTTTTGTTCCCGTCTCCTTCGTCGCCGGCCGAGAGGACTTTGCACTCGCTGGATGTGGCTAGAGCGCTGAAGTTCTACGTGGACCGCACGAAGAGTTTTCGGAGGACATCACAGCTGTTTGTGAACTTTGAACCTGTGAATCAAGGAAAGGCTCTCTCGAAGTCTTCTATTTCCAGATGGCTCTCCGGCTGCATCATGCACTGCCACCGGTTGGCTAACCGACCGCTGCCAGGCCGTCCGAGAGCCCATTCGACCAGAGCGATCGCTGCTACTACGGCGTTCCTATCTGCTGTGCCCCTGCTGAACATCTGCAGGGCTGCTACGTGGAGGTCGACGCACACCTTCACAAGATTCTACTGCGTCGATCGGGATTCCAGGGAGGAGTCCAGGGTCGGCCAAGCAGTACTGCGCAACCTGTTCGCTTAACGTGAGCCTGGTGAGGAGGTAAGAGACGCTTAATGTTGAGTTGTTGTATTGCTTAATGTTGAGCCTGTTGCCACTTCCCGTGGTTGTGCATGTGTGTATTGCTATGTATTCTTATATTCATGAGCATGTGAATCCATGCCAGACCCCATGCTGGAGAAGGAACAAGTTACTTACCTGTAACTGTTGTTCTCCAGCATGGGTCTGGCATGGATTCACATGCGAACCCTGCCGCCTACCCCTCTCCGGCTCTTCACTTGGTCATACTGCCACTTCACGTGCTACCAAATCTGAAGATGGCTGCCAGAGGCGGGGCTTAGGGAGATGGCAGTCATTGGCTGTGGTCAGTATGACACAGAGATCAGTGATTGGTTACTACTACGAAAGACAGATCAGAAACGAAACTGATACTGATTTTTTCTTTACCGAGGATTCCCAGCCTGACGACGGGGAATATTCATGAGCATGTGAATCCATGCCAGACCCATGCTGGAGAACAACAGTTACAGGTAAGTAAGTTGTTCCATATATATATGCATATATATGGTTTTAAGATTTGCTGATTTATTCCATTCAGGCAAATTATTTGAGCACTCTCCACAGGGATCAACAAATGAACGATCAGAATATGCAATGCTTTGTATAACATTTGTCTCCCTTTATTTAATGAAAATTGGTGGGAAATCACAATACATCCAATTAAAATAAGACCATAAAATAAGGTCCTCCCAAAGTGTAGCAATTAATATTGCCGAGGCATTTACGCGTTTCGCGGCCAACTCGCTGCTTGTTCACAACAAGTATATATGTTACATGGCCATGTAGTTATGGTTCAGTTGATGTTTCCATAGGAAGAGCACTTTTTGGGTGGCTTATAACTTTGCTCCCCCTGGACGAATCCTCACCAAATTTTGCAAAATAAGTATATGGCCCACTCTGAAATCTTTTGCAAAGTTTGGTGAGGATTCGTCCGGGGGGGGCCAACACTTTTTTTTCCCCATAGACTGAATGGGGAAAAAACTTTGCTCGCGCCTACAGCCCAAACCGCTGGACGGATTTTCACCAAATTTGGACCAGGAGTAGCAGCTTGGTCCCAAAAGCATGCTTTTGCAGATTTGGTGAAAATCCGTCCAGTAGTTTTTTTAAAATGACCAAAAATTAGGTAAAAAAAATGTGTGATATATGTGTTCGGTCCGCGGACAGACTTCCCTGTTCGCTCCGCGGACAGTGTCCTGATTGGCCTATCGGCTTGAGTGATGTCCGCGGACGTGCGACGTGTTCACTGATTGGACGGCGCAGAGCATGGAAGGCGTCAGATTTTCGGTAGCGCCCGTCATCTTGGATTCGCGGACGTCCGCGGACAGCGCAGTGAAACTTGGTTTAAAATTTGTATTTAGTAGAGTGTGTTTGTGTGTAAGAGTGTTTGGGGAGGGTGGGAGAGTATGAGATAGGTTAAATGTTGTGTTTTTTTATGTGGTAGACGCTCTTGTTGTGTTTGATTTGTCCGCAGACAAAACAGCTCTTCTGAAATGTTCTAAATAAACTAAATGGGGGGGTGTTCTGAGGACGCAATATGTGTCCGTTTTGTTCGCAACCAAACTGAAACTGTTCTAAGAACACTCGCGGTGTCCTGAAATGTTCGTAGTGGGTGTCTTGAAGACACTGTCCGTATTGTTCTCTGGCAAGTTGAATGTGTTCTAAGAACACTGGTGGTGTCCTGAAATGTTCGTAAATAAACAAAATGGGGGTGTCCTGAGGATGCTGTCCGTATTGTTCAGTGTCAAGTTGAAAGTGTTCTAAGAACACTCGCGGTGTCCTGAAATGTTCTTAAGGGGTTTCCTGAAGACACTGTCCGTATTGTTCTCTGGCAAGTTGAATGTGTTCTAAGAACACTCGCGGTGTCCTGAAATGTTCGTAAATAAACAAAATGGGGGTGTCCTGAGGACGCTGTCCGTATTGTTCATTGTCAAGTTTAAAGTGTTCTAAGAACACTCGCGGTGTCCTGAAATGTTCGTACGGGGTGTCCTGAAGACGCTGCCCGTATTGTTCTCCGGCAAGTTGAATGTGTTCTAAGAACACTTGCGGTGTCCTGAAATGTTTGTAAATAAACAAAATGGGGGTGTCCTGAGGACGCTGTCCATATTGTTCTCTGGCAAGTTGAATGTGTTCTAAGAACACTCGTGGTGTTCTGAAATGTTCGTAGGGGGTGTCCTGAAGACACTGTCCGTATTGTTCTCTGGCAAGTTGAATGTGTTCTAAGAACACTGGTGGTGTTCTGAAATGTTCGTAAATAAACAAAATGGGGGTGTCCTGAGGATGCTGTCCGTATTGTTCGATGGGAAGTTGAATGTGTTCTAAGAACACTCGTGGTGTCCTGAAATGCTCGTAAATAAACAAAATGGGGGTGTCCTGAGGACACTGTCTGTATTGTTCGATGGGAAGTTGAATGTGTTCTAAGAACACTCGCAGTGTCCTGAAATGTTCGTAGGGGGTGTCCTGAGGACGCTGTCCGTATTGTTCTCTGGCAAGTTGAATATGTTCTAAGAACACTCGCGGTGTCCTGAAATGTTCGTAGGGGGTGTCCTGAAGACGCTGTTCGTATTGTTCTCTGGCAAGTTGAATGTGTTCTAAGAACACTCGCGGTGTCCTGAAATGTTCATAAATAAACAAAATGTGGGTGTCCTGAGGACGCTGTCCGTATTGTTCTCTGGCAAGGTGAATGTGTTCTAAGAACACTGGCGGTGTCCTGAAATGTTCGAAAATAAACAAAATGGGGGTGTCCTAAGGATGCTGTCCGTATTGTTTGTTGTCAAGTTTAAAGTGTTCTAAGAACACTCGCGGTGTCCTGAAATGTTCGTAGGGGGTGTCCTGAAGATGCTGTCCGTATTGTTCTCTGGCAAGTTGAATGTGTTCTAAGAACACTCGCCGTGTCCTGAAATGTTCGTAAATAAACAAAATGGGGGTGTCCTGAGGACGCTGTCCGTATTGTTCGTTGTCAAGTTTAAAGTGTTCTAAGAACACTCGCGGTGTCCTGAAATGTTCGTAGGGGGTGTCCTGAAGACGCTGTCCGTATTGTTCTTTGGCAAGTTGAATGTGTTCTAAGAACACTCGTGGTGTCCTGAAATGTTTGTAAATAAACAAAATGGGGGTGTCCTGAAGACGCTGTCCGTATTGTTCGATTTCTCATAAAGTTGCTAGTTCACTTTCAAAGAGTAGGTAGAATATTTATTCCACATTTTGTCTAAATCTGAGATCTTCAGAATACATCCGTAATGAGCGGTATTCTGATGCTGATATTTGAATAGGTCTATCATCGTACCTTCTTCCTTTGCCAGTAGGAAAGAGTAGAGGAAAAGAACGTGCTTCTATACTTTTTTCCCATATGCTTTTTGGTGATCCTTTTGTTTGACGCATTTGGTATGTTTCCAGTGCATCTTCTATGGTGTCATTAGAGTGCAATGGATGAATTGTATAATGGTCTAAAGTGTTTGATATTGTAGCAGGATCTAGTAGCTCAAATTGACAAGCTTCTTGTGTCTCTTGAATTATTTCAGTTGTATCCTTCAAGTTTTCTTCAATATTAATTTCTTTGTAATATTCATTATTCTCTTTAAGATATTGCAAGGCTTCTCTAACTTTATATAAATCTACCAGCTGTTGCCAAATTTTTGTTGTCTTTTGTAGCTACTCCATTTACCAAGATAATTAAACATTGTTGCATTGGACGTTGCACTCTAGAGTGTGCACATTTTCTTTTAGATCTAATGGTAAATACACTACTTTTCCACAAATACCTTTCACTAATTCAGAGGGAGGTAATTTAGCAGTTTTTGGTTGAAGGCATATTATTGCTTGAAATGGGTGCACTGTTTGAATTATGATTCCCTCATATAAATTAAGTTGTTGAAGGGGTTTTGGTAGTGGATATAATTCCAAATTATTTGTGATAGCACGTGAAGGAGTTTGGTTGTTGTCAAGTTTTGTAGTGCAGTAACTACAAAGTATTACGGGGTCAGTTATTTCGTATTTGTTTTCTGCTATAAGGTAGAGAGCTAATTCAAACCATTTAGAATCTTCATTGTCTTCTATTTTGTATGCTAGGTCTACAGTTTTTGTGTTACTTTTATAAAATGTTCTGCGGCAACATACACACGCATGGCTTGGTACTACAGCTGATGTACTTTTAAATTTTAGTATTTATTTTTTGTATGTGTGTAGTGAAAGGTTGCCATGTGTAGAATTGTTACTAATTTGGTTTACAGCTATTTCATTCTGTAAGTGGATTTCACTTCCAAAATATTTTTTCTGAATATAGCCGATTTGTTCTAGTAGGTCTTTTTCTGTACCATGTAGAAGAATGTTATTTAAATTGGCTAGTGCTAAAGCAGGACTTTTAGCATTGTAGAGTTTATAAACTAGATTTCTTATAGTTGAATGATGTGTTGATATCCTTTTGATATCATGGAAGGTGGTTTTGCAAGTAGGTCCTGTAATGCAGGCCAATGAATGTCCTCGTAGTCCTGTGTACTTGCGTACTGGACAGGTATCTATATTTTGCAGTAGTTTAATTTGGATTTTGTCTTTGCTTTTCACATATTGATTAAGGAATTGGCGTAAAGACTTGAAACATTTTTGGGAATGTTACACATTGATGTGCATGGCCATTTGTACAGTAGACATTCTGATTAAGTTTTTAGGGCATATTTTTGCTATGTATGGCAATTGTATTTGTTTGCTTTTGTTTGTACGCTTCTTCATTAAAGTATGGTTCTGTGCTCGTAGTGTGACTCCATTCACCTCTGCAGATACTTAAGAAGTTCTTTCTGTTGACATTTCGTTTATTGAGAAGTTTTTTTTGTAATTTAGTTATTAGTTTTGTTAGTGGTTTCATTTTGTTTAACACTAAAATAAATAACTTTCTTTTGAGAAGAATTGCACTGTCTATCAACGCTTCTAAGATTAACTTCCTATGATAGGTTTTAAGCGTTGAACCCGGTTTCTCTCCTGTTTTTATAAGATTTTGAAGGACGGAGCATTTTGGCTAATATACTTTTCTTGGTATGATTACTTTGAACTATATCAAGATTTAAAAAAGCAGTTTTTGGCAGCAAAAATTGCTGTGTTCTGAAGAATAGCCAGAAACACAATGAGAATAAGCTCTAGGGCGTGGTCTTTTATGGGGGTGCTTATACGCGGTCCACGGACATGCGCGTTGTCCCCGGACAGATTGAACACAATAAAAGGTTCAAAAGGTTTCAAAAAGTATGTAGAAACTCAGGATTAGTATGTGAGACTTGTGCTATGGTGAGTTTTTATAGAGAAATATTGTGGATTACTTGAAAATGTACTTTTAAATAGTTCGGGGACACGAACAGTGTCCGCATTCAGAACACGCGATCAGCGTGGGCGCGGTCACATGATTGCTCCGCGAACATGTTCGCGAAGGAAGCGGCTGTCCAAAGGACACCAAATGCACGGACATTGGTTTGCGCATGCGTGTTGATGTCCTACGGACACTGTCGGGTCCTGAAGTAATTAAAAGTGCGTCACACGTCAAACGAACAAATACGGACAACCGTTTGTTCTTAGAACAGTTTAACTTCCTTGCGAACAATACGGACAGACATAGCGTCCTCAGGAGACCTCCATTTTTGTTTATTTGCGAACATTTCAGGACACTGCTTGTGTTCTTAGAACACTTTCAACTTGGTAGCGAACACTACGGACAGGTATAGTGTTCTTCAGGACACCTCCATTTTCGTTTATTTACGAACATTTCAGGACACCACATGTATTCTAAGAACAGTTTCAACTTGCTAGCGAACAATACGGACAGGTATAGTGTTCTTCAGGACACCCCCATTTTGTTTATTTACGAACATTTCAGGACATCGCGTGTGTTCTAGAACAGTTTCAACTTGCTAGCGAACACTACGGGCAGGTATAGTGTTCTTTAGGACACTTCCATTTTCGTTTCTTGAAGAACATTTCAGGACACTGCGTGTGTTCTAGAACAGTTTCAACTTGCTAGCGAACATTACGGACAGGTATAGTATTCTTCGGGACACCTCAATTTTTGTTTATTTACGAACATTTCAGGACACCACTTGTGTTCTTAGAACAGTTTTAACTTGCTAGCGAACACTATGGTCAGGTATAGTGTTCTTCAGGGCACCTCCATTTTCGTATATTTACAAACATTTCAGGACACTGCATGTGTTCTAGAATAGTTTCAACTTGCTAGTGAACAGTACGGACAGGTATAGTGTTCTTCAGGACACCTCCATTTTCATTTATTTACGAACATTTCAGAACAACCGCGCTGGCCTCAGACACCTAAATAGTTTTTTCTTTTTTTTACTGAAACTAATTACAACACAATATAAAAATGTAAGTTTATTTAACATATATTAACAATTTATGACAGAGAAGGTGAGGCAGAAACAGAAACAAAAACATGAGAATTAGGGGTTTCAGCATGATTGGTATCAGGTGAAGAAGGGATAGAAGTCTCATCAAAACGTTTTGGGTTATGGAGAGGGTTTGGGGATAATTGACTGGGATATGGTGAGGGGGGACAAGTACATGTGGGACAATGGTATGAGGTTTTTGTTTTAAAATGATCCTCAACAAAAGTTTTCAAATTATTAAAATTGGTCAACAATAAATCCATTTTTTCTTTTATGCTTTCAAGAGTGTTATCCGTAACAGTTTCTTCAGAGGTATTTTCTATTTTGGTATGCTCTGTACAAAAAAAATATATATGTTAAATATATATAAAATAATAATAATTAAATGGTCTATATTTTAAAGTGTGTACCATTAGCTTCACTATCTTCTGACATTTCATCATGTGGGAAGTGCTCCTCTAGCCATTCCAGAGTACTAGACATTTCTGTGAGAGAAAAAAAAAGATAATATTTTTTTTTATTCTAATACAGAAAGTTTATAAATATATTAGTAAAATGAAGTACACTTACTATTTCAGGTAATATATGTTCTGAGTCCTCTGTAGATCTGGTCTTGCTCTTAGTTGTGGAGTGTCTGTGAGGAAATTATGTTGGAAGCCAATTTATCTTCATTTGGTATATTCCATTTTAGAACATATTGTATTTAAATGAATGGTTAGTGTGTTACATATATGGGTTACATTTCTTATGTATTACTACATATAATATGTATGTGTGCTACTTTGTGAATTTTTTAAATGTTACTATGTTATAATATAACAATTAAACATACCCCCCCAGACTTTTTAGGTAGTGGTTTTGGTGTCCGAACATGTCCGCCGACATCAAAAACGTTCGCGGACATCAAATTCAGTAGAAGGGGTTCAGTATGTTCTATATGACATGTAAATAAAGTCAAAGTTATTATTGTTAAGCTTTGCTACTAAAAACCTATGAAATTCAGCGAAAAAAACTTTGTTAAAGGGACTTTATGGTTAAGTTGCGCTACTAAAAACCTATGAAATTCAGTGAAAAAAACTTGTTAGAGGAACGTTATGGTTCCAAGTAAAACCGAAAACCTCCTGAAATTCATCAGTTATGGTAAGCTAAGCAACCATAACTCGCGCCACCACCGTGCACTGCTAAGACTAACACCCACAACATCAAAGATGACATCACAAATGTCATTGATGACATCACTGATGACATCACATGTCTGGGTCACTCTTTTTTCTTTTGCTGACATATCTAGGCCACATGGTTTTCTTCAGTAACAGTCAGAAACTAAAAAAAATATTTTATTTGTAGACTTATCCTTCAATTAGGTATTTACAGTAATTCCCTTAGAGTCCAGTCACATCATATGAACCATATACATAGGGGAAGACAAGAGCTTGAAAGACAGCAATCATTTTTGTGCATATAGATAATCAATAGACTTAGCACTTTCTGATAATTCTGTTTTTTTTATGGCTGCACCTTCCCTGTATATGGTCATATTTGTATACATTGTACTCACACTACTTTCTTTAGGGTCCAATCACATCAAGTGATACATATACTTAGGGTAAATAGCAGCTTTGAAACAGAGCAATCATTTATTTGCATGAAAATAATCAGTTAGGTTATGAATTGTTTCTGCTACTACTTGTGCTTTTTTGCTAACTTCACTTTCCCTGTATGTACCCATATTGGTATGTGTTCTTGTCTCTTTGTGTTTTGTCTATAGTAATGCAATTATGTAATACATGGGTTTTATTAGCTACTTGTTACATATTTCACAGTACACAAAAATCTATTAAGAAATCAATTATTATTTAATTATTCAACATATTAACATTATGAATATTATACCTTCATCTTGTACGCTGCACACAATGCTATGTTTCTGCATGAGTAGCTTAGTATACTAGATAGAACCCATAATAGAATGCTATTTATATCAATGCATCGCTCAATGCACTAATTAGGGTATGATATTTATTGCAATGATCCTTGACACTGTTTTCGCAACATTACAATAAGAATCCCTTGTACACATATTTCATGAAAAGTACATACACATGTGATGCCATCAGTGATGTCATCAATGACATTTGTGATGTCATCTTTGATGTCGTGGGTGTTAGTCTTAGCAGTGCACGGTGGTGGCGCGAGTTATGGTTGCTTAGCTTACCATAACTGGCGAATTTCAGGGTTTTTTCGGTTTTACTTGGAACCATAACGTCCCGTTAACACGTTTTTTTCACTGAATTTCATAGGTTTTTAGTAGCGCAACTTAACCATAATGTCCCGTTAACAAAGTTTTTTTCACTGAATATATATATATATATATGTATATATTTGCTATTATGTTGGGGAAACTAGTCAACATCTTCATTAATGCATGAACCTCCATAGTCAAAGTGTGCAGCGATGAACTAACAAGAGTCCAGTGGGCCAGCATTTTTCAGAAGTTAATCATAAAACATGAAACATAATCATAGAAACATAGATGTGAAGAACTAACTCCTGAGTATGCATCTAAACTGAAGAGAAATTACTTTACATTGATACACAACAGTATATAGAAAACATAAAGAGGATAACAAGTAAAATAAATTTGTTACACAATTCAATTGTGGGGAGAGAAGGAGAAAAAACAAGAAAAATAACTAACTGGAAGGGAAGGTCAATTCTGATTGCAAACTATTCCCTTATAGCTAATTAAAAAATCATACTTTCTACAAATGTTTTCATAATTTCACCTGATCAATTACTAACAGTGTCTATATTACCAGCACATACATTTTCAAGGTCATTTTTTTGTGTGCGCCTGTGGTGGGGGTGTCAGGATCTTTTTTTCCCCTTCGGACAACGTGCGACGGGGGGCAGATGGCAGTTCAGTACCGGGTTGCTGGAGTTCTACGACTCCCAACCCCGCACGTCCCCTGTGGCGTCACATTTCACTGGGATATATATACTTAGATCTGCCTTCGTTAGGGCTATGGTTTGAAGACACTAAAAAAACATACACATAGGGCCTCATTACAACGTAGGCGGTAGGGTGTTAATGGCGCCGGTAGAGCTGCCGGCGCCGTTAACTACCGCCTCATTACGAGATCCACTCACGGGACCCGCTAAGGACGCCTGGTAAAACCAGGAGTCCTTAGCGGGTCCCGTGAGCAGACCAGGATGCTAACAACGGGCCTGTCATTAACGGGCCCGTTGTTAGCATCCTCCCCATTCCCATTGAACCCTATAGGGGCTCAAATGGGAATGGGGATGTACCAGGTCCAGGTTGCCTGAATGAGGAAATACCGGGCCCTCCAAGGTCGGAATGGCCCGTATTTCCCCATTTAGGGAACCCGGACCCGGTACCCGGTATGGGGTTAGCCATGCCACTAAAAGCAGCATGGCTACCTCAATACTTGTATTGAGGCCCAGAGTGTCAAAAGGAGGGTACTACAAGTGGTGCCTGAAAGCCATAGGCACTCAAAAAACGAGTGTGGCCTCAGACTATCAGTGGTCAATTTACCCACCAATGTCCTATGCCATTCGTTGAGATCAGATTGAACAGTGGATCCCCACAGCAGCTTGTGGGGGTGGTGACAACAAGAATTGCTCAGATTGTTCTGCCTGGTATGGATTCCTCACTTGGTGGGCATATCCCCACTGGGGGTGTATTCATATTATTGTCAGGATGGCTGTCGTAGCTTATTCTTTCCTGGGGACCAAAAAGAAGTGATACATGGGCAGGTAAGCCATCATGGCTATGAAGTGGAACTCTAGTTGCTAAATATAAAGTTCCTTAGTATTAAAGCACTGGGCTTGTCACAGCTATAGTCGGGAACCGGGCCCCGAATGGGTGCTGTGTTGAAAATTATAATTGTCACTTTTCTGTCTATTGTCTGGAGATTGTGTCTTGGTTATGGAGATGTGCATTCATGGGGCACAACTTACCTTATGATTCTTAAGCCGCTTCCATCAATCGTCTGGGCCCGCTTGTATCTATTTGAACTACGGCAGGGATGCGGCATGCTGTATTCACTTATGTGTGATACCTGCATACAAATAGAAACTCAGAGTCAGCAGCATTTTTTTTTATATCCCCTCGTGTTCCTGCAGCGTGAGAAAATGCTCGGCATCTGAAAGTATTTGTATGCCGTGAAGTAGTGCGGTCCGGGCAGCTGGCCGTGTCCGTGCGCACAAATCAGTGTTGGTGCATGTCGCGTCCCCTGCAGGATTGTGTCCATGTTTCCCTAGTGTTATGGCTTACCTGCTCTGTCCTGATTTCTTGGTGTCCATTCTGGGTCTAAGTGTCTTCTACCACATGGAGCCATCTAGTAGTAATGTAGTGAAGACATCCCGAGCTTATGGCTGCAGAACAGCATTGTGTCTGGTGGTGTGGTTACCTTGGCAATGGTCTCGGCATTCCAACGGTGCACTTTGCTGTGTGTGGCTGGAAGCAATCATGGTCCTTGTAGGCCTCTACGATTTCAACATTAAAAGGAGTTCATGAATGCCCACGGTCAGAAGTAATATATGCCATGGGTGTTCATCTGTCTTGTTTGTGCGTCCCAGGCGCAGGGTATTTTTTGCATGGATTAATGGTTGTTGCCCTATTTTGGACTTGAAAATTAAGAAAAACAATAGTGATAATAAGGAAAATGTTATTCCAGGCAACAGAACCAACATTGGTCCAGTTGTGTTCTGTTGTGAACTGTATCCCCTATGGATATATCTGGTATCCATCTGTGGTGACAGGTTGGCTTGAAGAGCGAGGAACTGCTTCTACAACCTTTCTGTATGATCCCGCTGATACTTTGGGCTGTGTTAATTGTGAGAACCATCATGTCCTGACTACATTTGGTCGCCACATAGCTGAGATTGGTTACATATTCTTTATCTTCTAAGCAGAGACATGGTTAATTCCTAATTATTAAGCCATCGGTATTATGTTTGCCTTCAAGTACTCTCTGAGAAAATGTCCGTGGAGTTCTGTTCTAAAACACTTCTTCCTTAGTCTAAGGATATCGTCCCCTGAATTAGATGGTAATACCGTATGGTTTGTGCCTGTTAGGTTGAAGAATGAGGGGCCTTGGATGGTGACTAATATCTGTTCTGTAAAATGAAGAGTTTGGTTTTCTGCCATATTCTGCAGGTGAGGGAAATCGTTGGAGACGCCAACCCCCCAGCTGCCGTGTGCTCTCTGTGTCCAAAGTCAAAACAATTCTGAATGGGAGAGGTTCTAAAATGGGGAGGAAAGCAAAAGTGGATCAAATTGATAATTGCGCTTTATGCTGTTTTCCCAAGCAATCAGGGTTGCTGTAATATAAGAAATGGGGAAGATTAGACCGAATTGCCAGAGGTATTCGGTATACATCTGCAAATACTTCTTTAGAATATTTATGCATATGAAAAACACGCATTTCAAAGTTGGGCTTTTCTATTCATTACCCTGGGTCATATCAGTATTAGATCCTGGGTGGGATGCTTGTGTACACTGCAAGTATCCCTGTCGTCGGGGAAGGTACGCTGTAGTAGGAGGTTCTGTGTGGTTCATAACATCCTAAATTTGATAGATATATTGAGTGGGGCATAATGCTATGTGCAAATACACAACCATATACAAGCATTGTTGCCGAAGTGTATAAGTCAATGAGAAGATGTGTGTTATTATGCCCAAGAACTCAAATTAGAGGAGTCTTGTACCAATTTTAATAATGATATTCTGTTAAGGGAGTGGCCTAACAAACATCAAATGGTGACCATGACATACAACAATAGTGTTAACGCAACACATAATAACCTAACATACATTGATTTGAAGAAATTACTCCTAAGTATGTGAATTGCTTAAAATTCATGCACAATATACACAGTGCATAGAAACATAGATGTGAAGAACTAACTCCTGAGTATGCATCTAACCTCAAGAGAAATTACTTTAAATTGATACACAACAGTATATTGAAAGACCAAAGAAATATCGAGGCTTAGTACCACCAAAAGGAAATACGGCAATCACGAGTTCAGAGATACATGTATTATTTATTTCTGTACATATAGCTATCTGGCTCCCAACACCTCGCAATATGCACCAGCAGACACCGTGAGGGGAGAGAGTGCTGGACATTAAAAAGCATGCATCTTTTATACATAACCCCAGTTACATCGTCCAGCCCTCTCCAACTTAACATTTCACTAGAGTTCATACCCAGTTCACATGACAAATACAGCAATGTTGTTTTCAAACACTTGAGATGTTTTTCAGTCAGCTATTCAGTATTCTATTCCACTGTTTGAACAAGGATGAATCTATTGGTGCAAACAACATCTAAATTGCAGTTCAGTTCAGCTCCAAGGTTTCTTAGTGCAGGACAAACATTCTGCTTTCGGCAACCTCAATATGTTGACATAGTCCAAAGTTCATTTTGCTCAGCTCGAGCCAAAAACACAGTTTAACATGAGACAGAAAACAGGAGTTTAATCAAAATGGCAGATGATTCTAAAATGGCGGTGAAGTCAGCTTCATTCAGGTTCATTCGAACGTAGTTTTCAGTGCGATGCGAATGTTCTTAGGCCAATGTTCATTATCAGGCAGTATTATATGAAATATGGTTTGACAATATACAACACATAAAGAGAATAACAAGTAAAATACATGTGTTAAACAATTCAATTGTGGGGAGCGAAGGAGAAAAAACAAGAAAAAGAACGAACTGGAAGGGAAGGTCAATTCTGATTGCAAACTATTCCCTTATAGCTAGTCAAAAAATCATACTTTCTACACATGTTCTTTTTATCCTCCCTGGTGGTGATAAAGTAGGCCAGATTTCCAAAATGTTTTGGGTGCAAGTGAGGTGATGCGCAGCACATCTCCTCACATGTGGCGAAAAAGGAGCAGCCCAATTCACAAAGGGCATCTAACTGAGGAATCCCAGATGCCCTCATTTCAGATGTCCTTTTTCCGCCCTTTGCACATTTGCACAAAGAAGGGGGGATTTCTGGGCACTGAAAGCACAAACTGAATTCACAAATGGGATGTGCTTTTAAATGCCCAGAAAGGAAGGGCCATCCTCCTTCACCTTTTGAAAGAGGTGCAAACCATGGCAGGGTCATTTTTTCACTATCATAATTGTTTATTTTAAGTGTGACCGCAGCGGTTTAAACCGTAGCTGTCACACTCGCATTTCCATTCTCCAAACAGGAATTGGAAATGCTTTATTTCACTAGCATTTCACTGAGACAGACCCATTAACGACCTGTCACTGTGAAAATTGCTCCCAGCACACACGTTGTTGCTCCTATGGAAGCCTGTCATAAATTAGTGTTGGAAGCGCGCTCTTGCTATTCATGTATGCAAGGGCGGTGGACAGTGCATTTTTATTCCACTGTTCCTCCTGAAATGTGCCGTTCACCTTTGAGAATAAGGTGACATGCGCATTTCAGAAATTAGCACAAATGAAGAAAAAAACGCATGCCTCATCTCTTTTTTCATGTGAACTCATTTGGGAGAATCTGTCCAAATATGTCTTTTTCCCAAACAAGCCATGGGCTCTGATACCACTATCGTGGTCATTCGGGGCAGTATAAAAGCGTCATAACATAGCATAACTTTACCCGTAACCTGTACAAGTCGTTTAAGCAAGCAATTGGTATTCACCTCAATTCCTTGTTTCAGTTGTCCCTGGAAACCTCCTGTCAAGGACATTTTCTTAGGCAGAAAGGGAAAGGCTCCAATGCAAGTGCCTTTAAATTCAGGCAAAACAGCATGAGCTGATTGCAAACGTTCGAGACATGTTTGAAATTGTAAGCTCCCACACAAGCATCCAATTTCATTGGTTCTAAGGATCCGGGCGACCCCAGGTGTTTGAGAAACCTCACCCCTCCCTTTATCTCTAACTGCCAATCATGCAACAAAGTTGACCTTCCTCAACTTAATTTTCACTGTTATTTTGTAAATTCTCTGTCAAGGAATGCCTTGCTGTAACTGAGCAAGGGTGTTAACACTGCAATAAAAGCTCTCATTGTTAGTAGCCTAATTGACCGGAAAAATCTGTGGACCAATTGATAAGCTGCAGGCTCACTGCACCTACATATTTCACCTCATAAGTCACTGATTTACATAAGTGACCTGCGAAGAGAAGGATATGCTGGCTTCAAGAGCAGAGGACTTGCAGCCATCTCATACTTCTCTATT
Source organism: Ambystoma mexicanum (assembly GCF_040938575.1). Taxonomy (NCBI): domain Eukaryota; kingdom Metazoa; phylum Chordata; class Amphibia; order Caudata; family Ambystomatidae; genus Ambystoma; species Ambystoma mexicanum. The sequence goes on from NC_090929.1 coordinate 912,608,074, forward strand.
CCAGTGCCGGAGGCATTGGTAACACTTAAATATGCATTGGCTCACTGACCCCATGTGGACAGGAGGCTGGTGACAACACTCCTCCAATGGGGCCAGTAAGCACATTTTTAAAGACTGGCTTTAAAGGGTCCGTCACTGCAAATGCATCTTTCACAGTTCCACCTTGTTCATCTGTGACCTCATGTTGTGTATTACTTTGGCCACAAATGAATTTGTAGATACAAAATGCTTTGTGGATTTGGGCCAATGTATGTACTGTCCTGTGAAGGTCTGCTGTGAAGAGAAGAGCATGGTGCGGGGAATCAGAGTAGGTTTGGTCCCTATCAAGTTAGAAACAAAAAAGCTCTTCAGGCTTTCCAGAATTCATGGAAGTCTGTCTAAGTGTTTAGATGTAGAGTGAGAAAGTTCCAGATGGAAAAGCCTTCCATGTGAAAAACTGTGTAAGTCCATCAAGCAACACTAAATAGACACAAATCTGGTTCCAGGATGTATGCCACCCAGACATTGTGCCATCCAACCATTCCTATTGATTACTATAGGAGCAAATGCTATGTTTTATGGCCAATATGGCACCCAATGCTGCCCCTCTGGCAGTGGTTCCCTAAGCAGTCACCTAGACGTTACCTAATTGTAACACACGTCCTGGACATACCTTGAACATCTGTACATGTCCCGAATGACCTATTGCTCTCAAAAGACTGGATGTTTGTGAAAAGATCAGTCTCCTGACAGTTGAGCCAGTTGAGCTCCCATATTGAGGAAAGGAAACACAGGAAGGGCCCACTGACTTTATCTAGTAGATAGTGGAAACGTAATATCTATTATTCGTTGTGGTGAAAAATGGGTAGGACAGGTTAACAGTGTGCTATCTCTGGTAACTCGTATCTGTGTATACATGCAACCACCTGCCTGTTTGTGCTACAGAAAGCTGTTGGGAGAGAGGTTTCTCTCCTGGCTCATCCCCAAGACCATCTACTACTGCCCTGATCTCCCCAATGTCATCTTCCCTATTCCTTTCTACAGAGACCTGCGGCCATCATCAATGTTTCTGCACGTTGTGTTGTTTGGTATTTAGAGTACTAAAAAAGAACGGTATTTTGGTTAGTCTCTTCGCTTGTATTGTCAACAATCTCTTATGATGACCATTTTGCATGCCCCCCACATAGTCATTTTTAAGTGCTATTTAGAAGTTGATTCTACCATCCATGAACGCATACACACACGCGCATACGCACACATGCACACACGCACACACAAACACACTCACACACACACACTTAGTCCCTTAAATAGTTGGACAGCATCTTATGTGGTAGAACAAAGTTAGATAAAAGTGGCATCTATGTGTGTTATCAGTCACTATTCCAGGAGTTTTACCACTCCACATTTCGAGAGGCATATGTTAGCACCAGAATGTTCTTCTGCGTTTGTCTCCAGAATTACCCCAAAAAGTATGACGCCGCCCATACTGATAGTAGGCAGTCAACAGAAAAGCCATTGCACCACATAGTGATCCATGTGGATGGTAATCATACTCAAAAGGGCAGGCACACATAACAAGAGAGGACTAAGACATTACTTGCATAAACTCAATTTGATTTGCAAGATTTTCCCCTTAATTGTGATTGACTACAAAATCATCATTCCAGCGCAACACTCAACTGTCAGTCCACAATGCATTCAGTTTCAGTTTGCAAATTGGGGACACCCTTTCATTGCCAGTCAGCGGAAAAGATGTCTTTACATGTCTGGAGTTAAGCTGTTTTACATCATGTCAGGGCTACATTTTTCAAACTTCCAAGTGCTGAAGTTATCCACAAGAATGAAAGGTGTGTGTGCTGTAGACTGCTGTGCATGGATCTCCCAATAACATTTTACTATCCTTTCTCAAAAACAGAGTTGTGCTTTGTAATGACCATGAGATGACCTTAACGCCAGTGAACATTCCGGTGGACACGGTCAAGCTCCGGATTGAAAAAACTGCCATTCGGAGGGTGCCCGGCGAAGCCTTCCACCTTCTAGCCAACCTCAGGTTCCTCTGGATGCCCTACAATTCTGTGGCCAGCCTCAGCCTCATCACCTTCCGAGGTCTACGCCGGCTGCAGGAACTGCGGCTGGATGGAAATGACATTGCCATGTTTCCATGGGAATCTCTGGGTGACATGCCTCAGCTGAGGCTTCTTAACTTGCACAATAACCAGTTGTCGTCAGTCCCCAAGGAGGCGGCTCAGTTCATCAGGAACATCAGCTTTCTGGATCTGTCCAGCAATAGGTTAATGACGCTCCCTCAAGAACTGATCAAAACCTGGATGAACCTACATACAGCTCCTTTCATCTCAAATGACCACTCCAAACTCATTTTAGGTAAGAAGAGCCTTTTGTTAATTTGGTATTAAATGGTAGAGTGCATGAGATTATTTTCTTGGTATGATATGATGGGTTATTTATAACGTGCTTAATACCCAGAGGTCAGCGGGTTCTAAGCGCAGCCCCGGGGATCAAACCTGTGTTTGCTCCGTGTTGTCTTGTTTCAAAGGCGAGCATGTTGCCCATGGCATATTCTCCCGAGCACCCACAGGAGAGGCACCAGCCAATCAAGTGGCTAGTAATGCTGGCGTTATTAGACAGAGGATGAATTTGCTCCCGGACGCCAGCATCTGAACTGCTTGAGGGTCTGCTGGCTGTATTGTCTGCTCTGTACTCAGTTTGTACAACGAATTGGTTCTTGAATTTTACACAATGCCGGTATTCTTTTGAAAGCTGCACCTTTCTTTTTAAATGGATATACGGGGCTCATTATATAGTGATGGATGCAAACGTATCAATGGCAGATCAAAATGCAGGGTTCCCAGTCAATCATAAACATGAAAAATACTGATATACAGAATGAAACAGGATACTGCTTAATTGCTTGGATTTAAGAATTGCAGACAGGCGATTGGATTAATATTTGCAGTACTTCATTGGCATTTGTAATATCGGACGACATATGATGTACCCTTTGCACAATACTGTAACCTGCATCTTGGCAAGCTCCCCCAACACCAGCAAGCCCAACCCCCCCCCCCCCCACTGCGCCCCCGCACGCATTTATCTCTTTTTTTTGCCAATGCAGATCTGCCGAAAAGCAAAATAACTTCACCTTTGATTCTCTCCATCGTTGGGTGCAAGAGGCAAACTCACTGCTCATGCATGAGCTTGGAGTGATGACCACTGTGTTGCGTTATCTACTGCCTTGCATGGTAGGCTGTCAATGCCACCCACAAGATGTCGTCAGGACTTTTAAACAACATATCTAATGCAGGCCAGCCCACAATATACCCACTAGCGTATTACGATGCTTACTCTTACTCCCACACATGTATTTATTACCCGTAGCCAACACAATGTTGTTGAGCTACAAACAAAAAACAATGTCCATGCATAAGGTTTTTGCCATACTGAATAAGTTGCATTATATATTATGTTGTAAGGCAGGCACTGAGTGACATCCCCAAGATGCCGCCAGGTGAGAATGTGTGTATTTACTAGGCTACATATGCATATTCACACTTCATGATTAAAGCATTGGTTGTGTAGAGGTTACAACACTCTATATGAAAACGTGGGAAGTTGTGGGAGATCAGTTTGAACCTCCACGTCTGTGCTTTTTTAATGTAAACTATTATAACTTACACTGAAAGTACACTCTTTTTTGGAAATGTTGGCTGCTGTTTGAAAAAAATAAATTCTGAGAACAAAACAAAGAGAAATAATGGTTTTGACATGGTTTAATCGAAACAAGTTACTATGTGGTAATTTACTTTGTGGTAGCTTTCTTAATTTTGTTGTTTTATTGGGGTGCCATACCTCCCATCATCGGCCTGCCCACACCAAATTACCCTTTCTCATACCTCTATATCCCTTACCACTCTCAATACACCTATTTTACCCCAATGAAGTAAATAACCACGCCATCATTTATTTCAATGAAACCACGGTGCATGGAAATTACGCTTTTATGAAAGCAGATATTAAAACGTGGGAGCAAAGTAACCAACTACAAAGTGGCTGCCATTATGTACCCCGTCTTTTGAGCATAAGCCCCTGACAACACAAAATTAGAGGTTGGCCCTTTCCTCCAAAAAAATTCCATTATGCATGGCCATCCTTGAATACCCACAGAATCCTCGAGCTGCTTTGGTTAACCCACACATAGAATTTAACTCCCACCCTCACAACATAAGAAAAGTTGGTAAAACAAAAAAAGTAGAGAAAAAGTATTTTGTATAAATAGAAGGAATACAATAATGATATAAAAATATAGGTGCTTTTTCGATACGTCGTGCACAATAACATTTTCAATCTTAACCATATCACAGTCACTAATGCAAGAAGCACATAGGCTTTGTGTCTGCCCAATTCTTAGGATTGTACTGAGGCTAACCACTAATCAGCACACAATGTCAGGAAAATTAAAACAATGTATTCACCCAAGACAAATAATCGCGGTATCAAAAACCGGGAAGCAGGTCATAGTGATGAAGACGCTGGTTTCATTATCCAGTACTCCCAAAAAAGTCCTCGGCACAAGACAAAGAGATAAGTGAACTCTCTTGGAGTACAATAAGAATTCATTCTGGTTGAAAAAGGACCTGGACATGAGGTGTTTATGGTACCAGACGTTACAATCAGCAAGCATGAAATTATTGAACACACCAATATTTTGCTTGTGCTAGTGGCCCAAGACATGTAGAAGCAATTGAAGTGTTTATCGCATAATTGGGGAACTATATATCGACATCGCCTTGAGTTGGGTGTTCTGAGGAAGGCTTGGAGGGATGAACCATACCTTGAACTGATGCAAGACACGGTGCTCTCTCTCTAGCCAGAAACACAATGGGCCTCATTCCGAGTATGGCGGTAAGGGATAGCGGCCACCGGTAACGAGACCGGTGGTGGTATTCCCTTACCGCCATACTCCGAGTACCCTCTGCGCCCTCGCCCTTAACGCCTGCTTTGAGCAGGTGTTAAAGTCGAGGGCGCAAAGGGGCCTGCAAGCCAATAACGGTGACCGTAATGAACGGTCACCGTTATTTGCATCTTCCCCATTCCCATTGAGCCCTATGGGGGCTCATTTGGGAATGGGGAAGAGCCTTGGCGAATGGGGAATCACCGCCCCGCCAACCTTGGAATGGGGCGGCGATTCCGCCATCCACCAAGGCGCTGCCAGTCCGGGTACGGCGTCAACCAAGGCGTTAATAGCGCCATTGGTTAGCGCCATACTCGGAATGAGGCCCAATGTGTCGAAATTGATAGAGGAACTTTTGTCACACTGTTACTAACCCCATTTGTGATGTCATCTTTGAAGTCCTGGGTATTAGTTTTAGCAGTGCACGTGGTGGTGCGAGTTATCTTTGCTTAGCTTCCCATAACTGGCAAATTGATGAGGTTTTTTTGGTTTTACTTGTAACCATAATGTCCCTTAAACAAAGTGTTTTCAGTGAATTTCATAGGTTTTTTTAGTGCAATTTAATCATAGCGTCCCTTTAAAAAATAAATCAGTGAATTTCATGGGTTTTTACCAGTGCATGCTAATTTCCTACAACTTGCTAATATCAACATGTAATTAGTGATGTCATCAGTGATGTGATCTGTGATGTCATCATTGTAGTCATACTCTGCGCAACAGGGGGCAGGAAGTTAAGGTGGCTTTAGCAGAATTTCCAGGCTTTTGTTGCATTAAGTTCTCAACTTAACGTCCATGCAGCTAAAGTTTTTTTCCTTGAATTTCAAAGGCTTTGTTACAGTGTTTTCCTCACCTTAACGTCCCTGGAACTAACATTTTTTCCTTGAATTTCAAGGGTTTTGTTATTCCATAGATTTTAGAACACTTCAAGAGCACTAGCATGGTCTTCACCCATCGTCAGTGGGCATGGTCTTTGGCTGTGCCCAATATCCATTTTAATAGGCTACCAGACCACCAGCCATGGCTTTGAAAACTCACAATGTTTTTAGGCAATGCACAGTGAGATTAAATGATTTGCCATGGAGCACACACTTCGGTTCTCAAAGCGATACACCCCTTTTTGGTGCCATCATTTTGGCGCAGGCTGATTTTGCACGGCATTCTGCTGCAGCGCCCATTTCAGCGCACCATTTTCAGCGGGAAAGCCATCCCGGCACTGTTATTTTAGCACGAGGGATGTTTGGACATTGCAGACACGTCTGAATGCCCTCATGCTAAATAAGATCACAGGACTGCACTGCAACAAACCTCAGCACTTCCCACTTGTGCTGCTTTTCTTTAAATTAAATTAGAATTCTGCCAGAATTCAAGTCCCAGCATATAACCACTTATCCTATAATTTAATATGTTCAATGATAAAAGGCTAGTTATGAAATTTGTGAAAGTACAAAAGATAACATAATTCTAGCATAATGGTTAAGTGCTGTGTCTCTAACTCCTTAAGGGCATGGATATCTGATAGCATAAATGTTATTTATTTTATTTACTTTTTTCTGTTTTATAAAAATGTTGATGCCGTGTGTTATGACATATTTAAAACTAAGAAAACACACAGCATTCAGGACCGTGGACTGTCTGCCATCCATGCGGTAACCGGGACCGACCCTGCTTAGTTTCAAAGCGAGGAAGGATCCAGCCCCCTTAGTGCATGTTTCTCTAAGTGTTCTTCTAAGGGGCCGATCCATATATTAGGCAACATGGCCTTAGTGGGCTGACCCCTTCCTCCCTTTGAAACTAAGCAGGATTTGTCCCAGTTACTGCAGGGATGGGAAACCCACTGTTGTTGTAAAAATACCTATTTCTTTATTGTTTACTGGGAGACTACAAATACAAAAATGCAATTAAACAAAAAGGCAAAAAATTGTCTCTGAGTGCAAAACCTTCAAGGACTGAAAGTAGCATAGTTCAAAAAAAGTAAATAATTCTGATGCCCATTCGGTTGCCCATCCATGCAGTAATTGGGACTGACCCTGCTTAGCTTCAAAGCGGGGCTGACCCTGCTTAGATTCAAAGCAAGAAAACGGCTGTCCTATTCCTCTAAGTGATCTTTTAAGTTTGGCTTTTTTAACAGGCAACATGGCCAGAGGAAATTGGCCTCTTTCTCACTTTGAAACTTAGCAGAGTCTGTCCTGGTTACTGCATGAATGGGGGACCTCGATAGTAATTGGCCACGGCCTTCGGCAACAGCCAGTGATTTTTCACCCCCGCCATCACTATAGTTATAAAAATATATTTAAAAAAAATGTAACTGCTTGTGCCGAACTACACATAACCGCAGCTATCTTCAGTGCTTTGTAACCTCAGATATAGCCACGAATATCGGCAAAAGAGCAGGAAAAAAAATGCTTCACAGCACTGCCAGGCCATCACCAAGTGCCCCCTCATCTGTGCCAGCTCTCCCCATTCAGCAGATGGTCTTTTCACCTCCCCTGGCCTCTCTTTTTCACCCCAGAGCACATGCTGCTTCTGTGACACAGTTTGCTTTCAGATGACGGCTACAGAAAGCTTTGTGTTGTATACTCAGTCCCAGTCCTCCAACTCCCAAACTTCACTCAGTGCATTCTAGCCATCCCCCCACCTCTACCCAGATGGCATTTGTATGTTTTTTGACCTGCAAATGACTTTTTACTGTGTTTCATTTTCCCATAACCTCTGCTATAGCGGAAAATATCTCTCACATTGACAAGATGGCAGTCATTTCATTTCTGAAAACCATGATTCTGCAATGCGCCATGGGGGATATAACTATCATTTTTCAGGAAGGGGCACCCCCTTATCCATCAAATTTTAAAATAACTACAGCACAGAATAACACCAAAACATGCGTGATTCGCGAGTTAATGCTTCGTGCCCAAATTGTTTCGGACCTGGTCCAAATCCATCCAGTGGTTTATGGTGTGCGCTTGGCAAAAATGTACCTCTCTATGGGAAAATGAATGGGAAGTAGGCCACACTTTTGGGAAAAAAATATTTTTGATACTTAATAACTTTTTTCATTTTTTAACAAATCTTTATGAAACTTTGCAGTCTGAGGGGAGGGTCGTTCAAAATTTCAGCCAGATCCGTTACTCGAATCAAAATTTATTAACAATAGAATTTTGAGGGGTTCCAATGTGTCTCTGACTCACCTTAACTATAGGGTGGCGACCACTGCCCTATAATATATATAAATGGATGGTAAGAGCAGGCCCACATTTTAAGGTGCCCTAGCAGATTGCAGTACAGCATTTTAGCATTTCTCTGACAATTGTTAGTATTACTAACTATCATGTAACTCTATCAAGTGTCAATTCCCGTCAGAAATCCATTGCTTACCATATAGCATAAGAGTTCCTGTGAATACAGTACAAGCACTTTGCACTTTACAATTATGGCATTATTTGTGCCCTTTCAGGACAAGGTTATTAGGCTGTCCACCTGATGAATCTCTTCCTTGACAAGTTAAAATTCCAAATGGATTCCAAATGAATTTCTAGGGAAATGTCACCTGCCATCTTAGTTTCTCAATGTCAGCACCTTGCACTTGCACTTTATACATCATGGGATGCACTTTATGTATTGCACCTTTTCCATTCAAGGTGAGTGGATTTGATTCAATCTAGTCAATTTGCTATTTTGCACATCGCCTAGTGGACCCAAGTACTTTGAAAGAAAATCAGCATTTAGCTTGATAACATCCGGATCAGCATTTTACTAAACCCTGATCCTACCATTTCCCTTTCTTTCCCTATCGTATTTCCCTCATATGTTCACATGTTTATACCTCCCAGTGTATCCTGTTGCCTGTCGGTAGGTACGACTTCCTACCCCCACATATCGCCTAACCATACTATCTGGAATTTAGCTATCCTCGAGATCAGAGCATCACACTTTGCAAAATAACATCATTTAGTGTGGGGGCATACTTTAATAGTACTACGTACCAGTCACCCTGCATGTAATCCATTGACTATCCCTGTATTTCATCAGGGTAAGACTTCCATCCAACCAGGAGCCATATATATGCGAGCATATACAAATATATTGTTCTCTTAACCCACTAGGGAAAACCTTTCAATTTCATTTTCTAGACATACATATATATATATATGTCAGGTAAGACTGTTTTCTCTGCAGTCCATGGAAAGCACTCCCCCATTCAAAAAATGTTACTCCAGGAAACTGGTGTTCTGTGTCCAAACAAATGTTCTTTATTGGTTAAAATTGCGCAGCATATGGCTCATAAAAAATCCACTAACATTGTGGTCCTCCCAAAATATATGGCCCTTGCATAGCAGAAATGAGGCGTTTCGCGGTTTCCTCACCGCTTGTTCACAACAAGTGATCCATGTTACCAGTACTTTAAAATAGCTCATGTGGCATGGTTTTAGGCATAGAAAGAGGACTCACTTCGGCGTGTGGTCATTAATTTTCGGCCATCTTTACATAGGCAAGTCCCAAACATAGACATAAAAAAGGGGACTAATTGGCCGTAATTCCAACTCTGTATGCACTCATCCCATATCTATTTTGGTGGAACCTCTGAAGCGGTTATAATTAACATTGGTTTCCCCCAGCATGCATAGTAATAGCTCAGTGCCTATACAGTTATTTCGTGGGGGAATGCAATATGCAGGAATACATAAAAATAGTATATTGTCGTTCACATTGCTTCATGCTTTTTATTTTATCAATCATATCGTCTGTGGTCTTTGTGTATTTTTGCAGTTAGTATGCTTTTGACTTTATTTGTAATGTAAGGTGCATAATGCAATTCCATTAAAGTGCATAGTGCCTATAAAGTGCCACATTATGATCTACCATTAGACATTCCTATATGTATACATTAAAGTGCATAGTGCTTTGAATGTTCCTATGTCCATGAATTAAAGTGCCTCGTGCTAGCAGCCATAGGGCATAATTATACTTCGACATATCATTTACATAAAACATCAGTTGTTCCTTTGGTTTCAATACTAATAAAAGGCCTGCAATAAAACTTTTTTTGTTCTAAAAACCAATTTTCAAACCCAATTTTAAAACAGAGGTTTCATAATATCGGGACCTGGCAATTCCAGTGAAAAGAGTGAAAATAGTTTATTAAAAATATGTATCCACGCTTCTCCTCATCCTAGCCTATCTTCACCATGCATGTTTTAAATTCACCAAAATGTATTAAAAAGAAAAAGAAAAAATCACCAAAGTGTACTGCTCTAAAATTTAAAACCCCCCACTGGGGTATTACAAACAACAAAATACCAAGATTAGCACCATATTTCATTACCCTAACTGAGACCAGAGAAGTTCTGACCAGGTCACACCCTTAGGAAAAATAACCAATAGAAATTTAAAGGTTTAAAAATAAAAGGGAAACAGATCATTTTATCATTAGAGTAAGTCCTTATGCAAAAATATTTCAATAGGTATGTCAGCCTAAAAAAGTATACATCTCTTCATCTATATTGTGTCCTTTGGGATACTTGGTCTCAAAGTCTATAATGCAACATGTCTCTTTCTGATGGAGTGTCTTTTCTCTATCTCCGCCTCTCACATTGTGCTCTATTTTGTGAATGCCAAAGAAATGAAAATCCTCAAGATTGCAGTGATGATGGTCATAACAATGTTTGGCCATTGGATAATTCGGATCTTGGTGTAAAATGGCTCTCACATGTTGCTGAATTCTTATTTTGAGTTTGCATTTGGTGCTGCCTATGTACCATTTTTTACAGGTACATGAGAGTATGTACACCACATATTCAGTCTCGCATGTGATTCTATCTGCAATCTTAATTGAGTCACCTAAAATCGGGTGTATGTAGTTTGAACAATTCTTGGCATATTTGCAGATGTTGCATTTAGTGCATTTATGGAAACCTTGCTTCTGTTTAGTCAACCATGTCTCTTTTGTGGATTTTATTTCTTGTGGTAGGAAACTCTGGACCAGAGAATCTTTAAGCGAGCAATTGCGTCTGAGACTAATTTCTGGAAAAGTTTTCAAAATAGGTGCGAGGTCTTTATCAGCTCGTAAAATCTTCCAATGTCTTTGTAATATGCGTTTTATTTCAGATGTTTCATTATTATACGTCATAATTAATCTTGTAGCATCATTGTCTTTGTTGGACTCATTTGTTAAGCGAGTTCCTGTTAGCAGGTCAGATCTTTCTTTCTTCCTTGCTTTTATATATGCTTTGGCAATGACCTTCTTTGGATAACATTGACTCAGGAAACCCTTTGCTGCCATTTTGCTATCATTATCATAGGCCCTCAGGGTTGAGCAGTTCCTTCGAATCCTTATAAACTCACCATATGGAATGCTCCATATTAGATTTTTAGAGTGGCCACTGGTTGCATGCAAGGGTGTGTTTGTACCAGTTGGTTTCCTGTGTAGTTCCGTGGTCAAGGTTTCATCCACAATTCGAAGATTCACATCCAGAAAAGTAAGAAAAGTTTTACTATGTGTTTCTGTGAACCTTAGGTTGTGGTCATTGTCGTTTAAACGCTTTACAAATGTTATCCATGCTTTCTCCGATCCTTTCCATATTATAAAAAGGTCGTCAATGTACCTGAGCCACAGAACGATGTTATCAGTAGTTGTATGATTTTCTTCTGTCCATACATCTGAAGCCTCCCATGCTCCCATGGTCAGATTCGCATAAGATGGGGCAAACGTTGTGCCCATTGCTGTGCCTTGCACGTGTCTAAAGTACTCGTTGTTAAATATGAAAACATTATTCGTCAGACACAAATCGATCATTTGAAGAATCATCTTAGTGTGTTCCAAGAAATTTAGAGATCTAGTGTTCAGAAAACTTTCGCAGGCCTTTTTCCCATATTCATGCCCTATGGATGTGTATAAGGAAACAACATCCATAGTGGCCATGATGTAATTGGTCTGCCAGGGCATGTTATCGATGTGTGTCAGGAAATCTGTTGTGTCCTTGATATAGGATGGAAGAGAGGACACAAAGGGAAAAAGTGTCTCATCTATGAATTTTGACATATTTTCGAGGGCAGAGCCCATTGAGGAAACTATCGGTCTGCCTGGAGGTTTATTAATGTCCTTATGAATGTTCGGAAGAAAGTATATTGTCGGAATCACTGAGTTTGTTGTTCTGAGGAACTTGCAGTTATCCTCAGTAAGGATCCCTCTTTCTTCCCATATTCCGAGGAAGTCTCTTAATTTGTTTTCCAGGGTTTTGGTCGGATTACCCCCAATTTTTTCATAACATTTTTTATCATGTAGTTGTTTATAGGCACTCTTGATATAGTCTTCTCTGTTCATCAGAACGATGTTCCGACCTTTATCCGAGGGCTTTATTATGCAGTTACTGAGGGTCTGTAATTCTTTGATTGCCGTTCTTTCCCACATTGTTAGATTATCTTTGTATCTAGCTTTCTTTTTTTTGCGATACTGCTTGAGATCTTCAATGACTAATGTCTGGAAGGCTTCGATGTTATTTCCTAGATTACTAGTAGGGTTAAATTTGGACTTGAGTTTGAGTTTACTTTTCGCTGTCCAATCAGTTCTAATATCATAGTCTCCAAGGTCCACTGCACTGGTCAAATCCGTGGCATCTGAGTGAGCCCCTTGCTCTAATTCAGCTAAATCTGTTAGAGCTTCTAGATCCCTGATGGTTATTACTGTTTTTCCGCTTTCTTTAGGTGTGCGCCTATTGGCACATTCGGTGGTGGCAAAAAACTTTTTTAGGTGTAGCTTACGCACAAAGTGGTCAAAGTCAATGCGAGTTTCTACATAGTTGAAATGTGCGGTCGGGCAAAAGTTCAAACCAAGGCTCAAAACCTTCTCTTGATGTTCGGTAAGAATATGGGTGGATAGATTGATGATTCTCAGACCTTCATCTTTGGGCATATCATCTATTTCCCAGAGCGCAGCAATCTGTCCGGGATATTGCTGGCCGTATTGCTTGCCCCTCTGCCCCCTCCTCGTTTTGCCCGGCCGCCTCTGCTTTGTCCCCGACCTTGTTTTCCTCCTTTTGGTTGTTTTTGGTTTTTGCCATCCTGGCGTAACAGTCTCATCTCGTCTAAAAAATGTAGGCGTATGGTTGGTTCATCGCTCTCACTCATTGTGGCATCCGACTCTGATTCAGACAACTCCAAGTTGCCTCCTTTCCTACTAGCTTCCTCAGATGTTAATGTTTTCTTCATAGAGTTCTGTCTTAATTGATCGAACCTTCGGGCAAACGTATACACACTTCCCCTTTCATAATCGTCCTTATCTCGTAAGAATTTACGCTGTTTGCGTTGTTTGATTTCTTCCTCATATCCCAACAGATTTTTTTCAATGCTTTTCTTCAATTTCTTTCCCTCTTCACTTTCGGGTAACTCAGTCAAGTTCTTCTCTACTTCTTCGATTTTTTTCAATATTATCTTGCGGTCGGTTCCTGCATATTTAATAAGGAGTCGTAGAATATATATATATGCATTTGAGTATATATAGTGGCAGATTATAGACTATTGTCTTTACTTTAAAACACTGTGTCACCTTATAAGATGCCTTTTGGAAATTGTGGCAGATTATAGACTATTGTCTTTAATTTAAAACACTGTGTCACCTTATAAAATGCCTTTTGGAAATTATCAAATGCCTATTTGGAAAACAATGTGGTATATTCATGTATTGTATTATATTCCAATATGCTCCCTTAGAAAGCATAAAGTGTATGTTCGCAAAAGGTATTGATGGACTTATGCACTATGTTCCAAGATGGTGATTCCGTGGGAGGAAATGCTAGTAGCCCCTCTCTTACTAACATCAAAGTAGGACTACAACTTTACCATATAAATGCCTAGTCCTCTCTCTATCATGTTAGACCCGACAAAGCCCAAATAGGGTGAAACGCGTAGTCACTTTCTCTGCACTGTCTGCTGCCCTCTTGTCCATGGACACTTGAAAAATAAAGGACTGTTTTGTAGTGGATTTTTCCGTTTGGGACTTGCCTCATTTTTTACTTTCTATTACCTGAGTGCTGCTGCTATTTTTGGACTGCTAGTTAGCCCGCATGCTTATCAATATATTCAATGAAAAAACTTTGTTAAAGGGACGATATGGTTACAAGTAAAACCGAGAAACTGCAGAAATTCGCCAGTTATGGTAAGTTAAGCAACCATAACTTGCACCACCACTGTGCGCTACTAAGGCTAAGACTAACACCCAGGACATCAAAGATGACATCCCAAATGGCATTGATGACATCACTGATGACATCACATATCTCGGCCACATATTTTTGTTTTTGTTCACTGACATATCTAGGACAGGTGGTTTTGTTACCAGTCAGAATATTAAAATTCAAAAGGTGCTATATACCTAGACATTAACTTCGTTGTATGCTCTTAAAGTACTTTCCTTAGAGTTTGGTCTCAGCTCATGGTGCACATACATGGGGCAATAAGCAGGCCTCAAACACAGAATTCATTTGCATAGATGAAGATAAACGTATTCATCTTTTCTGGTGATGCTGTTTCTTTCTTCCTTACTTTAGTTTCCCTGTATGTTCCTCTGATGTGTATGCATTGTGGGTCATCATATGTAGTGTTTGTACTACAGTAAGTCTTGAATTGTTAGCTATTTATTACATGTTTAACATTACTCAAAAATCTGATAAGGTAGCATTCATTATTTTACTATGCAAAATTACAAGATGAAAAATATTGTACTTCTATGGTGCATGCTGATGTATGATTAGGTTCCTGTATTACAACAGCACTCCAATATAATGTTTTATTTAGATGAGCACATTCTTAATAGATCAAGTAGTTCATGATAGTTCTCCGGATCACCCCTGAAATCCTGTTACCAATATTGTAAACATAACTCCTTGTAGGGACTTTTCATCAAAATTAATTGCATATGTGATGTCATTGATGACATTTGTGATGTCATCTATGATGTCCTGGGTGTTAATCTTAGCAGAGCATGGTGGTGGCACGAGTTATGGTTCCTTACCTTACCATAACTGGCACATTTCTGAGTTTTTGTTTTTCTTGCAACCATAACGTCCCTTCAACAAAGTTTATTTGCAACATCGTCACATGTCCACTTCCCCCTCCATACTAGTGCTCGGTGCCTTACCCCACATTTCGCTCACCACCTTACGTTCTAACCTCTCCTGCAAAAATCTAATAAAAAAACAACAAAAAAGGTTCCTTTAGGAACCACCTTTCACAGTTAAAAAATAGAAGTAAAAAAATCATCTTATAGACTCCATCTACTTTACATTTCTCAGTAAAGTACATAGACTCAATAAGATTTTCCAACATTTCCATTAGCATTTTGTGTTATGCTAATGGAAATAATGTGGCATTCATCCCTCTTTGGAGGGAATATAATAGGGGATAACAGCCTGGGAGCCCAAGTTATTGGCCCAAGCGAAGCAAGGGTGGATAACGAGGGCTCCGGACCATTAACCCCCCCAGTCCCTGCAATGTGGGATGAAGGCCGTTAGCACCACGGGTTGCCAAAACGGTAACCCGGGGTGCAAAAAAAAAGATTTTCCTTCCGACAGCGGGATGCATGCAGTGTCACGTTGTAGGAAGGAAAATCCTTTTCCAAGATGGCCACCACGGAAAGGGAAGGCAGGGCTCCATACAGAGCCCCTCTTCCCTTTCCATGGCGGCCTACAAAAGTTGAAGAGAGAACCTCATGAGCATATTAAGCTTCCACACACCAACTGCCACTTAACAATCTCTTACAAATCTTTTCCATCTATATTTCCCTTACTTATCCAAATTAATTGTACACAATGCTCCTACAAATGCACATATGCATTTTGCTGTGAAGGAAGTGCATAAATGTAAGGGACAGTATGGATGGGCAAGTGTTCATGAGAACCCAGGAGGGAATTGCCAAGATATAGCAAGGTGGGACTCCACTGGGTAATTACTGGAGCACAGGAGTCCCAAGGGTGGGATGCATCTTAACCATAATCTCCCTTTAACAAACTTTTTTCAGTCAATTTGATAGATTTTTAAAAGTGAAAATGTTTCATGGTGTTACATCACTGTATATAAGTTATTAATAATTCCTCTTTTCACATACATGAAAGAACTATAAAGCTCCTTTAAGAAACATATTTTTTGCAAAAAGGGGCAGTACGGATGGGCAAGTGGCCATGAGAACTCATGAGGGAAATGCCAAGGTACGCCAAGGTGGATGCCACTGGGTAACTACTGGAGCAGAGGAGTCCCAAAGGTGGGATCCATCTTAACCATAACATCCCTTTAACAAAGATTGTTCTGTCAATTTAATAGATTTGTATAAGTGAAAATGTTTCATGGTGTTACATCACTGTATATAAGTTATTAATAATTCCTCTTTTCACATACATGAAAGAACTATAAAGCTCCTTTAAGAAACATATTTTTGCATGCTGGGGATGGAAATCATCATACAATTGCCTACAGTATAAGGCTCCACCATGACCCCAGCTAAACCAAACCACCCCTATTATTCACTGCACTTACCCTGTATCCTAGTTCATTGTCCACTAGACCATTATAATGTAACCAATGGCCAGTGCTCAAGGCTTGCAACCATGGGCAGTCTCCAAATCCACGGGGCCTAGGCTTCGGCCATGCCGCATGCCCCAATAAGCAAATCAGAGTACACATTTGCGTTTGCCGAGGGTCAGGCCCACTACCCAGACACCAAATGTATATTACTAGTTTTTCTATTTACATTTTTACACTTTGGAAAAATAAAACACAAGAGATGTTTCCAAAAACATGCCTGCAGGTCCTTGCTAATGCTCATCATGCATGTTTGTGGTAATCTAATCCACCTCTTCAGGGTGTAACCACATGCAGAATGTTTTCCCATTCAATTCTACTGCTTCGGCCATGACACATGCCCCAATAAGCAAATTACAGTACACATTTCTCCTTGCTGACGGCCGGGCCCATTGCCCAGACACCAAAGCTATTTCACTGTGGTGTGTACTTCCTATTTATACTTTAAAAAGAAAACACAGGACATATTTGCAAAACCATGTTTTCCAGTTCTTGCTGACCATCCTCGTGCATATTTGCTGCAATCCCATCCTGCACTTCAACCTGTACCCACAAGCACATTTATTTTCGCTTTCAACCTATTGCAATTTTGAAAAACTTTACCACATAGCCAGTCCCTGGTGGACATGGCCACCTCATCCCCATTGGTCGTCCTTTGTGGTCATGGGCAGTAGCCAGATTGTCCGGGTCATGGATTTATGCCATGACCCAGACAATCTGGCCACTACTCATGGCCAGAGGCTATACCTCTGTCACCAAAGATATATCACTATTTTTTGTAACTTGTCAAAAAATAAAACAGACACATTTGCAAAACCATGCTTTCAGGTCCTTGCTAAAGCTCCTTACACAAGCTTGCTGGAAATCCGCCTATGTTTTATTTTTTCGAAAGAGTCAAAATGTGCATAAATACAATAGTCATGTAACATAGACCCCACTTGACAAAATCCATTCATTCTTTTCACAAACATTCAAGGTTGGGTCTATAGTCTTTCTGAAAACCTTTGTCCGCATTCGTTAACTGATTTATAAGCCATCTAAAAATGTTGAGACCCCCGTCTAATTTTGCCCTTCTTGACAAAATCCCACCAAATTTTGCAAACACATTTATATCTAAATCTTAAATCTTTTTGCAAACTTTTGTGCACATTCATCAAATGGCATCATATTTATAAGCGTTTGCTATATTTTAGGACCCCCCACTGACTAATTGTGTTGCCTCTTAACAAAACAGCACCACACTTTGCAACACCATTCAGCATCAGGTCTAGAATGAAATCCCAAGATTTAATGCAATTTCACTGAGTGGCACCAAAGTTATAAGCCATCCAAAAATTGATTTTCACGCCTTAAAGGCACAAATAAGTACAGTTGCCTTCGAACATTTCAGATGTTCGCAAACATCACAGGACTGCCCCAAACTGTTCACAGCCATCGGAGAAGTAAATGCCAGACTTTTGTCTTTTTAAGGCCCTATCCTATCCCATCCTCATCACCCCTCACCTCCCCAGACATAGGTTCTTTAGTTTGACTAGTGCAATGGCGCTGTCTGCGAATTCAACATGATGGGCTTTCCAAAAATCTGACGCACTTCACGCTTTTCACCATCCAATCATCGTGCGGAGCTGACAGGGAAGTGAGTCCGCGCACCGAACCAAGATATCACTCATTTTTTAAAACATTTTTTTGGGCCATTTAAAAAAAACAACTGTATGGATTTAAACCAAATTTACAGAAGCATGCTTTTGGGACCAAGCCGCCACTGCTGCCGCAACTTTGGTGAAAATCTGTGCAGCTGTTTGGGCTGTAGGCGTGAGCAAACATTTCTTTCCATTGCATCTATGGGAAAAACAACACATTTTGGGACCCCCCTATAACTTTGCCCCCCTTTGATGAAATCTCACCAAACTTTGAAGACTCAATCTATACTTTTTTTGCAAAGATTTGGAAGGATTCGTTGAAGTGGGGCAAAGTTATAGGCCGCCCAAAGAGTGCTCTTCCTATGGGTTGAGCAACTTAGTCAAAATTATAGGGCCGCTACAATATATATATATATTCAGTAAAAAAACTTTATTAAAGGGACGTTATGGTTAAGTTGCGCTACTAAAAACCTATGAAATTCAGTGAAAAAAACTTTGTTAAAGGGACGTTATGGTTCCAACTAACACCGATGACAACACACTCCCATTTCATGCTCGGAAGCCCCGGATGTGGCACTCTCTGTCCGCGGACAGCCGCGGTGTCCACAGAGCACGTAACACTGGGGAAGCCCTTCTACCCTTTCCACTTCACTCTCTGTACCATTCCCTCATTGGCTACTGTTAAGCAGTCACACAACCATCCACCTATCACATCCAAGAACTCTACATCTAACTCCATCATCACAATTCAGCACTTTATATGTACTGTTGATCACTCTGAGTACAATTGGGCTGTGACTGCAAAGCACCTACAGCAACTACTAGTAAACTCTCCAAAATTTCTACTTGCAGATTCATACACATCAACATGCATGAACACAAACTACAGGTATGAATGTTTCTGTACAGTACATGTATATCTCTTGTATAAATACATATAAACAGAGTAACTGCCACTTACCCTGTATAACCTGTAAACAAGCTTACTGTAATTTCTACCATCTGCTATGATCAAGTGTCACTTGCAAAGTTGTCTGCTCTCCAAATGTTTATTTATCCATATTATTAACTACAATGTGCAAACTGTTATTTTCTTCATTCATTCTATCATTTGTGTAACCACTACCACCTATGTATCCACAGTTCAACCATAATAGCATTTAATGCATTATAGTGCATAGGATGTACATACAATTTCCTTTCTATACATTCTGCATATTTAACATACATTCTATCATTTCACCTTCCTTCACAAATGATTATAATAGTAATCAGACACAACACACACATATCTAACAAAGTGTCATTTCATGTTAAACGATGGGAGAAATAACAGTATAATTATGGAAAAAGGCTTTCTAGTGTGTTATAAAATGACACACGGGCAGGATGAGTACCTGCATCTTTATTTATGCACACAGATAGCCAATATCACTTGAAAGGTTCCCAGCTGAAACAACACCACTGCCTTTACAACTGTTCTTCCAATCTAGACAGTTCTCTCATTCCACCTGGATGGCCATTCCGTTCTAGAATTTACAACAGCATTCAACTGTGCACAGGTGCAGTCATGTCTATCACATCATCTACAACTATGTACAGTGTTGTAAAGCAAGACATACATCTCCCCCTTCCTTCAGTCTGCAAGGCAAGCACCCGATCCTTGCAACCCTTACTTTATTTCAGACTCTCCCTTCTCCAAGCACCACAGAATCACCCAGTACGTTGGTAATCACCTACTGAGTAATAAGCTGCTGACCCCATCAATTCCTTCACAAATGTATACATTGCATACTTTTCTGTACAGTTTCTGCCATTTACCCTGTAAAAATCGCAAACAAAGCATACAATTATTTCTTCTATCTCCAAACATCCAATAACAGCACCTTAAGAAGTCAAGTGTGCTCTGTGCGCTTACTATTGTACTAATTTCTAAAGCACATTCAACTAACAGATTCTAAATAAAGAATGCACATAAGCAAAGGAAAGTGCATGTACATGCTATGCACAGTTATCAGAAAGCACTACTACTGCAAAAACAAAGAAATCCATGTCTACATTAACAACAGTGCTATTAACATACATATTTTCTAACTTCTTTCATTCACAATTGCAGTGAAGATCACTCCCCTGAAAAGCAGCAGTGTCTGAAGTATGAACGAGAACTCAGAAGAAACCTACTCTTTCCATCCAAAAAAGTGCAATACTGCCATAATGTTCTAACTCTTACTCAAACACTGTAGAATTCTAGTATTCTAGAACAAACAATTGTATTAACCCTGCAACATTAGATTCAGAATTAGTGCTTCCCCTCACCAGCTCCATACTTTGTATTGTAATCTGAACAGCAGTATAGTAACACACAAATACAAGAATAGCCTTCCCAACCTGATATAGCAGCCCATTGCACAATCACAAGCCCCTACATACATCCTTACCATCATACTCAGACACTCATGCATAAATCACACATACACTGCTCAAGATCCCAACACACACTTTCTTTTTTCTTCAACAGACCCCAAAGAATGGCTACCAAAAAGCAACTCCGTAGAAAGCAACGCAAAAGTAAATGAAATCAAACTAAAACTCTCCAAAATAAGCAACCACCTCTAGCAGAATTTGTACAAAAAGTTCAAACAAAACAAAGCAAACAAAACAGCCAATACAGTCATTAAGCGAAACAAAACAAGCTTCCAGTACAGAAACGTTGCCTGCAGTGATTAACAAGACTGCAGCTACCACTAGTGCTAACACTGCACCTATAAATCTTGATGTAACGGCAAGTAAGCATACCAAAAAGATTATTTTACAAAAAATGTTCTGCCACATAGTCCTTCAGAACCTTATAAAAACAGGAGAGAAATCATGCACAACCCTTAAAACCTACCATAGAAAATTAATCCTACAAGCTCTCACAGACAGTGCAATCCTTCTCAAATGAAAACTATTTATTTTAGTTTTAAACAGAATGAAACCACTAACAAAACTAAGTACTAAACTACAAAAAAGACTTCTCAATGAACAAAATATCAACAAAGATAGCTTCACAAACATCTGTGGAGGTGAATGGAGTCACACCACGAACACAGAACCATATTTCAATGAAGAAGCATACAAACAAAAGCAAGGAAACCCAATTGTCATACATAGCCATACATAGCAGTGGAAAAGGGTATGAAAAACTTAATAATACCATTATGGAACAAGAAACGCTGCTCACAAAAATATCCCCACAAAACTGTCCATTCCACTGAACCAAAACGTCCAGTCTACAAATGGCTGTGCACATCAATGTGTAACATTGCCAAAACATCTTTCAAATATTTACACCAGTTCTTCAATCAGTATGTGAAAGGCAAAGACAAATTCAAAATGAAACTACTACAAAATATGGACTCCTGTCCAGTGCACAAATACACAGGACTACAAGGACATTAATTAGCCTGCATTTCCGGACCTATTTGCAAAAGCACCTTCCATCATATCAAAATGATATCAACACATCATTCAACTATAAGACATCTGGTCCATAAACTGTACAATGCCAAAAGTCTTGCTTTAGCACTAGCCAATTTAAATAGCAATCGTCTACATGGTACAGCCAAACAACTACTCGAAGAAATAGAGCATATCCAGAGAAAATATTTTGGAACTGAAAGCCACATACAAAATGCAATAGGTTTACAACAGATTAGCAACAACTGTACAGATGGCAACCTTCTATTACACACATACAAAAAAGAAATACTACAATTTAAAAGTACATCTGCTGAAGTACCAAACCATTTGTGTGTTGCCGCATGACTTTTTTTATAAAAATAGCACAAAAACTGTAGACATAATGTAGAAAATAGAAGACAATGAAGATTCCAAATGGTTCCCCTTAGCTCTCTATCTTAGAGAAGAAAACAGATATGAAATTACTGACCCCTTCAAACTTTGCAGTTACTGCACTGCAAACTTGACAACCAAACACCTTCACATGCTATCACAAATAACTTAGAATTATTCCCACTACCAAAACCCCTGCAACAACTCAACTTATATGATAGCATCATAATTCAAACAGTGCACCCATTTCAAGCAATAATACGCCTTTAACGAAAAACAGAAAATCTACCTCCCTCTGAATTAGTGAAAGGCGTTTGTGGCAAAGTAGTGTATTTGCCATTACATCTCAAAGAAAATATACACACTCTTGGAGTGCAACGTCCAATTGATCAATCTTTAATTATCTTAGTAAATGGCCTACCTACAAAAGATAAAAATATTTGGCAACAACTCCTGGACTTATATAAAGTTAGACAAGCCCTGAAATATCTAAAAGACAACAATGAACACTACAAAGAAATTAATATTGAAGAAAACGTGAGGGAAACCACTGAAGTAATTCAAGAGTCATCAGAAACTTGTCAATTTCCACTTCTAGATCATGCTACAGAATCCAATATTTTAGACCATTATACATTCATCCATTACACTCTAAAAACACCATAGATGTTGCACTAGAAACATACCAAATGCAACAAGCCAAAGGATCTACAATCAGCATGTGGGAAAAAAGTATAGAAGCACGTGCCTTTCCTCTACTCTTTCCGACTGGAAAAGGAGGAAGGTACGATGATAGACCCACACAAATAACAGCATCAGAATATCGCTCTTTACGAATGTATTCTGAAGACCCCAGATTCAGACAAAACGTGGAATACATATTCCACCTTCTCTTTCAAAGTGAACTAGCAACTCTATGCTACGAAGTTGCACATGCATTTAAATCAGGTACCCATTTTCAGAATATGTCAGCTACAGAATTACTACAAAAAATGCAAGAAAAAGATGAGATTTTGCAGTCAAGCATTACAAATCGTTTAGCAAACTTGCTTGGTACAAAAGAATACTGTTTCCGATGTCACACAGATGTACACTGTATGATAAGAAACCTTGGCCCACCCACTTGGTTTGTGACATTAAGTTGTGCAGAATATGCATGGGAAGATTTACACGATTTCCTAGGCATAGCAAACATAAACAAAACAAACATAGATATAAAAACACCAGGAGAACTCTGCTCTCTAGATCCTGGTAATGTATCAAGATATTTCCATCATCGCTTCATTGCTATCCTACACTTAATTTGTAATAAAACTGTTCCTCCCCTCGAAGAAGTGCAACACTTGTTTTGGAGAAAAGAATACCAAGCGAGAGGAGCACCACACATCCACATGCTATTGTGGATTAAAGATGCTCTGAAATTTGGTCAGGACAGTGATGCCACTGTTTTGCAGTTCATCCAAAAATGTGCCACTTGTGAAATCCCTTCACAAACAACACAGTGACCTTCATGCACACATTTTACAATTTCAAAGACACAAATGTTGGCAATATTGTCGTCGGAAATATAAAAGTAATGGGAAATATTACACCAAATGCCGCTTTGGTTTCCCTAGACCAGTTTCAACAACAGGTCAAGTAAACAACTTCATGTCTTCAGTTAGACATACTGTCAAAGGTAAATCACCTAAGAACACATGTTACATAAAAAGAACAGAAGAATCAAAATACATCAATGATTACAATGCAATCATTGCCCTCCTATGGAATGCAAACATAGATGTACAGTACATTGCAGACAATTCCACTGCATGTGCCCGATATATCACAGCCTACTTAACCAAAGCAGAGAAAACAGAGCTTCAGGACCTCTTGGATGACATATCATCTGACAAAACACTATCACAGAAATTGTACAGCTTAGGCATAAAAATGCTCTCTCATAGAGAATGTGGCTGCTATGAAGCTGCAGACCGTTTAACAGGTAATGCCTTGTATGGAAAATCTGGTGCTGCTAAATGTAGAAAAAGAGTTCTGAAATCATATGAGGACATAGAAACAATAGCCAAAAATGATCCCAACAGCCAAGACATTTTGAAAAACAATTTACTAGACACATATTACCCAAACAGGAGTACCAAATTTGGAAACCATGTGTCTATACCACGTAGCCCAAAACTTCACATACAAAAATAATATTAAACCAGATGAAAAGAAAGGTAGATACAGAGTTGCAAATTGTGACGGCAGCTTAGTGAAACTTACGAAACGAAGCTTAATTAATCATATCAAATTGTCATTAAAAACTCCTCAACATGAAGATGTCTGTGCTACAACTTTTTAAAGCATGGAGAATAGAAGAAGAGTTACTAGATACCTATGACTCCTAAGAAGACGCTTCCAAAGCAAATGAAAGCACTATAACGGATGTAAACTTTACACAGTACCAAACAATGTTGCACAATGAACAGCAACACGAAGAAGAACTCCAGGCCCCCACTCCAGGCCCAACTAGATGTGGACACTCCTGGCAGTAGTCAACCTTCTGTTACAGGAAGCCAAGAACCACTTGGACAGCCACTAATAGCAAATGAGGCAGAATTAGCCATGACAGAAGTAGAAAACACCAT
Source organism: Ambystoma mexicanum (assembly GCF_040938575.1). Taxonomy (NCBI): domain Eukaryota; kingdom Metazoa; phylum Chordata; class Amphibia; order Caudata; family Ambystomatidae; genus Ambystoma; species Ambystoma mexicanum. Next base: position 912,632,694 of record NC_090929.1, read on the forward strand.
GTGTCAGTATGAGCACTCTACAGAAGACTTTGCTGTACTGAAATCACAACTAAACAATGAGCAGAGTAGCATTTTCAAAGAAGTAACAAAACAAATTGTACATGGTGTGCAACATGAAAATAAAAACTGTACCTGCCAAGACTACAAACCTATACTGCTATATGTGAGTGGTCAAGCTGGTTCAGGCAAAACATTCTTAATCAAAATCATCAGCAAGTTTCTCCAACAATTGACAAACAACAAACTGTCAAATGTTGTAACTGCCCCCAGTGGTTTAGCTGCCTAAAGCATAGGCAGTGTCACTTTACACCGATTACTACTCCTTCCAGTAGAACACCAAAACAAATTAGACTATTACAAACTTTCTACATAAGCTGCAATGGAACTACGCAGAGTTTCCAAACAATTGAAAATGCTGCTAGTAGATGAGGTGAGCATGGTCTCCAACCCAATGTTGGCTTTGATTCACCTCAGATTACAAGAGGTCCTCAAAACAGACTACAAAGAGCTCTTTGGAGGAAAACACATTATTGTTTTCAGAGATCTTCTTCAATTAACACCAGTGAAAGGTGAACCTATTTTTAAAACCTTAGGACACAAACTGTGCCATAAAACTCTTGCAGCATAGGAAATGTGAACCTTTGGCAACATTTCCAATACAGAGAATTAACTGAAAATATGCATCAGTCTGCAAACCTCAAATACGCCAACTTTTTAAAAAGTATTAGAGTTGGTTTACTATCCCAAGAAGCAAAATCTATATTAAAATCCAGGCACATCCATGCACTCTATGCCCATAACTCATGTGCTACTAATGTCATGGAACAATTAGCACACAAAAATGTCAATTTTCTTAATTTCTTTTTATTCTATATGGTTTACAAAAGAAACCTTTACAAATACATTGAATAAGAAGAAATAAAACATACATTACAAATAGATTGCATTACATATATGGTAAAAGATACATAAAGACCCAAATATCCTTTTTCTAAGAATAAGAGACATAGTGCAAATCAATTTAAAAAATGTCAGTGCAAGTTAAAATTCAACACAGTGTTTAGTGATCAAAAAGCAACTTCCCATTACGTATAGACAAATTTTAGCAAGAATGTCATAAAAGATTTCAAATTATTAAATACATACATAATATAGTTGGTGATATGAGAAGTAAAAATTCATCATACAAGTTAATCAAAAGGAAGAGACATACAGATCCAATGATTTGATAAATCCCGCCACAGCAAGCCCAGCTTTGATTTTAGAGATGGCAAGAAACTTAGACCAAATAAGGTTTTCTGCCCCCAGTAGACCCAAAGTGTTGAATCTACCTAAATAGATGTCCCTAGATCCTTTCAGAGCAACACAAGCTAAGAAGAAATGGCATGTGGATTCAATTACCCCAGGAGTGTGACAGAAACGGCATGAAAGGTCCAGATCACTAATCTCCTTCCTTCTATGGAGGACTTCCCTAGTAGGGAGGAGATTCCACCTAAGCTTGAGGAGAAGTGAGCGATAGTGGCAGTTAGGGAATTGAGTCAATATAAAGGACAGGCAGCCTCTCTTCTTATGGTCAAATTGTAGATCACTGAGGGATGGGTAATCATGCAATTTTTAAAGCGTGCTACTCCAATCACAGCTAAAAAGACATTCCTTAACTTTATTACGGTTATTTAACAGGGTATCCCTATCAGTGAAGAGATCTAATAGCGTCTTGTCGCAGAGGTCACAGAATCTTGAAAGATATAGATTTTGGTCTAAGGATCCCTGCGAGAATTGTGTTTTACCCACATCAACATAGAGGGAGAGAGCAGGGCAGAAAAAAGTGTAAGAACTCTCCAAAGAATTCTATCTTGCAGAGAAACTAACCCCAGTTCATATCTTATGGCCACTATTGGGACACAATTAGGCAGTTTCATAACTTTTCTCCAATAGATAGACCTCCTGACCTTTTGGGACACCGTTGAGGGTAAGTAGTGCAGTTCCATTCCATATATTAGTTTTGGGATCACCTTTCCCTTGAAGAAATCTACAATAGGTTTAAAGGAAAACATGCCATATTTATTGTCTAGCTTAAGAGATTGAGAGATAAGCAGAAGTATTTTGTGTCTAATGGAACATCTTAATTCAATGGCCGAAGGTTGGGCCAGAATAAGGAATCCCAAATAGACACTTTTATGTGCTCTGATGATATTTTCACCACCAATTTTCCACACTTTTTTGTTCCCTTTTCTCCCCCTGGAGAAGACCATCGTTCGGGTTTTACTCGGGTTGATTTTTAAGTCGTTAAGAGTGGCATATCTTCAAATTTGCAGATAAGCCTCTGCAGGCCATCTTTAGTGTGGTCAAAGAGAAAAAAATCGTCGGCATATGCCAACCATGAGAGCCTGATATCCCACAATTTTGCATTCACCATGCCTGTATTTTCAAGAAATTCCCCTACATCTCCCAGATAGAGGATAAAAAGGCATGGGGCTAATGAACAGCCCTGTCTGACCTCAATTCGAGTCCTTATCCATCTAGAGAGCGTTCCTTCAAGATCTATCCTAATATGGACCCCCGAGTTCTCATACATTGCCATGATTAAAGACAGAAGACCTGCCGGGATCCCCCACTTAGACAGTTTTTCCCACAGTCTCGACCTAATTACCAGATCAAATGCATTTGAGAGATCGATTGAAGCAACATAGAGAGAACCACCGTATTTTCCCCAGGTTGAACTTTGTAGGGCAGTTAAAATTATGCCATTGAGATTGGTTGATTGGCCAACCCTGGAGCCTGTTTGTTGCTTTGGGAGGATATGATTTTCCTTAATCCAGACATTAAGGTGGGAGAGAAGCATGGAGGCAAAAAGCTTACAGTCCGCATCGATAAGAGAGATTGGTCTATAGTTCTTGACCAGAGTTCATTGGCCTCTCTTAAAGATGGGGACAATGTGTGCGGTCTGCCAACTGGTTGGGACATTACCAGAATTAACAACATCTTGGAATAGCAGACACAAGAGTTTAGGCCAGAATTCTGGTTCCGCTTTCAATGTATTATTTGTTAGGCCTTTAGGCCCGGGGGCCCTTGAGTTCTTAGCTTTGGTAATAAGGCCAAGTATTGTCTCATAGTCAATTACGGGCTCCCAGGTATCATTTAGAGCATTCTCCCCCATTATACAGGGTTCTAGCCCCTCTCCCCCTGTACCAAAAAGTTTGGTGTAGTGCTCTACCCATTGAACCTCTGGGATAGCATTCAGCTGGTCAACCACCGCCACAGCATCTTGGCTGGAAAAAATAGTCCAGAATGCCCTAAAATCTCTTTTGACAAGTACTCTCAGCATAAGCTCTGCATCATTTTGTAGCAAACTAGATTTTCTTGATTTGCAGTAGTTTTAAAATTTTTGGCAGATAGCTTTAATTTTGTTTTTTGTTGTTGTCCCAGTCAGTATCGAGAACTTTAGCCTCTCTGACAAGTTTCCGAGTGTAGGCCTTTTCATTGGCCAACTCCTGATCAAACCTATGAGCATGAGATTTTTTAGAGATACCCTTCCTAAGAGAGCCAGAGATACTGCTGTGGAGAGCATTGAGAAAGCTATCAAAATACATGGTGTTGAATACTGCACGTTTCCAGGAAAAAGAGGTATGATTAAACGAAGAAATCAGTTTACAGTTGAGGAGATTGATATTGGCAGGTGACCAACGTACCCCTGTCCCTTGTCCCACAGTTTTAAGATTACGTTGCCCCCCAGCGGGCAAAAGCTTCATGGGAAAAGTAGAAAGAAATGTAACCAATAGTGACCCATGGTCACTCCATGGGTTGAAGGAAACCTCAACCCCAGACGAAAGAACGACAGAGAGTGATCTACATAGACATAGTCTAAAGTAGACGTCGACAGACCTCTATGCCATGTAGGGCAAGGTGGGAGAATAGCATCATAAGAGCCATTAAGACATGTTACACCAACTGAATCGAAAGCGAGATTCCAGATTCTACCCCATACATATTTCTGGCCTCGCCAATTGTCATCCTCCAAAGCCAAACCCAGGTCGTCATAGTTGGCCTCGGACAAAATAGAACAGTCGGAGTTCAAATCACCAGCCAAAATCAATTTCCCCCTGGGATATACAGATCTCCATGCAAGTACCATATCCGTTAGACTTTCCAAGAATGGCTCAAGGGCGGCAATGCCCTTGTGCCAATATACATTAATCAGAAGAAGGTTAACCAGTTGATCAAGGGAACTGACCTCCAGAGCCAAAATCCCAAATGGCGTGTCCACAAGGACCTTGTTCCTGAAGCCAAAGGAAGCTCTAATTCCAATGAGAAGGCCCCCAGAGGCCCTCCCTCCTGAGCTAGATTTAGCATTTTGAGAATGGATATCAAATCCATCTACAACGGGAGGAGAGAGCAACCAGGTTTCCTGTAGGAAAAAAACAGTGTGGCATAGAACTGACTGGCGAAGGATCGGACTGACTGGGTACAGCTGGAGTAATATGCAGAGAGGTTAAAGCAACAGAAACAGCAGCCGCGTTAGGGATAGTGGTCACAGGTAGCGCTGGTTCCACCAAAATCTTAAACTCCTTAGAAGGGGTAAGAGTTGTTGCACACACAGGAGCACTTGCCAGAAAAAGATTTTTAAAGAATTGATTGGAAAAAGAGTTTATTTTTTCATATTCTTCTGATTTTTAGTTTTCTTTATTTGTTGGTTATTTTCTTTTGACTATGTGAGCAAAGCCCTTTAAGTGTACCACTTCTTTTGTGAGGTCAATAAAGTCAGGCGGCTTCTCCAGCATAAGATCAAATTTAGAAACAAGAGAGGAGGCAACATTGTCTCCCTTAAGTGATTCAAACATTTCTAAGGTAGTAGGTTCACCAGATAATCCCTGGGAAGTGGAGGAAGGAGAATCGACGATCAACCCCTCTTGGGCTTTCTCCACTAGGGGTTTAGTAATCGCTTTTATGGAAGTGATAGGGAGTTTTACATATGGGGCGTGGTCCGCTTGGACGCCCTCAATGTTTGTGGGGGGAATCAGAGGAGATTGATCACATGTACCCCTGTCCGAACAATGAGGGTTAGTAGTACCTGGGACCATATTAGGAACGTCCCCCGGGAAACTATCCTTTTCCACATTAGTGGCTTTTTTAACCAGAGGACCTTCCATAATGGGTTGGCTTTGGAGGACAGAGTCTGGAGACTGTTTTATTATTGAGGGATGGTCTTCCTTAATAATTTTAACCAATTCTTCAAATCTGTCTAGTCCTTCTAGCCTATTATAGATTTCATAGAGTAAGAGGGAGTGTGATCTAACCTCTGACCATATATTGTCATAGAGACTCACAAAGGAACTAAAAGCCATATTCAATGCAGAGAGTGTAGGTTGAGTTAGTTTTATTCTGTCGTCCGCTTCTTTAAGTATGATGCAGAATAGACTCACAGGCATGAACCTTTTTTATATCTGGGAGTAAACCCCTTTCTCTAAGCCAATTTTGCTCCTCTGTATACTAATCAATAAAATTAGTGAGTTCAGAAGGAGAACCCACGTAGGAGGCATCACAGGTTTGCTGGGTTAAATTGTTTGTGTTAGTGGAAGTAGGATCCAACTGACTCTCAGCTATTGCCTTATCTGCAAATTCTATAATACTAATGTCATCAATATCATTATCTACAGGAACTTCAGTCTCCAACTTCTTTGCTACATCCGCCAGATGCGTATGATCCAGAGTAGCCACTGTAGAAACTAAAAGCGGAGGTTTGATGAGGGTACTAGTGGCAGTCCTTTTACCAAATATGTTAGAGATTTTTTACCCTTGGATGGGTTTACCCTGAGTAACCATGTTAGATTTTATTTTAGGAGTATAAGTTGGGGGTTTTGTGAGTGGAGTTTTAAACACTATTGATTTAACTGTGGAAGTATTGGCAATACCATCAGAAGTAGCAGAGAGATTAACATGAATAGAAGAAGTATGGTTAACCCCCTTACCAGAGGAAGATACATCCGGTGATAGATTGATGGGAGGAATACCATAGTTTCTGTTGCCCTCTGGTGGGGGAAGTTGTTGAACAATAACCTATTTAGACAGGACAGGAGATTCTGTAGCACTCGCAACAGAGTCACCCAGCACTGAGATAGGTAAAGGCAGCCTAGGTTGCAATGGGACGGGGGTTGGGTGTGCAGAGTTCACCGTACTGTTATTCGGGTGATCAATGCGCACCCTTGCCCTTGGTAAACTACCCCCTTCCTCCAAATTCAAAGCTATAGTAGCTGCTAGGCATGCTTCCTGCGCATCTATGGATATATCTTGTGTTCCACTGAAGATGCAGCTGTTATTAGCTGGAGTGCGTGGGATAATACCCATCATATTAAATAGATCAGTCCTATCTTGTGAGTGGATTTGGGCATGGACCAAAGGTTTTTGAAGAGAAGAATTCTGGGAGCTGTCTACTAGTGTATGTTGTGGCTTGCCCAGAGAAACAGGGATGGGATTCACTGGTGGGATACAATCTATCAAAGGAGGAGAAGGAGCCACCACAGCAGGAAAAGTAGAATCAAAAGAAACCTCCATAGCTTGCTGGCTCCTAAGACCCTTACGTGTCATCCAAACAAGTGGAAAACCGGCAGGGGCGAAAGGCAGGTAACAGGAGGGGTAACAGCAGAGTAGCTGTATGGACGATAGAGTGTGGAAACTCCTAGAGTTAATGTTAAAATAGATATCACAAGCAGGAAAAATCACAAATACTAAGACCGATGGAATATAAAACCGTAATTTAAAAATGAACTGAATACAAGGAGTAGCTAGCCATTCCCCAACCCACCAGCTACAGACCGTCAACAGGGCACTAACAAACCCACACCATTTTCATTCAGGGAAGTAACCATCCCAGAAGTCCTATTAATCATGAAGCGCATCAAACCGTCACTATGTAAAGGGGACACATGCCCAGCCAACATCGTCAAAGACTGCGCCACAGCCTTAGCCCCATTCATCACCACCTTTATCAACGCCTCCTTCACCAACAGTACCATCCCACTCACCCTTAAGGAAGCATGGGTGCGCCCACTACTAAAGAAACCCACCCTTGACCCAGACTCCCCCACCAACTACCATGCAATTACTACAGTGCCGTTCCTGTTGAAAATCCTGGATAAGGCTGCATACCTACAGATTCAGTCTTACCTAGAAACCCACAATAGCTTTGGAAAAAGACAATCCGGCTTTCGCCCTCGTCATGGCACAGAATCAGCCCTCTTGGACCTCAAGAATCAATTACTTGAAGCCATGGACAAAGGCAAATCCTCACTCCTCTTACTCTTGGATCTCTCTGCGGCCTTTGATTTGGTTGACCATAAGATCCTGTGCAAACATCTCAAGGACATCGCCCACTTCTCCCATGAAGCCACCACCTGGATAACCTCTTTCCTGGAAGGCCGAGCGATGAGGGTCTTCTCCGATCTGGCCTCAGCCACCCCTTCCCCCATTGAGTGTGGAGTGCCACAAGGAATCTGTACCTCCCCCACTCTATACAATCTCTTCACCCTCCCACTGTTCAGCGACCTAGAAGAATTTGGCATAGCCTTTACCAACTATGCCGACAACACACAAATTCTTCTGCCCTTACTGGGAACTATGAACAAGATCTTAACACACTCCAAAAGACTTACGCACGCATCCAGGCCTGGATGGCAGCCAATGGTCTCTGCCTAAACGGGGAAAAAACAGAAATCCTACTGATAGGCCCCAAAGAGTCCCTAAATACACTGAATGACAAGTATAATTCCTTCAACATTGAGAATACAGTTATCACAGCTTCCACTGTAGTGAAAACTCTTGGGGTATACCTTGACGCCACCCTATCAATGGACAGGCAAGTCAGCGCCATCTCATCCTCAGCTGCACTCAATACAAAAATCATAAACGCAGTAAAACCACACCTATCACCAACCAACTGCCTCAACATCGCCAGAGCCACCATTGGCGCAAAACTGAACTACTGCAACATCCTGCTCCTAGGCACCTCCACCAAAAACATTAACAAATTGCAAACGGCACAAAACAACGCCCTCAGAGCGGCCCTCAGCATACCTAGGAGAGAACACATCTCACAGGCAAGAAAAAATGCCCACTGGCTACCCATCAAAGAACGCATAACATTTAAAGCCCTCACGATCATTCAAAAATACATTGCCCAGACAGCCCCTGCCTACCTGTCTGAAAGAATACACCTTCCTCCAACCCACAGACCAACGCGGGACCAATACTCCCAGCTATTATCAGTTCCAGTCTTCAATAGAGCCAAAGCGGGCGGTACGAGCTTTGACGTACTAGCCCCTAAAGCTTGGAACGCACTCCCGCCCACCCTACGCCATGAAAAATCTCTCACAGTCCTCAGAAAAATGCTAAAAACTAATCTATGCAACTAACTGTCCTTACAATGCCTAACCTGCCCACGTAAAGACTTTTTTTTTCTCCAAAATCTCTACAACTGCTATGTAATGTACCTGTACTAAGTGAATAGGCTGTAACAGCGCCACTATGCCTACAGGCCGCTGGGCGCTTTATAAATTCAAATAAATAAATAATACAAATAGATATGAATCTCTTTCTAGAATCGAGAGGATAAGGTATAAATGTATCATCAGGTATGCCCTTTAATTATTTTGACGAAGAACTCATTAAATGAGTAATAGGGCCTCATTATGACCCAGGCGGTAAGTTACCGCCTGGGCCGTGACTTTACCAACATGGCGTAAACTACGTTTACGCCATAGTGGTTGGCGGACTTACCGCCCCATTCCGACCTTGGCGGGGCGGTAAGTCCCCAATCCCCATTTACCCTTCCCCATTCCCATTTTTGCCCCATAGGGCATAATGGGAGTGGGGAAGGCGTTAATTACGCCACCGTAAATTACGGTGGCGTAATTAACTCCATGGTCCCTTAGCGCCATGGATTTTAACACCTGCTAAAAGCAGGTGTTAAGTCCGCCATGGCGCTAAGGGACCTCGTACTCAGGCGGTAAGGGTCGGCGCTGTTTACGCCGCCGTAAAACCCTTACCGCCTGAGTCGTAATGAGGCCCATAGTCCCATAAATCAGCATAGAACTGAAGGAGCACCTAGTCTCAGGTAAGGAATGCCCGACAGCTTGAGGAGCTGCCAGAGTCCGACTCTCCCCCCTCATATGGCAGCATATGAACTCAAGCTGGGTTACTCACGGAGCCGTTGCACAGACACAGGTCACAGCCAAACAGCAAAACAGAAGCTCCAGCCCTTACTGCCTCCAGGGCTTAACGCCGCAAGGTTGGTTGGGCTGGCAATTTGTGCAGGCTGGAAGTCACGTGGTCCGTCATGTGCTCGGCAAGGGCTCCGCCCCCTCCAGGAAGCGAGTGTGGCAGCAAGAGCTCAGCTCGCAGTGCTGCTGTGATGAGGAAGACTGCAGGCAGGAGCGTTAGTTTGGTAAGTAAAGCGCTCCTTCAAAGTAACAGGGAACATGCCCCAAGGGCGGTTGGGCTGGCAATTTGTGGAGGCTGTAAGTCACGTGGTCCGTCACATGCTCGGCAAGGGGACCGCCCCCTCCAGGAAGCGAGTGTGGCAGCAAGAGCTCAGCTCGCAGTGCTGCTGTGATGAGGAAGACTGCAGGCAGGAGCGTTAGTTCGGTAAGTAAGGCGTTCCTTCAAAAATGTATTTTGTATGTCCTTGATGCCAACTCTTGCATGCTGTTCAAAAGTTAATGAACAATGTTAAAAAAAGAAATGCAACAAATAGTTCAAATTGGCTCCACAGACAAACTGGATGTACATGGTATGACACTACCCATGTGTCAACAAGCCAAAACAAGGCTAAACACATTAGAAAACTCTATTGCTAACACAGCTGGTTTGGATAAAATATTAACATTTTCTTTAAACTGTAGAGTAATGTTTAAACGTAACTTTGACATGGGCCAAGGACTAGTTAATGGAGCACTTGGTACAGTTGCTGGCTTTCAAACATACCCACGTGACAACAACATTCAATTTGTTAATATTCTCTTTGACAAACTATCCGAAGTTAAAAGGATAGGACGCTCAACAGCCTGCTTCCTTCTTTTCAAAGACATGTATATACGCAGAGAACAATTTTCTCGAACTCTAGCAAATGCCGTCACATTCACAAATCACAAGGTCTTACCCCAGATAAAGCATTGATAGATATTGGTAACACAGTCGTTAAAGAAGGCATGAGCTATGTAGCACTATCATGCTTACGTACACTTGACAGACTATTTCTAATCAACTTTGATGCTAAGTAAAGTAAATGCTGATATTTCTTGCATTCTAGAATACAATAGACTGCATTCACTCTACACTCCCATCGAAAAACGTATCCTGTTCCGAAAAAAGCAAAACGTTGTAAAAGAAAACTATTTCAGACTCAAGATCTGATCAATCAAGATATGCAAGATCTCACACCAATTCCTCTAAAGAAAGTAAAAGAAGCTAATACTTCATCAAGCACCACAGCCAAAGAAGAATATACTGCTCAAAGTAACTCAACTACCTCTTCAAAGAAGCAACACACACTCTGAACAAATGACTTGGACAAAGAACTGTCAGGTCCATTCAAATGTTCAAATACAACTGGTGTAAATTGCTACGCAAATGTAGCAATAAATGTTCTAATCCAATTGCCACCAATTATTGACAACATTTACTTACACGGTACAGACCAATTGTGTTTGAAAATGTTAGTCCTTCATAGAAAGTTAACCAACAATCCTGACAACACTTACAGTGTTTCTGGAATAAGGCAGGAATTGGACTACTGTGCTGGAATGGTCAAATTCACTATAAACTCACAATATCCACAGGAATTTCTAATGTACTTACTACAAGTACTAGAAAACAAAAAATACCTATAAATGAAATCTTCCAGATTTAATACACGTGGAAACATACATGCACTCTTTGCAGGCATGTAGTACAAGAAGAAGTTCCTAATGAACGCTTTGTGTATGTATCCATACCTAACTGTGAATCCATTCCATTTCAGGAACTTGTCCAAAATGCAAACCATGGCAGATTATGCGATAATCGTTCCACCTTACAAATACAGAGACATAGTAATTATGTAATAGTAATGCTTTTATGTTATAATGCAGATGGTACCAAAAACAACTGCAAGCTAACTGGATTCACACATGGTAAAGTATCACTTGGTAAGAAAACCTTCACAACAACAGGCATAATCTACCTCACAGGAGCCACAACCAATGCAGGTCACTACACTGCATATATAAAAAAGAATTGTGGATGGTTTGAATGTAATGGTACTAACATTACTCTAAAACAGAGATTACCAGAAAATGGTGTTAACGCTTACTTAATATTCTTAAAACCAAAATGTAATAGCTAATCTGTGTATAAACATAAATAAAACTTGAACTTCAAAACTATAACCAGTTAGAATATGCCAACAGGTATCTAACTGCCCCAAAAATCTGCAAAAAGCCAAAAGGTGGATAAATACCACTAAAATGGAAAAAGAAATAAACAAATAGAATACACCAACTGCTATCTAATTGCAACAATACTAACACCACTTCCAAATCAAAAACCATACACATACCATACACATATTCAATACCTCCTACTGAAGTGATTGAAAACAAAAGTCTGCTCCAACTACCCATGTCATGAAAAAACTGCATACAACCACAAAAAGTCAAACAGTAAGTATATAATGATTGGACTCACAAACACCACAGCATAACACACCCATTCAAGCAAACACCTGAACATAAACCACAATCCAAAATGTTTGCTTCCATGGGTATCTTATGCTGCAGCGCTTGTTGCCAAACACTACAATCTTTACTGCATTGCCTGGCCAAAACTCTTCATACAGCCGCAACAAAGGAAACAGTAAGTATATATAAAAATTAAATTCACAAACACTGCAAAATAACACAGCCATGCAAACAAACGCCTCACTAATAAATTCAACCCAACAAACAAACTAACACACATCATCTCACTATCCTATAAACACTATTACACTACTACCAATCAGCACACACATTTTTGAAAACATATTCCCTAAGCATCCCACATACAACAGTCACAATCTTTGGTAGCATGGGTGTGTTATGCTGCAGTGGTTGTGGTTGTGGCCAGGCACCCAAGACTCTAGGCCTTGGCCACAACCACTGCAGCATAACACACCCATAGAAGCAAACACCTACCAAATGACCACAACCCAAAAACATAATCACTTCAATTAACATTCGAAAAACGAATTACAACCGACGTACAAACTCTTCATTACATACCCACAAATGCGGTGGGTAAGCGCGGTATGCGGCGCCTCTAGATGTTTTCATGCTAACCTGGAGTGTCTTTTCCCTTTTGCAGATGGATGAGAAGTTCCGGAGATAGAGTTCCCCCAGATTCGCTGGGATTCAGGTAAGCGTTTGAAGCTCGTACAGTATTTAAAAATAAGCGAAGATTTGCAGAATGCTTACTAATGCCTTTTTTCTGTTCTTTTCCCTTTTCCTTAGGAAGCGGCGTGCTGGGATGGGAATGACACCGCCGAAGATGCCCGCAGAACAGAAGGAGCGATGACTGATGGGCAGAAGCGCCGCAGGGTAAGGCTGTTCCTAACGGTGTTCTTGTTCTTGCAGGAGCTGAGTGCAGAAGAAATATGCAGGCCTACTGGAGACCGATCCGAACACGGTGAGTGTCACGCTGCAGGTGCAGAAAACGCAAAGCATGTTTCTCAGCCTGGGTGTGGCTTAAATAGTCTCTGGGTATCCCAGGTGCCTCTGGGCTGAACCACACCCAGAAGACTAGACCGCACATGCAGTTCTGGGAACCGAAATATGTGGGGGCATCCATCTTGTCCCCATCAATGCACTACAAGTCCAATCCCCAATGTTATCCTATGGGAGTGAGTGAGTCTGGTGCCACAAGCACCAAGTCTGACTCCAAGTGGGTCTTTGGAGGGATGGAGAGGCCCTTGAGGGCCATGTAGGTGATTGTGGCCTGGCTCCAGCCTGACATCTTGGAGGGCTGGGGACATGAGGGGCAGGAATCTTGACAGCACTACCCTCCAAGGCCCCTCTCAAGGTGGCTCTTCTGTCTGGTCCTGGTTTGGTTGGATGGTTTTGTTGAAATCGTCTAAGCAAGCGAGGTGCATGGATGTACTCACAAGGCTCCCATGTCCTGTCTTGTGGACCATACCCCTTCCAGTCTACTAAGTAGTATAATTTGGATCTCACGTACTTTAAATCTAGGATGTCCATGACTTGGAATTCTGGCTCCCCGGCGACTACTACTGGCTGCGGTGGCATTGCTAACCGGGTCCCAGGTTGAACAGGTTTAAAGAGAGACACGTGGAACACAGGATGAATTTGCATGTTTGACGGCAAAGCTAGTCTGACTGCCACAGGATTTATCACGGAGGTGACGGTGAATGGACCCAGGTATCTTGGACGGAAAATTTGGGCTCCTTTAATGGACACGTGTTTAGACGCCAGCCATACTTTGTCTCCCACTTGGTAGTTGGGGGCCTTTGCTCGGTGTTGATCAGCAAACTTCTTTTGGCGATTCTTAGCTTGAAGTAGGTGTTCAGCTGCCCTTTTAAAGGTTTGAGAAATGGTCGTGTGCAAGGTTTTGACTGCTGGCATTTCCAGGGTTGTAGGAACGTCCAACTCAGAAGTACGTGGGTGCCTGCATTACATGGTATAAAAGGGTGTCTGCCCAGTGCTGGTGTGTAGGGAATTATTATAAGCATATTCAGCTATCCATAATAGGTCGAACCAGCTGCCTTCAGCTTGGTGTAACATGCAACGTGGATATTGCTCGAGCGTCTGATTTGTCCTCTCAGTTTGACCATCCGTTTGGGGATGGTGACTGGTGGATAGCCGGATGTCGATCTGGGCCATATAGCAGCATTTTCTCCGGAAGTTAGATACAAATTGAGTACCTCGGTCTGAGACCAAAACTGAAGGAAACCCATGGAGCCATACGATGCCTTCAAGAAATACCTTTGCCAGAGTGGAAGCATTTGGGAGCCCCTTAAAAGGAATGAAATGTGCCATTTTTGAAAATAGGTCCACGACCACAAGAATAATGTTAAACCCTTGACTGGGTGGTAAGTCAGTAATAAAATCGAGGGACAACGTGTGCCAGGGTGCTGGTGGGATTTCCAATGGTTGTAATAGCCCAGCCGGTTTCTGCTTGGATGACTTGTTTTGAACACACACTCCACAAGATAGGATGAATTGGATAATGTCTTTATGCCACGTGGGCCACCAATAATTTTGTTTTACCTTGGCTAGGGTTTTAGCGATTCCGGGGTGGCCCTCGATCAAGGAATCATGATAACCGGACATGACTTGTTCTCGTAGTTCTTGGTTTGGTAAGAATAAATGATTCCTGAAGTAGAGCAACTGATCTTTTATCATGTAATATTATCTCCTTGTGCACTCCACGATTGTAATTGCTATGGACTCATCAGGTTTTGGATTTCTTCATGTAATTCTTTCTGAGTTATGGTTGCTGTGATTCCTAGGAGCTTGTCACTCGGGATGATTGCTATTGGGTCAGGGGTCTGATACCCTTGCTCTTCCACCCCCATACGGGAAAGGGCATCGGCCTTCCCGTTTTTCACCCCTGGTCGAAATATAATCACATAGTCATATTCAGCAAAAAAAAGAGCCCAACGTAATTGTCGTGAGGATTGGGCCTTTGCCATTTTTAGGTTCTGGAGGTTCCGGTGGTCAGTTATTACAGTGATTGTGTGTCTGGCGCCCAAGAGGTAGTGCTGCCATGCCTTAAAGGCTGACTTAATGGCCAGGAGTTCTTTGTCTGTGATAGCGTAATTGAGTTCAGGGGGTGTGAATTTACGCAACCAGAAGGCAACAGGGTGTAACTGGCCCGTTTCGGGATCCTTTTGTGAGAGGATGGCTCCCATAGCCATGCATGAGGCATCCGTTTCCACCAGGTATGGGAGATCAGGGCGAGGGTGGCGTAAGATTGGGGCAGATATGAATCTTGCTTTGAGTTCCTGGAAAGCCTCCTCGGCTTCTGTTGTCCACTGGAACTTTTTGTTGCTTTTCCTTAGTAATGACGTGATGGGATGCACGATTTGCGAAAATCCTGGGATGAACCGGCGGTAGAAGTTTGCAAAACCCAGCATACTTTGAACCCCCTTGAATGAATTTGGGGATGGCCAGTTCAGGATAGCATCTACCTTGTGTACATCCATTCGGATTCCATTCGGGCTGAGAATAAAGCCCAGGAATTCCACCTCAGAGACGTGGAATGAGCACTTTTCAAGCTTGGCGTAGAGCTGGTGTTGACAGAGTTTCTCCAATACGGATCAGACTTGTTTAACGTGGTCCTGCTTTGATGCGGAATGTACTAGGGTATCATCGATGTACACTAGAGCACAGACATCAATTGATTCCCGTAGGACATCGTTCATGAAGTATTGAAATCCAGCAGGCGCGTTGCAAAGGCCAAAGGGCATTACTTGATATTCGTACAAGCCGTATTTGGTGCGAAAAGCCGTTTTCCATTCGTCCCCCTTTTTACGCGAACAAGGTGATATGCCCCCCTCAGGTCTAGTTTTCTGTAGATTTGGGCATCTTTGACTTGATAAAGCAATTCAGGGATCAGTGGCTGGGGGTAGCGATTCTTTACGGTAATCTGGTTCAGTGCGCGATATTCGGTGCATGTTCTCAAGTCCCCCTCCTTTTTCGGTACAAAGAATAGAGGACTGGCTGCTGGAGACTTCGAGGGACGGATGAACCCGTTGGCCAGGTATTGGTCAAGATAGGCCTTCAGGTGCTGGTTTTCTGGTTCCGTAAATGCGTAAATTCGCCCACAAGGGATTTTTGCACTGGGTAGCAGGTTGATTTGGCAATCATATGGTCTATGCGGTGGCAGGGTATTAGCATGTTCTTTCTGAAAGACATCTTGAAAGTCCTGGTATTCACTTGGTAGGGTGCCGATTGCCGCAGTCACAAGCGTGGAGGTTCTGGTGTCTATTGGTTGTTTCTCTTGGCGATAACATCTGTGAGCGCAAGTCTCGGGAAAGGCCAATTCTTTTGCTCGCCAATCGATTCGAGGATTGTGAGCTACCAACCATGGCATTCCCAAAATCAACCGGAACTGTGGTGCCTTAATGAGGTCGAAAACGATAGAATCTTGGTGTCCATCCTGGCACAGAAGGGTTAAAGCTGCAGTGCATTGGGATACTGGACCAGAAGCTATTTCCGTGCCCTCGACTGTGGAAACAGTGTCGGTGGTTGATTTAGGGCGTAACGGAAGCCCCATTTTTGCCGCAAGATCCTAGTCGATGTAATTCCCAACGGCTCCACTGTCTATGTACACTTTTACTGCATGCATCCGAGATGGTTGTTGGTGATTGATCAAAATGGGACGTCTGTAGTTCACTTTCTTTGCTCGACAAGTGGACCCCTACACTTGCTGGGCGGCAGAGTTTTCCGATTCCTTGATGGTATCTTCCTTGTCCGTGGCCCCTACCGTCCTCCTCGTGGCTTCACAGGGCACTCTTTCAGGAAATGACCTGACCTTCCACAGTACAGACATAACTGCTGCTGTTTCCTTTTATCCCTTTCCGCTTTAGTCAAGGGGGATCTGACCCCCCCGATTTGCATTGGGTCTCCTGAACCTTCCGTTGTTCAGGCAGTATTGTCCTTTGAACGCACATACATAGGGCAAGGGTCTGGTCTGGTTCGATCTGCTCTTCGGTCCTGCAACCTATGATCCAGTTGAACAACAAAGTCAATGAATTCTGAGCAGTCTTTCAGGGGGTTCACTATTTGTGCGAGAAAATCCTTGAGCTCCCCCCGCAACCCTCGATAAAATAACGTGGTTCTCTTCTCCACTGGCCATTCTGCTTCAACTACGGGTCTATTGAACGTGGCTATGTATGTTAATAGGTCTTGATTCCCTTGGCGTAGGGACAGAAGTTTGTTGTCTAATGCCTGCCCATGAGTACGACGGACGAACAGCTTTTCCATCTCCTGCTGAAAGCCTCTGAAGTCATGCAGCAAAGGATCATCTTGGGCCACAAAGGGTACAGACCAGTCTGCGGCACTACCACTCAGGTAGGATAGCACAAAAGCGACCCGTGATTGGTCATTTGGAAAGGCCCCTGGCCTACAAAGGAAGTGCGGGCGGCACTGGTTCATGAACGTTGCAAACCTCTTGGGATCCCCCTTAAATAGTTTGGGCGGGCCAAGGGAACTGCCCCACGAAGGGTTATTTGAACGGGATTGGCTGATGGCGCTGGCATTGAGGGCACGCTTCCCGGCAAAGGTGCATGCTGTGCTTGTGACTGGAGAAGTTGCCGGCTTAAATCATCAGTGCGTTCTTTGGCTACTATCAGCTCTCTCCTCAGGGTGTTGGTCTCCTGCCTGGCTGTATGTACTTCGGGACGTAGCTGCCCCAACATGTGGGCTAACTGGTCAGTTTCTGACGTTTCCATGACACCAAGGTGGATTTTGATGAGAGGGTTTGCGTTCTGTATCGCTCACCTGGTATCCACGGGACGTCACTCAGCCTGTTCTGACCTCTTACGACCTTGAACCCTTCCATGGAGGCTATTCGACTGGAGACTGGGCCTGAAACACAGGATTGGTAGAGTTTAACTCCCTATTGTCTCTGTGTGCTTGAACCCCTTCTTCCAACCCTTACCTTTGATCCACAGCTCACCTTGTTTTCTTGGATAGTGTGCTCTCCGTCCTGCCTTCAGCGCAGGGGCGCGTTGATTGATGCGGGCTCGTTGCTGCCTAGTTCCTTCACTGGCAAGAGTCTGACAGGTAAGTATAATGAGTCTTTTGAACAGTTCTCTAACTTCGTTCCTTTCCTTCCTTGGATGATGGCCAGCGTCCGGGGATGGCAGCGTGCTGCTGAGATGAGTAGCGCTGAAGGTGAGTGAGAGCACAATGCGTGATGCACCCCTTTCGTATTTGCATTGATCTGAGTTGTTTTTCTGTGTCTTTTAGGTACCGCAACGTTTTCAGCGTGGATGCCGGTTATGAAGAACAAATGCAGTGGGTAAGCGCAGTATGCAGCGCCTCTAGATGTTTCCATGCTAACCTGGAGTGTCTTTTCCCTCTTGCAGATGGATGAGAAGTTCTGGAGACAGAGTTCCCCAGAGTGGCTTGGATTCAGGTAAGCGTTTGAAGCTCGTACAGTATTTAAAAATAAGCGAAGATTTGCAGAATGCTTACTAATGCCTTTTTTCTGTTCTTTTTCCTCTTCCTTAGGAAGCGGCGTGCCGGGATGGGAATGACACCGCCGAAGATGCCCGCAGAACAGAAGGAGCAATGACTGATGGGCAGAAGCGCCGCAAGGTAAGGCTGTTCCTAACAGTGTTCTTGTTCTTGCAGGAGCTGAGCGCAGAAGAAAGATGCAGGCCTACTGGAGACCGATCCGAACACGGTGAGTGTCACGCTGCAGGTGCAGAAAACGCAAAGCATGTTTCTCAGCCTGGGTGTGGCTTAAATAGTCTCTGGGTATCCCAGGTGCCTCTGGGCTGAACCACACCCAAAAGACTAGACCGCACATGCAGTTCTGGGAACTGAAATATGTGGGGGCATCCATCTTGTCCCCATCAATGCACTACAAGTCCAATCCCCAATGTTATCCTATGGGAGTGAGTGAGTCTGGTGCCACAAGCGCCAAGTCCGACTCCAAGTGGGTCTTTGGAGGGATGGAGAGGCCCTTGAGGGCCATGTAGGTGATTGTGGCCTGGCTCCAGCCTGACATCTTGGAGGGCTGGGGACATGAGGGGCAGGAATCATGACAGCTTTTTGCCTTCAGGACCATCACAGAGAGAAACATGATTCTGGAACCTTTCCCCAACTGTGGGGAGCTCCCTGTCGCTACATGTACACCACTCCTTCACATACCGAAAGCATCAAAGGCCATTTGGTTTGCAACACCCCGGTGTGAACCTTTTCCTTTTTTGTAGGATGTGCCTTTTGATTCCTGGTTCCCTGGGCAGCTCCTGCTGAGAGGCTCTCTTGCTGGAAATAGGTGTTACCTAACCTCACAAAGGATAAATGTCCTTCTGGGTGCAGAAGAAGCAGTCAGTCTGTCGTGAGGGAGTACACACACCTTCTACACAGCTGGCTGGTTCACAGTGTTGACACGTGTATGATAACAATCAGATGATGCTTTAATAAGTATGAGTAATGCTAGCCAACATGCCCTAAACTCAGGTATTGCTTATATATAAAGGTTATAACTATAATGTTATAACTATAATGCTACTACCACTCATACTGTTGTGGTTTTAGGACAGAGGTACAGATTAAAATGCAGACTCTGCAGAATTGTGACTTCTGAACGTGCTCTGTGCCATTGGAGAGCAGGAGCTGCAGATCAGGAGACAGAGGTCGCAGGACACAATCGCAGGACACAGGTGTATGTTATGCTTTCCGCATGGATTTTAAGAAAGGGGGTCCTGATAAGCGGGCCATCCTGTCTCAGATGGAGTTGCAAGCATCTGTGTATTAATTAACACAAATAAAAAAGTCAGGGATTCCACACCCTTTCCAGATGGCAATTCTTCACACTAGCCATTGTGTAATTGTATGAGCTAGGCCTCAGTAAATTCCCCTAAACTAATAGCACCTGGCCTCATTCTGCAATCAGTCATTTTTAATTACCTACGGTATACATACGGCATATTTTACAACAATATATTAATTGCACAGATGAGGATGCTAAAGTTTGTACTTCTTTGCAGTTGGGGTCATTCGATGCAATTTTTATCATTTTCAAAATGTATTGAGAAATAAAGTGTTAACAAAAGTGAAATTACCTTATTAACTTGTTCCACAACATTTTAGAAAATGTGTAAATGCTTCCCACAATTAATAACGGCAGGATGCATTTAAAGTTCATTCCTATGAAATTCTCCTTTCACTTGAATTCAAAATGCATGCAACACATATTTGGACAAAGGACACATGAGAAGTAGTTGGTCACACATTTAATGAGAGTGTTTATAGTTATGAAAATTGAAATTGGAGGCATTGAGCAAACTATGAAATACATTCACCACATGCTGGTGAGGTATTTTGTATTTACAAACTCAAAAGAGTACTCTCCTGCCTCTCAACCACAGAAACCATCAAGGACGCAAATCAAAGGATTTACAATGTAACTGTATATGGATCCAGGCACATAGTGACAAATGTCTATGGTTCATGATTTATCATTGTTTTCTTTTTTACAGTTACAATGTTTTATGGAGGTTTTCTGGCTTTTCCCAGCCAATCATCACCTGAAAAAACGAAGATAAATAATAACAGGGGAAGAACAATATATTATATGAGATTATTGGTGGGAAAAATCGGAACCAGAGCTCCCTGGGCTTCTTTCTTGCCCAGACAAGGGTTTAAATTTGTGGTCGAACCCTTCCCTAGTTATGATGCATGCCATAACACTGTTGTGCCTGAGAATGGTGTGCCTCTGTGTGCTCATGTGTGATTTTGACAAGGGATGTATGTGCAGACACGTGGAGTCGTGTTAAATGCTAATGGGACAACTAGCGTTGAAACAATATAATCTGGATGACGGTATCAGCCATGTCTCAGGGGATAGTTTAGGGAAAATGGTGGCACAAAATGGTTATTTCAGATGAAAAAAGAGCAATACAATTAGATGTGGCTCTCACGTACAATATGGCAGGCTTAGGTCAAGTCCAACAGTTGCTCTGACAAGCACAGCATTTTTAGATGGGGAGGTTGTGTAAATCACTTAACAGATCTTGGTGTTGTAGATAGAGATGTCTTCAGATGAAGAACACAATTTATATAACCTAAATGTATTGTTACTAGGAATCCATGGCCTGATGTCTTACTTAATGCTGAAGGCAGACCCACTAGCAAAGGGTCTCCATTTACTGGGTTTCCTCCAATCTCATTCAAATAAAAGTACTCTCAAATTCCACCTTTGACACCATGATCACTTTCAAGATGTGGTGGGTCAAATTAACTTGAAGAGCAGATCTGATTTCTTTCAAGAGCAATTGAAAATAGAGATAGACAGGTCAAACATGCCTGTTGTATAGTGCCATTTCCTTGTGGTCACACTCAGAAAATACATGGTGAGCAGCACAGGCGATTTTTTTCCTTTCGGGACTGCGGCCCATGAGCGGGATTTCCCATTTTATTTTTTTCTGTGTGACTGACCACAGACACACTGTGCAAATATGTGAATGTGTGTGTGAGAGAATGAGGATGAAGCATTCTGCTTTTAACATAGCCTTTATCCCAACATAGTAACATACTCAAATTCATTAATGTCACTCATTCTAAGTGTGGTAGTCCTGCAACCATCTAGAGTCCTTTGAATGTGGTTGTATCAAGTGATCTGTTCAGCACTTACTTTGGGGCACGCTGCTTCCAGAGGCAACTGACTAATCTGACTGTGGAAGTTGACCAGATTGTACCTTTCGAGACCCATGGGCTATCTGCACACCAGCAATTTTTTATAGGGAGTTCTTCTCCCTCACACGCCCCTTTGAAGCATCTAGCCATTTCTTTTGCCCAATTACACATTCAGAGTTACTTGTGAAGGTCCCAAGTCACCCTTCACCATTGTCACATTGTGGCAATCACCTGAAAGGGTTGAGCTTCACAATGTATTCAGAATTTCCCTCCAGGGTGACAGGACAACATTACTCACTTGTTCTGGGGATCATTGTGCACCCCTTCATTCTCTCTCTCGACGATGGCGCATTCTCATGTTCCATTCAATGGGACCAATTACAGTTTCGCTGGTCCAGAAAAATTGCTGGTTAAATTACCGGTAGTTACGGCACTGCCAATTTTACCCGACCGGGGAAACACAAGTTTGCTGGTAGGAGCTGTGACTTACCTCCAGGCCAGACCTGGTGGTATATCAGGCCCCCACTGGCAAATAAATGCTGCAATAATTACTGGTGCCGGTAATTGCAGCAATCCCCTCCATGGAATCATATATGACTCCATGGAATGGGGATTTACCAGAGTCTGCCACCTGAAATATCCTGATATCAATCGGCATATATGGTAGGGTCAATTTGCTGGTATCCAGAATTACCGTCAGGAAACCGGCAAACTCATGCGTGATGGCATTTTCCAGAACATTCTGCCTTTCTGAGTCTCTACCTGTTGACAGTTCCCATGTGTCCCCGACTGGAGAGACCCATTCCAATTCCAAAAGGTACAACTCTTCCCCTTTCTCCGGAAAGCAGCAAAAAACAACTTCATTGCAAATTCCATAACAAAGTTGGCATCAGCTCATTTTAGCCTCTGCATGTTTCTTCTCTCCTTGGAGCAATGTAGAATAACATAAGCAATATGCAGCGCTGAAAACATGTTTACCAGTGGAATAATATGAAAAGAGTTCACATCAAGTGCAGCTTTACACTGAGGCCCTGGAGCAAATGTCCATTATGGCTCTGGGAGCACCCAAAACGCACTGCACACAGTCGGCATGTTTTAGTCACAAGCATTACAAGGGGTCATTTGCAGCACTAAATGCCTAGTTCCTGCAGACAAGCTAGTATCTTCTCCATCTTTGGCAGATCTATGTGGACCTCTAGCAAGGACACCACCTCCACTACGGGGTATTGCGCATGTACATCCAGGATGACTAGCAAGTTACTCTTGTGGAATCGGCAGAAATTGACACTGACCACTGGCCACTGGTATGGTGCTGAGAGGATGTGATAGTATGGGCAGAGGCTTGTACACATTCCTTTTGGTCTGTCAGGGAACACAGTGAGCAACTTCAGCAACCTCACATGGGTCCAGACCAGGGAAACACATTTTCTCCTTTATTATGGCAGTTGTTTTCATAATCCCTTTGAATCTCACACAAGCCTATTGTATCACTCGATTGGTGAGGTTGTATGGAAGCACAATCTTGTTTTCTCTTACAATCCTGTGGTCGTGAAGCAGGAGACAGTCTTCGGACACTGAAATGCATGCCTGATTGTGAGTAGAGCACAATGGACTTGCAGGCTTTTGAGTTTTGGTGGTTATTTTCAGCCAGAACGTTCATCCATCTTCCTGATCAGTGAGCTCGTATAGCCACCTGCAGACACCATGCCCCCTGCATGGTCGATCAGGTCTTCCTCAAAGACTTTCTATCAATAGCCGAACATTAACTTTGGTCCAGTTTGCTTAATTTCCATCCGTTTACTTGCCCAGCTAAAGATGTGCAGAGAGACAGTCCAGAAGAATGTGAGCTCCACTGAGGTATTTGATTGTTTATTGATATTCTTGTATATGAAGAGCACATTTTTAGATCTGTGATGGAGGTTGGGGAACAGTACCCATGAGGAGCAGTATCATGGGCTTGTGATCCATCACTATGGAGACGCTTTAGCCATAGAATTTAAAATAAGTGTTCACATCCTCATATGATGGCAACAGTTTCTTTTTGGTTGGAGAATACCTCTGTTTGGTAATGATGAGGGCCTGGCTTACTTAGGTGACAGGCCAAACCACTCTGTTAGGTTCCTTCTGTGACAGCACCACTCTAAGTCCACAGTGACTAGCATTCGCAATGAGCTTGGTGTCTCCATTCATGTTGAAATATTCCACTGTTGCCGTGCTCGACAGGGCTCTTTGGATATGCTAAAAGTTCCCCTCCTGCCTGTCTATTGTGAAGAACAGGACCACTGCCTCATAGACTGCAAGCACTGACATTAATTGGGCATGATGCTGACTTTCACTTTCGGTTCAGATTAATGTATCATTGCTGATATTTATGACAACTGGAATAAAGATGATCAACTCTCTAATGCTATTCCGGAATACTTAGGCAGTAGGCAATATCCTTAAGCCTATTCTGCTTTATTGGCGTGATCCCAGATAAGTTGAGTAAGTGATGATATACTGAGCATCAGGTGCAGGGGCAGCTGATAATAATCCACATTGAAGTCCATTATAGAGAGACACTTAGCACCACTCAAATCAGCCAGATTGTTGTCAATGGTGGTTGTTATGTGTGTCTCTTTGTAAATGGGTGTGTTGGGCAGCCTCAAATCTATGTCTGTCGGGGGTTCTTCAAGTTGCTGTTGTATTAGAATGTCTGACACACACAGGGCCATGGCCCATGAACCTTCTACATAATTGCTTCTTTTTCAATCTTTTCTCGTTCACTCTCCATGTTTTTTTGTGATGTGGAAGGGTATTCTGGTATCTCAGCACCTCTGCTTATGCCGTGGGGTCAGTATTGAGGAATGGCATTCAAACTCTAGAGAATCCTGTGCCTTTGAATAGGGTTAAAAATACTCCCAGCAGGTTGTTAAGCTCACAGGCATGGATGCTGTTAGCGAAGTGTACAAGCGAAAGCGTCTCAGCTGTGTCGCAGCTCAATAATGTTCCTTTAACTGTATCCCTAATGTAAATTCATTCATTCATTTTTGATTTATTATAGCACCTTTTACCATAATTATGGTCCCAATGCGCTTTGGTTGAACGCCTTCGGAGGGAACAGAGTCCAGAAATGTGGGGGAATTAGGGAAGTGCTATTTTGTGTGTGAGCATTTCAGTCTTTAAAGTTATGCTAAGGTGGGCAAAACCCTGCTATTCACTCATGTCTAAATGGAGTGTGTATGGGAGCATCAGAAGTAAACTATGGACTAAAGGGGGAAATTGTGTTTAAAGAGATTGAGTTATATATTATTTGTAATTAAAAGTAGCTTCATTCTTATGTCAGAGGGGATGTGCAATAGTGTTTGTGTTATGTGTGAGTGCAGGGTGTGTGGAGTGGGACTGTGCCTTCCCCTGAGCTGTGAAGATGTGGTGTGTTAGAGGAGAAGGAGAAACTGGTTTGCTGTCCAAACAACAATATCTACTTCCTGGGTGCAATAAATGTACAAGGAGCAGTGCTACGTTTCACAGGTGATCTAAGTGCTATTTGAATGCATAATACTCACCATCTTAGAGGTTCTCAGAGTGAGAGATTGCCGTCACTGATTCCTTCTAGTGCACAAACAAGGTCCGATGTCATGATTACCTGTGGTGGCATGGCCCACCCTTGTGTGCTTTAAAGTTCCATGAAATGCCAACCACGAGCGAGGGGTCCGAGGTGCCTGACTGTCCTCCTACGGGTTGATCAGCATGAATTTCCCAGGGTGCATTTTGAGTGCAATGCATTGTCCACCCTCCCAGCCCATATGAGTGCAGTACCTGGTCCACTGTCAGGATTTGTAGCATGTGCAAATAGCTGGAATGACTACCCGAGTCCTCGATGTGTGCTTTGTGTCCCACAAGGAAGGTTGTGTGGCAGAGCAAAGCAGTTGAAAGGAAAGAAGAGGCTAGTGACTGACAGGAGGGGAGGTAGCGGGAGAAAGATTTGATTGATAGTCTCAATCTAATTGAAAAATAATGTTGATCTTGTCGGCGTAGCTTTGGAATACGGCACGTAGTGTAATCAGCCAATCATGTGGAAGCTACATTTTGAGCAGCGCTGGACAATCAGATGCCATCATTTACAGTTGTTAAAAATTGATTTATTGATTTATTTTTAAACAGGTTCATGTTTTGATCCTTGACCCTGCCAACATAAACACCATACATGTTATTTCACTTTAAAACCTATATATATATATATATATATATATATATATATATATATATACCCTTTCATTTTACTCTTCGAAGTAATTACATTCTACTATTCGAAGTAATTTCCTAAATGTTCTTCCACCCTTTCACAAGCCCACCCTCATGTGGCTATACCGTTCCCAAAATTTATTTTGATCCCCAGCTTATTTGTCACCTTTTGGGGCCAATTGTGCCATTTGTCAAGGCCTGGCTTTCACCCATTCTGTTATTTCCCACTCTGGTCTACTGCCCGCTCTCGGACCAGATAAACACTGTGTCTTATCATTATAACCAAACTGTAATAAAAAAGAAAACTCTCAATGATACTTCATCTGCTAACTATAAAGTCTGTTTCTGTTGATCTGATGGCCCTTACCAACACTTCATTAAAATATTACTCCTTAGGAGGGTCCTCCACATCATGGAAAAAATAGGAATAACAAGCATGTTGGCGGTGATACTAACATTGGATGCAGAAAAGGCGTTCGACCGAGTTGAATGGTCCCTACTATTCCACAAACTGAGAAAAATGGCGATAAGAGAAATATTTGTTAAAATGATAAAAGCCAATTATAATTCCCCAAACATCAGGGTAGCAGTGAATGGGTCCTTGTCCAACAAGATATTTATCGAGAGAGGGATGAAACAGGGATTCCCACTATCCCCCCTGCTGTACGCAATCTTCTTGGAGCCACTGCTAACGCAAATAAGGGGCAATCAAAATATAAAGGGCATAGACATGGGAAGAACTACCCACAAAACAGTAGCGTACGCAGATGACATGTTGATAATGTTGGGGGACCCCGTAAACTCTCTCCCTACCCTTATGCAGGAGATTGACAAATATGGTTCCATATCCAGACTTAAGATAAACAGGCAGAAATCTGAAATTCTGATACTTGCGGGCGATACAACTCGAATTCACTCGGTAGCAGACACCCTCCAACTAAAAATTGCTACGTCAGGGACCAAATACCTCGGTATCACCCTTACACATAAAATCCAGCAATTGTATTCCCAAAATTACCCGAATCTGTTGAAACAAATTAAAAGGGACATGGAAAGGTGGAACCCATTATCAATATCGTGGTGGGGGCGGATAACGGTTATCAAGATGTCCATCCTACCGAAACTTCTGTACCTATTTCAGGCCCTGCCAATACGACTCCCAAGGTCATTCTTTAAATCTTTAACGAAAGCAGTCAAGGAATATATCTGGCAAGGGAAAACCCCAGAGCTCGGTTCTGACTGCCTCCCAAAAAGACGGGGGATGTGCACTGCCCCACTTTAGAAGATATTATGAGGCAGCCCAATTATGGGTCCTGAAGGAATGGATACCGGACGACTCCTAAAAACTGTGGGTCGCCCAAGATAGGGCAGTCGCGACAACCCCAACAAGACATATGTTATGGGCTGGGAAGATACATAGACATCCAAACCTACACACAAGCGAAATCATGCAGGCAGCCTTGGAAATATGGGATGGAGCAATGAAGAAAGGTACTCTAACCAAAGATCCATCCCCATTCATGCTGATATTTAGAAATCCGGAATTCCTGCCGGGTCTAGAGAAAACGGCTTTTCAAAAGTGGGAGGAAGCGGGTTGCTATATGGTGGGGGACATGTATCAGGACCAACAGATAAAGTCCTTTGAAGACTGTACTGCCCTAATGCATCTGAAGGGGAAGGATAGGTATAAATATGACCAACTGTACCACTGACTAGACACAACGAGAATACGACAAGCGGCCACCAGAGATCTAACCGTGTTCAAACACTACATCATGTCAAATGATGGGACAAAGAAGTTTGTATCGAACACATACAGATTCATCAACTCCACAGAGGAGACGGCCACCTGGTGATATATCAAGAGATGGGAAAAGACTTTGAGAAGGATGATTCCAAGGACTCGGTGGGAATACACGTGGTGGATGATATCCAAACTTACGAGTGCAATACACTCAAAAAAAAATGTGGATGAAAATTCTCCTGCAATGGCACTACACAACAGAAAGGCTCCACGTGATGTTCCGTGACTCCCACAACGTATGCTGGAGGGCATGTGGAGGGGAAGGTAATTGGCGACACATTTGGTGGGACTGCCCAAATCTACAATACTGGAGTGATGTGAAGAACCACATGAGCTCAATGTTCCAGGGGGCAGAAGCTCTGGGAGAGGAGGTGTGGCTTTGTGGGATCTGGGACCCTAAAGACAAAACCCTCACCAAAACACAGAAAAGAAATTTCATGGGACTTCTAATTGGGGTGTGGTTGGAAATCGCCCAAAAAAGGAAGCAAATAACCCTGCCCATCGCAATAGATTGGATACGTAGAGCATGGTCCCACATAACAATGGAACACATCACTTACAATTTGCAAGGGAATTATCAGAAATTCAGGGAGGAATGGTCGGACACGTTGGAGTACCTACAAAGTGACTACATGGAACAATGGTGCCCACACAAAATTAGGATTCTTAATATGTTCAGATAAGAGACTGAGTTTACAAACAGAAACCAAACTGATGGCTGGAATATCCCAGGGGGAGGGGGTGGGGGAAGGGGTTTGTTTCTCTAACTGTTTATGTTGTAAAACTTAATAAAGATATTTGTTAAAAAAAATATATTACTCCTGACTGACATTGACACAAAACAAATTCTCCATCCTCTAAACAGCATACAGTTTAGAATATCCCCAGTTCTCGCCTCACTCCAACTCCTTACTCCTTATTTGTCCTTCTCACTCCTCAGTCGTCCTCTTCACTCATCAGTCCTGACTCTTCACTCCTCTTTCTTCTCTTCATCCCTCCTCTTCAACATTTCTCCTCAACCCGTCTCCTCACTTGTCACATAGTGTACATTTTAGAACATTATCATTTGTACTCCTCATACATCGTGCGTATTCCACATTCCTCCTTCTCAGTTATCATTCTTCCTCCTCAGTCACCAGTTGTCATCCTCTTAACTTACACAATAATGCTCATTTTCATTAGTCATGAATAACCTCTCGTTCCACGGGATGGAACAGGTAGTAATGCCCCGGGGTCCGAGTTAAAGGCCTGACATAGCAAGGGCCTTTAACAAGGGTCCCCACTGACATTATCACCCGTTTCATCCCGTGGAACGGGTCATTATTGCTATTAGCACCCTTGGTTCTCAATCCGGTTACCCGTTGTGCTGATAGCAGTGTCTTTTGAATGAACGAACGAATGGGATGCCTCACACTGTCCCATTAATTCATAGTAAAGAATGTCTGAAGCCGGCAGTCATGGATCTGGAAGACGGGGCTTCAAGTGGAGCCTCACTTCCATTTCCATGGCGGCCAGAAGAAGGAAGACAGAGCGGCATCAGTGTCAGCAATGCCATCTCCATCAAAGCCATCAGGTAAATAGGGGTGAGAGAGACATGGAAAATTAAGGGTAAAGGAAGGGAGGGTGGGGAGAAGATGGCAGGGTGAGGGAAGCAGCCGTCGGGTTGCTTGAAACGCAGGCTTAGATCGGGGGATTCAGCTGCTGTTTTACTGCACCTTTCCTTCCATTTTAATGTAACCCAAAACTATTTGCTTTTATTTTTGATCCTGACCTGTACTTTTACAGTGCAGTGAAGCCCTAAGCTTCACTACACTGTCTTTTGCGCATCTGTTATGGGGAAACTGACATGTCAGTCAGGCTGTCAGTACTGGGAAAGATTGTTTCCCTTAGTCTAATTTGTTCCTACTTTTAGCAACTTGTTATCACTTGTTATCACTTGTGGTACACTTTATCCGTACAATTCATCTTACAATGCAGTACAAGAGCGCCAGGGGACCACTTCGGCGGTGATAGTGCGCGGTACAAATGACCTTTAACATTAACATTAACATTAACAATGGGGTACACTTTTGCTTTTGCCCTAGACTAACACTCAGAAGATTTTTGGTTCCCTAGGTGTGCTAAATGGACAAGCTGGTGGCAGCAGTGACTTTTTACCATTTTTTGGTTCTTTACCGCGTTTACCACATTTGGCTACTAACTGTGGCTTGTGACCAAATAGGCCATGCCACAAGGTTTTTCGCTTGTCCTTTGGCCATCTTGTCTTCTAGCCTTCTTCCTGGTCTATGAGGCAAGGAAAATCCTAATTTGGACTTCCAGTGCCCAGGAAAGGCTGTTGGCAGGCTACTGGAGGGCTATGTGTGTTTGCTGGCAGGATGTGGGCTGGTAGTGCCTGGTCCCAATCCACAAACAGGTTTCAGTGTGTCTGAATGTTATGCATGAGTATTCCCGGCAGTGGTCCTGATTGGACCACTGTTGGGGTGTGTGTGGGGCTAGTTCTGCTATTGGCTAGTGGGAGTTTCTGCTCTTATCTGGCTTTTGGGATAGGAAGAGAACCCCTGCACCCACTCTTGAGAGATCCTGGAGAAACTTGAAGGAGCAAAGACTCCTGTCCAGCTGTGAGACCCATGAGGATACCGGTGACCGGTCTGAAGGAGACCTGGCGACCAACTTCTGCTGGTGCCACGGAAAAGCCCTGTCTGGCTGTCGACCTTCAGTAGTGCTGCGAGGGAGGTGCGACCTGTGGAGTGGAAGGAACTTGGGGGATCCTCAGCATGTTCTTCAAGATTTATGTTAGGAGGGTCTCCTAGGCAAGCAGGGTGGGTTGCTAGGAGTCCCCGGATGCCGAACACATGGAAGGCCTAACTCCTTCCCCATCCCAAAAGGAACGTAAGGCCAGATAAGTAGCAAGTTCAACTGAGGTTTCTTACAGCCAACAGACCAACAGGGATCAAATGCACAGCAACAAATCCAGGCACAACTCGAGGAATTCTGGCTCACAGGCTTGTTTTGATAGAATATTACGTCACAAGTACGTCACGTACCCTGGCCCTTCTTCAGAAACCTATCTCCACTCCGGGTTGGGTATTGAGTGGTAGTCCCCCTATAGTAGCCCCCGTAGAGGTTAGTGGATTGGATGTTACTATGTCAGGTGTCAGGCCTGGACCATCCCTGAAGACTGTTACTTACTAATTGTTACAGTATGTGGACCCAATGATTGGCCGGTGGCCCCAGCTACTCACTCCTAGGACCATGAGCTGTGAGCCCACAGGCCTGGAACAAAATGAATTCAGAGCTCGGACTGCATCTGTTCACGGTGCTATCTGCAACTATGTGTCTGCGATGTAACTGTGTGCAGGCCATTATTTCCGTGAGAGTACTTCTTTCCCAGCGCATAACTGTATCTCGAGTGTAACAATTTTGTTGCGACCATTGTCTGGTCAGTGAGACGGTTGCTTCTTCCCAGCCGCAATTCTTGGCCCACTGTTAGCTTGGCTGGGTCACGTGTCCAGAGACTGTGTATGTGAGCTTCTCGAGTTCTGAATTATTCTGCATTTAAGAAGAGTTATGCTTCCCTCTGCCTGTGTTACTTCGGTTCACGGTAAAGAATGTCACTTTGCAACAGTGCAACCTTGGCAGTGACCTTGTTCCCCATGCAGTAGTTCGGCTTGTACGGCACTCAGGTTTTCTGAGTTGGTTGTGGCCTACTTTGATTTCCTAAGCCATAGTCTGGTTTCTCCTGTATATGCTTTCTGTATAACATCCATAAGTGCGTTGTGGCTCTGTCAGGTCCCTTGAATGCTCCTGCCATTCCATGGCATTATTTGCATGTATGCATCTGCAAGCATGTACACGTGGTCTTCTTGCTTCTGGCGGTTTCAGCGTTGCTGTGATGAGCTAATGGCAAAATAATAAATGTGCAGAAAGTATCTAAATGTCACTGTCCTCTATCTCATAGAAACGTGTCCGAATGTGCGGATGGCACGAGTGCTTCATATCTGACACTGCTATGTCGTGTGGTCTGTAACGACTTGAGGCATGGCTTCTCAACGCTTTAGTCGATTCTGTCCATATAGCTGTCTCTGGTTCTGTCTTGTACATCTTCATCCACTCTGGGTATTGTTAGCACTGCTCCTGGGTTGTAGGGTCGACTGAGAGGGTACGTTTCGTGGTACTTGTCCATCGTGGGTGCAGTGAGGATTGGTGTGAGCTTGTACAGTCGGCGGCCATATTGTCTTTGGTTCTTCTTTCGTTTGTGGTGTCTCCCGGTGCGGGGGTGTAGTCCAAACTCCCCTCTCCACGTACCTCAGTGAAATTACAGAGTCCTAGTGTCAAGGGGACCCGAGATAGGAGGGAAAGTCCAACTGTGACAAGTGAGTCCCTTTCTGTCGCCATGCTGCGGTGACCGCTGTCCGAAACAACTCACCCGTATCGAGTCGAATCCTGAGAGGGGGTCCTGCATCATGTTTTGCTGCATTCTTTCACCAAGAGTCTTTGAACCAGCCAAAGACACCAACCGTAGATCTGCTTGAACCTGCAATACCTGCGAATCAAGGGCTGAGACTGATGGTGGGTAAAGCGAACTTGGACCTTCTTTCATCGGCCTGCCAAGTCCTATGAAGAATCTAGTATGGGGTGTTAGTTACAGTGGTTCCTACCTGTCCCTAAACTCCCTTTAAATGTTTTGCTAACTTACATAAACTTTTATAACGCTTTTGGCTTTGCCATTGCTTTTTTGCGCAAGCCTTCCAAATGTTGGGTATCCTTTAGTTGTCTAGTATAACTTGTCCTCTAACCATTGGAATCATTTACTGGATCTCAGAGACTCTACCTACATTTTTTCCAGCGTTACAATCTGTGGTAGAACTTTTCCTGAAATTTTGGGCATAAGGCCCCAGACAACTTAGGGAAGGACCTTTGAAGTTAGGGCTAATTCTCTATGGACCTGTAGTGCATAATCTAATCTGTACTTTCCTTTACAGGGGTTTGATCTGTATTATTCCCCACTCTAGTGTATATGTATTCTATTATCAGTGGTGTGTGATACTTCTACCTGTTAGTAGTCATTTTTCAAAGTGTTGTTTGGCCATAAATAATGGTATTTTTATACATACTGTCTAAGTGTGATTTGTGACTCCCCTTGTGTGTACTCATCATGGACTCTTTACAAGCTCACCACCTCTTGAGACTTAGCCTAGACCACTCGTCACTGCTACCTTGGACTGGTTTGGCTACAGCTCCCAGAATTGTCCCTCTCACAATATAGGTTGGCCGAGGCCAGGGTATAGGAGATCAGTCCTAACAAGTGCGATCCAAGCAACCAAATTGGTTGCTCTCCCTTCCCCGGGTGCTAATCCTCCTTATTACTCACTCTTTCCCAGTGGTATTGCTTGGTATGGCCTGACAGAGATAAAGCTCTGTGTATGTATGATGCCATGCCTGGCAGCATCATATAACACATAAAGTTGAGGTAGCCCAGTAGCTGCTGCACCTATCAATGCTCACATTATTTAGCCCATCAAACCGGATTCAGCAGGCCACCAGTATTTTTAAGGCTATGGCCAAAAGATTCTAACTCAATTCCCTGGAACATCAACAATTCCAACTGAACTTCCATTTATGAAAGTGCCCCAAGTCCACTATCATCTCCTGGAAAAATCACAGTAACCTGCTGTACTCTACATGTATCACACACAAGAACTGATTTAGAGCATGGCTATTTCACAAAAGCCAACTCCAGAAATCTACTGAAACATTCAAAGATCACACTGTCATGACCCACAGGGCTCGCCCTTTTTGGTCTCCCTGGTCCTTATCGCAATGGGCCTTGCATTCCCTGACACTCCCAACATGGCCGTCCAGCGTGACACACCTTCCGCGGTCTATACGTTAGACGTAACGTATTCTACTAATAGACTGCACCCCCGCGGCTCTGCGCATCTCAATGCTATTGCCAAGTAGCGATCAGACGTGTGCTCCGTAGTTCGCTGTATTGCTTTCCTGGTTCCTAGCTTTTCTACTCCCATTCCTTGCCCCTTTCCATGTTCCTCTTGCTTCCTGGACTTGTGTGCCATCAGCACGCCTTCTTCGTTTCCCGGATCCCCGGATTGCTGCATCCCAGAATCTTAAACGTACGCTGGAGTCGGAAGAGGCTCGCTCAGCCTTATTCAAGTCCAGGTCTGTCCGCAAGAAGACACCGCACACGGAGTCCAGCAAGGATCGGTCTCAGGTGAGAAGGGGGGAACTCCGTGACAGTTTGAGATGCCTACCGACCGCACTCGAAGTCGACATGGAAGCGGCCGTCCAGGACCTGATGCGAGGTGTGCAAGAATTAACCACCGAGGTGCAGAATTTAAAGGCGGAAAACGCAGCTCTCAAGCAATAAGTTCTATCCCGTGATTCAGCCGTAAAAGAAAGTGTGTTACTGGGTGGCATTGTTGACAAATACGATGGGTCAGCAAAAACCCTTCGTGGATTCCTGTACTCATGTTTGGTTCACTTTACTTTTAAGCCCTATTACTTTTCCACTCCCAGTGCTAAGGTGGGTTTCATAATCTCTCACCTTTCCGGAAATGCTTTAACCTGGGCTACACCCCTAGTTAACTCCGGCGATGCTCTCATAGATGACTACGATGGTTTCATACGGGCCCTAAAGACCATGTTTGATCGCCCAGAGCAGGTCTTTAGTGCCCAGGAACGCCTCTTAGACTTTTAGCAGGGATCCCAGGATGTGCTCACGTATGTAACCTGATACAAGCAATTGGTCAAGGAAGCTGATTGGTCTCCAGAGGCACGTTTTACCCTTTTCAGGAGAGGACTAAATGAGGAGATTAAAGATGAGTTAGCCAGAGTGGCCCGACCAAACTCATTCCAGGCTCTTATGGACCTTGCCATGCAAATAGACTTTCGCATCCAGGAAAGGAAGGCAGAGAAGAAAAAATCTAGAGGAAACCCCCTGAAGGTGTCCTTTGAGAGTACCTCCAAATCTGACACAAACCCAAGATCAGTCACCGAACCAGAAACCATGCAGATAGGAGCCTTCCGTGGACCCATATCCCCGCAAGAAAGGATGAGAAGGATTAATACGGGGCTGTGCATGTATTGTGCCTCAGACAAACACTTGGTTAGAGAATGCCCTCTGGCACTTCCTCGGCGTTCAGGAAACGCCAACTCCCGATCCTAGATGGAGCAGGGCTTCGGGAGAGAGATTTATGTTCCACATCAATTCCATCCTTGAACTCTCCTGGACAAAACAATCTAGTGATACTACAGGCCTTCCTATCAACCTCCGGGAATAAGACCTATCCTGTTTTGGCCTTGGTATACTGTGGGGATATGGGAATATTCATTGATCAAGATTGGGTTTTTAGTCACCACATCCCATACGAAACACGAAGCATCATGCAGCTGGTGGAAGCGATCGATGGAAGACCCCTCACTTCTGGGCCCATAAGCCTGCAGACCAAAGAGATCCAGCTTTCAATTAACCACCACCAAGAGCGGATTTGATTCGACATTATCAAGTCAGCTCATTACCCCATGGTACTGGGCATGCCCTGGTTACAGAAACACAATCCGTATGTCAATTGGACAGCAGGATCACTATGCCTCGGCTCAGATTTTTGCAAGTCTCACTGTCTAATCCTGGATCCCTCCTTGACCCCTTCCAAAGAATCACCAATAGACCATCAAGCACCTCTCATGGTTTCCAATATCGTGCAGGTTCCTAAGGCCTATCAGCGATTTGTTGATGTGTTCTCAACTGCCATAGTCCAGGCTTTATCCCCTCACAGGCCTGAAGACTGCGCCATAGACACGGATCCCTCAGCAGTGATTCCCATGGCAGGATGTTCATCCTTTCCGAACCTGAGAAAAAGGCCCTCCGAGAATACTTGGATACCAAAGTTGAGATTGGCACCATAAGACCTTCAAAATCTCCAGCCGGAGCTTCATTGTTCTTTGTTCCTAAGAAGGACACTGAGGAACTCAGACCCTGCCTCGATTATCGTGGATTAAATCAATGCACCCTCAAGGACCGGTACCCTTTACCCTTAATCTCGGATATCCTGGAAGCGGTCAGAGGCGCTGTGATTTTCACGAAACTGGACCTCCGGGGTGCCTATCATTTGATTTGTATCCGGGAAGGAGACGAATGGAAAACAGCATTCAGAACACCCTTTGGTCACTTTGAATATCTGGTCATGCCCTTTGGATTAGCTAATGCCCCAGCAGTCTTTCAACGTTTTATGGACATGGTGTTCTCTGACATGCTATTCCTCTTCGTCATCGTCTACCTGGACGACATTTTGATCTACTCCAAGGACCTTCTAAAGCATGAAGAGCATGTAAAGGCAGTACTACAATGACTCCGTGAACATAAACTCTTGGCCAAACCCAAGAAATGTCTGTTTCACGTTACTTCTGTTCATTACCTAGGATTTATCCTTTCTCCAGAGGGAATTGGCATGGACCCTTCAAAGGTAAAGGCTATATTATCCTGGCCTGCTCCCACGTCCGTGAAACAAGTTCAATCCTTCCTGGGGCTTGCCAATTTCTACCGGAAGTTTATACCCACCTTCTCTGAGATTGTTAAACCGATTGTTGCTCTCCTGAAGAAAGACACCCCCTTTGTCTGGTCTATTTCGCAAGATAAGGCATTCCAACTCTTGAAGACAAGATTTACTCAAGCCCCCATTCTGGCCCAACCCGACACTGATCGACCATTCCTTGTGGAAACGGATGCCTCTAACTACGCCATTGGAGCGGTGTTGAAGCAAGAATTTGAGGATAAACTAGAACATACCATTGCTTACCTTTCACAAACACTGACTCCCAGTGAGACACACTACTCCGTCCTGGAAAAATAACTTTTAGCCATCCGCCAAGCCTTCACTGAGTGGCGACATCTACTCCTGGGAGCTAGATATCCAGTCCAGGTCCACACGGACCACCAAAATCTTCAAATTCTACAGTCATTAGAGTGCCTTCTTCTTTGCCCAGTACCAGTTCCACATCACTCATGTTCCTGGATCACAAAACTTGATTGCTGACGCCTTATCTGGACGGCCTGAATATGAAACTACCAAAGAGAAGGCCTATCCTAAGATGTTTCCCCACACGATTTTTGTTGCTCAAGCAGTCAATCTCCTGGAAGAAATCCGAGTACAAACCCAATCCTCTGAACTCTGGAATAATATTTCAAGAAAGAATCAATGGAACCTGAGAGTCAAGGAAGGATATTTGTTCAAGGAAAACGCTCTGCTCATTCCTACACAAAAATTACAACAAAGGATAATAAACCTCTGTCATGATACCCTTCACTCCGGACATCGTGGCATCACCAACACCCTCCACCTCATACAAAGACAATTTTGGTGGCCTAAAATGAAGACTGACGTACAACTATACGTCAGAGCCTGTGCAATCTGTAGTCAGAATAAACATGACAACAAGAGGCCGGTGGGTCTTCTGCTACAACCCGCACTGCCAACAAGGCCATGGGAATTTATCACGACAGACTTCATTGTGGAATTACCGCCTTCCAGAGGGTACACCACCATCATGGTCACCATTGACTTGTTCACTCATATGGCTCATTCACACCCCTCAGTAAGATACAATCCTCATCTGAACTGGCTGGAATCTTCCTGGAGCACGTATTCCGCCTTCATGGACTTCCTTCCAAGATAAATTCCGATCGAGGACCTCAATACGTCTCACAATTCTGGAAACACCTCTGTCAAATATTAGGAATCCAACACGCTCTTTCATCAGGTTATCACCCTCAAACCAACGGGGCCACAGAACGTGCTAATCAGACTCTGGAACAATATCTTCGATGTTTTGCCACTAAGGTTCAGGATGACTGGTCGCTCCTGATACCCATGGCTGAATTCACCTATAACAATTCCGATCAATCAGCAGTTAAGACCAGTCCCTTTTATTGCAGCTAAGGATTACATCCATCAGTTCTGCCCTCAGTTCTTCCACAACCCACACTGGTACCTACTGTCGACTCCTGGATTGAAACACTCATCAACATACATAAGGAGACCAAAGAGCACTTAGAGAAGGCCAGAACACAGACCAAGAGATATGCGGATTCCAAAAGAAGACCCGGGCCTTCTTATTCAGTTGGAGATCAAGTCTGATTGTTCTCGAAATTACTACCCCGACATCTACGGCCAAACAAATTGGCCCCCCGGTATTAAGGTCCGTTTTCCAACAAGGAAATTATAAACCCAGTCTCATACCGGCAGAATCTGCCAGAATCCTGGAAAAAGATTCACCCAGTTTTTCACACCTCCTTATTGAAACCTTACATTCAATCCTCCCGGAAATCCTGCAGACCCACTCCTGTGGTGGTGGACAATCAACTGGAATATGAAGTGTCCCGGATATGCGACTCCAGGTATAAACTGGTTGAATGGAAAGGATAGCCCCCCAGTTAAAGAACTTGGGAACCACTTTCTAATCTGAATACCCCTCGACTGCTCAGAAGATACCACCTCATACACCCAGGCAAACCTGGAGGAACAGGTTTTCGGAGGAGGCATGCTGTCATGACCCACAGGACTCGCCCCTTTTGGTCTTCCTGGTCCTTATCGCAATGGGTCTTGCATTCCCTGACACTCCCAACATGGCCATCCAGCATGACACGCCTTCCGCGGTCTATACGTTGGACGTAATGTATTCTGCTTATAGACCACACCCCCGCGGCTCTGCGTGTCTCAATGCTATTGCCAAGTAGCGACCAGACGTGTGCTACGTAGTTCGCTGTATTGCTTTCCTGGTTCCTAGCTTTTCTACTCCCATTCCTTGCCCCTTTCCCTGTTCCTCTTGCTTCCTGGACTCTTGCGCCATCAGCACGCCTTCTTCGTTTCCCGGATCCCCGGATTGCTGCATCCCGGAATCTTAAACGCACGCTGGAGTCGGAAGAGGCTCGCTCAGCCTTATTCAAGTCCAGGTCTGTCCGCAAGAAGACACCTCCCACGGAGTCCAGCAAGGATCGATCTCAGGTGAGAAGGGGGAACTCTGTGACACACACGCCATCAAGCAACCCATTGATGCGGCTTTGTCCACACAATTCCTGCCTCTAAATTAAATGCTGCGCTAGACAAGAATCACATAACTCATTCAGGTACACTGTCAGGAACGTAAGTATTGATTTTATATCAAATTCTGCTGTCTGGCCCGTACATCCACACACCTTCTCAGAAGTTCTACAGCCCTGACCAGATTGAAGTATATAGCAAAGCACTCATGCCGACCAGTGTAACCATTTACTGATTAACCCTTGGCCACCAGAAGTGCTGCATCAAACCGAACTCATCCTCCTCCTTCTTGGGAAAAATTGCTTCAATGAATGAGATTTAGTTATTAGATATTAGCATAGCTGAACATGTCCCAGACACATTCATTTATGGTTAGGACCAAGTGTGTTGTTTCGCTTTTGAAGCAGAAAACAAGCACCACCATTGAATCAATGGGTGATACTGGACCTATTACAGAATCCCTTCCACAATCCCATGTAATTGGTCATCTAACAGAATCTCACAAATACATTCCTGCACTAGGTCAATTATTGCAACAATGAATATGCTGGTCAGCAGTTGTGCTGTGCCTTTGCAAAGTATATGTAGTAAGAGCATTATGCATTGCTGCTATGTAGTTTGGCACACAAAAAGTAATGGGAACTGCTTTTCATATATGCCATGTTGAAAGTATGCCCCTTGTTTTGGGTACATAGAGTCACTATCTTGAAGGATTCTGGGGTTGTGTTGCCCAAAATAGTTAATATCCACTGTCTGCCAACAGGTTCTCAGGCAGCCTGGAGGTGGGAAATAGAGGCAGGGTCTATTTCTGCCAATTCAATAAGGTTGACATCTTTCCCAAGGTGGGCACAGTTTGATCTAGGGTGCCCTTTCACCGCCGTGCTGGATTCACTTTCGATGTCGGATAGCAAATCACTGATTTCGGAGATTAACATGTTAACTTCCCTGATGGAGTGGAACATGTTAAATAATTCTTTCTTTGAGCACTCCATAGGAGAGGCCTCAGTTGATGGTTTCCTTATGGACATTGTCCATGAAACCCTAAACATGTTGACCCAGAAAATGCAATGTGCTATTAAATAGAGTTTCTACTCCAATTTTGGTAGGTTAACAGTGGTGTTGAAGGGAATGAGCCAGGGCGAATAGACAAACAGGCTACAACCAGGTAGCAATGTGCAAATACACAATGTGCATATATAAGAAAATGCGAACAGGTGTTCAGATGCCAAATACAGGGTCTTAGTTGGTGGAACCCAATACTTTACTGAGCCAACACTCACTGTGTAAAGGAAAATGCCTGCAATGCAGCATTTCCAGTAAGAGGTTCCTGTTGTAGAATACTATATGACCTGTAGCACTTAGGCAGACAACTGCAAGATTAGCGGCAAGGTTGACAGCAGAGACTAAAAGTACAAGTGCAAATAATGCAGTAGTGTAAAGCAAATTGAAACAGATATTTAGTTGCCAGATACAAAGTATTGGTAGGTAAAACACATTAGTTTAGTAAGCCAGCACTCACTGTGCAAAAATGCCTGCAATGCAATATTTCCAATAAAAGAAGCCTGTTGTGGTATAGGTACTATAGCACTTAGACAACAGCGGAATTTGTAGCAAAACTAGCAACAAAGACTGAAAGCGGAAATGATGCAGTAGTGTGATTAGCGCAATAGAATACATATTGCTAAACACATAATACATACAACAATAGCAGGCACGGTTAAAACGCTTCTCCCAGAAACATAGAAAAGTCAAAAGTTTAAAAAGCACACAAATACACAGAAATACACATCAATAAACTTCAGGATAACTACAGAATCCAGTCTAAGGTGATTAACGCTAGGCACTGAGCATCCACTATATGTCCCAATGTGCAGGCGACTATTAACCATGAAAGGTGCTAATCGGCGAGTGTGGAGTGAGGCTCACCTGACAGCTCGAAGGGCTGCCAGAGTCCAACTCTATCCCCTCGCTGCCACACTGTGTAGACAATTTGTTGATAAAACACGTCGAGATCAGGGCCATCTTAAGCAATTATGGGGCCCAAACCAAAGGAATTAAGTGATCAGGAATATCTGGTGGCACACCCCCCCACCATGATCACAACCTATAGGTTGATATGCTGCCTCGCAGCATTCAAAATAAGCAGGTTTACCCCCTTTAAGTCCCGTTACCCTCTTCATTCTTGCTCTAACCAGAATAATAAACAAGTAGCATTTGAATGCCAACATTAGCAATCTACAAAGTGGTTACTTCTATTCTAGTATAGAAACAGGATACTTTTTATCAATAGCATCCGGGAAGGTATGCAGCCTGTAGTATTAATACAGGACTGTATGTAAAAGGTGCATGTAACCCAGAATAGACAGAGAACTCACATTAGCTGCCTCAGAGAATGCAAAAGTGCTCAAGCATGGATTGAGTAGACAATTGTAAGGAAGGAGAAAGCTACACATAGCATAGCATGTATAGTGAATGCAGATTAGAAGCAACCATGAAGGTGTCTCTATCCAGACAGACTTAGATTAGAAGTGGGACATGGTTTTCAAATAGTATTGCCATTAGAGATCAAGTGAACAAGCGCCTAATGGTGTGCAGTATATAAATGCTCACTATTATAGTGGAAGCAACCCTGTAACCAGTGAAACCACGAGTGAGACTTTTATGAAGATCATACCCTGTGAAGGAAATCACTCTGAAGGGCTGACAATTTTGAAAGGTTTAGGGACTGGCAATTCTGAGAGGTTAGGCAATAAAATATTAAATGAGATGCCCAGGATCACACATTGCTTAATGTGTGAAGCTGGAATTTGTGCCAACTATGCTATTTCTGCATTTGAACACTTTCCTTTCCAGCTCTTACCATGTACTAAAACAATCTCATTTTATAAAACTGACTTGCAAAGTACTCAAATCACATTTCCAAACCTGACAATTTTTAAAACCAAAACATTACAAAAAGGGTGTTATGCAAAATGGGAATGATTCTAGCTTCATTCTCTCCA
The DNA here is from genome assembly GCF_040938575.1 of Ambystoma mexicanum. Taxonomy (NCBI): domain Eukaryota; kingdom Metazoa; phylum Chordata; class Amphibia; order Caudata; family Ambystomatidae; genus Ambystoma; species Ambystoma mexicanum. The sequence continues at coordinate 912,674,176 of NC_090929.1, forward strand.
TCATAAAGGGAAGTATATAAATACCAGCATACCAATCGATATGATTTAACAGATTTAATCTAGGTATGGCTTTTGTACTTTTAAGCTTTAAATACTTCCAAAACAATGGCTTGTGAAATTGCCATTGATAAACATGCATAAAAACATTTGACTTTTATACAAAAAGCAACAAGTTTTTTGTGTCACAGAAGCAGACCTTAAAATATGCTTGCCCAAGGCCTCCCAACATCTGGTCCGCTCTCTCCTGTCTACCACCCCTTCCACTCAAATGGCCTACATAAGAAGAAATATCAAGTAATGAATTAAACGATGCCCCCAGCATGCAAGAAGGCAAACCTCACAGAAGACAGCACAGTAATGCAAGAGATATGATATTATTTGATAAGGATCACTGTATCGTCTGCTGGCAAAGCCAGGATACAAGCATGAGCACTTTGGTTCCACAGTCTTGAATTTGGATACATATTCACCTCTTGGACTAATAGTTTATGCTCATCTTGGGGAGGGATTGCCTAGGTTTTAGAACGCCCCATCTGAACAAACCAATTTCTAGAACTTCAACATACGAATGACATGTTAGTTTTTTTTAGCAACGCCTATCTGGTGCAGGAAACTTGCTGATAATAGCACCTCTTATGCTGCAAAACCAAGTACATATCTAGGTATGTTTATAAACTTCAGACATAGGAAAGGTTCAGCCAGTAATGCTGGAATGTGCTCTTCTAATCTGTCATATGAACACATATCTCTGCAATGAGTGCTTAACACAATGAGCTAACTTCTGAACCATTGTGGCACTCAATTTATCAATATGTATTTCAACTTTGGCTATTGCACATGATCAACATAATTTCCACAGGAAGGAAAGAATGCTACAGAAGTCGTGCCCTACGGAACAAACTATGTATTCCACAGTGAACACAGAAAACATTACATGATTAATTGATCAAGGCAGAATATACTTGTCAAAACAGACAGGCAATAGGTTTAGCGCTCTAGCAGCATGCCATAATATCTCCTGGCATGTGCTATTTAAGTCTTGTGAACAATGGAATCTTACTTTAGATCACACAGCCTTGGGGAGGCCCCCTCCAAGGTGGGGTCCCCCTCCATGGTGGGGGCCCCCTCCATGATGGGGGCCCTGGGCAAATGCCCCCTTTGCCCTCCCATAAAACGTCTCTGGTTGAGATAGTCTTTGTCAGGGGGAGGGGGCACTCATTTAACTCCTTAATTATGGAAAAAGATGAATACGTCTGGTGATGAGCCCAAAGGGTCACAAAAAGCCCTTCACATTTTCAGTTAGATCTCAGCTAATGGCAATCACATGACTTTGGACCTTGGCCCCAGTTCGGTATAACAGAAGCCCCACCTTTGTGGCAATTAGTCTCAGACCCGGTGGACAGAAAGAAAATAGCTACTCGAACAATCAGAGCCAGATTCTAGTCCAGAACAGCTGAACGCAAGGATTAAATGTGGATTAACTCTTTCCGACAATCCACCCACACAGCACCTCCAAGCTGCAGGCTCTGTAGTTCACATACTTTAATGTGAACAGTCTCCAATGCAAGCGAACAGTGAGGAACGGAATGAGGAATAAAATGAAGAGTTTGCTAATGTGCCTAAACCCACAGAAAACGTACAGGCAGGCAGGCGCTATGAATCCTTGCTCCGCGCCAAACAGCACCAAACAGGAAAACTGGTTTGCCTCACCAGACTAATAATAATAATAATAGGCATTATACAGTATCTCCGTATCTCAACCTGTTGCCTTTGCAGTTCTATCACTGCAACCTCTTCATGCAGAATGAGAAGCACCCTGCAAATATGGAGAGTGGCTTTCTCATGAGGCTTCCAAAGCAAAGTATGGTGCCACTGCATGAGCAACTGTGATAGATTAGGCACAACTGCCTTCTTTTGTGCAAATACATTTTCAGGCATGTGTAATTTGACATTTCACCTTGTGAGCATCTCTTGCACAAGTTGTTGCAATTGCAAACATATTATTAATCTCTGTTCCTACCAAGTTGATTCAAGCAACAAGCGTAACTGGTCATTTCATAAAGCAGACACCTCATTTGTCGTATTACAGGGCTCCACAAAATTAGCATGGCAGTTTAGCAGCTGCAGTCACTATAGCAACACATCTTAAAACTCTTACAAGATATTTTTGCAGTGTGGTTTTTACCCGAAGAACAGTTGAATATAACAGCCATTTGTGGCATGACACGCATCCTCTTGACTAGCTGAGAAACATTTTGGGGGTGGTGCATTAACAGCTGAGCTTTCAGACTCTGGGCTTCATTGACATTCTCTGTGCAGTGACACACATGTTATCTGATATTTGAGAGTGGCTCAACATAACAGTCATTCAGCAGTCAACAGATTTAACAGAAGTCAGCAAGCAAAATAAAATAAAAATGGTGGCAATATATAGTGATTTAGGCAACCACCCATGGTGGGAAAACTATGTGGTGTGGCTTTACATGGATAAATACACCTATGAGGTGAAATAGATGGCAGGTTGATCCAATATTTGAAACATTAAGAAATACAATGTAGTAATCTAATAAGTATGCCTCATTTAACAAACAGAATCAGTGACCACAAAAGGGTGAACTGGAGGAAGCAGATGTATAATGCTGTGTTCTCCTAGGGCCGCCAGGAGGAGAGATGTGTTAATCCTCTTCTCCTGGGGTGCATTTGAGTACTATAGTTCTGGGCTCTGAGGCCCTGGTCCATACTCCTTCAGATGCATCCTCAGCATGGATCTGATATATATTATGCCTCATCCTCACTTAACATCCTCATCTTCAGTCCCATGCACCTACCACTTTGGTGGTGATAGTGTGCGGTACAAATATCCTTTAACATTAACATTCATTTGATTCTCCAACTTGGCGATGCTAGCTACAGCATTCCCTATAGGTAAACAAAATCACCATATGTAACAACACACATTATTATTGTCTTTTGTCCTAATGCTAGTGGGCATCACCTTCTTGGTCTGCCAAGGTAAATATATTATAATGTATGCACAGTCTAACCCCCAGCCAGCTCTCTGAGCTCTCTGTATGTCCTCATCCTCTTCATTGTTACTGTGCAGTAAACAAGACAGAAGAGTGTAGGAATACAAACTGGCAGTGTGAATGAGGGTTTTAAGGTGCACTGCTGAATTGTTTTTTCAGTGTGGAAAGTATTAATATTTCTCAGGTTGAGCGAGTGAGTTTGTAAATTTGCTTGCATTTATGGAAATCTAATGCTGGCCTTATAACAGCATTCTGGACAACCTGGTTACATGGACATAGATGTCATAGGAAGACCTGCATATTGAGAGTTTGCAGTAAGGAAAGTGTGGTTCAGGCAGTTCCCTGATGGTAGCTTGGGAACCGAGCAGGAGGAGTGTGTCTTTTTCTCCTTCACTTTAGACAATTGATTCTGATATATTCCTGTACTGCATCTAGACAAAGGCCCACTTAAGATTGTTGGATGGAGGGGTTACTGAGGCTCTGCTACTAACAGTACCCAGCAACAAATGTAAGCTACCCAATGAGTCACAAATACATTTTCAGGAACCCAATATTTAATAAACTAACTTCTTAAACAACCCACATTTAAAGCAATGGTACAATGAAACTAAATAAACACTTGGGAAAAGAAAATTGCAGCCGGACAATGTCATGAAACTTCAAATTATTTAACTGCAGACTAACATTTAGGACAAGAAAACCACACTGATATTTTCACAGGCTTGGAGACGTTCAGCTTCTTTACTAAAATGCAGAACTGAAAGGTGATGGCAGGAAGGTTATCAAAAATTCACAGCCACTGATAATTGTTCTGGGCAACCCGCCAGACCACCGGTTTTCGGCCTGCCATCCTATTACAGAAGGGAAAGGGCCATATGTAAATAAGGCTTGGTCCCACCCCTATAGGGCCAGTCCAGCTCAAACTGCCTGCTCACATCCCTCCTGTGCAAGACCCCAAGCAACACCAGATATGTTTCAAACTTACTGGCTGTCATAAGTGAGGTGCAGCTTGGGTGTCTAGGCACAGCAGGCTCAGGCTTGATTTGTTTAGTAAAATGACTGGAGGGTGAACATGCTCGATCAATTTAATTTAAACCAGGGGTAACTGTATCATTATTATAGTGAAGAAGATATCCGAAAGACTGTCATTCTTACCATTGGATAACACTGCTGAGTGCAGATTATGAAATCTACACAAAGATGTAAGTGTATAATTTGTTGGTGGTAATTTCCACAATCATAGCAAAATAATAGATATGATTTATCTAAGGCCAACATATAGCAGCAAATACTGAATTCTCAATATAAGCTGCACATGTGGTGGTCGACGACTCATGCTAGTACTAGATGCAGAAAATGCATTTGAACTGGTGAACTGATAGTTTTTAGGGCACATTTTGAAAGAACAGGTTTCTCTTCCTAGTTGACCAGGTCTCCTGAGTCTCTGTACCGTGGGGCTAATGAAAAATTTCTGTGGCATGGAAAAAATGGCAGAAGGGTTCTGTTGTAGTCGGGAGACTGGCAAGAATTTCTACTCATATGTTAGTGTCTAGTGAGCTACTAGAGGCTAGGATACAGCAGGATAGCTAAGTTGGAGGCTTTTTAGCATTGGGTTTCCATAAGATAAGGCTACATCCAAATGATAGTGCACTGATCCTCGAACCGTAGGCATGGAATTTAAGGAACATGCAGAAGTAGTCAGGAGTGTTTCTTCTGTTGCTGAATATAAATAAACACGTACAAGAAAGAAACCATATTGATAAACACAAATAAAACTATTCTGCCAATTGAGATATTCGCAAGCTATTAGGAGTCCCTAAAATATATATTCAGGAGTTAAGATCAATAATGTCAACCAGGCTTTGTTTCAGCTACAGTATAGAAATTTGCTAGGAAAGATCCAAATGCCAATCAACTAAAGACAGTGCATGTCGCCACTTTAAAACTGTTTTGCCTCATTTCAGTTGTCAAATATCAACTGTTCCATTGGCCAGATCTCGATGGACCAAACCATGACGCCTTAGGACCAGGACAACTGGGCACTTCCAGACATGGAGAGTGGCAATCTAGTGGCAGCCACAGGGTATTTATGTAGATTAAATTAGCCAGGCGATGTTAGCTCATAAGGGGCAACATTGTTAGTATCTTGGTGTACGTTGTAAAAAAGTGTGATTTTAATTTTGTTTACAACCTTCAGTAGTAGGGGAATGGTTAAGGTTTGAAGGATTAGCAAATATGCTCACCTCAGGGACAAATCGAGAAAAAAGTTAAAAGCTCTGGTAAAATTAATGGAAACCCTCTTTTGGGCAACCCCAGCTACCATCACTTCCTAGCTCTGCAGATCCAAAATGGAACACCGCAGGTATAAAAGACATTGTCGATTTAGGCAACTTGCAGATTAGGTAATTTGGGGAATATGTGGATGGTGATTTTGATGACACAAGTTTGCATTTTACAAATACTTGGAATTGCATCGTTTTTCGCAAGAATAGAACAACAAAATAGGGGATTCTTCTAACTTTGCTGCATGCGCCTCCTTCGACTGCTTGAAGGTGAAAGCTTAGCAGATCTTCACAGATCAAGAAGTAACAGAGAGACATTGTCGTTATGTAAAGCAATCGAGGTAAGCACTGAGTATTGGAGGACATTTTGCATGAAATTGCATGCCATCAATGTAAGTACTAATTTAATTTGAATTCAGTTTTAATAAATATATCGATTGCACTATCTCCTTGAATGAATTTCTGAAATGTTCCAGGGAGCTAAAGAATCAGGCTAAATGCCTGTTCGAAAAATGTAACTGCAGAGGGCTGGATCTCTTTATCCAAAGGAAAATGAGTAAGGCACTCAAAGGGAGTTATTTATTGCTAAGTTATCATAATTTACTGCATACTCCCGTGTGTATGCCTTTTCATTTAACCAGCTCTATTCGAGTTAAGAACTTCACAAGTCAAGGAAATGTGGTTAATAATCTGGAAGGCCGTATTATCCTGCATACAATTGATTTTCAAATATAGGAAAATCTTTCCTGTTATTGTCAAAGTAGACTGATATCAAACCTAATTCTAGTCTACTCAGATCCATACCTAAAGTGGGTGGAAGCACAAAAATAGGATTGATTGCAAATGCAGTCTTCAATTAGAGATAGCTGATGAGACACCATGCCCTTTCTCGTATCATTATCAAACAATATTATGTGAACCAAATTTTGCTTATAAGCTGAAATCATAGGGCTTAAAGGGAACCCTGCAAATCCGCAATCAAATCCCTTGAACAAAGCCAACACTAGCACTACAAAAGTAGACACTTTTACATTTTAACCTGAAGACCAACTTCAGATTTATCAATCATTAACTGTTCTGTAAATACAAACTTGCTCCAGTTTATATCCCCCGAGTACTATTTCAAGTACCATTTTCTTTGTTGTTTGCACAAAGCTTGTAACCTTGGTTTTTCTGGTGGTTACATCTAGGGCAATTTCACATGAAAATTCCCAGATAGAATTGCCACTACTTTGCAAGCATATGTGGATGACTTTGAATAAACTGCTTTGTCCACATTGGCTACGCAATTCATAAGGGTGTTTCCAATTTTGGGAAGGTAAATATTAATAATAGGTAAAATCTCATTCCAAATTGGTCATATACATATTAAAGAGACTAGGAACTAACATGCACCCCTTCCTACCTGCCTTAGTCCTCTATTAGTGGGATAGGCCCTCATTATTCAATTTTTATAGCCATATTTATATGCAGGAGACCGATTATCTTTAATAGGTCACTAGCCATGCTCTAAATGTCACAACCTGTCCCAGTCAACTCATCTGAAAGCTTGGAGTAATCTAAAAATGCTTTGAGTTACACATTGAGTCGATTGTTTGTGAATGCTAATCTTTTGTTTACTCTGAATACCTTTTATCATGCATGATTCACTTTGCACTTTTAGTACTTTGGTATTTTTATATGTTTTCCTTTTTGTTGATGAAATGGCTGACTATTATTGTTGAACCTTGGAATAACAAAAAAAGTGCTTCCTCGCACTCTGAAAAATAATAGGCATATTATGGGAGCTATCTAATTCAACTGGACCATGTTCTTACAGCTCAACTTGATTTCTCACCATCGTCTTCACCCAAATATTTTGTGAATACTGCTGTGACAAACAAAGCAATCAAGAGTTCATGAGAACACTATTAATAATAGTGATGAAACCAATTGTATAACCAATTGTATAACAATATACAATACATTACAACCATTGTTCAACAGAATATCCGATATAGACAGTGTCCTTAACAATGGAGCACAAGTTGGGTGGATGTTTGCCCAGAAGTACATTCAGACAAATGTTCTACTGCAAAGCCAGTGCAAAGTCACTTTGCACTGCAAAAATACACTTTGCGCTGCTCTATGAATCAGGGTGTTTGTTGGCAATGTAAAGTCACTTTGCACCATGTTGAAAATTCCATGAATCAGGCCCATAGTGTTATACCACTTGATTTCCTCCATCATCACTATGGTGTAAATGGTTAATGTACCATAGTGAGTCATATGATCATCCAGAATTTTTAAGCATGGACAAAAGGGACATTCTTTTTAGGCATTTCATGGGTTTCATGGGTACAGTGGTAAGAAGAAAGCAGCAAGATGCTCACCTTATCATATACTCACAATGTGTCGCTGTAAAAATATGTTCCACTGTGTTGAACTAACGCACAAGCACTTGTCTTCTGAACAGTAAAAAAAAAAATAGACATATATTTTAAATTTTAAAATGTTAATTTACACCTCAGAGGTGGAGATAAAAATTGTAGGTGATGCATTCGAGAAATTTGACTCCAAATACATATGATGGTATTACAGAGGTAATAGATTGGAATACCGCCAGAAGTATTTTCTTTACACAACTCTGAATTGGTTGGTCAGTGGTATTTTCTGAATATGCAACATCGGTGGCCGTACATTTAGGAAACAGATACAAATATATTCCAATTTGAATCAATCATAAAAAAATCTTCCATATGTAAAGTGACTCTGATTTCAAACATTTGTATCTACAATATCATCCTATACATATAAATCTGATCTCTCACATCCTTATACCTACAAAAAAGTACATCTCATTAGTATAATACTGATACTTTCGAGTGGTTTTTAGACTCAACCCTAATTTCATACACAGGCTCGTAAAACACGATATAACATTCACAATTGTTTGTTTGCGTCTTTCTCCAGACGGCAACGATTTGTTGTGGAGGAGGACAGGGCTATGACAGCTGCGCTTTAAGAATGTAGTGGCTTCGAGGTAGACCTGAAAGGACTTCATCATTAAGGGTCCGGCAGTAACCGAGCCGGTGATACCGGCCAGTTGGCACCAGACCCGTAAAGATTTACCGGCACTTGACTTGCCGATAACACCTGGGGGATTCCACCCGGGCTTGTACTTTGAAATGTTTCACCCCATGCAGTCTCTCCGGGTTCCTCTTCAGTCAAGTTGAGCTCAGAAGGTGCCAGAGCCCAGCGGTTCACACAGCAGTGGACAAACTGAAGACGACGTTAATAACGGTGCCGGTACTTCCTTGACAGTCTGCCTACCGTGGCTGCTGTGCCCGGCAGGGTCAGACCTGTCCAGCAGTTGTTTCCGAACCTGCAAGGTTATAATGAGGTGTCTTGTGTAGTACTAGGGGTAGTCTTTTCAGTCGTTTTCCCTAGCGTCTGAAGAACTGCAATTTTTACTGTTACTGGCCAACTCAAAATGACTCCCAAGTATTTTTCTTTGTTGTTCTGAACATTTTGTGATGTGTATAGCGGAAGTACCTAAAACCATGTGTTCTAACCACAGCCAGATTTTTTAATTACGGATTCCTTGTATCGCCCCCTTTTGTCATTAATTAAACACTTGGCCTCATTACACGGATGGCGGAGAACCATGGTGCTCTTAGCACCATGGTTCATGCCGGTAAAATACCGGCACCGCCTTGGCGGAAAGGGGAATTACCGCCCCATTCCAAGGTTGGCGGGGCGGTAATTCCCCCTTCCACCATTGCCCTTCCCCATTCCCATTTTTGCCCCATAGGGCATAATGGGAATGGCCGCTATAATTGACCTTGGCAATCCACTTTCACCATACTGGTTTTGCTTTCATGGTGGTGTTAAAAGAGGAATGACATATTGATGGATTTGATCTATGTTGGTGTAGAGTTGTTATATTGTTGCCAAAAATCTAAGGCACCTCATGTTTCCTTAGCTTTAATGCTGTGTGCAATTGATAAGTGGAGTGGTCAGTGTTCATACCAACTGGGTGGCATAACATGATGTATGGAAAATGCTTGTGCAAAATGTAGTGCACTGTCAAACCCCAAATCATGAATAAATACCCTCTCCCAAGATTGTTGCACCTAGAAAAGCGCAGGGCGAGCTAACACCACCATCTCACAGAAAGTATGAAATGACTCGAAACGCAATGGGTATAAGGCCTGTTTGTGGATGTGTAATTGGAACAAAAGACCTTGTGCAGGCCAGCCCACTAGAGAAGCGTGCCAGCCTCAGTGTACACTTATTTAGGAAGCTCTTCCAGACTCACTTTTATGTCCAACGTCTCCTTTATTATATGTTCCACTGACTCTGGGGTTATATTGTGATCACACATGCTGCATTTGCATGAATATATTTTGTTGTCTTGTTCAGAATTGAACATCTTCTTAAACAAGGGCAAATACAGTAACAATCAAATATGTTCAAATGGCGTGTCCATGGAGTCATATTGTCTCCTGTCTTAGGTCAGGTTGTGTAGATGGCATTGGTCACGATGCTACTTTTGGTTATAATCAAAACATCACTTTTAGTGGACAAGCTCTAACGCAAGTTCCCCACATTACATTTAATAAGCAGCTAACACATTTCAAAGATGTCACTGATGACCTAGTGACCATACATTTTACAACCTGCCTACATCGTTTAGCAACTGTCTGATTTCTTTTTTGTCATTGCTTACTGATTTTGTCAGACTAACGGGTGCACCGCCATGTTTTTCTTTACAGGTTTGCAGGACAATCCTTGGGCATGTGACTGCAGCTTGTATGAAATGGTGCACTTCTTAAACTTTCGGTCTCCTTTGGTCGCACTCATCGAGTCGAGGTTGAAATGTTTCACCCCACGCAGTCTCTCCGGGTTCCTCTTCAGTCAAGTTGAGCTCAGAAGGTGCCAGAGCCCAGTGGTTCACACAGCAGTGGACAAAATGAAAACGACGTTGGGCAGTACAGTGTTACTGCGATGTGGCACCACAGGGGTTCCTATTCCGGAGCTCAGCTGGAGAAGGGCAGATGGATACCAGCTTAATGGAACAGGTGAGCGTGACTGCTGACTCCTGGGAAACATCTGCAGTCTCAATAATAGGCTTTCCAGAGGTATTGATGTTTTCTCCATCATCTATTTATTGGAATCCATTAACTCCTTCCTTTAATTCTCTGGTGCTCTTTGGCGCATGAGCAGTATGTACCTCTGTTTATTTGGAGGGTGTCCCACCAGGCAATGCACACATTACAACACTCTGAAGGCAGCATTCCCACTGGCAGGAGCCCTTCCCAGCACTTCTGGTGAACTGCCAGTGAGATGGGAAAGAGCATTGTTGCATGCCACTAATTAATGCAGATCACCCGCAGGCTCGGCTGGTCCTCTATACTAAACAAATATGATGTATCCGTCAATAAATCATTGTGGATTATGTAGGGAGTGCCCACAGGTCTCTCAAAGTCCAGCAGTGTTTGTGTGTGTGTTGGGGGGGAGGGGTGGGGTCCCAGAAGTCCAAGTGGAGGGGTCCAGTTGGAAACCTCAAAACTGCCTCCATCTACCAGAGGCATTTTTCCCAGAAGACCTGAACTGGGAACCACTGGGTGGAAATGGCTAGGTCAGTGGGTACATGCAGCACTTGTGCTTTATCCCTTATGCCCAGGTAGAGTGTGATGTATTTTGTAGCCATCCTTCACTATGGATTTTTTGCCCAGTGGTAGTATTTACCACCAGCCTAGGTCGGCAGTACATATAATGCAATAAGTGCCTACATTTCAATCCGTATTAATATATGCAGTGTAGAATCCTGCTGCTCATCACCAAAAACCAAAAGCAGTGCCAAAATGCTGAGAGAAACGGCATAGTATCACCATCACAAAAATGTGGCCTTCAAGCAAAGAAACCTCTGGGTTTTTATAGGGTTTTACTCAATGAGCCTTATACAGAAAAGTCACTATGATACATTTAGTTGCTACATTAACAAAGGAGTTCCTAACAGTACATCCTCCGGCTTTGGATGGCATTGCTTTACTGCACCATTTGAGACCTTACGATTCTGATCGGCCTACCCTAGCCTGATTTCCATATGGTCTTTCTGAAGGGGCCCCTGAGGGACCCTTGTGTATGGAAACAAGGCACAATCACCACACACGAACTGATACGCCAGACACGAGGTTGTATTCCCAAAAACTAGGGTTTATTGCAAAGCAAATAGTCTCACTTGGCCAACTGGGTCCCACGCCCCGCGACGTGTGTTTCCAGACCCCGGGGGACGCAAGAGAGAGAGAATCGTACAACAGTTACATATATACAAAACAGGCATCTTACAATCAGTGGTGACACATTCAATACCGCCCATAATGTATTTCCTTTGAACTGGGTTCGATGATTGACAATTGTGACGATATGACACCTTCAGACATTTATTTAGCAACAGTTTGCAATTTCATGAGCCTGCAGACACAATTCTTTGTTATAAGAACACATTGCTTCTGTTCTCTGCAAGCAAGCTGCGTGCAGGGAGAGACACATTCCAGGCCTCGCTATCTCCTAGTTTCTATTCGTGTACTGGGGGTTAACTTGCACTCCAGGGCTCTATAGGGCTCAGGAAAGGGGGGCCGCAAAGAAGAGCATAATTCAAGCCATTTAATGTTCGCTTCTAACATTTCTACTGTATTAACGAGACTAGCTGGCACCTGTGAACTGATTAAAATGCCTCGCTGCTTACTTCCAAGGACTTGTGATGGAGGAGACCGGGCATTTCTGTCTGGGTTTCAGCGTTATGTTTCAACATGTCTCTCGCGGCCTTGCACTTTACATGAACAATAATGTACTAGTGGAGCAGAATAAGTTTTCAGCAAAGCAGTTTTAACAGAAAGCAAAAGGCAAACGTTAGAAAACAAAATGGCGATTTCAGTCACTTCAAAATGGCTGCACTTTAGTCAAGCTTATGGCTATATATTTCTAATACTAAACACATGATGGTATGAAAATTGAGTGCACTGAGTGGACCTGCTGCAGTATCGTGCTGGCATTTTATTCTCAAGGCTATACTCTCCCAAAAAAACAAACAAGGAGACTTTTTCAGTGGAACTTGCAAATAAAATGTGTATGTCCCGGATAGGAAAATGCCCCCCACCGTAAATAATGGAGCCACAGAAAAGACGTGGGGATCATTTTTAAATATTGTGCCTTGAAGTAGAAAGGTCATGTATTCTAGTTTCCCAGTGAGAATCATTTCATTCACTTAAATATGCTCGACAGCATAGTTGCCCAAGAATATTGTCTCTCTTTACAAGTTTGGCGGTAGCCTTGCCGGTGAAACCGTCAGGCTGCCACCAAACTTGCATTTTTTCCGGCACCCGCGAATGGGGAATTTCCAGATCATTCCGGCCCTGCTGGACCTGGTATTGCCCATCCGCGGGTGCTGGAAAAAAATGCTCCCCATTCCCATAGGGCTCAGTGGGAATGGGGAGGTCGGATGGACCGGCACCATTCGAAATGGTGCCGGTGCATCCGACATGCTCTGCTCGTGGGTGCTGGTGTGCCCGCCAAACCAGTCCTGGCAGATGGGAAGGCACCCGCGAGCAGAACTCGTAGTTTGCCGGTCCTGTAACAACGGTACCGGCAAGCTTACCGGTACCGTTGTTACCCGACCAGCAAACTCATAATGAGGGCCATTGTATTCATGTGAAATTAAAACAACGCTAAAATGTATACAACATTTTTTTAACAACCTCTTTTAAAATTGTCACTGTCATAATGGAATCAATGTTTGATCTGTGACTTGTGATCCAACTCAATTCTCCTCTGCCAATATACTGATTACTTTTCATAAGGAATCTGCCATCTTTGGCTCGCCAGATATTTTGAACATCAATTCTCGTGAGCCTTGTCCAGGATAGTCAATGGGAAGGATGATAGGAATGGTAGTCCAAACCATCAAGAGAGCTGCAAGTTGCAGGTTCCTCTTCGATACAGAGCGAAAAATAATGCATGTGTGCAGTTATACAGTGCCTAAAGTAAGAGAAAGCCATGTAATGATTCTGTCTCTTGGCTATCGCATGAACATTGCAGGTCTGAATTTTTCCAGTAACCAAATTTACTGGTCAATTCCTTAGCTTGAAATAATCGGCTCTGGATTTTGAAATCTTTTTGTTGTTTCTCCAAACCAGACAGCTCATGTAGATTGTGTTGCCCTTTGCTCCCATGAAGCCTACTGTCTGACTTGACTAATTGCCTCGTTGAAACAGACCAATAGCTGTATTTTCTGGCTGTAGTTTTGATCCATAGCCCAAGGTTCACTAAATTACTATCAGTTATGCTCTCATTCGCTATACAGAGCTATTTCCTGTATTTCCACAATTGCCTCTCTCCATAGGTAGACGTCAGATTTCTTTACCTTTCTGACATGCAGTTAAGGCAATCTTTTCTGGAATCATATTGTTTGCTTAATGGTCTAGAGTTGCTCACTTACTTAGGCCCAATTGAGTGTGTAGGACAGCTACTGATATTCAGTTTGTGCGTTCTGGCTCCAGAGGCACACCTGCTCGTGAAGTGCCTCCTAATAATAATAATAATAATAATAAAACTGCTTTAAGATGTGCCTGCATCCTCAGAGGCATTTCATCTACGAGCATTGACACATATGGTCACATGGGATGGAACATAAGGGCCTAAAACAGAGCCTTTTTAATGTCCTCAAAATTAACATGAGGATAAGAGCATTTGTTGTGTTGGCCCATGGGTGCCATTTTAGTGACAACTTCTGTAGACACATATTTATCCTATGGCTGTGTATGCATATCCATATGCCTTAAAGATCTGACATTATTCCCTCCTTTTGTATGTTTCCGGCATTGTGATTTGCTGAAGGTCAAACTTGTGTGTGCATTAGTTGCAATCGGTTGCCTGGGCTATCAATTAAATGGAAAAAGTTCCAGATGACCCAGTCTTGACAGAATAGTTTTTGTTTGCTGTTTTTTTTCTTTTTAGCGTGTATCCATTTTGTGTTAAGTACTTTAACAATTGTTTATTTTGACCTGCATTGCTGTGGAACTAAATGGCTGTCCTTTAGTTATGGTATTAGGTTTAATGGGACATTTTAGTTGCTATTGGCATGTGGCAGTCAAAAACTACTGGTTCCTCCATTAGCTATCGTAATTCTATTGGTGCCCGGGAGAGAAGTGCAATGTCACCAGCATAAATCAGTATGGCGTACGGGTACACCTTCATTCCTTCTGGAAAAACCTGCATTTTTTTTTCTGTGGGAAAAACCTGCATTTTGTGTAATAAATTCATCAGATCTTGTACATATGCATGTAACAGCCTAGATCCTCCCTAGCTTGGTTGGGAATATAGCTCAGGGCCTACAAGCTTGTCTTGGAAGCAAGGTTGCACAGGTTCAAATCCCTGTCCCACGCGTAGAGTCTGGTCTTACTTAGGTTGTTTAAATAGGTTCTAACGTGCAAGGTAAAACAGAATCATCTACTATTAAGTACCAAAGGGAATTGAAATGTGCTGTGTGCGCCACAACCTTTACTCCCACAATCTCCTCTGTGATAAAACTGCTTTAAGATGTGTCTGCAAATGTCAATTAACCTCCCCCTCAAGTAACTTAGCTGGGGAGGGGAATAGTGATGGGGGTAATTACTGAGCACCTATGAATTCAGAAATGCTGGCCCAAAAGATAGATCACTCCATCAGAAATGTTTCTAGGATGTCAGCTAAGAAGTGGACAATCTTTTCTATTGAATCTTGAATATCCCAAGCACAGATCTTGTATGTAGGTGATTTTGCAGGCTTGTTATTTAATTATTTTCCAAGAGGGAAGAGAAAGTAAAGAAGCATGTGACCCATGGGGACTAGGGGGGGATGGGTGGATGGAGTACCAAAGTACCAACAATGCATTAAACTGAATATTCGGTGTAGTACCCATGACAGTATTCCATCTTATTGTGGTGGTTTTCTCCAAAGAGAAGAGGCAAGTTTGTCACAGAGCATGCATGAATGTGGGCTAGTGTTTTAAAGTCACTTTGATGGTCTATAGTCTTTGGACTACATCACAGTTGTTTAAGGCAAGTTTTCTAACTGCACAAAAGCCTGTTAGATATCCCAGTCAAAAACAAAGCTGCACACACCAGAATGCCTTGTCCTTTTTTACACTCTGTTTTGGTGACAAAGTGACCCGTATTCCAAAATGATTACCCCTCTACAAACAGAAGATTTTCTAAATCTATAGTGTTTTATTTGGCTTAAAAGTGTTTTGAGGAAGCAAGGACAATTAATTAATTTTGTGCACACAGAGCATTATGAATTGCTGCTAGTCCTGTTACTCTGAGTTCTTCTCTTCTTCATCAACATCTTCTCTCATTTGAGGGTGAGCTTCCACATGAGAGGCAGTGCTTTGAGTTGTTTAGAGGATAGGCAATGGAAAAAGCTTGAGCTCTAAACCAATCAAAGGACTTGAACCTGGTCCAAGTGTCCTTTAATGGGAACACCTCACACCCGTTCTTCCTGTGCTCAGAGGGAAGCAAACTAGATATGAAGTTAGAGACAGCACAAACTGTGATAGGAGCAGAAGTACCTAACATAGTTGAGTTGTCATATGTCATTACCTCATCATTAGTATTACTTGCCACAGTCCTTACTCATTTAAGGCTCTATTGGGCAGAAATCTATTGGGCCATGGCAGAGGAAAACTGTACTGTGGGTCCTAAGATTTAGGCATAGCCCTATTTGGAAAAGAGATGGCATGAAAACAGAAGAAGTGGCCTCTGTTACCCCATGGTATCATGGGAAAGACATATTAAGCGAAATCCAGAATTCCATTATGAAGGCATCAAGTAGTGAAGGTCTGCATACATCAGATATCACTCTTCTAGTTGTTCTAAATTTTTTAAGAAAGTGCCATATTTCTATATTGTTCTGCATAGACAAGGAGTACATCAACTTGGTTCTAAACACTAAGTGGTAAAGTAGACGACTTAAGACCCTTACTTTCAACCACGAAAATGTACAACTAACAGGCCGATTCATGGAATAATTAGCGCGGCACAAGTGGGCAAAAACGTGCGAATCGCAGTGGAATTGCGAAAATCGCAGTGCAAGTGCGATAATCGCACGAAAAGCAGCGCACATCGATTCCTGGAAGGGCATGCGCGAAAAAACCATCTGATGTGCGCTAAAAAAGTGTGCGCCGCACGTTGGCGCTCAGGCCATCTAACGGCGTGCGCCAGGCCACAGCGAAAATCGCACAGGCCACAGCGAAAATCGCACATAGCGCGGCGCATGCAACAAAAGTAGGCGGAACACGGGGCGTAACTCTCGGAATGGGGAACAACTTGCCAAAATGTGGGCGTCACGGGGGAAGTACAGGGTGCAAGTGCGAGGGACGCCCACACGCTCGCCTACAACACGTATTCATGGAATCGAATAGGGCAAAACAGCGCACGGTCAAACCAGCGCACAGGCACAAACACGACCGCCACAAGAAAGCAGGCGGTAGCGTCCCTGCGCCTGTAAAAAATGTGTGCCAAAAGGTGGGCCAACAAATAGCACCTATATACAGCTATGATGAATGTCCTATACTGTGGCCCTCCAGGACAAAAGACGTGCAAAGGGGTACCGACAAACAAGGACACCCGCTGACTGAAAAATAACGTGTGCGTGTATTTCGGGGTGCGCGGGAAGTTTCACACGCAAATTGGCTGGGTACGTGGATTCCAGGGGTGCGCGGGAAGTTCCACACGCGATTTGGCTGGGTACGTGGATTTCAGGGGTGCGCGGGAAGTTCCACACGCGATTTGGCCGGGTACGTGGATTTCAGGGGTGCGCGGGAAGTTCAACACGCGATTTGGCCGGGTACGTGGATTTCAGGGGTGCGCGGGAAGTTCCACACGCGATTTGGCCGGGTACGTGGATTTCAGGGGTGCGCGGGAAGTTCCACACGCGATTTGGCCGGGTACGTGGATTTCAGGGGTGCGCGGGAAGTTCAACACGCGATTTGGCCGCATACGTGGATTTCAGGGGTGCGCGGGAAGTTCAACACACGATTTGGCCGGGTACGTGGATTTCAGGGGTGCGCAGGAAGTTCCACACGCGATTTGGCCGGGTACGTGGATTTCAGGGGTGCGCGGGAAGTTCCACACGCGATTTGGCCGGGTACGTGGATTTCAGGGGTGCGCGGGAAGTTCAACACGCGATTTGGCCGGGTACGTGGATTTCAGGGGTGCGCGGGAAGTTCAACACGCGATTTGGCCGGGTACGTGGATTTCAGGGGTGCGCGGGAAGTTCAACACGTGATTTGGCTGGGTACGTGAATTTTAGGGTTGCGCGGGAAGTTCCACATGCGATTTGGCCGGGTACGTGGATTTCAGGGGTGCGCGGGAAGTTCAGCACGCGATTTGGCTGGGTACGTGGATTTCAGGGGTGCGCGGGAAGTTCAACACGCGATTTGGCTGGGTACGTGGATTTCAGGGGTGCGCGGGAAGTTCCACACGCGATTTGGCCGGGTACGTGGATTTCAGAGGTGCGCAGGAAGTTCAACACGCGATTTGGCTGGGTATGTGGATTTCAGGGGTGCGCGCGAAGTTTCACACGCGATTTGGCTGGTTACGTGGATTCCAGGGGTGCGCGGGAAGGTTCACACGCGATTTTGCTGGGTACGTGTATTTCGGTGTTGCGGGGGAATGCTACACATGATATGGCCAGGTGGGTCCCCCCAGGTGTTCCCTCTACACCCTCCACGGCCCCTGCAGGCAGCCCACACCACAGCTCATGTCCCACAGGCAACCCATCCTCCATGGCCATG
Source organism: Ambystoma mexicanum (assembly GCF_040938575.1). Taxonomy (NCBI): domain Eukaryota; kingdom Metazoa; phylum Chordata; class Amphibia; order Caudata; family Ambystomatidae; genus Ambystoma; species Ambystoma mexicanum. The sequence continues at coordinate 912,692,301 of NC_090929.1, forward strand.
CCCACCAGCCAACCCACATGTCATCTTGCACCACTGATCACCAACACATGTCTCCCACCACCCCCACCCCCCAGCCACCAGGGGCACCCTCCACCAGGCCCCCACTCATGTCTCCCACCACCCCCACCCCCCAGCCACCAGGGGCACCCTCCACCAGGCCCCCACCCATGTCTCCCACCACCCCTTCCCCCCAGCAGTCAGGGGCAGCCTCCACCAGGCCCCCACTCATGTCTCCCACCACCCCCACCCCCCAGCAGTCAGGGGCAGCCTCTACCAGGACCCCACCCATGTCTCCCACCACCCCCAGCCACCAGGGGCACCCTCCACCAGGCCCCCACTCATGTCTCCCACCACCCCCACCCCCCAGCCACCAGGGGCACCCTCCACCAGGCCCCCACTCATGTCCCCTATTACCCCCACCCCCCAGCAGTCAGGGGCAGCCTCCATCAGGCACCCACTCATGTCCCCTATTACCCCCACCCCCCCGCAGTGCAGGGGCACCCTCCACCAGGCCCCCACTCATGTCTCCCACCACCCCCACCCCCCAGCCACCAGGGGCAGCCTCCACCTGGCCCCCACTCATGTCTCCCACCACCCCCACCCCCCAGCCACCAGGGGCAGCCTCCACCTGGCCCCCACTCATGTCTCCCACCACCCCCAGCCACCAGGGGCAGCCTCCACCAGGCCCCCACTCATGTCTCCCACCATCCCCAGCCACCAGGGGCAGCCTCCACCAGGCCCCCACTCATGTCTCCCACCATCCCCACCCCCCAGCCACCAGGGGCAGCCTCCACCAGGCCCCCACTCATGTCTCCCACCACCCCCACCCCCCAGCCACCAGGGGCACCCTCCACCAGGCCCCCACTCATGTCTCCCACCACCCCCACCCCCCAGCCACCAGGGGCACCCTCCACCAGGCCCCCACTCATGTCTCCCACCACCCCCACCCCCAGCCACCAGGGGCAGCCTCCACCAGGCCCCCACTCATGTCTCCCACCCCCCAGCCACCAGGGGCAGCCTCCACCAGGCCCCCACTCATGTCTCCCACCACCCCCACCCCCCAGCAGTCAGGGGCAGCCTCCACCAGGCCCCCACTCATGTCTCCCACCACCCCCACCCCCCAGCAGTCAGGGGCAGCCTCCACCAGGCCCCCACTCAGGTCTCCCACCACCCCCCACCCCCAGCCACCAGGGGCACCCTCCACCAGGCCCCCACCCATGTCACCCACCACCCCCACCCCCCAGCAGTCAGGGGCAGCCTCCACCAGGCCCCCACTCATGTCCCCTATTACCCCCACCCCCCAGCAGTCAGGGGCAGCCTCCACCAGGCCCCCACTCATGTCTCCCACCACTCCCAGCCACCAGGGGCAGCCTCGACCAGGCCCCCACTCATGTCCCCTATTACCCCCACCCCCCGCAGTGCAGGGGCAGCCTCCACCAGGCCCCCACTCATGTCTCCCACCACCCCCACCCCCCAGCAGTCACGGGCAGCCTCCACCAGGCCCCCACTCATGTCCCCTATTACCCCCACCCCCCAGCAGTCAGGGGCAGCCTCCACCAGGCCCCCACTCATGTCTCCCACCACCCCCACCCCCCAGCCACCAGGGGCACCCTCCACCAGGCCCCCACCCATGTCACCCACCACCCCCACCCCCCAGCAGTCAGGGGCAGCCTCCACCAGGCCCCCACTCATGTCCCCTATTACCCCCACCCCCCAGCAGTCAGGGGCAGCCTCCACCAGGCCCCCACTCATGTCTCCCACCACCTCCACCCCCCAGCAGTCAGGGGCAGCCTCCACCAGGCCCCCACTCATGTCCCCTATTACCCCCACCCCCCCGCAGTGCAGGGGCACCCTCCACCAGGCCCCCACTCATGTCTCCCACCACCCCCAGCCACCAGGGGCAGCCTCCACCAGGCCCCCACTCATGTCTCCCACCACCCCCACCCCCCAGCCACCAGGGGCAGCCTCCACCAGGCCCCCACTCATTTCTCCCACCACCCCCCAGCCACCAGGGGCACCCTCCACCAGGCCCCCACCCATGTCACCCACCACCCCCACCCCCCAGCAGTCAGGGGCAGCCTCCACCAGGCCCCCACTCATGTCCCCTATTACCCCCCCCCAGCAGTCAGGGGCAGCCTCCACCAGGCCCCCACTCATGTCTCCCACCACCCCCACCCCCCAGCCACCAGGGGCAGCCTCCACCAGGCCCCCACTCATGTCCCCTATTACCCCCACCCCCCGCAGTGCAGGGGCAGCCTCCACCAGGCCCCCACTCATGTCTCCCACCACCCCCACCCCCCAGCAGTCAGGGGCAGCCTCCACCAGGCCCCCACTCAGGTCTCCCACCACCCCCCCAGCCACCAGGGGCACCCTCCACCAGGCCCCCACCCATGTCACCCACCACCCCCACCGCCCAGCAGTCAGGGGCAGCCTCCACCAGGCCCCCACTCATGTCTCCCACCACCCCCACCCCCCAGCAGTCAGGGGCAGCCTCCACCAGGCCCCCACTCATGTCTCCCACCAACCCCACCCCCCAGCAGTCAGGGGCAGCCTCCACCAGGCCCCCACTCATGTCTCCCACCACCCCCACCCCCCAGCAGTCAGGGGCAGCCTCCACCAGGCCCCCTCTCATGTCTCCCACCACCCCCCACACCCCAGCCACCAGGGGCACCCTCCACCAGGCCCCCACCCATGTCACCCACCACCCCCACCCCCCAGCAGTCAGGGGCAGCCTCCATCAGGCCCCCATTCATGTCTCCCACCACCCCCACCCCCCAGCAGTCAGGGGCAGCCTCCACCAGGCCCCCACTCATGTTTCCCACCACCCCCACCCCCCAGCAGTCAGGGGCAGCCTCCACCAGGCCCCCACTCATGTCTCCCACCATCCCCACCCCTCAGCAGTCAGGGGCAGCCTCCACCAGGCCCCCACTCATGTCTCCCACCACCCCCACCCCCCAGCCACCAGGGGCAGCCTCCACCAGGCCCCCACTCATGTCTCCCACCACCCCCACCCCCCAGTCACCAGGGGCAGCCTCCACCAGGCCCCCACTCATGTCTCCCACCACCCCCACCCCCCAGCAGTCAGGGGCAGCCTTCACCAGGCCCCCACTCATGTCCCCTATTACCCCCACCCCCCCGCAGTGCAGGGGCACCCTCCACCAGGCCCCCACTCATGTCTCCCACCACCCCCACCCCCCAGCCACCAGGGGCAGCCTCCACCAGGCCCCCACTCATGTCTCCCACCACCCCCACCCCCCAGCAGTCAGGGGCAGCCTCCACCAGGCCCCCACTCATGTCCCCTATTACCCCCACCCCCCCGCAGTGCAGGGGCAGCCTCCACCAGGCCCCCACTCATGTCTCCCACCACCCCCACCCCCCAGCCGTGCAATTTGCCTGGGTACGTGTACTTCGGGGTGCGCGTGAACTTCCACACGCGATTTGCCTGGGTACGTGTATTGCTGGGGGTGCGCGTGAACTTCCACATGCGATTTGCCTGGGTACGTGTACTTCGGGGTGCGCGTGAACTTCCACACGCGATTTGCCTGGGTATGTGTATTACTGGGGGTGCGCGTGAACTTCCATACGCGATTTGCCTGGGTACGTGTACTTCGGGGTGCGCGTGAACTTCCACACGCGATTGGGCCTGTGAGAGTGGGTCACATGTATTCCAGGGGTGGGCGGGAATATTTACCCGCGACTGTGCCTGTGAGAGCGTGCTACGTGTATTCCTGGTGTGGGCGGGAAGATTCACACGTTCGCCTACAACGAGTCGAAAAAGGGTCCAATCCTGACACACGTACGCCAGCATGAAGCAGGCGTACGTCGACCCGCGCAGCATAAAAGTGCGCGAAAAACACAAACAAGCTCATACGCCATAATGAATATACCATTCCTAGCAGCAGTGGCCGTGGGTTACAAAAGGAGGAGGAGGAGGATAGTGAGGGCCCGAATTTTCACTCCCAGAACAAGCCTTTTTGGGATGCCTGATGACCAGGTGTATGGGAGGTACAGGTTTCCCCCACACATAATACTGGACCTGGTCAGTGAGTGGGAGGATGAACTCACATCACCCACCCTGTGCTCCCAAGCACTCAGCCCCCTGGAGAAGGTCCTCAATGTACTGCACTTCTTGGCCACAGGATCATTTCAGCGGACAAGTGCCATAGTGGGTGGGGTGTCACAGGCCACGCAGTCACGCTGCCTACACCAGGTCTTGAACATTATCACTGCACGCCCATCAGTCCGTAGGCACATATACCTGCCCAGGACACCTGCAGAAAGGCAGGCTGCCACCCTCGATTTCTACGGTGTGGCACAATTTCCAAAAGTGCTAGGTGCCATTGACTGCACCCATGTGGCACTATGTCCCCCCAGGGCATCTGAGCACATCTATAGGAACCGCAAGCACTGGCATTCCATCAACGTGCAGGTAGTATGTAATGCTAAGGGAATCATCACCTCAGCATATGCCAACTATCCAGGGTCCACCCACGACAGCTTCATTTACTGAATGTCTACCCTAAGCCGGGACCTCGAAGCTGGGCGGCATGGTGACACGTGGCTGCTTGGTGAGTATGAATGCCACTGCACATGCATGCATGTCGTATGCAGAGTTATGTCACTACCCCACTAATGATACCCATCACCTCCTCACCAGGGGACAGTGCCTACCCTCTGAGCACCCACATGATGACGCCAATTCGGAACCCCATCACGCCTCCAGATGTAAGATACAACACAGCCCATATTGCAACCCGGGGCATAGTGGAGCGCACATTCGGAGTGCTCAAGTCACGCTTTCGCTCCCTTGACCGGTCTGGCGGGCAGCTGTTATATGCGCCCCCAGTAGTGTGCAGGATCATAGAGGCAGCATGTGTCCTGCACAATGTTGCAACATGCCGGGGCCTGGCCGTGGACATGGTGGTGCCCCCACATCCCCAACCACATGCACGCCCGCTGTGCATGGGAGGGGAGAGGGCACGGGGTGAGGCAGCCCGTACGCAGCTGGTGGCTAATTACTTCACATAGAAATCACACCCCAGTGGAGTGCACACAGGCCTGGCACATACCATCTGATAAGCAATGATGACTCGACCTGACAATTAAGACGAACAAAGGGACTGTCAACTGTCAGAACCATAGCAGCCTGAGATTGTTCATGTGGAAGTGTCACAATGTGTGCATCCCTACCTACACAAACACCACCAATGCAGTGTCATGAAAGGACACTTCCATGCTGCAGAAATGAATACCCACTTGCAAAATACTACATGAAAACAGTGCCATGTCACCCACCCCCTCCACGGCACGGCCACACAACACACCATGGCATGTCATGCAATGTGAGAGGGAAGAAATTAATCCCCACAACATGTCCCAAGTGTCAGCAGCCACAGTGTCCCTAATGGAAACCTGTCCACACATGAAATGCTCACAGTAATGCAGGACCTACAGCCCACATTACCTAATACTTACCAATAATACCAATCACCTACACAACCTCCAACCCACCTTAAACATGACATTACAGAACTAAAAATTAGCTAGCCTCACCACCTGATGATGACAGCCCTCCGAACACTTGCAGGTATACAGTGTTAGCGCCACGCAAGAGTGTAGGTGCACTGCTTACAACATGGACTCCAGTTCCAAGGTGGACCGCATTGTGAAGACATGAGCAATGGACCTGCAAATATGGAGGATGAGATGGATGCAGAGGCACATATAAATACACCACGCAGTGTACAATACAACAACAATATGCACTATGAATGTATACACAGTATTGACTACAGACTGCCCACACAGCTCATGGGAGTCCAATGTCACCATGTACGTCAATGTCACTTGGGCACACCCTTTGCAAGCCCATGGAAACGGGAAGCAGGAGGGGTGTGTGTGACAAAAACCCAAGCATCTGAACCAAATCCATGACAAGCCTGCATGTGCCCAGCCACAATGCAGCGTATGCCCACGGGAGCCACACAAGGCAACACACTGTCCCAAAAAAAAAAAAAAAAAAAAAATCAAGGGGGGTTGGGGAGGCCACCCAGGAGGTCCGAGGACAGGGTGCACACCAAAACCCACCTGTGTGGATCTTGCGAAAAAAAAACACCTCCATGGGCTCATGGCCCACACGGCTACCCTATTGTGGGAGTATTACTGCTGTCGCTATTCTCACCCTGTGCAGCTGCATCCGGAGGTGGTGGCACTATGGGAGGCAGCCCACGCAAGGCCCTAGTCTGTTCCTCCATGGCTGCAAGCATGCGGGTGTGGTAGGTCTCGTTCTGGAGGATGAGTGTGCGGAGGTCCCCATGCAACAACTCACGGGATGCCCGGACCTCCGCCCTAGTTGCCTGCATCTCAGCTGAGAGCGTACGGGTGAGACGCTCCAGCTGCTGTTCTGTCCTTCGGTCTGTTGAAGCCTCAAGCTCAACAAGAGTCGTCCTGAGGTGAAGGAGTTCCAGCCTCAGTGCTTCCCTGTGGCCCTGGGACTCTATGGAGATGGCCTCCTGCAGAGTCGCCAGTGCCGCCCGCCTGTCCCTGTTGGACGCCAACATGTCCTCCCTGTGTGACTGGCAGATGGAGTCGGTTGCCTGCTGTAGTCGCTCCATCAGCCTTTCGGGGGGGACAATGGAAGTGGCCACCCTATCCATGGCCTGAGCCATCATCTCTGATGATGCTGCCTGTTGGGTTGCCATACCGTAAATGGATTGCTCCCATGCGGTATTGCCAGGTGGCGTACGGCCACCACGTCGGCGGGCACCACACCTGTCTGGGGCAAGGCGAACTGCGCCTTGCTGTGCCGGCACTGCCTGAGGCTGCAGGACTGCATTCCCCCTCTGATCTGCTGGCCCAGGAACAGGATCAGATGTCGCGGAGTGTGACCCTGCATCCGTAACCACCAAAGGCGTACCTGCCAACACTGATATCCCCATTGAGGGTTCTAACCCTGGTGCAGGTGGGTCGGACAGAACAGAATCCCTCCCAGGAACACTCACCTGCGACGGCACGTAGGTCTCATCATCCGAATCAACACCTGAGTACAGCTCGGGGGAGGTGCAGCCAGAGACACCCCTTGAGAGCACGACCTGCAGCAGTTGTGGGTTCTCACCCACCACCACACCACGTCCCTCACTGGTGGTCGGTCGGCCCTCAGACCCCTCCTGGGTCTGCACCATCTCCACAACCCCAGCAGTATCAGGTGTGTCTTCCCCTGCAAAGACATAAAAGAAAACAAATGGAAACAGGCATTAGCACCATGGCACACAATGAGGGCTGAGAGGCTACAGAAACAGTACTTGATTGACACATGTCCCACATGACGAAAACACTCCCATGCATGCACCGTCACTGCGTGTGATGGGGAGGCAGATGCCACACATTGATGACACCAAGATGGAAGATGAACACATTTGCTGCATGCTGCCTAGCAGTGCCATCACACATTGGCCAGTGATTGGCAGGTCAAATACACATGCCATCACACAGATGGCATGTACCCTAGCCATGAAGTGAAGAGGGAGAGGAGGTCACCAATTGTTCATTCAGTCCAGTTTGTTCATATGATTGATTATTTTCATTGTAATGGTTCTAATGTTTAACATGCAGCTGCCAGTCAAAAATGGTACTATAGCACAGGGACATGTCCAAACTAATCATGTCCACGAAACTGAGCCAGTCCACTGTACCATAGCCATGTCAGACATGTGACAATAGGACTGAGGAATCCTGAGTAAAAGTGGTGGTATGCAAACAATCTGCCTGAATAAGCAGAGGTAAATAAGCAACAGTGTAGTGGCAAGATGACACTCCAAGGGCAACTGGCGTGGTGTTGGGCTGGATGTCTAATGTTGGCCGAAGGGATGCTGCTACACACAAATGCTGGTGCCAAGAATGTTTAGGAAGATGCACATGGGTGAGCCGAACCACTCAGGCACACACACCCTCCCCTGGCACACAAACAGAAGCCCTCCCACACACAACATGCACATGGATGACACACACATGCATGTGCACTCACCGGACAATGCCTCGTAATCTGCCACTACTCCCACGCCTTGGATCTGTTCCTCCGTGACGTAGGTCCCAGCAACCTGCTCATGTGGAGTGAGTTCTATGTCGTCTGCTGGAGACCCACCTCCAGTCACTAGAGTTGCGGCATGACTTGAGGCCAGCCTATTCTTTGCCCTGCGCTTCAGGTCATTCCAGCGCTTGTAGCAATCATTAGCTGTGCGCCTCACGATTCCAAGGGCACTTATGATGTCCGCAATGGTCTGCCAGTGTGCCTGACGTTGTGCAGGTGTGGTCTTGGATCCTGCAACAATCACCATTTCGCTGTCATGTGCGGACACATACTCTACAAGTGCATTCAGTTCGGCCTCATTGAAGCTGGCCTTCCTTGACGGGCCGGACTGTGTAGCCGTGTCTGGGGCATCAGCCTCTACTGGACGAGCACTCTTCCTCTTCTGCTTGGAAGGTGGTGGGGATCCGGAGTGTCCTGCGCCGCTCTGGACACTAGGGGCAGGAGCGTGGGATTGCACACTCAGCATGGGAGTTGATGCAGGCATTATCTCAAGTCTGATGGTGTCAGGGGGAATGTCAGCATGATGTACTTGGACCGACACTGTCCTGGCTGGGTGTGTGAGAGGTGGGGTGGATGGAGCCGCAGCTGCCCCTGCAGCCTCCCCAGCCTGCCTACGCGGGGCAGCAGATGACCTAGCTGCCCCTGATCCACGTGGCCTGATGACACCAACGTTCACCGGCGCACGTGGCCTAGACCTGCTGACCTGGAAGTCAGCCATGGAGTCACCCTGTGCCAGGTCTGGTTCCACAGTGGGCTGTTCCAACAAGGGCTGAGCATGGATGGTGTCAGCCACGGTAACCTCAACCAGGGGGGGGCATGGGTGTCCCTGACTGCTCCTCCACACATGGGGGGCTAGGGGCACCCTGCAAGTCACGGCCACGTCCCCTACCGGATCCACCACGGCCACCACTTGGGGCTCGGCCACCTTTGCCACCCTTACGGCTTGTTCACCTCCCAGCCATGGCACTGATGTTAGTGTGCGTATCGGAGTTGATGTGAACTATTGTCCTGGGCAATTGGGGGGTCAAAGGGCTTGGGTACCAGATTGTAATCGTACCCTAGTGCTCTAGCAAGGCTGTATGTCACCCCTGGGGAAAGATGACGGGTCACGCAACGCACAGGTAGCCCAAAAAATGGAAGTAAGGTGCACGCAACCCCTCCTAGACCACGTGCGTGGAAAAAAAAACCTGCACTACGCTGTGGCACCCAGGAACACAAGAATGAACGTATGCGTGTCACACGCAGCCTAGAATGACCTCTGAAGGGGTACGCGACACACGGGGCAAGCACAGATGTTAGATACGTGCGCGACTCACCGTCTGCCAGGAACAAAAGCGTGGAAAATATGCGCGTGTGCGCGTTGGCAAGACCCCCGCCAAAAGAAGAATTGTACGCTGTCTGAGGAGACAGGACAACAGTAGTAGGGAAGCTGTTTGAGGAAACAGGCCCAGGAAGAAGAGGAAAAGAGAAAAAACTGTCAGAGGTAACAGGGAGTACGAACTGGAAACGCTGTGAAGTAAATCGCGTGTGAACCGACAAGAAGTACAGATTTCACCCACTCGCTCTCCACTAAAAGCACGTACAAGGAAATGGCGTCATACACGTACCTTTTATACACACGTCACAGACGCGCATACGCAATGAGGCCATTTCCACCAATTACGCTCTTCATTTTTACACGCGCCATTCTCTACGGCCATGCGCGTGACGTCACAGCTGCGCATGGTGGCCTTTGGGCCAATGAAATGAAAATGCACGTCCGAGTGTCATCGCGTGTAATCGGAGGGAAGTGAGCGTACACGCGATTGGCCTGGGTACGTGTATTTCTGGGGTGCGCAGGAAGTTCCACACGCGATAGGTGGAAATCCACGTGTGCTCTGTCATCACGTGTAATGAGGGAAACACCCGCGCGCCTCACGTCACAGACGCGCTCACGCGCTAAGGGCCTTTGGTCCAATGAAATCGCATATGCGTGCTGACGTGCATAGGTGCTAAGGGCCTTTCCTCGATTTACACGCAGACGTGCAGGATTTTCACGTGCCAAATCACTCCGTATCAAGCTGGCCACGCGTAAGCACACGGAAGACCACGCTCCTGCCCAAAAGGCCAAATTACTGCCCCCCAGATCCCCGAGCAGCCTCCCACGAGCCATCTGCTGCTGCCTGCCTGCCTGCCTGCTGCCACCGTGCCCTGCCATTTGGTGCCTGCACATCAGCCATCTGCAGGGGTCCATTTGCTGTGTCCACCCCTGCTGGAACAGAAGACTCCCGACTGGGATACCATCGCTCCACAGCCCAGCCCCAGGACCCAGTTGCCCACCCACTCCTGCCTCTGGGGTTGCCATGTCGGGCACTGCTACATCTGGCACCACTGGCAACCCCCGGCCAGAGAGGCAGAGGGGCACCAGCTTCAGTGCCACCGAAGTTGGTGTCCTGGTGGAGCAAGTCCTGGGGCAGTATGATGCCCTCTTCGGAAGTAAGCGCGCCAACAAGGAAGGACGGACTCAGATCTGGACGGACATCGTGACTGCCATCAACGCGGAGGGGGTGGCAGTCCGCGACTACCAACATGTCAAGAAGCGCTGGGATGACTGCATGTCCAGGACCCTGTTGAAGGCCTGGGGCCTCGTGGAGGGGGCCGGGGCAGCATGAGTACCATCCAGATGAGGGTCCTGGAACGCGTAGGCCCAGCGCTCCACGGCCAGATCCTTGAGAGGCAGACCCGTCTGGAGTTGAGCGGTAAGTGGCCAAGCATTGCTGTGTGAAACAGGGCATGTCGCAGTGTGCTGGTTGTCTGATACTTGCCTGTATGTGTGACATAGCCCATGTATGCATGTGTGTGTGCAGGGACGTCATGCATGTGAGACCAGTAATGTGTGAACCACACGGTTGGTGCATGTGTTCAAATGCAACATGGGTTGCCCTATGCGGAATGGCCACATGAAAGCATGCCAGTCTCTGTTCCTGGACATGGGTGAGGGATGGGTGCTGATGCCATGTACATATATGCTGTCCATGTCTGTGTGTCTGACCAGCGTGTCTGTGACTTGTGAATGCCTTGGATGCATGACACATGTCTGTGGCAATGTTCCGGTTCAATGATGCAGCCTAGTCATCCTTCTATCCACTGTGTCTGTGGTGTACGAGGACAGATGGATGAAACTAGGGTGAAGTGTGTGCATGTGATAGGCATGGCACATGATGCATGTGAGTTCCAAAACAACAGTGTATGTTTAAAGAATAACTTGGACATGTATGCTAATGTCCATAGCATGCGCCATGCCTGTTACCGCATGTGTTTTACCTGCACTGAGCCATGTGTTGTGGAGGGACATGATGGAAGTGATCTTTGACAGTGCCACTCATCTGCTATTGCTTCCTGTCTAGGGGACCATTGTACAGTACCCTGATGCTTGTGTTCTATGTCTCCCTCTACACAGCGCCACGTGAAGAAGAGGGCGGAGACGGCTCTGTGGAGCAAAGCGGCAGGGATGCCCCCACGGCTGCAGCGGAAGGGGTGGGTGAGCCCCCACAGGGGCTTGCAACGGCGGAAGACGGGGTGGAGCCATCCAGGTTGGTAGTTTCCACAGAGGAGGAGGAGGCCGCTACTGAGGCGCACATGGGGCCTGGTGGGGGCATCCCTGCTGGTGCAAGTGTTGCAGTCCAGGGGCAGGAGGCAGCACAGGTCGCCGTGGAGGGGCCTGTGCATGTCACTGTCCCTGACACTGTGACTGCACCACCATGCACCAGCAGGGATGCCCCATCCCAGGCCCGTCCGCAGGTAGGGGGGATGTCCATGTCATCTGACTCCCCTCCACCTGCGTACGAGGGGACCCCTGGCCGTATGGAGAAGGTCCTGATTGGTGTCGCATTGCGCACAGGTGCAATTCGTGATGAGGTGCGTGCTTCCCGGGAGGAGCATGCACGTCATCACGGAGAGCACCGTGCCGACATGGCCCAGTTGGGAACGGCCATGGTCGGGGGTTTCCTACATGTGTCGGCCAATCTGGCGACCCTCTCCTCCTCTGTGGAGACTATGCACCAGTCGTTCTCCATGCCGTCTTCCGGCCCAGATGCCACCAGGGCCCCCTGTGGACCTGCCCTGACCAATGCAGCCGGCTCAGTGGGGATCCCATCCCTGCCACAGTCGGGAGTCGGAGGTCCGGCAGGGGTGGACACACCAGCAACTGGACCCCAGCAGATGGAGGATGTGACGGCATCATCGGGCAGGGCACGTGCACAACGGCGTTGGTGGATACCATCAGCCTGGATGCCGTCGTGCTGGCACAGGCAGTTGCGTCGGAGGCAGCGGCAGGCTCGACGTGGGAGGCATCATGGCTCAGGGCCATCAACATCAGGGGTGCAGGCATCGGCCGGAGGGCAGGAGAACCCTGGAATGGGAGTGGCTTCCGTGTGGGAGCGGTTGGGCCAGCGGATAGGTGCGGAGCGGCAGCGGGCAGAGGAGGAACGGCTCACAATGGTCAGGGCGGAGAACTCCATGCGGAGGGCGCTGAGGCGGGCTGAGTGCCTCGAGGGTCTTCGCAGGGAGTTGGAGCTGGACACTGCTTTATCCCTGCGAGACCTCGGGGCCAGGGAACATGCCCGCCTCCAAGCCATTGAACAGGAGTTCGATGATGCCCTGGCCCATGACAACATCCAGTGAGCCGTTGGACTAGCCCGCTGCCCATGTAAATAGTTATGTAGTTAGTGTTAGGTTTCCTTTGTTTTTGCTTTTTCTTTGGACCTTTTGGACAATGGGCCACATTTTTGTATATAGTTATTTTTTATTAGGTAGTGTTGTTAGATAGGTTTCATTTCTTTTGTTGGGATCATGGACCCTGGCTTGTTCACCTGTACATAGTTCACTGTTGGATTTTCGTTTCTTTTTAACATGTACCCATGGAGCAATGGCTTTCTATTATGATTTCACATTGGATTTTCTTTTCTGGACTGTGACTTTGGACACCATTCCTTTGGATTCTGATTTTTGGTTTTGCATTTTTTTCATGGACATGCTTCTTTTTACTTTTTTTACATTCCCATTTCTGTTAGTTTATTTTTGATTCAATTCTTGTTTTCTTTAATACATATTTTTAGATCAAACTTCAATGTGTAGTATCATCTCATTGGTTTCATGCATATCATGATACGGGTTTGGAAAATCACTGACACCCATTGGGTGTATGTGAGGGACATGTGTTTGTTTCCAAACTTGCAATTGCAGTTCTATCATGTTGTTTCCATTTCTGAGTGGGTGGATGCAATACTCGGGTGGGTGTTTTGCATTTGGAGGCTGACCATGGGAACCGGGGATCTAGATTGTGATGACATGTTGGCAGGGGAACATGAGTTGGACATGAGTGGGGGCCTGCTGGCAGGTGCCCCACGGTGCTGGGGGGTGGGGGTGCAGGGGAACATGAGTTGGACATGAGTGGGGGCCTGCTGGCAGGTGCCCCACGGTGCTGGGGGGTGGGGGTGCAGGGGAACATGAGTTGGACATGAGTGGGGGCCTGCTGGCAGGTGCCCCACGGTGCTGGGGGGTGGGGGTGCAGGGGAACATGAGTTGGACATGAGTGGGGGCCTGCTGGCAGGTGCCCCACAGTGCTGGGGGGTGGGGATAATAGGGGACATGAGTGGGGGCCTGGTGGAATCTGCCCCTGGGGGGTGGGGGTGGTGGTAGACATGAGTGGGGGCCTGGTGGAATCTGCCCCTGGTGGCTGGGGGGTGGGGGTGGTGGGAGACATGAGTGGGGGCCTGGTGGAGTGTGCCCCTGCACTGCTGGGGGGTGGGGGTGGTGGTAGACATGAGTGGGGGCCTGGTGGAATCTGCCCCTGGTGGCTGGGGGGTGGGGGTGGTGGTAGACATGAGTGGGGGCCTGGTGGAATCTGCCCCTGGTGGCTGGGGGGTGGGGGTGGTGGGAGACATGAGTGGGGGCCTGGTGGAGGGTGCCCCTGCACTGCGGGGGGGTGGGGGTAATAGGGGACATGAGTGGGGGCCTGGTGGAGGCTGCCCCTGACTGCTGGGGGGTGGGGGTGGTGGGAGACATGAGTGGGGGCCTGGTGGAGGGTGCCCCTGCACTGCTGGGGGGTGGGGGTGGTGGTAGACATGAGTGGGAGCCTGGTGGAATCTGCCCCTGGTGGCTGGGGGGTGGGGGTGGTGGTAGACATGAGTGGGGGCCTGGTGGAATCTGCCCCTGGTGGCTGGGGGGTGGGGGTGGTGGGAGACATGAGTGGGGGCCTGGTGGAGGGTGCCCCTGCGCTGCGGGGGGTGGGGGTAATAGGGGACATGAGTGGGGGCCTGGTGGAGGCTGCCCCTGACTGCTGGGGGTGGTGGTAGACATGAGTGGGGGCCTGGTGGAATCTGCCCCTGGTGGCTGGGGGGTGGGGGTGGTGGTAGACATGAGTGGGGGCCTCGTGGAATCTGCCCCTGGTGGCTGGGGGGTGCGGTGGTGGGAGACATGAGTGGGGGCCTGGTGGAGGGTGCCCCTGCACTGCGGGGGGGGTGGGGGTAATAGGGGACATGAGTGGGGGCCTGGTGGAGGCTGCCCCTGACTGCTGGGGGGTTGGGGTGGTGGGAGACATGAGTGGGGGCCTGGTGGAATCTGCCCCTGGGGGGTGGGGGGTGGTGGGAGACATGAGTGGGGCCTGGTGGAGGGTGCCCCTGCACTGCGGGGGGGTGGGGGTAATAGGGGACATGAGTGGGGGCCTGGTGGAGGCTGCCCCTGACTGCTGGGGGGTGGAGGTGGTGGTAGACATGAGTGGGGGCCTGTTGGAGGCTGCCCCTGCACTGCTGGGGGGTGGGGGTAATAGGGGACATGAGTGGGGGCCTGGTGGAATCTGCCCCTGGTGGCTGGGGGGTGGGGGTGGTGGGAGACATGAGTGGGGGCCTGGTGGAGGGTGCCCCTGCACTGCTGGGGGGTGGGGGTGGTGGTAGACATGAGTGGGGGCCTGGTGGAATCTGCCCCGGTGGCTGGGGGGTGGGGGTGGTGGTAGACATGAGTGGGGGCCTGGTGGAATCTGCCCCTGGTGGCTGGGGGGTGGGGGTGGTGGGAGACATGAGTGGGGGCCTGGTGGAGGGTGCCCCTGCACTGCGGGGGGTGGGGGTAATAGGGGACATGAGTGGGGGCCTGGTGGAGGCTGCCCCTGACTGCTGGGGGGTGGGGGTGGTGGGAGACATGAGTGGGGGCCTGGTGGAGGGTGCCCCTGCACTGCGGGGGGTGGGGGTAATAGGAGACATTATTGGAGGCCTGGTGGAGGCTGCCCCTGACTGCTGGGGGGTGGGGGTGGTGGGAGACATGAGTGGGGGCCTGGTGGAGGGTGCCCTGCACTGCTGGGGGGTGGGGGTGGTGGTAGACATGAGTGGGGGCCTGGTGGAATCTGCCCCTGGTGGCTGGGGGGTGGGGGTGGTGGTAGACATGAGTGGGGGCCTGGTGGAATCTGCCCCTGGGGGGTGGGGGTGGTGGGAGACATGAGTGGGGGCCTGGTGGAGGGTGCCCCTGCACTGACTGCGGGGGGATGGGGGTAATAGGGGACATGAGTGGGGGCCTGGTGGAGGCTGCCCCTGACTGCTGGGGGGTGGGGGTGGTGGGAGACATGAGTGGGGGCCTGGTGGAATCTGCCCCTGGTGGCTGGGGGGTGGGGGTGGTGGGAGACATGAGTGGGGGCCTGGTGGAGGGTGCCCCTGCACTGCGGGGGGTGGGGGTAATAGGGGACATGAGTGGGGGCCTGGTGGAGGCTGCCCCTGACTGCTGGGGTTTGGGGGTGGTGGGAGACATGAGTGGGGGCCTGGTGGAATCTGCCCCTGGTGGCTGGGGGGTGGGGGGTGGTGGGAGACATGAGTGGGGGCCTGGTGGAGGGTGCCCCTGCACTGCGGGGGGGGGGTAATAGGGGACATGAGTGGGGGCCTGGTGGAGGCTGGCCCTGACTGCTGGGGGGTGGGGGTGGTGGTAGACATGAGTGGGGGCCTGGTGGAGGGTGCCCCTGCACTGCGGGGGGGTGGGGGTAATAGGGGACATGAGTGGGGGCCTGGTGGAGGCTGCCCCTGACTGCTGGGGGGTGGGGGTGGTGGGAGACATGAGTGGGGGCCTGGTGGAATCTGCCCCTGGTGGCTGGGGGGTGGGGGTGGTGGGAGACATTAGTGGGGGCCTGGTGGAGGCTGCCCCTGCACTGCGGGGGGTGGGGGTAATAGGGGACATGAGTGGGGGCCTGGTGGAGGCTGCCCCTGCACTGCGGGGGGGTGAGGGTAAAAGGAGACATGAGTGGGGGCCTGGTGGAGGCTGCCCCTGGTGGCTGGGGGGTGGGGGTGGTGGTAGACATGGGTGGGGGCCTGGTGGAGGCTGCTCCTGGCGGCTGGGGGGTGGGGGAGGTGGTAGACATGGGTGGGGGCCTGTTGGAGGGTTCCCCTGGTGGCTGGGGGGTGGGGGTGGTGGTAGACATGAGTGGGGGCCTGGTGCAGGGTGCCCCTGCACTGCGGGGGGTGGGGGTAATAGGGGACATGAGTGGGGGCCTGGTGGAGGCTGCCCCTGACTGCTGGGGGGTGGGGGTGGTGGGAGACATGAGTGGGGGCCTGGTGGAATCTGCCCCTGGTGGCTGGAGGGTGGGGGGTGGTGGGAGACATGAGTGGGGGCCTGGTGGAGGGTGACCCTGCACTGCGGGGGGGTGGGGGTAATAGGGGACATGAGTGGGGGCCTGGTGGAGGCTGCCCCTGTCTGCTGGGGGGTGGGGGTGGTGGGAGACATGAGTGGGGGCCTGGTGGAGGTTGCCCCTGCACTGCGGGGGGTGGGGATAATAGGGGACATGAGTGGGGGCCTGGTGGAGGCTGCCCCTGGTGGCTGGGGGGTGGGGGTGGTGGTAGACATGGTTGGGGGCCTGGTGGAGGCTGCCCCTGGTGGCTGGGGGTGGGGGTGGTGGTAGACATGGGTGGGGGCCTGGTGGAGGCTGCCCCTGCACTGCTGGGGGGTGGGGGTGGTGGTAGACATGAGTGGGGGCCTGGTGGAGGCTGCCCCTGACTGCTGGGGGCTGGGGCTGGTGGGAGACATGAGTGGGGGCCTGGTGGAGGGTGCCCCTGCACTGCTGGGGGGTGGGGGTGGTGGTAGACATGAGTGGGGGCCTGGTGGAATCTGCCCCTGGTGGCTGGGGGGTGGGGGTGGTGGGAGACATGAGTGGGGGCCTGGTGGAGGGTGCCCCTGGTGGCTGGGGGGTGGTGGGAGACATGAGTGGGGGCCTGGTGGAAGGTGCCCCTGCACTGCGGGGGCGTTGGGGTAATAGGGGACATGAGTGGGGGCCTGGTGGAATCTGCCCCTGGTGGCTGGGGGGTGGGGGTGGTGGGAGACATGAGTGGGGGCCTGGTGGAGGGTGCCCCTGCACTGCTGGGGGGTGGGGGTGGTAGTAGACATGAGTGGGGGCCTGGTGGAATCTGCCCCTTGTGGCTGGGGGGTGGGGGTGGTGGTAGACATGAGTGGGGGCCTGGTGGAATCTGCCCCTGGTGGCTGGGGGGTGGGGGTGGTGGGAGACATGAGTGGGGGCCTGGTGGAGGGTGCCCCTGCACTGCGGGGGGTGGGGGTAATAGGGGACATGAGTGGGGGCCTGGTGGAGGCTGCCCCTGACTGCTGGGGGGTGGGGGTGGTGGTAGACATGAGTGGGGGCCTGGTGGAATCTGCCCCTGGTGGCTGGGGGGTGGGGGTGGTGGTAGACATGAGTGGGGGCCTGGTGGAATCTGCCCCTGGTGGCTGTGGGGTGGGGGTGGTGGGAGACATGAGTGGGGGCCTGGTGGAGGGTGCCCCTGCACTGCGGGGGGGTGGGGGTAATAGGGGACATGAGTGGGGGCCTGGTGGAGGCTGCCCCTGACTGCTGGGGGGTGGGGGTGGTGGGAGACATGAGTGGGGTCCTGGTGGAATCTGCCCCTGGTGGCTGGGGGGTGGGGGGTGGTGGGAGACATGAGTGGGGGCCTGGTGGAGGGTGCCCCTGCACTGCGGGGGGATGGGGTGGTGGGAGACATGAGTGGGGGCCTGGTGGAGGGTGCCCCTGCACTGCGGGGGGGTTTGGGTAATAGGGGACATGAGTGGGGGCCTGGTGGAGGCTGCCCCTGACTGCTGGGGGGTGGGGGTGGTGGTAGACATGAGTGGGGGCCTGGTGGAGGGTGCCCCTGCACTGCGGGGGGTGGGGGTAATAGGGGACATGAGTGGGGGCCTGGTGGAATCTGCCCCTGGTGGCTGGGGGGTGGGGGTGGTGGTAGACATGGGTGGGGGCCTGGCGGAGGCTGCCCCTGGTGGCTGGGGGGGTGGGGGTGGTGGTAGACATGGGTGGGGGCCTAGTGGAGGCTGCCCCTGCACTGCTGGGGGTGGGGGTGGTGGTAGACATGAGTAGGGGCCTGTTGGAGGCTGCCCCTGCACTTCTGGGGGGTGGGGGTAATAGGGGACATGAGTGGGGGCCTGGTGGAGGCTGCCCCTGACTGCTGGGGGGTGGGGGTGGTGGGAGACATGAGTGGGGGCCTGGTGGAGGGTGCCCCTGCACTGCTGGGGGGTGGGGGTGGTGGTAGACATGAGTGGGGGCCTGGTGGAATCTGCCCCTGGTGGCTGGGGGTGGTGGTAGACATGAGTGGGGGCCTGGTGGAATCTGCCCCTGGTGGCTGGGGGTGGGGGTGGTGGTAGACATGGGTGGGGGCCTGGTGGAGGCTGCCCCTGCACTGCTGGGGGGTGGGGGTGGTGGTAGACATGAGTGGGGGCCTGTTGGAGGCTGCCCCTGCACTGCTGGGGGGTGGGGGTAATAGGGGACATGAGTGGGGGCCTGGTGGAGGCTCCCCCTGACTGCTGGGGGGTGGGGGTGGTGGGAGACATGAGTGGGGGCCTGGTGGAGGGTGCCCCTGCACTGCTGGGGGGTGGGGGTGGTGGTAGACATGAGTGGGGGCCTGGTGGAATCTGCCCCTGGTGGCTGGGGGGTGGGGGTGGTGGTAGACATGAGTGGGGGCCTGGTGGAATCTGCCCCTGGTGGCTGGGGGGTGGGGTGGTGGGAGACATGAGTGGGGGCCTGGTGGAGGGTGCCCCTGGTGGCTGGGGGGTGGGGGGTGGTGGGAGACATGAGTGGGGGCCTGGTGGAGGGTGCCCCTGCACTGCGGGGGGGTGGGGGTAATAGGGGACATGAGTGGGGGCCTGGTGGAATCTGCCCCTGGTGGCTGGGGGGTGGGGGTGGTGGTAGACATGAGTGGGGGCCTGGTGGAGGTTGCCCCTGCACTGCTGGGGGGTGGGGGTGGTGGGAGACATGCATTGTTGATCAGTAGTGCAAGGTGACATGTGGGTTGGCTGGGGGGCATGCCCATGGTGGTAAGGCTGCGTGCGGGACATGAGCAGGGGTGCAGGGTAGTCCCCCGTGGTGTGGGCTGCCTGCAGGGGCTGTGGAGGTTGTAGAGCGAACACCTGGGAGGACCCACGCGGCCAATTCACGTGTAGTACTCCCCAGAACACCTGAAATACACGTACCCTGCTGAAATTGCGTGTGGAACTTCCCGCGCACCCCTGAAATACACGTACCCTGCTCGCACACGGCCAATCGCGTGTGGAACTTCCCGCGCACCCCTGAAGTACACGTACCCTGCTCGCACGGGGCCAATCGCGTGTGGAACTTCCCTCACACCCCTGAAATACACGTACCCTGCTGAAATCGCGTGTGGATCTTCCCGCGCACCCCTGGAATACACGTACCCTGCTCGCACGGGGCCAATCGCGTGTGGAACTTCCCGCGCACCCCTGGAATACACGTACCCTGCTGGAATCGCGTGTGATACTTCCCACGGACCCCTGTAATACACGTTCCCCGCTTGGCGTTTGCCAGCCCTGTGAACTGGTCCAGGGTTAGCGCAGCCCTTTGCGATTATTTGGGGATTTTGAAGGCTTTTCCTTGCGCGAGGGCGTTCTTGGGGGCGTAACTGTCGCTGCTGCAGGGTCGCTGCGCCACGCTGCGCCACAGCTGGTTTTGGGTGCGAAAATCCATGAATACGCTGTGCGCGGAAATCGATTTTAGCGCACGCGGCTGGCGCAGACATTCGCACGGGCATGCTGTGCGACAGTCGCGTGCGCCACTTTTGTGCGATTTTCTATGAATTACCCTGTAAATTGCTAGATGTGTGGAATATCAAATTCGTTTCTAGGTAGAGCCAGATGTGCCAAAAGAGATCTCAAAGATGAAAGCTCTTTCTTTACAGACAAGAAGTCAAGGAAGGCTTGGAATTGGTAAAATACTGGCCACATTCAAATCGAAGCTAGACAGGACTCTAGTCGCAAAACCAGAACCCAGATTCATAACCAAACTATCTTGAAACATTGTCACATAGGGTTCTTTAGACAAACAAGCCATTTTTTCTCCTTTTCTCCATTTGTAGTTCAGTTAATGGCACAAAGAAACATGACTCTTGCCAATAGCATACCTAATGATACTTGAATGAAATGGGCCAATGGGCGGGACTCAAGATCTACCAGCAACACTGGAAGATACCATTAAGGAATTATGAAATACCAGGATGGCAAGGCCAATTCCGACCTCTGCAACTGATGGGTTGCATAAATGAACCTAATCAATCACATTAAATCCAGATATTATCCGTGCCCATTATCTGCATAAGAAACCTTCTTTGGAGAAAACTGAGCAAAACGTTACAATTGCAGTCTCAAAACATTTCAATGGAGAAAGCCTTCTTGTATCGAAAATAGTACACACAGTGAATCACAAAAGTAGTTTGTGCTGCACATATATGTACATATGTGCTACTGTGCCCCCCCAACACCTTTAAGGACAATCAGTCTAACTTTTGACTTGACAAAGAAAATAGAGCAACTGGTTCACAGAAGTCCTTCTCTAGCTAAAATGGAAGAACCAGTCACTTGAACAAAGAAAGTCCGAAACACAATCTTTGTCACCACAATATGTCAAAGCATGCACAAGGATAGTGCGAATTACCATGGCCCTCATAGTTTGGCGGTGCGGGAAAAAAAGTGGTCTTTAATTCCATTACTGCCACTTTTCTGCAAGTTTGGCGGTAGGGGTCGACTGATTTTCCTCCAGCCAAAAGCCGGCAATTCCCCCCACAGTGTCCTATGATGACTACATGGAATGGGGAATTACCATCATTGCCGGCACCTGTAATATCCTGGAAATTCTGGGATATCAGGCATGGGTAACGGTACGTCTGTTTGCCGGTATTCGGACAGAATTAATGGCGGCATACCAAACTAATAATGAAATTATTGGAAATGTTTTGTTATGTAAAGGTTAAAGGTTATTTTGTTTAACCATGTAACTAAAAATAATAATAATAGTAATGAGGGCCCATGTCTTCTATAAATTCCACCAAAGAGCTCATCATAATTTCCAAATATCCAAATAACCGAAAAACATACGAGCAGCGCAGCATTCTCATGACCTTATCTCTCTGTGAGAACATGATAAGCTTCTTCAATAACACAATTAACACTATGTTCTGACATGTACCATATCTATATAGTACAATCTACATTTTTGCACAGCGACTGCTTTCTCTCTTTATTATTATTTTATTTGTATTATCATGATTGGGGTATTTATTGAGCATGAACGAGGCAACGGAACACATTACAAGTCATAGAGGGATGCGCGTTGCCGTGACAATTCAAGGCAAGCACCGCAACCGAGTTTAAGAATTTGAAGAAGAAGAGGAAGGACATGTATGCCCTGGATTGTGCCTCTTCTTCTTATCCTATCACTCGGCTTATCAAACAGATGAGTCAAATAGACCTCAAGATAATGAGATCAACAGAAGTGTAAACTTAGCTTTCTCGTGACTCTCATTTCCCAGAGTGAACTGGCTGTTTTGGAATGCATACAGCTGGCTCTCCCACGCTCAGCACTCACTCTGCACTTTAGGCATCTTAGAGTCGGGCATTGTGTTCACTGTCTGTAGCATGTGATTGCACATCCGTAATAATGCATCACTATAGACCATGGGTTCTACTCCTCGAGCCTTTTTAATAGCAACCTTGGTACAGACCTTATGCATTTCCCTACCTTTTTGTGTTCATCGCATGTATCTGCATAATGCCAAATCTTGGCACTCTTACTGCTGGCCAGTTGGCTTGGCACTACTTGGCACTACCAGTTTACTGTATGGTTTTACCTGGGGGGAAATGTAAGTATCTTATATTTATTTACATTCATTAAATAGTACAATAACCGTTTAAATTAAACATTATGTCCACAAAACTAAAAAAAGATGTTTCATTATTAATTAATGTTCATAACATTTCACACACAAAATTCAAACACTTATCATTTCAAACCATGCGTTTATGTCAATAAGAACCTTATCTGGAGAAGAAGCCTCCACCCTTCAAGGACACTCTTGAGCATATCTCATGGTTCTTCCACAACCATGCTCTGACTGAATCTAGTACTGTACCTGCATTGTATGAGAAATGGCCTTCATTCAACATTGCTTGCCATCATCTGCATCTCTTGTCAGTCCTGTCGACCAACTTTCATGTGATTCAATAATCCCTGACTTCAAACGCACTTGTGTGTCCACTAACATACACAGTGTCCTTCTACCCCCCCTGCATCCAGCCATCGTTGTGTATGTTTGTTTCTTTCCTCTACCTTCTCCTCTTATCTTCTAAACTACTCCCCTTTTCTCCCCCCATCCTCCATATATCATGGCCTGTTTCAGCCCTGGGGCACAATAATATGCAGTTAATTGCTCAAGGCCAGGCACTGTAAAACCATTATGGTGGTGATGTGCACAGTATAAAAGGCTGTTTGCAAAACATAACATTCCAATTTAACAGGTTTATTTTCCCCAATGTATGTCTCTATAGTGTCGCTTTCTCTCCTTATAAGCATTCAAAATTGCCCTGAGTTAGATCATTGTAAGGGATACAACTGTCGTATGAAGAGAAGAAAAAAATAATTAAAATTAGCACACACGTGTGACCTCCAACACTACAGCAAGGCATGTAACCATGTTCCAGAAATAAAATAGATATATATAAACACACACACACACAAACACGCACACGCACGCGTGCCAGTGTGTGTATGTTTTTTAAAAGGTTTAAGTTTAGGCCTTGACACATTCAAATTCTCTGAATGATACCTCTTGTTTTTCTACTGAGTTTACTGTTTTCCTTCTGTACTTTGCTAAGCCACCTTTTCCAAATGTGCATTTTGCCTTTGGTCTGTACAAGACAGAGCGGAAGGGTGGGTTCTTGGATGCATCAGTCCGTCTCTGTGACAGGCTCACTTATCCTAAAGTGGAAGGAGATTTGGCCCAGTGCTTTCTGATCCAAGATCAATTACCCCACTCATGGAGTTATGAACCAGCCCCACACCCACAGGTGGACTCATGGAAAAACACAGCTTGATGATTTTCACCAAAGAAATAATGAGCAGGTTACAATGGTAGACCTCAATGTTCATCTCTAAGGAGTCATCTTGTGATAGGAAGTTTTCTGTACAACGTACAGAGTTGATAACATTTGCTTTATATAGAAGCTGACTAATAAAACACTTTTTTTTCTTTTAGTTCACCAAGAGATTTCAACAGATGGCATGAGCTGGTCGATTCTGGGTTTACCTTTGGTGACGTACAGGGATTCAGGAGAGTATATCTGCAGAGCAAAGAATTTCTTGGGGGCAACCGAGGCCTTCATCTCCCTCATTGTCACAGATTCCGACATCACGGATATCCCAGACACTGTCATGGGTGGTGCTCGGAAGGTGTGGACAGGGAAAGGGAATCCCATGGAAGCAGCAGCTTACAACGAAAGACTGGTGGCTCGATACCTAGTCACGCCCACCCTAGCAACTCAGCCCCTGCGCATCTATACTGCACAAGGTCCAGGGCTTCAACGATACAGGATCAATGAGATTGGGCAACCAATGAACAATGAAAAGAAGGGCTCTTATACCAATGCAGGTCTGGCAACCACCATAGAAAGCAAAGTCCAAGGGACCCTTCTTTTGGCCCCTACCACTGGGCAACCGGAGACAGAGCGCATAGTGAGAGCTGTAAAGGTTATTGGAGACACCGATCACAGTGTCTCTCTTGCATGGAAAGCCCCGCTGGCAAAAGACTACACCATATTCAGTGTCCTGTATGCCATCTTTGGTGAACGAGACATGCGCCGAATTAACGTGGACCCCGGGAAGATGAAGATCACCATCGATGGACTTATGCCGAAGACGAAATACATTGCTTGTATTTGTGTAAAAGGGCTGGTTCCCAGGAAGGAGCAATGTGTCATCTTTTCCACGGATGAAGCTGTCAGTGCAGGTGGAACCCAGAAGCTCATCAATGTTGTAGTTGTCAGTGTAGCCTGCGTCATCGCCATACCGCTCACACTGGTGGTTTGCTGTGGAGCATTGAAGAGGCGCTGCAAAAAGGGACTAAGTCGGAAGTCCAAGGAAATCCAAGAGTCGTATGTCACATTTGAAAGTTTGTCTGCAGAGCCCAAGGGAGTAGAAGGGGAATACTTAACCAGGCACATACCCGATGAATCTAACAGGTTGCTGTCGTCACGGTCAAGCGTGGATTCAGAAGCAATCCCAAAAATGGATGGGCAGCCCAATGAGTACTTTTGCTGACAGAACTGCACTTAACCATAGATGCTGTTTTCTCTGTTGGTCTGTACGTTATTGATGTTGCAGGTCATGTCACGCACAATGGACCCGGAGTTCACAGTGCTTTTGCCGGGATGGACTGTGTGCATACAACTTTATGTACATTTTCACTTTTACAGATTGCTATCAGTCAACTGCTCCCTGGTTTTGTGATGGACAACATAAAAAAAAAGGTTTTCTTCCAGGATCCATTCTCGGCAATATATGGAGAAGGAGGTGTTGCCAATACCCCAAAGACAACATGTTAAGTTGTTATGGATCTAATTGATTCCCCTATTTTCAATAATGATGCATGATGCCCACTGAGGGGCCAATGTAATGATGGTGGGTAATGGAACACTTGTTTTTTGTCCATCAGTTGGTCTATCACATACATTAACACTGCTTTGGTAAGGTCACTGGGTTCTCAACAAGGACCAATATTGGATGGCCTATAGAGAACCTGGGTGCTTCGTCTCAGGTATCGTCTCAGGATCTTGGTAATGGCAAGGACAGAGATCAGGTGGTGGTTGGCACAATATCCACTGATCACACATTGCCCCAGATGAAGGAGGGTATATTGTCAAATTTTAGCCTGTGGGTTTTCTTACCTCATCTTGATTGACTGCACGTGACATCACTGGTAGCTTATGGGTGCTTAGGAAGCCAGGCAGCAGAAGAGAGGGTGACAGGAGACCTCGAATATGCAGGAAATGTATTAAGAGGAGAATGCCACAACAGTTTGAGGTAGGCTGGTTTGAAAGAAACTGTTTAAGATGGCCAAGAAGGGCCTGGCTCTTCTGTATAAAACACAGCTTGAAGGACAGAAAGTACCACAGGATTTCTGAACTCTGGTGGCAAACAATACCAAGTCTTATTGCATTACTCAAATAAAAGCATGGACCCTTTAAAGCAAACACATCCATCTATGTCCATTCCTGCTTTACAAAGAGGAATGAAGCAGTCGTTTATTCAGCATAGCACTTATGCCCATTCTAGGGATCATGTTCTCCTTCTGCCTGCTCATGGAAGGATAGACAGTGCTGGCTGTACACTATTCCCTTTTTCTTTTACACTGCCTTAACATGTTTCTAATCCCCCTGATCTCTTTTTGTGAAAAAGAATATGAATTTTGGCTCCGAATTTTAACAACTGTTTTACTCCTAAAATATTCTTCAGGATGCAGAGTGGCTTTCCACCCTGCAGAACTGTTCTATCGAGGATTTCTCTATGTAACTGTAAACATGGTAAATAAAGTGATTGTCTCAACTATAGCACATGTGTGACTTCAATAGCACACACATCACACACTATCACTATGCGGATTTACCATCCTCCTCTCCACTTAACACCTCTTTTGCCTATCAAACATTTCTAATACCACACATAACATCTACAGTTACTTAAACATCTCTTTTGGATATGAATTGTTCACTACACTCATGGCACACCATCCACGTGGGGACTTCAGCACCACTATTTTCAGACACCATCCCAATGGGGACTTAAATGTCATGATCATCAAACATTACCTCTGTAAGGACTATGCAGACTCTTCTTCACAATCTATGATGTAACTTAATCTCCCCACAACTACACTATCTCTTTTGTGAACTCCAATGTCACAGTTCACACACCACCTCTGTGGGGACGTCAGTAGAACAATCATTACACACTAACCCTATGAGGACTTACCATCTTCCTCCCCACTTAGCACCTCTTTTGCCTATCAAACATGTCTAATACCACACATAACATCTACAGTTACTTAAACATCTCTTTTGGATATGAATTGTTCTCTACACTCATGGCACACCATCCACGTGGGGACTTCAGCATCACTATTTTCAGACACCATTCCAATGGGGACTTCAATGGCATGATCATCAAACATTACCTCTGTAAGGACTAAGCAGACTCTTCTTCACAATCTATTATGTAACTTAATCTCCCAACAACTACACTATTTCTTTTGTGAACTCCAATGTCACAGTTCACACACCACCTCTGTGGGGACATTAATAGCACAGTCATCACACACTAACACTATGCAGACTTACCATCTTCCTCGCCACTAAACGCCTCTTTTGGGTATCAAACATTTCTAATAACACACATAAAGGCCTCATTACAAGTGTGGCAGCATTCTAGTAGTAAAACTGCCGGAACACTGCCAAACAGAATTACTGTTACAGCCACTTGTTCCAGAGGATTTACAGCTAGCTTACAAGTGATAATAAACAGTGTTAGTACCCATTTACTGGAGTCCATGGGGATTTCATCAGAATTATGGCGGTAATTCTGCCAGTTTTTATGTTTTTTGGCAGTAAAGTGGCAGATTTACCTCCAGATTTTTGCATCACCTAACTTGTAGAACATCAATGCAATGTTGCAGCGGTAATGGAGTTACCAGGCCATTACCACTGATTTTTACCACACCGCCATACTCATAATGAGCCCCATAATATCTACAGTAATTTAAACATCTTTTTTGGATATGAATTTTACTATTCACTCTCATCAGACACCATCTCTGTGGGGACTTCAATGCCATTTTGTTATTGTTATGTTATGTTATGTTATTTTATCTTAAACCGCGCCAAAGCCCGTAGGCATCCAGGCGCCGAGAGACAGAACATGCAGGCTACCTATAAGGAGAGAGAAGTACTAATGGAAGAGATAAGTCTTCAACTGTTTCCTAAAAGCGAATAGATCCTTGGTCTTACGCAATGTAGCCGGTAACGCATTCCAGGCCTTGGCGCCTTGGATATGAAACACTCTGCCAAGCCTGCGTGATCGTTTCACACGATGTTGGACTAGTAAGAGATCTTCCGCTGATCTGAGTCTTCTTAAGGGTTGGTAAACACTTTTAACATCCTTCAGATAGATTGGTGCAGTCCCAAAGACGCATTTGTGACAGATGGTAAGTAGCTTAAACCGAATTCGGGCCTCAACAGGAAGCCAGTGTAGTTTTTCCCTAGCAGCGGTAATGGGTTCTGAATATTTCATATGGAAGATGATGCGGATAGCTTTATTTCAAGGATGTTGGCTTTACTTGCCCCACATAGGAGAGCATTAGAATAATCCACACGTGGTAGAATAACAGCTCTCACCAGTTTAATGCGGTTTTCGATGGAAACAAGTGGGGCAACCTGCCTGAGCACTTTAAGATGGTAGTTGGTGCTCTTTGAGATCGCAACGACATGAGCGTCACAATCTAAGCTACTCTCCATGAAGGTACCTAACGTTTTAACTTTCTGTACAACTTTTATATCACTACCATCAATCCTGAAACCTGAGTACGCCTGGTCCAGATTAGTTAATACCTGACGGGGTCCGAATAGCATGAGCTCAGTCTTTGAGGCATTAAGGCAGAGCCAGTTAGTAGACATCCACTTTTTTATGAGTTGATACACCATATCTACCAACTTTTGGTCTGTGTCATGATTATCAGTAATGTCAAGGACCAATTGGAAGTCATCTGCATAATTGCAAAAGAAAATCTGAAAGAATTCCAATTCATTACAAAGAGGGAGGATGTAAATATTAAACAATAAAGGGGAGAGACAGCCCCCCTGTGGAACTCCAGAGGTCAACAGTTGAGGTTCCGAGGCACAGTCCCCCCCAGTGTACCTGCGATCGACGACCCTTTAGAAACGATCTGAGCCAGTCTATGGCATTAGCAGAGAGGCCCCCGACTGACTGTGTTCTATCAAGAAGTATGTTATGATCAAGCAGGTCGAAGGCTGCCGATAGGTCCAACAGCATCAGCAGCCCCGACCTGCTTTCTTCCAGCTTAGAAAGCATAAAAGTCTGCAGGTCCAGGAGGGCAGTCTCAGTGCCATGGTGGCTTCTAAAGCCTGACTGTTTAGTATGAAGTATATCAACCATAAATACAAAGTCCTGCAATTGGATGGTTGCAACCTTGTCTATAAGTTTGAGCAGAAACAGGGTATTCGTAATTGGCCTTAAATTGGCAGCATCAGAGGGATCCAGTCCAGCTTTTTTTAGTAGAGGTGAAACTGCAACATTTTTCAGTGGCTGAGGGATTTTGCCTGACCGAAAAGAGGCATTTGTGAATCTACATAAGAAAGGCGTGAATTGCTCTTTGTGCTCCAAAATGATTTTGGATGGGAGAAGTTCACCTGGGCAATTGGTATGCCGCGTAGATTTCATAATATTAATCATTTCTACTACAGTGGTTTCTTTAAAGGTGAAACCAACAGCGGGTTCAGTTTTAGTGACAGTATTGGGCATAGAATTTTGTTTAGTATCAGTTAGTTTAGCAACAGAATGTGATTACACACTATGGCCCTCATTTCAACACCGGCGGTAACCAATGGCGCTATTAGCAATATGGTTGCTGCCGGTATTGTAACGAGTCCGCCATGGTGCAATGGGGAATTACCACCCCATTCCAAGGTTGGCGGGGCGGTAATTCCCCATGCACCATTGGCCCTTCCACATTCCCATTTTTGCCCCATAGGGCTCAATGGGAATGGGGAAGGCGGTAATTACGGTACCGCGAATTGCGGTACCGTAATTACCTTCAAGGTCCCTTTGCGGATCCCTACTTTAACGGCTGGTCCAGACCAGCCATTAAGGTCGGGAGTCGCAAAGGGACCTCGTAATTAGGCTCTAAGGGGTTAACGGCGCCGCAGCCTTTTACAGCGCCGTTAACCCCTTAGCGCCAGGGTCGTAATGAGGCCCTATGTCTGTGGGGACTTCAAGTGCACAATCATCCCATACTTCCTCTGTAAGGACTATACCATACCCTTCATCACACTGTTGCGACTCAAACATCTCCAACAACCACCATCTCTGTCAGGACTCCAATATCACAGTCATCACACACCATCTCTGTAGGGACTTCAATATCACAATTTTTACACATCATCTCTGAGGACTTTGCAATCTCCTACCTCACTGACCCCCTCTGCTGAGACTTAAACAATTCTATTATCTCACAAAATATTTGTAGTCACTTAAACATCTTTGTTTGATCTTAACATCACTCTTCACTGTCACCATACACCATCCATTTGGGGACTTTAGCACCACCATATCCGCACTCCATCTCTGTGGGGACTTTAAAGTCATTATCATGCACCATCGCTACGGGGACTTTAATCCAACTATCATCATGCAACATAGCATCCCCGTGGAGACATGCATCTCACTGTCACAATATATCATCCCAAAGTAGATAGCAACATCTTTATAATCATACTATTTCTGTGCACAAGATCTGTTCTAGTGATTATGATGGTGTCTATGGAGCCATGAACCCTAAATCTAAACGTATGTTTCCACTCTCTGCCACATAGCATAGTCCTAGGCCAATCCCAATCAATATGTCTCACTCTTTTTTTAATTTGTGAAACCCGAAGCACATTGAATGTGGTTACATCCCAAAATTAAGTGTCTATAAATGAACATGCAATATATCTGTAAGAAAATGCAAAATCATTAAACTGCATTCCATAAGCACACCCTAATATTCATAAAGTGACTTAAATATGGAGAAAGAATTGTGTAATTAATTTGTGTTGTTGTAAAACATGCATATTTACATTTGAACATGAAAGCACTAGATTCCAAAACAGAGTATTAATGCAAGTCCCACAAGTATAGTAACACATGTTCAAGTCCGCACAAAGATGCTGCCCTACAACTGATTAAAAACAATATTTTTGCAAATTTGAAGTTGGATCCTTAAATGTGAATTTTTATTTAGATTTTTATAGCGGCTAGTGCCCAAGCACTTTACAGCATCATAATCACACACTGGGCCTCATTACGAGGTGGGCGGAATGGGTTTATCAGCGCCGGTAATGGTTGCGGTAAACCAATCCGCCCTATTACGAGGTTCCCTTGCAGGACCCACTCTGAACGTCTGGTCAGACCAGATGTCCTCTGCGGGTCCCGCAAGGGGACCAAGGAGCTAATAATGGGCCCGTTAAAAACAGGCCCGTTATTAGGTCCCTCCCCATTCCAATTGAGCCCTATGGGGACTCAAATGGGAATGGGGATGGGTTTTTTGAATGAGGAATGACTAAGTCCTCCAAGGTTGGAATGACCTGGTAATTCCTCATTTAAGGAACCCGGACCAGGACCCGAGTTTGGAGGCAGCCATGTCCTTATTAAGGGCATGGCTGCCTCCAAACTCGTAATGAGGCCCATTGTCTCTGCGTTTTCATAATCACACACCATCTCTGTGGGGACTTTAGTGTTATCATAATCACTTACCATATCTGTAGGGATCTTATTTTGTATTTATATTTTTTGTATTATATTTAGATTTATATAGCGGCTAATGCCCATGTGCTTAACAGCACCATAATTACGCCTCATTACGAGAATGGAGGTGGCCATGGAGCTATTAGCTCCATGGCTGCCTCCGTTCCGGGCTCCATTACCGGGTTCCTGCAATGGTGACTTACCGGGTTACTCCGACATAGGAGGACCCGGTAATTCTCATTGCAGGAACCCATCCCCATTCCCATTTGAGCCCCCATAGGGCTCAATGGGAATGGGGACAGAGGTAATAAGGGGCAGATTACATCTGGCCCGTTGTTGCCTCCCTCTTCCCCTCGCGGGACCCGGAAAGCACAGCTGGTTTTACCAGGCGTGCAATCCGGGTCCCGCAATGGGAAGCTCGTAATCGGCGCTCCCGGAATGAAGGGGGCCGGTCCCGTACAGGCCCCCTTCATTACGGGAGAGCCTGCCTTATAATGAGGCCCACTGTCTCTATGTGGACTTGAGTATAGTCCTAATCACACACCATCTCTATGGGGATCTTACCATCATTGTAATCACACACCATCTCTGTGGGAACCTCAACATTATTGCAAGTAAACACTGTCTCTGTGGGGACTTTTTCATGGTTATCGCACGCGATCTCTGTGGAAAATGTAACTTTTCCATAATCAAACATGACACGATAGGAAAGTTAACTCCACTATTAGTATACACATTTCAAAAGAGACATCAACATCATTTACATTGCACCATTTCTAAAGAGGAGATATGAGTTAGCAGGGAAGATGATGCCTGTGAAAGAATGAAATCTAATTTTGAATTCTTTATTCTTTTTTGGCCACAGTGTGTCAGCCTGGGTCAATCAAGTCATCTCATCTGTCCCATTTATCTTTTCTGGAACATTTTGAGTGTTTATAATAGTGTTTAATGCCAGACACTAAGTGCCTTTTTAAGTTACGCATGCAAATTAAACATCTTGTGGGAAATGCTAAACCATTAAACTCCGTCTGTTGTGATAGCTAAAATGCAGGCAGGTACTCACATGTACAAATACAATTGTATAATGTATATAGAGAACTATAAAGTAAGCATTTTTCCATTTGCTTATGGTGCAATCCATCCCAAATAAGAATAATAAAGTAAGTCCCCACAAGGATGGTAACACACATTCAGGTCCCCACAAAGATGATACCGTACACGCGAGTAAAAATAAGCATTTTTGCAAATATGAAGGTGGATCCCGTATTATGAACCAGCACAATTCTTACTTTCTTGCCAGCTCTAATATAGCACACATTAGCGACTTCACATGCGTTGCAGATAATGCAATTGCTCCAGTGCTAAATCCAGCATAACCCATGTTGTTGCCCTGGCTCTATGGCAAGCAATTCAGGGCCTAATATAAAGGTTGTCCCTTGCACACAGTTCCTGGTATACTACCTGTATCCACATGGTATATCATGACCTAGCAAAACATGGAATTGTGTGGCACATTATGATATATCATGATATTATATAATCTGTAATTTTGTGATATGTCATTTCATGATGTTATGTCATCATGGAATGTCATATACATGATACATTATTATAACTTCATATTTCGGGCCTCATTACAAGTGAGGCAGTAAGGGGTTAATGGCGCCGGTAAAGTAAAGGTGCTGGCGCCGTTAAGCCCGTACCTCCTCATTACGAAGTTCCCTCGCGTGACCCGCTCTGGACGTCTGGTCAGACCAGACGTCTTTGCGGGTCCAGCATGCTAACAACGGGCCCGTCATTAACGTCATTAAAAAATAAAAAAAACACCCAGCCTCTTTTGCCTTTTTGAAGGCCACACAAAATCAACCGAAATAAATCAGTCTTTTTTATTTGCGGCCTTCAAAAAGCAGAAAAATCACACTGAAACAATTTTTCAGTTTGAGAATCTCAGAAAGTTCCCTTTTTTACACTCCTAGCAAGCTCCCAACTTGACATTCCCTTTAGGCTTGACATTCCCAGTAAGCTTATAATTAGAGATTCCCAATACTATCTCAGTTTGATCTTAACAGGTAGTCACACTAAACTCCAATTGTGAAATTCTAGAAAGCCCCCTGTTTGCCATTCATAGTAAATGCAACATTCCCAGTATTATGTTAACTTGACATTATAATCATATCCAATATTTCACATTGCCAGTAAACTCCAATTTCACATTTCCATTAAGCTACGATTTCCAAATACTCACACTAAACACTCAGTTTCACCTGTCCAGTAAGCTGTTGACATTCATGTAAGGATCCCACTTTGCCATTGCAGGTAGTTCACATTCCCATTAATCTCCAACTTTGGCATCCCTTATAAGCTTCCAATTTTACAATAGCAGTAAGCACACAGTTGAACATTCTTGGAAAGCATGGATTTTCCAGTAATCTCTGAATTTGACATTACTACAAATAGGACATTCACAGTAAGCTCACAGTTGATATACCATGTTAGCTCACAGTTTCACATTCCCAGGATGCTTTAGAGTCTCAATTAGCTCCCAGTTAGACATTCCTAGTAATGTCTCAGTTTGACATTCACATGGAGATTGACATTCATAGTAGGCTCCCAGTTTGAAATTTCAGGTTCTCCCAGTTGGACATGTCCACTAAGCGTGCCATTCCCTCTGCTAGGCCAGACCAACATTCACATTATGCTCCCTGTCATTCATTCACATTAGACTCCAGTTCCACATTCCCAGTAAACTCCTTGTTTCACATTTCCTTTAAGCCCCTAGTACATGTATTGGTGATGTATAAGATTCTTTGTGGTACAGGTCTTCCAAAGTGCCACTATAATGCCATTTTGACATTCTTGATAAGCTTGAAATTCTAACATTACCAGCATGCTTCCAGTTAATACAATTCCTGCATACTGTGCTGAAAAATCACAGATCTGCTCCAAATGTGATAGAGAGCAACTAGGTGTTGGATAAACCCTGCTTGTGCTCAAACTGAAAAGGCACAATACATAGAACATTAGGCAAACAGTGTGATGATTTTTGGGACCATCACAATGTAAATACGGTTTATCAGGTAGTGTGAGGCAAAATAAGTACCTACACCCTCATTAGGAGAGAACAGCTTTACTGTAGGGACACATACATGTAATTTTCTATTTGTAGCATTATTCTACTCTAATGTAAAAGGAATTTCATTTAACAGATCAGTGCCCTTGTTCTTTCAATGCACTTTTGCATCTTGCAATGTTTACCCCAGCACTAACACATTCCCTCGATGTTTCATCCCATCTCCCTGGTTCGCCAATGCATATCTCAAACATCTTGCTGATCTCCTCATGCAGCACCCTGCCATCTTTCAAACCTATGCGGATGATATGCAAATCGTCATCAGTGTGCGTAGGTCTCAAGCTGATTTGCATCAGATCCCTGCATGTCTCCATGCAATGCAGGACTGGATGATTGGTTTTGACTTCTATCTTAATGCCATGAAGACTGATATCTCCTTTAGCAACTCCATTCCCCTTCTCATTCCCTTGCATGGCCTCCAGTCCTTTTTGCTCCTCTCGTCTTCATCTAAGAACCTTGGAGTCATTTTTGATAATCTTGCACAGATCAAAAACTTGCAAATCGCCATGTCCTAAGGTGCATCCCCTTAAATATATCTCAAATAATTCAGGTGATATTTTCCATGATTCTTTCATGCCTCAATTACTGAAATCGTCTTCTGTTGTGCCTCCATACAAATCTTCTCCAACAACTTCAAACAATGCATGCAAAAACATTCCAGTTGAGTGTGTTCTTTTAGAGGTCCTGCCAGAGTGGAACTGTTTGGGATGATACGCCTATAGTAGCCTACAAACCGCAGAAAGGCTCATAGTTCCCTTTAGTTTTTATGTTCTTAGTTGAGGTTAGGTCTTCTACACTATACTGGTCCCCTGCCTTTCACAGAATCTGTCCAAGCAGGTAGAGATGTTGCATGCGTTTCTCCCAGGATTGACTGTCTGTAGAAATATCATCTAGTTGTGCATTGCCATATTCTTGGTGGGGCTGCACAATTCAGTCTGTGAACCATTGAAATGTAGTAGAGGCTCTGCGAAGGCCAAAATGTAATATAGTGAATTAAAGGTTCCCCATAGGATCATAAAGGCAATTTTGTCGAGGTCCTCATACGCTAGCGCTATCTGCCAAAACCTTGTTGTTAGATCAGGGGTGGTGATGTACTTGGACAGGCCAATCCTTCCAATCTACTCATTGATTCTGGCCAATGGGTATGCATTAAACTTTGAAATCTCATTGGCTATTCTAAGGTTGATGCAAAACCTCCAGGAGCCCTGCAGCGTGTCCACAAGGATGATGGGCAAAGGTCAGGTGCTCTGGGAGGGGTTGATGACACCCAGTTACAAGATCTTTTGAATTTCTTTTTGCACAGTTTTCTACTTATCTTCTGGCAAGTGAAAGTGTTTTTTTATGGATTGCTTTGCTGAGCAGGGTATCTAATCGGTGTGCACAACCTGCTGTTCTTCCGGGCTGTGCCAAAAAGACATCCTGAAATTGTTCTAGGTAATTATTTAGGTTAGCAACCTGATGTGATTTCAGGTTCTCCAATATCTTCTCCCATATACTAACAGGTTTATGGGCCTCATTCCGAGTCGGGCGGTAAGGGTTAACGGTCACCGGTAACGAGACCGGTGCCGTTAAACCCTTACCGCCCTATTCCGAGTTCCCTTTGCGGGTTGGAACTTAACACCTGCTTTTTGCAGGCGTTAAAAAACCAACCCGCAAAGGGACCTTGGAGCTAATTACGGCACCGTAATTTACGGTGCTGTAATTAGCACCTTCCTCATTCGCATTGAGCCCTATGGGGCAAAAATGGGAATGGGGAAGGGCCCATGGTGAATGGGGAATTACCGACCCCGCCAACCTTGGAATGGGGCGGTAATTCCGCCTTTCACCATGGCGGAGTCGGAAAGATAACGGCGTCAACCAAGGCGCTAATAGCGCCTTGGTTAATGCCAGGGTCGGAATGAGGCCCCATGTTTCCGGGATGACTTCAGCACTGGCCATGAATTCAGGGTTTTCAGCAACTTTCCATGTCTTTAACCAGTTGACCTGGTGCATTTCCAATGGACGTCCCAATAGTTCTGATCAATGAGGGTGTAACTGACTCTATAGAGTCAATGCCACCTGGTAAGACATATGTCCTCAGAAGTGGGGTAGAGCTTGGATCTTGTCACCAATGGAGAATCTACTCCTGTGATCATGAAGTTGTGTAGTACTTCTGCTTCTTCTTACTGACCATTAGGTGCTGGTGTACAATCTCCCACAACAGCTGGAGTCTTTCCTTTGTAGTCTAGACAGACTGGGCGCCATTCTATCTGGTGTGTTCTTGACATCCCCAGCCTTTCTTTAGTCGATCCAGAACCTTTGGGGTTCTCGCTCGTTGACCAACATGAAGGGTAAGAATATCATGATGATTGGAGGGTGGTCTTCATCACTGTGACCAGAGCTCATTGCAGCAGTTTGTCTCACAGTTCTGGGCATTTTCATAGACCCCTTTCTGTAAAAGATGTTTCTGGGTCTAATGGAATCGTTCCACTGAGCCATCCAGGTGGTGCTTATGTTTGGGCATTAGTGCGTCCATAAATGTTGACCCACCTGGACTGGCCGGTAGCTATTTATTTAGGAAATGCCACCCAAGTCAAATAAGTGGCTATGGGCTTGTCACGAATATGGTGGTAAAGTTGGCACTGCAAATTTAGTGCTATATGAGTTCACAGATGTGCAATGAAAGCCTTGGCTGTATCAATATTTCTGTACCACAGAATTAGCACAAAAAGCCCACTACCATACGGCATTTCCTACATGTTTTGACAGAATTACCGTTAACCCCAAATAAAAGAGGAACTACTGAATGGTACCATTGCACACATTTTAAATGTATGTACCGAAACAACTTCAACATGTGTCTGTTAAAATAGTGTTCATTTCTACTCATTTGAAAGTGTAGGCTTGTCAGCTCTTATTTTGTGAGATTAGGAAAAATGCATATCTGCTAGCACCCCATAAAATGTAGCTGCATGGAATGAACAGCATTTTAACACAAAAATACTGAAACCATACAATTTATTGTGAAGATAATACTAACCAAGGAGCCACAAACTGCCTTGAAAAAAAGCCTGGTTAGACTTTAAACAAGTGTCCTCTGGCTCATGTGTTACCAGAACGTTTTTCAGTGAACAACATTGTTTAAGCTTTTGGTGTGCTTACATAACTGTAAATAAAAATGTAAATTAAATTAAACATTGTTTTGGACAATATAATGGATTGAAGCATTCTTTTATAATATTTGATCACATAATGGATATATATATATATATATATATATATATATATATATATATTATTTTTATTGTCATGGCTGAAAAACTATAAACCTTTCAATACGGGATATTATTTCAATATTTACATACATTTTCAGTGGGTTTTTTTTAAAAGAAAGAAAGGACAATGTCAATTTATAAGGTAAAAAGAAAAAAAAGGAATTGAAATAAACATTGATAACATTGCATCTCCAAGTTAAAAATATAATATTGACACAACTGTTGTCCAATTTAAATTAAGTCCACGGATAAAAATAATCTGACCAACACAATTTGAATTGTCGTGCGTTGAGAGCCAAATATGTTAAACCACAGTATTTCAGATGCTAAAATCCTGAGATCTTTAAAATGGTGGAACAAGTATAAAATTTGCTTTGGCATAAGCCTAAGGCATACTGTTAGCAGATGCTTTAGAGTTTCAGTTTGCTTTGGTTCCTTGCAGAATCTACATACATTTTCAGATGTAGAGATTAGCGTGGGCATGGCTAGGAGATCTTTTGTTTGCCAAAGGTGAAGTCTTATGCGTAAAAGATGCTTCCATAAACAGAAGATGGGAATTTAACTAGGTAAATTTCTAGTTGTCGATTATTTTTCAGGGGGGAAAGGATTACTCTTCAAGTTTGCATATGTGAAACACAATTGTTGGGTATGAATACAGTCACACTGATTCAGTTTTTGCTTGGCACAAGTAGGGTTCTTCAACACAAGGTAAACAGAAATGCCTGCTAAATTCAAGATGTTGATGGTTTGTTGCCTCCACCTTGCTATGAATTGGTGATCAGAAAATGTTAAATAGATAGACAGTGCATGTAGCAAGGAATTTGGATTGGAAGATAACAAGCATTTCCTGTACAGAGAGCACCATTTCCACACATGGCAGATATATAGTGATAACAGACCCAGTTTGTGTCATATGGAACACATGGGCTGGAAAAGAGGTAGAGAGAGCACACATTTTCAAAATACTCCCTCTTTTTTGTGTTTGATTTATTAAACCTTTACAAAAAACAGTTTTTATGGAAGTAATACATAATTGAACACCATTTGTTCGACACAAATAGTGTACATTGGAATTAAGATATGATTAAAGGATATAAAAATTTAAAACAATTTCAAAATTTAAATAGTAAAGTTTAAACATAAAAACTCTCTGATTCCAAGTGCAAATGCATACAGTTGTGCAAAATTGCAAGTGTGCCTATCTTTCAATTAAAACCAACCAAGATATAAAAGGAGATAATAGCATCATAAGGGAATACACAACCACTTGATTTGATCTATATGAGAGTACACATACTACTTAGTTTGTATTAGCTAGTTCAAAAACAACAAATTCTTGAAATACGGAATCATCACAAAACATTATACAAATGACTTTAGTTTTTTGATAATTCAATGTCTAGTACCCTTAGGAGGCATGTTAAGGCTATGATCAAAGATCTGTTTTCACCTTGCATCATTCTTGCCCACAATGAGTTCATGGAAACTTCTCATTAATTACTGATGTATTTGTTTAGTATAGCCAATCTAAAATTTCTGAAATAAGAACATTCTGAAACGAAGTGCTTCAAGGTTTCCTTTGGTGCGTCACAGTTCGGAAATCTACAATGCCTTTAAGGTTTAATATCAGTGGTACAATTCCAATATGTGATTCTTTCTCGTGTGTGAAATTGATTCAGTTTGAAACGCATATATACAGTACGAGCTTTAGAGAAGGGAAAAAAGCTTAAGTAGGCACAATGTGAGTCTCTTTTTCTAAAAAAGATGGCATACTCCTTGTACGTGCTTTATTTTTGGAAGTCGTCAATTGTCACAATCCAGTCAATATCATACAGTTTGATTTTTTAACCAACCCTGGACAATTAATTAATTCTTCAGTTGTAGCATTAATGTTGACCAGTAACATTTGCATGTTTCTACAAAATGACCCAATAGAGATCAAGCTATTAAAAATCATCATCTCATGGAGGTCAATGTATAATGAATTGGAAGCAGGATTTACAATTTTAGCATAGTTGCTTATGAACCTCCATTCGTATCTGGAAGCTAGGGAGCGTATTCCTAATTCATGGTGTAATACTGAGTTAGGAATTGAAGACGCAAGATGGAGTGTAGTCTTTCATACACAGCCTTGAAAGATGTTTAAACTGGGTCTAATGTCTAACAGGCACATGCCCAAGCCATACAATAGCACTGGTTCCACTTTTAACATGTAAAAGTTTGCAATATTTACAAAATATCACTCTCATTTCTGAAAGAAGAGGTTGTAATTTCTCATTTAAGATGTTCTTCCACATTTCTAGGGAGGATAGGTTACACAGGTTATATCCCAGATACATAATGTTGGTGGGTTGTTCAATAAAGTACCCTCAATACACCATTTGTATGCCTTCAGTTTCTTCCCACTTGTAAAAACCATAATCTTTGACTTGTTACGATTAGGTTGTAGGTAGTGTTTTCATTTGAAAGAGGAGAAAAGCTGTAGTTTATTTTGGAGGCCAAAAGAAGTAGTCTCCAGAAGAATGAGATTGTCCACGAATTCAATCCAGTTCATGCGACTCTTACCCAATCTCACAGGAAAAGTACTCGATTTGAACCATAGTTTGTCCAAGTCACACAAATATAAATGAAATAAAGTGGATGCTAAATTGCAGCCTTGCTTCACCCCGACATAGGTTGGTATTTTATCAGTCAGGGCACCTTCCTGATTAATGCTTACTTTATGGAAGCTGTTCCTATGTACCATGGAAATTAAGAGAACTATTGACAGAGGTATACCCAATCTGACCATTTTGTTCCACAGTATGTTACGAATCACACTGTCGAATGCTGTTGTCATAACTAACGAGGCAATATAGACTGGGTTTGAGCCTTTGGTCTTTGTCTGTGCTAATATGCGTGATAAAATGTTGGCATTTAGTGCAGCACCCATATTTTTTGCGAAATCCTATTTGGTATTTGGAAAGAACGTTATGTACTGCCATATGTTTTTCCAAATCATGAAGAATTAAGATAGAGAATATCTTGGCAGATGCATCTGTCAGAGCAAATGGTCGATAATTTTCAGGACGTGCAGGGTCACCCTTCTAAAGAATAGGCACAATAATTGACAGTTACCACGATTCAGGAATCAAGTGTACTTTATAAATGTATTCGAACTTGCCCTTGAGTATGTGAGCCCAAAAACTAGGATCAGATTTGCATATGCATGCTGGGATGACATCTGGCCCTGCAGCTTTAGAAGATTTTAACTTCGAGATTTCCTATTTAATGTAATTTAGCTTCCATTCTAGTTTCCCCATATTAACTATAGATATATTTGGGAGTTGGATACTCACATAAGGTAAGGGTAATTGAAATACCCTTGCAATGTGGTTCCTCCCTACTTCAGCAGAGATATGAGTGGAGTCTCTCTTTTTGATTACGGTTGGTCTGCTTGATAATAGACCAGATAGGTTTTGTATTGTGTTTGCTAATATATTTAATGTTTTTTGATTTTGTGTATTATGCATTTTACTTTTGATTTATTTTACTCTATTTTTATAGGTCTGAAGGATGTGTTTCTTGCTGGTTACGTACTGAACTGAGTAATCACTGCTCCTTCTCAGTCTCCTCAGTTCTCTATTTTTACTACGTTTTGTCATGTTGAGTTCCAAATCAAACGAGAACCTGTCTGTACAATTAACAGGTTTTTGCTTTCTGGCTAGAAAATTTAATTTTGATGAAATAGTATAGCTCACAGCGGCCTCTGTAGCTTCCACACTGCAACTTTGGTTGAATACAAACCCAACCCTTTTGAGCTCCTGAAAAACCTGATTAGTAATCTGTTGACATAATTTGTTATTCCATCGCAAAGGAATAGGTGGACGATCTAATTCCAAGAGGCATAATGCTGGATTTGTACATTACTTTAGCAGTGAAATATTGATCTTTAACTACATGAGTAGATGATCACTCAGTACAGTGTCATGGGCATATGTAGGCTTGCAGCGATTGTAGTTATGTCAGAGACACAAAAGTAATCAATTAATGAGCTAATGTTACCCCATCTCCAAGTGAAGTTAAGGACTTGTGTGCAGATTTGACAGAGGATATAGTCCAATCAGAAAAGTAGGATGCCCACCGTTTGCCTCTACGTCTTGACAATGACTCATCAGAATTTTGGACACTAGAGGAATCTAAGTAACAATCTTCATAGCATCTGGAATTGAAGTCCACACCCACGATCAACTTGTAGTTTGAGTTGTGCAAAAATGCATCTTCCAAAATTATATCAATCTGATTTAACAAGTTCTCCTGAGTGATTTTAGCAGGATTCCAGTATAAGCATATGAGCAAAAAACCATATCCACCATTTCAGTTAAACTTAGTTCGACCACCAGGAGATGTTCCGAATAAAAAACAAGTTGGATACTGTACTTAGGGCATTATCGATGGCAATCACAAGGCCTCCAGATGGTCTTCCTGCCAGTGCTAAGGAGGCGGAAGAAGAATAGACGGTATATCCATCTATAGAGTATTGACCAACCTTCATAGTTTCCTGTAGGAACATTACATGGGGTTTGTTTTCGGGAAGGAATACGGCGAGCCATCTTTGAAAATTATTAAAAGCACATGGCTTCCATGAGGTGACAATGAAGTCATTTACTCTGGACTGGCTACACCGATATCAATCCAAGTTTAGGTGCTAGGATGGTTTTAATTAGGGGATCGACCCACGTCCAATCCTTTATCGTTCATGCCAGTGAAAGGAACTGTGAAATGGTGTCTTTGTTTATGGCTTGCTCACTGTTGCCAACCGTGGTTTGATTTTCCATTATGGCCTCTTGGCTAATCTGAGTTTCTACAAACTCCCATGAATCCTGTTTTTTCTTAAAGAACCGAATGGATAACCCTAGTTGGCAAAAGTCCAGTTTGTGTTGCCAGGTTATTTTTGATATAATAGCAGAATGGACCTGGCAGATCATCCAATGGTTAATGTGCTGAGATAGGTTAATCCAATCAAAGTCCTCTGAACTTAAGATTCTTAAGGAGGGAACGATTAATTCAAGCATTGCCAAGACTTTTTGGATCACTCTCCCAGCCCATGATGTTCAAGGTTTGCCTGGATATGTCACAAATATCAGATTCCACAAGTGGTGGAATAGTAGGAATTAAGGTTAAGCCATTACTCAAGCTCGAAGATAAATGAGTTTTAAACACGAGGTAAGTTGATCAACCCTGTAGAAGGAGTACAGTTTACTAAGGGCAATGCAACATCAACATTTTGCTGAGAGTCCCCATTGTGGCAAGGAAGTTGGCTTGGGGTTGCAGAACTACCGTTGTTAGTATTTATCATTGGCAAGCTTTCAGCAAAATGTAAGGTGCCAGTCATAGAGCCACTGAGTGTAGTACTCTAAAAAGGAGCATGATTTGCTATAGGCTGAGCAGCATCAACATAAGATAAAAAATGACTGCTGGAGTAAGGTGCTGTTTGAGGTGCCATGTGATTTTCAATGGTCAACTGAGAGGGTTGACTTGTGTCAATTGCCAATTGAATCCTTCCAGAAGTCTTTATACTGCCAGTAATTGGAAAGAAGTTTGACATAACAGTCTGTTTTTAAAGCCTGGTTCATCCAATCTGGAAAATAAGAGACTTATCCCATCTGTGAGTTTGGTGGAAAGACTTGTTTCTGTACTACGGATGGGGATGACTAACTTCATCCCATCCTTGCATCTTTCAGTATTATTCTTATTGACTGCATGAGCACTGTGAGCTTTCATTGCCTTGTGACCACCTTTCAGCTGTAAATATAGTTTACTTTCCTCGATGAGTTGTTGAAGGTCTAACAGAGCATCTTCACTGCTAATGGCACAAGGACCTTTGATATTGGAATTG
Source organism: Ambystoma mexicanum (assembly GCF_040938575.1). Taxonomy (NCBI): domain Eukaryota; kingdom Metazoa; phylum Chordata; class Amphibia; order Caudata; family Ambystomatidae; genus Ambystoma; species Ambystoma mexicanum. The sequence continues at coordinate 912,735,507 of NC_090929.1, forward strand.
TGTCCATTGATTTTGGTTAAGGGCAGATTATTTTTTTTTTTACTTGAGTCCCATTCAAATTTTGCCTGTTAGCTTGTCGTTTAGCTGCTCTAAGCAGGAGCCGTTTATTCCTGCGAGAGAGAAAAAAGGAAGAATTAGCTATGGTAGACACTGCTACAGCTGCAACAGCATTCTCTTGTTCGATAATATCAGTTAAGGCAGAGGGACTATTGGACTTTTCAAGGTCTTTAGCTTTTTGTTCTCTGACGATTTTGTCTTTAAAGGACTGTACATTTAACTTGAGTTCAGTAATTTTGTCAGTATGAGATCTGACATATTGCCAGAGTTCCAGAGTATTGTGAGTATCAGTGGGAGACTTTGCACCAGGGACCACGTTCAGGAGTTCTAGGTCAACATTATTGTTCCTTGAACTTGGTTTGGTATCCACACATGTTTGAAATGCTTTGTGTAGACCCAAGGCATGAGTAGTTTGTGAATGCACAGATTTACCAGGACTGTGTAAAAAGTAGATCGCCGGAGGTAACGCTTTACACGTTTCCCTGGCAATCATAAACCCCTCAAGTCTATTTGTTTTGACAAGTATTTCTGACATAGAGATCTTAATATCTCTAATTTCTAGATGTGTGACCTCGTGAGCTTTATCAAGGAGGTTTAGTATACCGGTGATGACGGGAAGTGATTGAGTATCAGGAGCATCGGGATCCACTGCAAAATTAGTGTGTGATGCATCACTCCGATCCTCTTTTCCATTCCCGAAACTCCCAAATTGCATGTTATTGACAGGGTGTAAGTCTTCCAACGAACAAGCATTTGATCAATTTTTGGTATAATAAGGTACACGTGAAGTGAAAACTGATGGACTAGGATCACGGTTCTCGTGTTTATTGTTTTTCAGTATAACGGATGCAAGAATAGGTCTCGGAAGTTTGACATAGGGATTCTGTTTAGAGAACAGACTGATTTCTTCCATGTCCCTAGAGTGAGACAATGTAGGAGTCCATGGACTCATGGAGAGCCTGATGCGTTTCCCAAGTTCTGCCATTACTGCAGGTGCAATCATGGAAACATCAGAAATTGGATCACTATTCAGGTATACCACATCCAGGGACAACAACCTTCTAAGGAGGTGACCTACATTGCTATTATGACTCTGCATGACTGATCTATCCAATTCGTATAAATCCTGTAAGGAATAAAGATTAGCATCCTGATTAGAAATTGGTGATTGATGCACTTGAGCGTGAACATGCATAGCATTTGGGCTTTTGGGTAAGTCTAATGGTTGAATTGTGGTACTTTCCAAATTGAAATCCTCACTAGGACTTTCATCTTTATGCGTAAGTATATTCATACCAGAAGCAGGTGAGATCATTGTTTGTACATTCAAAATACCCTCCATTCCAGCTGTGCAAGAGGGTAAGGGTTCTGTGAGACATATGCCACTTTGGAGCTCTTTAACCATGCTGAGAAGTGCTCAGTTTAGCAATAGGTGCAAAAAGAATGACTTGAAGAGTCTGAGATATACCCCAAAACAAAAACAATATACTCTGGAGAATACTTGCACTGCGAGCAGGATATGATGGAAACAAAATGCTTGATGAATGACCGCTAAACTCCACAAGTGTGCCAAGCACTGGGGATAGAATGCGTGAAAACACGATGGCTACATTAACAGAACAACAACATTTTAGTGTAATTCCTGTTTGTAGAACCATACCGTTTCATAGTGTAAGTTAATACGAATCACGCTGAAGTCGCGTGTAAGCGTTGAAAAGCTAAAAAAAACAGAACCAATTTGATTGCAACCAACCCTTCTCAAAGGCTTCACAGCAGGCAGCGATGTTTCAGCTGTCTCCGCAGTGCTCACTTTCACTCGCAAAGTGACAAAGAGAACGATGGGTTTACAGCAAACACTCATATTTGTGTTCCTTCTAGTCAAAGCCAGAATGATTCGAGCCTCCATACTTTGGTCTCGGCACCGCACAGGACTGTAGGGATGGCCTTCTGATTATAGAAGGTAAGAGCAGCCAAGTAAGAACATTTCCCACATTTGGCATGAATAATGGAGGCTTGCGCAGCTGAAGTAGTCATTTTTATGTTTAGCTCTGTAACGTATGGAAGGTCAGAGCTGTGACTATACATGTTGATTCCCAAATATCGATATTCATGGACTATTTGTAGTCGTACTCTGTGCAGAGACCAACAATAGGAGTTCTTCTCACTTTGTCTCTTACCACCACTTAAAACCTTTGTTTTTTCTAGATTGATGGTCAAGAAGTTGTTAATCACGTATTTCTCTAGGGCGGAGAGGATATTTTGGAGACCAGTTGGTGTTTTAGATAAAAGGACCAGGTCATCTGTGTAAAAGAAAACATGGTATAGTTTGTTGCCCTAATTTAGCTGGGTCAGACACAAAGTTCACAAGGTTTCGTCTTAGATCTGAGATGAAAACGTTAAATAGGTCGGAGGCCAGGAAGCACCCTTGCTTTAAACTTCTGAAAGTTGGTATAGGAGAGGTCAATTTGCCATCCAGAGTTAGGCAAATGTGTACTGTCATATCAGAATGCTATTGGTTGATCAACATTAAGATTGAGGGTGGGCAGGTCGCATTACTCAATTTAGTTAACAGTAGCTCTCTAGAAATGGATTCAAAAGCAGTCTTAAAGTCTACGAAGGCCATGTAAATGGATTGCTTCATTTGGATACTTTGCATCTTAATGGCACTTATCGTTATTAGGTTGATGGCAGTGCCCATGCCTGGTACAAAGGCAGTTTGAAAAGTATCTTGAATGTTTTACGTGTGTGTCCACTGGTTGAAGTCCCACAGGACGAGGCATGCAAACAGTTTGCCAGCCACATTGAGCAGAGCAATAGGCTAATCATTGGCTGGAGATTGTTGGTCTACTTTTTTAAAGAATGGCACGATTATCGACTTTCGCCAAGAAGATGGTATAGTTTGTGAAGTAAGAAACTCAGTGAAGATTGTCATGAGGATTTGTGCCCCTGCTTCAGGATGAGCCTTAAAGGAAATTAGACCAAGTATAACAATAGAACTGCGCCACGCAAAAAAGATTTCTTCCACAAAGTACAAGTGTACAGTTATTTAATCAATGCCATGAACAGCCTGACACGTGTTTCGAGCGTAGCTCTTCCTCTGAGGCACGTATTCTGCTCCAAATTGAAACACTTGATTAACTTGTAGTTGTCATTCTAAATATATATCTGCGGGCTGCCGGTTGGCGAAAAATGAATCACAATTGACCGCAGCCGCACAGCCGTCTGAGAATTACGTTGCAAGCGCTGGGATCTTTTGGCCTCCTTGCCCAATTTCCCTTGTCTTTGAGCCTTAAAGGAGCTAAGTTTAGATAAATGATATAAAATGTCCTCTTGATCGAAAACAAGCGTCATTTTATTTGTGAGGATTGTGTCGAAAGCCGTTGAAGTTATGTCAATCGGAGCATACAAGGAGGAATAGTAGGAATGCCATGTCTGCTCTGAGAGGGCATTTATTTGTGTATACATTTACTTAACATGGTTAGCCTGATGCGGTAGGATCCAGATAGAAGCAGACATTTTGGCTACAGATAGTTGTTAATATTTTCTAGTAGTGTTGGCGTCCAACATAGTCGGTTACAGCCCTCAGTTAAAGCAAGGGTGCCCTTGTAATTATGTGCTTCTCCTGAAGGACTGATCGGCCATTTCTAGGTTAGGAGAAGCATCTTGTGATCACTTTGTTCTGTGGTACTACTTGGAAGTGTTCTACGATAGAGAACAGGTATGGATATATTCCATCAAAATCCTCTGTAATCACCATTTGTGAGGTGGTGAGAACTCTAATTATATTTATTAGTTTTCCCACCGAAATTATTTTTGGTGACTACAATATCCTATAGGAAATGTAGGTTGCCTTTTTCTAAATCCTGGGGTTTTCGATGCAGCTTAATAAGTCAATTTAATTTATTTATAATCATAACATTAAGGGTTCTTCAACCACTCTTGATTTGTAGTGTACTTTTGAGTAATTTCTACAGTCAGTCTTTCCAGTCTTTATTTTCAGCTCTCTGGTGCACGAACACTTCCAGCGGCTACACATGGGCTAACTAACTCACACATATTCAGCGTTTTAAAAGACATACTAGAGAAACTAAAGCTACACAATGCATTATTTATCTGTATCAAACATTGGGAATCTCCTGGAATGATAAGGAATTAAGCCGCTGTCACCCACCATGCAGATCTCAAATGAAAAACACAAACACTGATCAAACAGCCTGTGGCCTTCCCAAAAGGGCAGGAGTTTACGGGTACGTAATTTCAATCAGGGAGGGAAGATATGTGTTTCTTTTTTAAGGTAATTTAACTGTTTTACATTGCACAGCATTGTTACAGTGAATGAATCATTGTTACACTTGGCAAATCTTGTGAAACTCTCAATAAAGGCACCTCTTTAATCACTGCTTGCCACCTATATCTCCATGCTGCCATAAGAGTTATTTTTACAAAAAGATCACAGAAGGCATAGACTGACAAGATGCAATACAGCTGCAGACAACAGAGGAAAAGGAAGAGAAGCAAAACAAGTGTGTGTGTGGGGGGCCGGGGGGTGAGCCAATTTATAGTACCACTGCCTTCCCAAGTTTCGTCATATCTGTCCACAAAGTCCTCTCTCAGTGCCAAATGATTCTCCAGAGCAGCGAATCATAGAAGGTCACTTAGCCATGTGTCCACACTTGGCGTAAGGCTTGTCTTCCATTGCCTCTGAATTACCCATTTTGAGGAGGTTTCTACCCTCAGCAACCTCTTAACATTGATCTGGGGTGCTCAGTGGCCAAGTCAAGTGCCTGGACAGTTTGAGGATCAAAGGGATTGATTAGGGCACAAATGAGGACTGACTCTAGCCAGGTCAGAAGGGGATGTCGTGGTGAATGAGTCAAGAGAGGAGAGAATGGAGGTGAAAGGAGGAAGATGGTGGGAGACAGAGAGGAGAGCAAGCATCCTCCTACCCATATCGATCTTGAAAGAAAAGTAGTCGTTGAGGTCATTTACAGATAAGGACGAGGAAACAGAGTAAAGACAGAGTGCATTTCATGTACTGGAGGTTAACCGAGATTTTCTGAGAATGTGATCTGAACGAGGACATGAGGTTGGTGAAGTCGTTTGATTTGGCTGCATCTAGTACAGGTGGAAGGTCAGAGAGGGGAGTATTATAGGGGGTCAGGAACAAGGGTGTGCGGTCCTTGCATCATTGATATAGCCGAAGATGCATGTTGCTCTTAAAGCAATGGATCTTCAGAGAAATCGAGGGCAGGAGGCAAAGACTACCTGGGGTGGGAGATTGTGAAGGGTAATTGTGATCGAATAGTCAGCAGAGGGCAAACTGAAAACAAGGAAAGCATAATGGAGAAGGGCTGGGGTTTTGAGAGGGAGGGTAGATAGGACCTGGCTTTGGTTTGGAGCCAGGATGTCAGGTTGAAACATGTGTCTAAGTAGTGGGGAGTTGGGGAAGGACAGTGGCTAGTGGGAGTTTGACTTTTAAGTAAATAAAGGAGTTGTCAGTAAATGGGCGGATGTAGAGGATGAATAGGGTGCAGGAGAAAGATTGAAAGAGGAGGTCATGGAGTTGCCATGCATATTGGTAGGCTGAATTAATTTGCATTTGAATTAATGAGCGGAGGACAGTTTTGTGAGGCTGAAGCCACCTTGATGCGCAATAGGAGCCTCTGTGGGGAGGGTGTCAAGAAGTGGGTCAAGTTCAGGCAGGAAGGAATTCAGAGAGCAAGAGGCTTGTAGTTTAGGAGGATGGTGCAGGGGCTGAAGTAGGGGACGGAAAGCCAGTGGGGGAAGGGGTGTGGATGAAAAAGCCTTGGTGACCACGAGGCCAACTCCAATATCAGGATTGCCTAGATGGAGAGGATGGTGAAAGGCAGCAGTGCTGGTGTGTGGGGCAGCAAGTTGTCATATTGGGCATGCTGTTGTCATATCCAATGAGGCAATATAGACTGGGTTTGAGCCTTTGGTATTTGTCTGTGCTAAGATGTGTAATAAAATGGTGGCATTGAGTGCCGTACTCATTTTTTTGCGAAATCCTATTTGGTATTTGGAAATAATGTTATGTACTGCCATATGCTTTTCCAAATCATGAAGAATTAAGATAGAGAATATCTTGGCAGAATCATCTGTCAGAGCAATTGGTCGATAATTTTCAGGACGCTCCTTCTAAAGAATAGGCACAATAATTGACAGTTACCACGATTCAGGAATCAAGTGTACTTTAAAAATGTGAGATATGGTCCATTGTCCAGCAACCACCAGAACAGATGGGGATCTATGGGAACGTGTGGAGTGATCTGGCCTTAAATCTTACGAAACATGATGATGTATTCTCCTTTTAGGAAGCACTGGAAGACCTTTCTTTTGTCGTCTTTTGGTAGATCCTCTTCGCCCAGCTAACAAATGGCTACTTGCCCTTAGTCCCACTCAGCTCGAACTCACGTCGGTAGTAAACATCCTTCGTTATCACCATGAGGTATTTTGACGAAAATGTGCAACAAATAAAACCCCATGCATAATGCAAATGCAAAGTGAGTTAAACATGTAGTACAAGTGACCAACAGTGCAGCAACAGTGGGTTGAGTGGGGAGTCGGGAGACCTTTCCAGGTGCTCACATCCAGATTATGGAATACCTCCCCAAAGTACTTTTGTAAACTTAACAAAAGTTCAGGGCCTGATTCACAGAAGCGTTCTATAATGGCCCAATCCCAAAGGAAAACTATCTGTGAATCAGGCTCTTTTTCTGACATAAGCTTTACACCTACATCTGTGATTGATGAGCATTCTCTTAGACACATTGGGCTTAATTCATGGATTTTTTGGACTGTGCACTGCCAACATACACCCTGATTAACAGAGTGGTGCAAAGTGTATTTCTGCAGTGAAAAGTGTCCTTGCCCATTTAGCGCGGTGCAAAGAGTGCTCTGTGAATCAGGGTGTTTCTTGGCAGTGCAAAGTCACTTTGCGCTTAAAATGTAATGAATTAGGTCCTTAAGTTCACTTGTAGTTAGCGCTTAGATACCTTCTAGTCATAGGCACTTTGCAAATACCAAAGAGAGATAGTTGTATTGGCATTCTAATCAATATTTTGGTTGCACAGGTGAAAAGGGGTGGTGGAAGTCCAAAGGTGCTTACAGTTTCGGTTATGACCAAGACATAGAATGGCAGAGCAGCAGGGAAGCGTGACCGCAAGCTTTGTGTTAAGTTGCAGCAGGCCCTTTGCAAGGGAGGTGGGGACTTCTGTGCGCTCGGGAAGGGTGGGGCAGGAAGGTAGGAGTGAGCAGCAGGGCCCACATGTCCAACATAGTCCAGGAGCAGGATTTAGGGAGCAGGGATCACTGGAAGAGGGCATAGTTTGCTCGAGGAGCTTGCTGCTCCCCTCTCTTGGGTCACTGCTGATTCAGGCTCTTTGCAAGGCAGCTGAGTACTTCTGTGGGTTGGCGGAGGCTGTATAGGGAAGGAGGAAGTGAGTGACAGAACACACAGGGAGAAGATGGCTGAATTTTCAGGAATTAGGACACAAGGGCAAAAGAGGGTGGAGGTTATCTGCAAGGGTGCTGTCTGCTCACGCCTTTTTTCTCTGGGTCGCTGGTGCTTCGAGTTTAGATGGTTCCTTGAGTACACTTGGGGGGGGGGTGCCTATAGGGAACTCTGGAGATTTCCCAGTAGGCCTCTGCAACCTGGGCCTCTTCTGTGTGTCATTTCTAAATGTTCCCATAGGAAAAGGGCTGGGCTTGTTGAAAATGTGTAATATGGGGCCACTTTGAAAATTACTTCCAGGGCCACTTTTGGTTCCCGGTCCTTTTCTGAGTACACAGCGTTAGTAAGGAACACTAAATGTTGTCGACAGTGTCCTAGACGTACCTGGATGAGTGAGGATGAGTGATCACATTTTACACACCCGACTGGTCGAAGATTTCCCCCATTGTGTCCCCAGAGCCTGCTAATGGACTGTTCCAGCCAATAGTCTGTCCTCTGGTTGGCCTTACCTCTGTAGCATCAGCGCCATGATGCCCTCGTGCTTACGTTGCGCTTAAGTTTGGATAAGATAAGAATAGTTGCAGAGATAGCAATGTGTCAACCCCCACACTGTTGTTACAGGGAGCCTACTTGGTGAAGCCACACTTAACTATGTGCTCTTAAAAATGTTTATCAAGGAAACACAAGGTGAACATGCAGAATCCATGCATGCAGTAGCTATGTGTAGTCTGAGGCTTATCTATGCGTGACACCATGAGCCGTGTCCAATCCCTTCGGGAGGCCTGTAAAATGGCATAAGTGGGTGCAATCTGAGATGTTTTAATGCAATCACCAAGTCACTGGTTGGATTCGAAGCATGGCTTACTCAGCCAGCGTTTTAACACCCTAAAGTCAATAAAATGAGTAGCATTGTGTTTGAAGATGTTAAATGTTAAAGGTATTTGTACTGCGCACCGTCACCAATGGAGTTGGTCCCCAGGCGCTCTGGCGGTTCTGTGAAAGAGAAGGCTGGATGGGTTAGTAAGGTGGAGAGGGAGTAGGATAGTGAGAGGAGTGGTTTTCTGTTGGAAGCTTCATCTCGGTATACACCGTGCGCTGAGCTTTGTTTTGAGTATCAGATGGATGTCAGTCCTCGTGTGCTGTTGGTGCGGCTTATGTGCTGTTGCGGTGTGGTGAAGTGCATGTGGCTTGTTGTGCAAGAGATGGTTGTGTGAGTTTTTCTGTGAGTTAAGTATGCAGAAAGTTTGAGCTTTTTTGTTTAGTGGATTATATATCATTTAACGTGCTAACATTCACAATTCTGAGTGTGGCGCATGCTAACATTCATAATTCCATCTAAGTGTGTGGCTTGCTAACCTTCATTTTTTTTTTTTTAAATATATTTTTATTTTATATAAACCAAACAACAATACAACAGAACATAAATAAACACATTTAACAACAAAAGCACTGCAATCCCCCTCCCTCCCCCCTATGAGCCTGTATGGTGTCCGCCATCGGTATCCGCTGCGAGCGGATGGGCGTCATCGCTCTCAGATTCAATTTGAGCCGACCCTGTTCCAAACAGCTCGGCTATCATCAATTTCCATGCCGCGAGGGAGCACATTTCCTCCTCCTCCCCTGCAATACTGGTATCCCGCCACACCGCCGTCTCGGCCTCCGCCCATTTTTGGAGATCCCTCCACCAGACCTCCACTCGTGGCTTATGACACTCCTTCCATCCCATGGCAATCCTACGTTTAGCAAGCACATAAGCCAAATCTTTCAATTTCTCAACATGTCTGAGTTTACGCGCTCTGGGATATCCCCCCAGTAAGCAGGCCCAGGCTGAATCCACTTTGAGCGTGATACCCTTTCCTGCCAGCTTCTGCGCCACTTCGCCCCAGTAGCCTGCAATTACTGGGCACGCCCAGAACATGTGTATCATGTCTGCATTCTCCTCGTCACACTTGGGGCACGCCTGGCGTCCAGTGTCCAGAAATTTGGATATTCTCAAGGGGGTCATGTATGCCCTGTGCGTTATATAAAGCTGTATTTGCTTAAACCTGGCATTCCTCGATACTTTTTTATGATACCCCAAGGCACGCTCCCACAACCCATCTGCCATCGGGGCCCCCAACTCTGTTTCCCATTCCAGTCTCAAGTGCACTAAATCACTCCCAACCTTTGTCATCAACATCTCGTACAACCTAGAGACCTCATGCCCGCCCTCCGATGTGTCGTATAGTTTCTCCACCGTGGCGTCCGGGTCATCGGCCAAGGTAGTTTCAGGCCACCTACTCCGGATCTCCTGCACTATCCTGTGATATGTTACATATTGACCCCTGTGCAATCCCGACACTGCCTCTAGTTCTTCGAACTCCATGATGGTCCCATCCTGCCAAATATCTCCCATGGTGACCAACCCCACTGACTCCCAGTATGTCCGGATGATTGCTCTGAGCTGCCCGTCTCCTTTCGCCAGTGCGACCAGTGGTAACTGCGGCACACACGGCAAAGGGTTACCCATCATCCGGCAGGCCCGTCGCCACATGTTCCGTCCCAAAGTTAGCATTCTAGGACGTTCCCTCATGCATGCATTAGTCACCCAGATCACCTCCCGCAGATAAAAAGGGGAACAGTCCCTCCCAAACAGCCTGTGTTCAGGGGTCTCGTCGTCAGAGAGCCACCTGGACACATATTGCAGCTGCGCTGCCACATAATAGGCCTCAAAGTTCGGCAGTTTAACTCCGCCCTTCTCGTAGAAGTTCTGCAGCTTCCACAGTGCGACTCTGTTACGCGTGCCGTGCCACAGGAATTCTCTGCAAACACTATGTAGCCTCACAAAAAACTTCTTAGGTATCATATAAGGGATGTTGTTAAAATAGTGCAAAAGCCTGGGCAGTACCACCATTTTAAGCATAGCTCCCCGGCCCATCATCGCTAATGGCAATTTTTCCCAGAACCTCATGCATTTCTCGATCTTCCCCACGGCAAGTTCAGTGTTGTGCTTGTGTTCTTCCTCAGTCGTGTGATACACGTCTATTCCCAGGTATCGGAAAGAGCTCGTCGCCCACGGGATCTGCAACACTGGCAACCTCTCCACCGGAGTCCCCACATAGCCACCCAGCGGAAATAGAGTGGATTTCTGGGGGTTTACTGCTATACCGGACAACCAGGCATACCTCCCCATCACCTCTAAGACATACTGCAAATTTTCTTCTGGATATCTCAGGTATAGCAGCATATCATCTGCGTACAGGGATATAAGGTGACACTCTCCTCCTACATCGATGCCGACCGGGTCATATTGCTGCCGGAGATAAATTGCTAAGGGTTCAAGGGCCAGGATGTACAACATTGGGGACCAGGGACACCCTGCCTAGTGCCTCTGCCCAACTGCCATCTCTCTGACACCACTGCACCCGTGCGGACCCTAGCCAGTGGTGCACTGTATAGCATCTCGGCCCACCTAATGTAACCTGGTCCCATCCCATACCGTCCCAGAGCCGCCAGCAGCCACGGCCACCGAACAGAGTCGAACGCTTTAACCGCGTCCAGTGCCACTATCGCCATTTCGCCGTCGTCACTACGTCCCCATTCGACCACCCTGTGGAGGCGTCTGTGGTTGTGAGTAATGTTCCTGTTTGGGACATAGCCCGTCTGGTCAGGGTGGATCAACTTGCCGATCACTCTCCGCATTCTAGTAGCCAGGACAGCTGTCAGGATCTTGCTGTCCTGGTTCAGCATCGACAAGGGCCTGTAGGAGCCACAATCGTGTCCCGGTTTATTTGGCTTGGGGAGCGGTATTATAATCGCCTCCCTGAGTGACTCCGGCAGCCGTCCCACCTCGTACGCTTCGTTGAGCGTTTCCAGCATGGGCGGGAGCACTTCCTCTGCATATACTTTATAAAATTCACTGGGGAACCCATCCGCCCCTGGGGCTTTGCTGGTGGGTAACTGCCTCACAATCTCCTTCAACTCTTCCAGGGTGATCGGAGCATCCAGCTCCTCTCGCTCCTCGTCACTGACCCTGGGCAGGCCTACGTCTTCCAGCACTTCGTCTATCTCCTCCTGGCTGCCCCCCTCACAATCTTCGTATAAGACCTTATAGTATTCCACGAATGCCCTGTTTACGCCTTCTTGGGTGTCCGCCTCCTCACCCTTTTCATTGATTACCAATCTGATCGGGGATCGTGGGGTCTCGCTCTTGTACAGCCAAGCTAAATGTCGGCCCGTTTTGTCTCCCCCCGCATGCAGTCTCTCAATATACTTCCTATAGTTCAGATTACAGAGCCTGTCCCAATGTTCCGCACACTTCTGTTGCAATTTGGAGACCGCCTCCGTATCTATCCCACCACCTTCCAGCTCCTCCTCCAGCTCAGTCTCAGCTCTATGCAGATCCGCTAGGACTCCCCCCATCAATCCCTTGGACTTCGCAATGGCGATCCCCCGCATTACGACCTTAAAGGCCTCCCATAAGGTGCCAGCCGACTTAACGCTACCTGTGTTCACCTCAAAATAAGCAGTTATCTCCTCCCTCATATCCTCTCTGAAGGCAGGGTCCTTGAGCGCCTCCGCCCTGAGGCGCCATGTTGGTATACGCGCTCGTGGGGGGTAAAGCTGCCATCGCATGACCAGGGGCGAGTGGTCAGAGAGGACTCTCACCCTGTAGTCTATATGGTCGCACTCCGCGACTATGTCCGGCGCAGGGAAAAAGTAATCAAGCCTCGTGTGCAGCTGATGCTGGGCCGAATAATGCGAGTATTGCCTCCTGCCCGGGTGTTTCGCTCTCCACACATCTACCAGGCCAAGATCCGCCAGCAGCGTCTGCAATACCTTTGCCGCCGGGCTGGGCTTAGCCATCTTGTCATCCGACCTATCCTCCCTGGGATTCAATACACAATTGAAATCGCCGTCCCAAATCACCGTACCCCCCATCCCGACACTGAGCTTGGTGCACAGCGTCCTAAAGTATGTTGCCGTGTCCTGGTTAGGCGCATATGTGTTTACAATGCACACTACTTTGTTCTCTACCAGCCCCCTCACCATAACCAACCTCCCATCCACCTCCACAACCTCCTCAATTAGCTTAAATGGGACATGTGGCGCCACCCACACCAGCACTCCTCTGGCATAAGCGGAGTACGTTGATCCCACCACTGTCCCCTTCCACTTCCTCCCTACCAGCTCCAGTTTCTCTCGCTTTAGATGCGTCTCCTGTAACAGGGCTACGTCTATCTTTTGCCTCTTAAGATACAACATAACTTTATTTCGCTTCAGATAACTGTTAAGCCCTCTAACGTTCCACGTTAATATCCTAAGGTCCCCCATGGTCTATCAGTAGTTTCCTCCCCCCATCCGAGGAAATCCCTCCCCACTATGCAGACACCCAATCCCGATTTCACTCCCAGGCTCATACAAAAACTAAAACACCCCAAACCCCTAACCCAAACAACTGCCCAGCTCCATCCCTGGATCTGAGGCATCCCTGTGTTCGGTCCTCTCTGGGAAACCCAAGTAGAGAACCCGACAGGGTGTCACCCCACTAACAGTGACTAAACTAAACACAAAAAAGGGGGTGTAAAGAGCGGCCTTTGGAGGCTCCTCTCCCTCGCAGCCATGTCCGTGCTCACGGACCATGTTTCATAACCACTGACGCGCACATGTTCTCCAGCGAGTTCAATGACTATATTCAAGTCCCAATGTTCGTAACCCGACCGGGCCCACAGCGTTACTTATCTCGTCTTTTTTTCGCCAGCCGTCTGAACATCTGGCTCCTGAGGGCAGTTTTGCGCATCCAGCCACTCCATGGCATCCTCCGGAGTGTCAAAGAACAGCAGCTTGCTCTTAAAGAAAACCTTCAGTTTGGCCGGATAGAGCAACATGTATTTATACCCCGCTTCCCGCAATCTCCTCTTTACCGATCCAAAGTTCATACGACTGCGCTGTACCTGCAGGGTATAATCGGGATAGGCAGTTATGTTCGCCGCTCCTCGTTGTATTGTGCCTCCCTTGCGGAAGTGTTCGAGGATCCTTTCCCGGTCCCGGTAATTAAGGATCTTGGCGATCACCGGCCTGGGCGGGTTTCCCGGTGGTGGCTTCCTAGTTAAGGCCCTGTGCGCTCTCTCCACCGCAAAACCCTGCGACAGGGTGCCTCCTGTGATCTCCTGTAGTAGCATGTTCTCGATAAATTCCGTGGGATTATGGCCCTCAGCTCCCTCCGGCAGGCCCACGATACGGATGTTGTTCCTCCGGGCGCGTCCTTCCGCCTCCTCCGCCCTACTCTCTAAATTGCCCACTCGTTGCACCAGGGCATGGAGTTCACGCTTTTGCACGGCACAGTCCGCCGCGGTAGGGCCCATTTCTTTTTCCAAAGTCTCTGTGCGCTCTGCCAAAGCACGCACGTCCTGCCTTAGGAGGTTCACGTCTTCCTGCACCGCCCCAACCTGGAGTTCCATTGCGGTCTTCAGTTCAGCCACAGCGAGCTGGAGCTTAGTCTCCCAGGTCGCTTTCAGGTCCGCGATCGCAGCGAGGACCTCCTGGTTCGCACCGCCGGCGGCCATTTCCTTGGCCTGAGTTTTATCTTTGCTTCTGGCTCCGTCTGGGCCGGGCGGCGTCTTAGCGTATTCGTCGAGCGTGGGCTGTTTGTTCTTCGCTCTTAGGGGCTTATTAGACATGTCTCCCGTCCTTCTGTCCCCGCTCGGATCTGGGGCAGGGTGTCACAGTGCGCTCTTCGGGTGTCCCCTCGCTATCGCCACATCTCCGACACGAAGTTCCTTTGTCCTCCGGCTCCCCCGGCCATCTTGTCTACTGCATTTGTCTTTCGCTGGCCCAAGATAGGCCAGGTCGCGTCTCACCCTTTGAAGCGCACTTTGGCCATGAAGAGTCAGGGGCACAGTTTCAGGTCACACCACACGCTCCCCTGCTATCCGCACGTCCGGTTACCTTCGGCCAGGCCCTGCTCCCTTTCCAGGTCCACGCCGTCGGCCTCGCGGGCCCGGCTGTCCTTAATGACCACGATGCACCCGAGTCATGCTCCTTCACTACCACCACGCTCCAGTGCGATCGTCAGGCGCCCAGATCAGTCACTCCTTTGTTCCTTCGTTGAGCGGCGGCGGCCATTTTCTCGTTCATCGCACTCTCTCCTCCAAGTCTTCTCTTAGCTTCTTGTTGCGCTTTCACGGTGCGGGCCCGTATCAAAATGTGTCCACACGTGCACCCGAGATTCATGTACGCAGCCATCTCAGTCTCAGCCAAATTACATCGGTCCTTGCACGGTTTTCGGTCGGATAATGTACGGATCTGCGGGAGCCCCCGTACAGACACGTCCTTTCACATGGCTTCCTTGCCACGCCCCTGCTTGCTAACCTTCATAATTCCATCTAAGTGTGGCACTTGCTAACCTTCACAATCCTATCTAGATGCGACATAGGCTCATGTTCACAAATCTATATAATAACAGTTTTTAAAAGGCACCACGAGACAACTTATTTTGTGTTCATAATTATCCAGTGATTTTTATGATTGAAAACAAACAGGTTTTGCAACATCAGAAAAATACTGTCTCCCAAACAGTGCAACACAGATGTCACATGTTCATCTGGAAGGCATCTGGCCCACCCTTCTGTCACCGCTGCAGAAGTCACAGAATCCTTCCGGAAGGTTCCACATTCTGGTAAATGCTGCGAAAATCCTGCTTGGGTAAGAAGGACAGAAAGTTGGCGGATTGGTTAGAATGCACCCTTGATTATTTGGTTGTTATCCTTAAAGGACATTCAAGGGTATTTGTGAATGGGGTTATATGCTCTTCGTTTATGAACTTAAATGAAAAATGAATAAACATATAGTTTGTACTGTGTCATTGAACTTGTGTGCAATGTACCAATGCACTGGTACCTTGTTGAGGGTTGACGGAGCATGTGTTCTTCATGACTTGTCATATGTTTGAGTCAGTGGGTTGCTCTTCCTGGTGAAACATAGGCCCAGAGTATGAGTATGTCTGTAATGGTAAATAATAGTAGAGTTTTTAATGATTCCTTAAAGTATTCTGTAGGAATAACACCTGGAGAAATTACAGCTGTTTATAAAGGCAGGTATTTTATCATTTTGCTCTTTCTTTCTTCAATTTTACCTACACTCAATAAGTGGGGGTGCATATTTTAATTCCCTAAGGTTTTTTTTAAAGTGTTATTGCTGTACTGAAGGGAAACACAACAAGTAGCAAAACAAGTTTCTTGATGGAGACAAGGGGGTTGTACACCAAGGATCCCGAACACCTCACCACCTTTGCCAGCACCTAAGGGTCACCATTACTATTAGACATTTTTTGTATTAAAAACAAATACATTACAGTAGTAGTATAAATGGCAACTGTTTAGAGTTCCTTTACATCCTTAAAATGAGAGTGGAAACTGATTAAAACATGTACAAAACAAACGTATGCAGGTGTATTCAGCAGTAGCGGAGGCAGCTTTTGGTGCCGGGGGGCCGAACAATAGGGCACCTGCGGGAGGCTGGGGGGCCCACTGGGTACGCACCGGGTACCAAGGGAGGCGAGGGGGTGGGGCCTTCCGGCCGCTACCCTGGCTCCGCTATTGCTATCTAGTACTTCTGGAAATCTGCATCCGTTATCGCCCACATGGCACATTATTTAAGCATCATACATGAAGAATTAGAGCATGGACTAACACTTATTACCGCATGAAGTTATTCTTCCAGAAATAATGTACCTAACTCATGATGTTGGTGGCAGAATGTGCCCCCCGACCTCGTCCAGATATATTCCATTTGAACCCCATTTGTCATCAAGGTCTATGCTTCCATTAGGACGGAGTAAAGGAGTCCCCATCTGAAGACGACCACCACACACGGTAGAGTATGTGTGCTCAGAGCATGTAGAAAATGGGCTACTTGTGTGGGGCTGGCAATCCTTATGCGTTGTCTGGGTCTGTACAGTCTCCTTACTCTGCCCTGGGGTACTGCAGAGCGCTCAGCAAGTGTGGAATAACATCATTACAAAATGGCAGCCATCGAATTAGGGCACATCCAGGGAGCCTCTGGGGAGGGACCTGCTGATAATGTGGTTAGGCTGGTACAGAGCTTCTTGTGGGATTTAAAAGAATGCGCTTTTAGCTGTTGGTGGCGCTTTGATTAAATTAAGAATTCTGATAATTTAGGTTCACTAATTGAACAAAGGTGTGCCTGAGGAAAATGTTGCACGGATCAGGGAACCCATTTGCTGTTGCTTTCTTTGCATGTATAGTGCTTAAAATATGAATGCTGTACTGCAGGAAAACAGCATTCTAATGAAGGCCGTCTTCCCTAAAGCGGAAACAGAGTTTGTGTTGGGGCCCTCCGATTATTTCTAGCTGTTGGGGCCAGAAACCATAGCAAAGCACAACAGCAGGGACTACCTAATGAAGTGTCCCAAGTCACGCCAAGCGCAGCATTCACCGGCGGGGAGGCCATACACGAAAAGGCAAGTGGGTACCAGAATTTGGCATCACATACATCCCAGGAAAAGACGTACATCCCAGATCTCATATGACTTTTGGCCCGTGGGGCATCACTAGAATAGACATCGTAAAAGAAACACAAAACATACAATAAACATGCCATCAATGAAATCGAAAATGGTATTAAAGCTGTCAAAAGGCAATTTGACCTTTCAGCCATATTGTATCTATAGCAGTGCCCCCATAACGTAACATCTGCAATCAAGATATGCCAGGGGCACATACCGCAGAATCATCGCGGCACGGAGCACTGCTTCCTTATGCCAGGTTTGCCTTATATGGTCAGGCACTCCCATTTTATATCTGTAAAAGCCTCACCTGCACGGTATAGTCCTAGTGTGCGAAATACTGCCTCCCATGCCAGGCACTGACAATATGCTAAGCACACCCCTATAGACGCCAATGCTGCCATCATATACCAGGTGAAGCCTTATACACTACCTAGAGTCACCATACGCGAGCTACAGACTCACAAGCCCAAATGCTGTGATCATTGTCAAGTGCAGCCTCATGTTGAAATGCAAGTACATTAATCTGCTTGTTTGCTTTTTGATTGTGCAAACACAACTGAATGACTTAAGGTGATCTCACAGAATTTACAGGAGATAAGGCCATGCAACGTATAGTGATTTGCCCTGGATAACACAGGTAGGTCAAGTTGGTAAACTGGGATCTGTGCCTATTTCACTATTCCAAATGTACCCACTCGACCGTTTACCATCCTGTCTTTCATTTTCACCACCATACTACGATTTCTGCATTGTGTTTTTTCATGAGCAGAAGCAGAGTTTTGTGTTTAATAAAGCGGCTATATGAAGCAGCAAACCCCATTCTAAGTCACTCTGAACATGTAAAGCCAGCATGATTTATTGGAATGGGAAGCAGGAGGAGCGCAGTAGCCAGTGGTAAGCACTTAATTCACTGAGCTATCCCAGTTCTTTTCTATATATTGCTTGAAAAAGCTAATTTCCTAAATATACAATGTGCATGGATATATTTGCTTTGTAAAGCTTATAAAGAAGTGTCAAACGTGACATAAAACATCACACTTAATCAAACTGCACACATAGAGATCACACACACATAGACAGACACACACATACACACTCTATCTCTCTCTCTCTCTCTCTCTCTCTCTCTGTGTACAGAGAAATACAGCTCAGTACACAATAATACCTCCGAAGGTGCCATGGAAAATGCTGTTGTGGAAAAGGCTTAGGTTTGTTATGCAGATGGACAAAGTTCTCACTCCTTCAGTAATTACTTGTGGTAGAGTACAAGTAGTCATCATTTTGAAAAGGTGAATGGGAGCAAATAGACGTACAGTGTCAAGACCAAAGAGATATATTTCAGGCCAGCAATATGTTTTCACTGACCAATAATTCATTCTTTGTCATCTTGTGAAAACAGAATCAAAATATCGAGGCTGAGTACCCCAACAGTAAATACACCGAACACGGGTTACAAAGGAACATACAAAGTACTTTATTTTATACTGAATCCAGTTACAAAAACAGAGCAAAATCAGATAGCTATCGGCCCTCAGTACAACCCAACGAACTCCAGCGTGGTTCAATGTGTTCAGTGAGAGACGTTGTACATTAGAATGCATTTGCTTTTTATACACTTGGTGGGCGCGATGTCCAGCCCCACTTCGGGTTAATATTCCATTTAATACATCACCGATCTAGGGTTCGTGCCAAACCTTAAACAACCGCATATAACTGGTTTGCCTTTAATACATGTATCAACAAGCCTATGCAATAACTGTGTATTCTAAGATTTTCCATGCAGGCCTTCTTAAACATTAATACAATGTAGTTAAACAGATGTTCTTCTTTCAGTATTTGAATACATTGTCTCAACATATGCTCGTGGATTAATTTCATTGCACGAGTAATCCTTCTACACTTAGGTCAACAAAGGACAAGGTCTCAGTTCACGACCTCAACAAGTGGCCTGCAGGCAAGTTACACATTAGCTATGTACAGAGGTCAAGGCGGCCATGTTGTATTCTGGAATGACATCATCCACCATTTTAACTAACAGGGTGACTTCTACACAATGAATCCTAAAATGGCGGCTTGACCTAAAATGGCGGCTTACATGGGTTTAAGGTCAGGACCTTGCAACACGGATTTCTTTCGCAAGCGACTTTCGAGCAGCTTGGCGTAGGCCAATATTAATATATTTATTAAAATAGGAGGCACGATATACTGTCTCTTTTGACAATCTAAGTGTGGGGGGCATTAGGCCAGTTGTCGCTGAGGCATGGTCAGGCTATGCAAGGAGATTACATGGGGTAGCCGCTTATGCCCCTGGATAATCCTAAAAGATGTCTATGTACAGCAGTGAAAATTAACAAAATTTAAATTATAGAATCATTGAGCATAAAAATATACTACTGTAAGAAAGACCACTTTTGAAGACAAGAATCTTATGACTCATGAACAGTGTGACTTAACTACACCTGTGTTGGCGGGTTCTTTTGTTAATTTATCTTTCCATAATCAAAGGTATTATCTGATGTCAAAATTGAAGAGGAACAAAAGATCAAAAAAACATGGAGCTTAAATTATCATTAACTAGGTAAAGGCTCAGTTTATCAACCTTATTCTGATGAGATGAATCCGGGGAACAGACCAAACAATTGCACATTTAATGGAGATGGGCCCTTTCTCCCTCAAATTCCAGTCCACCTCTGCACATGGTGGAGACAGATAATTGAGTAACCTCATATAAACTGTGAATGGCACAGGAAGGGGGAATAACTCAGGGGCAACGCATTTGTCTTGGAAGCAAGACAACGCAGCGCAACACAGGTTTGAATCCTGATCTCGCGCTTAGAAACCAATCTCTGTTATTAAGTGCGCTATAGAAGAACAATTATAATTATAACCTGGGATCTGCCATGGTTTCTGTGCCTTTCACCATATGCATAGAATAATTGTTGGATTGAATAATGCTGCAGTCCCTTTTCACATAACCCACAGCAGATACTGTGGTTTCAGCTTTTTGTCACCCAGTGATTAACTTTCACACATCATTCCCATGGGATGACCTCCTCAAAGACTCAATTGGACCCATAGCAGACTTTCGGGGCCTGAATAGGAGGCAATGATTAGAACAGGGAAGATATCTGAGTCCCCTTGTTTTCGAGGAGACAGGTTGTGAGAAGAGCTATGGCAGACATTTTAAATGGGATGAAAACATTCAAACCCACCAATGACTTGTTATTTGATATACCGGCATGCACAGCTCAATGCCTGGCTCCCGATGATCACTCTTTTTATGACTTGGTTTGTTAATGCCTCTCTATCGCAAGGTGTATTGCAATGTGGGCTACAATGTTCATCATAACCCCACTGTTGAAAGACCCCAATCTGGATCTGAACAATCTTCAGAACTTTTGTTCAGTGGCTGGACTGTATTGGACTGGTAAAGTCCTGGATAAAGTTGTTACAGTTCAGCTCCATATCAATCTGGGTTCCTGTCAGGATTTGGCAATGAAACAGCATTAATGGAGGTTGAAAGGGTTTCATACCATGACATTTAATGGTTTGACTCCTTTCTATGTGAGCATTGACAGCAGGTGAGATTGGGATGTTTTTTGTCTGACTTTCTTCCTTGTTCTGTCAGGAATGGTCCCTCTCACCTTTGCTATTTAACCTGTATATGCAACCATTCAAGGGCATACTGAGGAGTGACAAAGTGGGGTTTCAATCTTACGGTGATGGCACTCAGATCTTTCCAAAGTTGGGGAATTCCAGAGACTCATTCTGCAAAGTGGGGCAGTGCCTGGGGGGCTGTGGGAGAACGGATGCTATCGAATTTGCTTCAACTAAATCCCACAAAAACTGAGGTGGCAGTGTGTGGCCCAAAACATCTTTTGTCAGACAATGAGATGCACCCTGCCACACCTTGCTAATGGGTTCTAATGAGCAATTTGCCTCAAAGCTAAAACACATGGGTTGCATATGGGAGGTGTGACGCATCTGTGGATGTTGTCCATTCTGCCCTAGCGGGAGAATATTCCCATGGGGCCAGGACGGTGCATCCACATTACAATAGTCCCCCTGGGGGTGGAACACCGAGGTGGGAACACATGGGAGAGGAAGCCCCTATGGGATTGGGGAAGATCATATCCAGAGAATGCGGTATCCCCCCACGTCAATACACCTGCACCATTCTCTAGTGCTAAATCATCCTTCTTTTAATAGGGCCAATATGTGCTATTGTAAACTTAGCTAAACTAATATACTAGACAAGATCAAAACATCAGAGAACGCAAAGTATGCTGCACATGACTCTTTTTCAAGTATTGGGAGACTTAATATGCTTCAAAAATCGAAAACATCAGAGAATATCAAGTATGCAGCATTTGGCTCTAGTTAGAGTACTTAGAAGAAGAAGATGATCTGGAGTTCAAGGATCACTCTGGAGAAGCAGACTGAACGCTCTAGCTTCTCATGGTATGTGATTGGCCGAAAACAATTCCACTATTCAGCGCAGGAGTTTTAACTGTACTCAGCTGAGACAGAGAGGGAGAGCTGTCCTCCAAGGAGGAATCCGGTGAGCCATGTACCAACCGAGTAGACGAGAGCCAGCAGAGGGGAATCCCGGAGTGGAGAAGGTGAACCTGAATGTTGTCCAGGAAGGAAGAACTGCTTGGGCGGCTGCTGAATAAAACCTCCAGGCATCCCAGGCACCGGCAAAGCTTCCAAGAGAGAGGATGCACCACCGGGGAGAAGCACATGTCTGCTGAGCCGCTGCCTACTGTGCCAAACCCCCAAATGTAACCGGAGCCTTGTGAGATGTAGCAGCTGCTTGGGAAGCGCTGGTACTTGCAAGGAAGAAGCAACCCG
This sequence comes from Ambystoma mexicanum, assembly GCF_040938575.1. NCBI lineage: Eukaryota > Metazoa > Chordata > Amphibia > Caudata > Ambystomatidae > Ambystoma > Ambystoma mexicanum. The sequence continues at coordinate 912,757,400 of NC_090929.1, forward strand.
GCACATGGGTTACCCAATAGGTGCTGGAGGTCTGGGGTTGGAAGGGGGTGATGGTAGAAGCTGGAATAAGAGGGACCCACACCCACATGACAAACCAAAACAAAGCCATTCAGAATATAGCGAGTCAAAGAGAGACAGTTCACTAAAGGGTAATTGCTTGGAAGCAGAGGCGTTGCTAGGGGGGGGCTAAGTGGGCTGTAGCCCCTGATCTTTTGGTTGTAGCCCCGGATAGAATCTCAGGAGCTACAGCCAAAAGACTAGCTAGCCCCCACTCCCAACAGTTCCGACATCCGCTTAGCCCCGGGTCTTTTCCAGACCTAGCAACTCCCCTGCTTGGAAGTAGAGTAAACTAAGCAGTGCTGAATATTCAGAGTCTGGGACTCGTACCTAAACAGAAACATGCAGGCTCGGACTGACCTATAGGGCAAGAGGCCCATGACCGAACCAAAAACACAAAATGCTGGTGTAGGCCCATTGTTTTGGTCAAAGTGGGCCACTTTGTTGGCCAGTGTGGGCCAGTCTGATGACATACTTCACTATGCAGGTAATTGTTCTGACCAGTGTTGCTAAATGCATATTCTTTAAAATGCACAATTTGCATCACATTTCAAAAAACTCCCCCTCAGGTACTATTCAAACAGTGTCTCAAAAGGAATGAATAGCCATTTTCAACTGTGGCACATTTTTTCATTGGTGCCCGAGACAGTTTTATGGCCCAGTCCGACCCTGGAAACAAGGCTATTCAAAGTATTCCGAGTCTGGTACCCGCAGCCAAAGAGAGACAGTTCATGAGAGGACAAGTGCTTGGCAGGAGTGTAAACCAAGCCGTTTTGAACATTGTGAATTGGGTACCCGCACCCAAATTAGAAGTTCTTGAAATTGCTTGGCAGCAGAGTACATCAAGCAGTTCTGAATATCGCGAGTCGGGAACTCGCACACTAAAAGGCACAGTCCATGAGAGGACAAAGGTTGGGCAGGAGAGTGAACCAACCCATTCTGAGTACTGCGAGTCTGGGACCCACACTCAAAATGAGACAAGGTTAATTAGTGAAAAGGAATCCCAAAAGGGAGTGAGCCAAGTTGTTGGGATAAAACAGTAGAAAACTAAGAAGCACATTCTTGTGAACTACCCATTGACATTTACTTAAGAAAATACAGGCCAGAGAAACCCAGAAGGAAAGAAAGTAGAATGAGACGGAAGCTAGGGGAAAGGATCATGACCATAGCCCGGGAGTTCTACATTTGTGAATATTTCTTTATTTCATCAAAAAGGAATCCTGCGTTTTGTAGAAGGAGTGGGCCGTGTTGTTGGGATAAAGCAGTGTGGATTCAAGAAACCTGTTGTTGAGAATTACCCATTGACATTTGCTTAAGAAAATACAGGCCGTAGAGGCCTAGAAGGAGAGAAAGTAGTACAAGAAGGAATCTAGGGGAAATGATAGTGATCCTAGCCTTGTAGTCCCACATTTGGGAACATTTCATGTTCTTCCGCCAGTTTTGTTCACCTGAGAGACTGGGAACTTTTCTGTTGGTTGGATCTACAGAGAATACTTTACTTTGGCAAGGGATCCTCCATGCACAGTTGGTTTAGGTTATTAGTGTTAGGGACATAGGTGGGCTTTTTGAGACATGACAGTGACAGACTTTATAGTTTTGGACATTCTGACAATTTCCTTAGTTTTCTTTGAAGCGGGGCAACCCCTACTAGTTTTAGGGATATAGAAGCATTTTTCCAACCCATTCTTGAATAATAAAGTTTCTGGCCAAAAACATGCCACTATTGTGTCCGAGCCTTACTTCTGAACAGGACCATCTAGGATGCGAAATGCAGGTAGGACCAAAAGTGCAATTAGTTTTTCTTGCAGCATGTTCACCTTCCCTTGCCATACCTCCCAACTGTGGGGGAATTGGTCAAGTCAAAGTTGGATTATGGCAACAGCATGTTAACTGGAATTCCTCATAAACATCTGTCTTAAAAGGGCATAAAAAACGGCTGGGGGGCTGATTTTCAAAGTACCTAAGCACGTCCATATTTTTGCTCTTCGCCGTGTTCTACACTGGTTGCTAGTTGAAGATACAATCCATTTAAAAATTCTCTACCTGATTACCAAATGCCTAAACAATTTGGCACTGTCATACTGGGCAAAAAAACTGACGAGATTCCAGCCCCCGCGTACGCTGCGCTCCTCTGACAAGCTCTTGTGGTACCGACTTCCCACTATGTGTCAAAGGGAGATAGACGGTTTTCAGTATTTGTCCCCAAGCTTTGGAACAGCCTTCAATTGGAGCTAAATCAAAGGATTCCCTTCTCCAGTTTTGTAAACCTTTCACAACCTTTCTTTTCAAATGAGCCTTTCATAGGGTGATCTAGAATTCTTTGGTCATGTGCTGTTGTATAGGAACATATTTTCACCTATCTGTTACCAGCTGCACCTAGATGTGGTTTACTCCACTCAGTAAGCGCGTTATAAATGCCTCAAAATCAAAAAGAAATGGGAACTTCTGGATAGGAATATACCTTCCACCATTCCGGGAACTCCCAGGATGCTTAGTTGCCGCTTTGAATGGATTAATTTATGATTAAAATAACCTGGGTGTTGCTGCGAAAGAGGGAGGACACTCCACTTGGAGAAGTCCTTATTGGATTTCGCGCCTTGAAACACTTGTGTATAGGCACGTTACAAATGCCATATCATATCATATCATATCATGGTAGCAGGAGGCCTAGAAGTAATTAATCCTTTGATAGTATTAACCTTTAAATGGAATGGGATCCCCACAATCTGTAGGTTACTGATTGGAACTGTTGACAGTTCAGAGTCACCTTCTGATGGAGTGAAGAGGCTGATCAGAGGAAGGAGAGAGATACTTTGCCTAATATCATTGGTGCTTATAAGGGACAAGAGCTGATAAAACTTTGTAGCTTGCCATCACCCAGAACCAACTAAATGGTACACTATGGTACCTATAAGCCAACCATGGGCCTGGCAGTGCCTTAGGATATTTCAAGCTGCAGGGGAAGAGCAGAAGAGTGAGCATCTATTAGACCAGTACCTCTTCATGCATCAACTCGCAGCTGAGCACCATCCAACTGACTAACCAAGCTGATTTGAGAGCGCTACTTTGGCGATACCCACACTGTGAGGAGCATGTAAAGCCACCTCACGAACTTTAGGCCCGGACGAACTTTCAGCTTTCCACTAATTAGGTTGGTTATCAAAACCGTAGCACCCGGTCAAAGCACCAAACCACCACTCCAACCCATAGAAAGCACCTTGAAGGTCTGCTTGATGCTTGTGAGCCTAATAAAGAGACTACAATCGCTAACGTGTAGGTATCATTTCCCAGAAAACGTTGGCACCCTTCCCCCTGACCTTGTGTTGGGCCCTATAGACTGGTTAAGTTCCCATTTCCCTACCTCGGCCAAAGACAGCTAAGTGATTATTTCTGGTTACTTTCCCCTTTTTACATCAACTTTTTGCCTATTTTTGATATCCATCCTGCAGTATAAAATCCAGCTTATGTGTATGGGGAAAACAGTTTATCCAAGCAAAAACTGTCTTACTTGTGTGCGAATCAATGATCATCCAAGTAACCTTGCCTGTATAGCTGTGTGAGAGCACCTGGATGGTGACAAAATTGTTACATTTTTTAGAAGAAAGTCGAGTCTAGCCATGGGTGTGGTGCCTGCGAGGCAACCCTTTAAACTACCAAGTGATATGATATGATGGGTTATTTATAACACGCTTGACCCAGGGATCGAACCTGTGTTACTCCTGTTGTCGTGCTTCTAAGGCGAGTGCGTTGCCGCTGAGCTATCCTCCCGAGTGCCCCCAGTAGATGGTTATTGCGCCCCACAGGTGCTCTGTTAAGATAGAGGTGTGGCCATATGCGGTCATGAAGCTGCACTGTCTGTTGCAGGGACACCTTCACGCAATGTGTGGAGAGTATGTCACTATGTAGATCCCTATTGGAATCCACAACCAGCTCAAGCCAAGAGGCCCTGCAGGGGGAATACCAAAAGGCTGAATGGTGGTGCATGCCTCTGGTCGTCCGGCATCCCCTGTGTTTGAAAGAATTACATCACTTTAATTTGGGCCTGAGACTCCTACCACTGCCTCAATCTCCAATAATGCCTGTAGACATCATTCTCTGTATGAGGGCCTCACAAAAGGTCTTTGAGCAAGCTGTTCACTGCTGCACATGTCAAAGCTCTAAAGGACCGTGGCCTTTTCCCAAATGGAACGCAGTGTGTGGCCATCAGTGTTGTGCACTTCACTCAGCAGGAACACCCAATAAACCTTTTCTAAACCATCGTCCGACCCCTCTGATAACTGAGGCAGAGACCGGCAGAACGCCCTCAAGATCAGGTGAGCCTTGAATCGAGAGTCAGGCTGTGCTTCACACCCCTGTAAAAAGAAAGTACTGATGAGCCTTCAGAATACCCCACATCCATTCAAGAAACTGTTGTTGTGCTTGAGGATCTCGCCATCACTGCCTTCTGCAAGGTTATACACCAGCAGGCTTTCTGTGTCTCCCTGTTCCTGATTGTGGGTGTGTGGCTCCATTTTCCCTGCATGTGGCTTGCTAACAGTTTATGGTGCAGCGCCTGAAAGGTAGGGTATTGAGGCATGGCACCCACATGGATTCGCGGCCTGCAATGGGTTAGTTCAGCATCGGATTTCTTTAAATAATGTGCCTCCACCTGGGTGTAAAGGAACAGTACCAGTAAATTCTCAGTATAGGAACACATATCAATCCCTGGTCAGATATTCATATAGCCAGACAGAGCATGGCAGGTCAGATAGAACAGCGAGTAGAGCGCTGGCTTTGACATCCGTGCAGAGCTTTTTTTGTGATTTCTTTATGTAAAAGATTTAGGTAATTCATTACACCAAGCAAACGTGCAGTTTAAACACCCTTTTCATCCTTTCTTATACTCAGTACTCTGAAAATTTTGAATATGTGTTATACTTGCTCACCACCCCTTTCCCACCCTCCCACACTAGCCCCTTTCTTAAATCAAGCCCACCGCCCCCATCTTGGCACTCAAAAGTAACCTGTATACAGGTTGGCACATCACAAAACTCTGAAAATAACCAAATAAATCATATGACAAAATGGTCTCTCCCTGCCCTTCTCACCGACATTGTGACCGACCTGCTGGTGGGAATTACAAAACTCCCACATACCTTCATGTTTTTTCATGGGTCAAGGAAAAAAGAAAAGTAAATAAATAAATAAATAAATAAAGTGACTGGTGGAAGATGGGGCGTGAGGGCAGTTAACGGCCCAGTAAATGCCATATTCCCATAATGTGCCCACAAGGAAACATAACTGTTTTTCCACAGGCACGACTTCACAGATGAGACATTTGGAATTTCGAAAATGGTATAGTTGATAATAGCTTCCAATGGAAGCCATAAATGGCAAAAGCATCCCACACTGAACACTGAACTTCTTAACATCCCAGAATAGCAAATGGTGCATGTGGAGCTTACAGCTTATAATAGAAGATGTATGCTTCTTTGAGGGCGCTCTTTTAATCTATGTGCATGCTGCAGCGAATGTGTGAAACATGCTGTTCGCAGCTTCGTTTTTCTACTCCGCCTTTTATCTTTCAAAAGTGAATGGGAGGGGTATCATTGACATGGGCCACTTGAGCCGGTCATCAGCACTCAGATATTAATCTTTATTATCCAATTAATATTTAAGAAGAGAATACAACATCTTAACACTAGCCCACTATTACTTTTTTTTATTTATTTTTTTATTTTTATCACTACAGTTGTAGAAACAACTTTTCAATAAATCATTTAGAAACAACATAAATCACATATAATAAAAAAATGAAACAATGATAAGCTTATAAGGAAGAAAAAAGAATGACTGAGCCAGATATTTGTTAGGATTAAAAGCATATGGGAAGAACAAGGCTAAAGTCATGAGGATTAAACAAAATATAAGAGATCATAAAATTCCAGAATAGGGAGCAAGAACCAAACATGTAACGTTTGAGAACTACAGATACAAAAACACAGACTGAAAAATAAAATATCCGAACGTAGGGGATTGGTGTTAAATGCTTCTTCCCGTTAATTTCAGTATAATCACGGATCACGATGAAGTAAAATAATATATTTAACAATAGCTATTTGCAGATGGATTAATCTTGTGTGATACAGTCTCTTCCAAAGATCATCTGCGGTTAGAGTTGTAACATTTACTATGTAAGGCTTAAATAGCACAATCCGTTGATCAAGTAGCGCAGGGCACTCAGTTAACATATGTGAGAGTGTTTCAATACACTCTTGATTGCAACAAAATCTACAGAAGTTCTCACTACCCGGCAGTTGCCGTCTTCGATTTTTTAAATCTCTAGTTGGGCACAGATTCAGGCGAAAGCGTAGAAATGTAAGGTCATAAGTTTGGATGAAAAAACTTCAGAATGTACATTTCTGTAGTTTTAAGTCTCTTAGCCTCCAAGGGATTTTCTTTACAGTCTTTATATTTTTTACATAGGTCTAATGTATTAATTCAATCAAAGCGTCATAGATTTCTTTTGGCTTTGTTTGGATTTGTTTTCAGTAAGAATTCTGAGATATTTGTTGCAATCATCACAGATCGTACAAGTTTTCTCCATAATCGTGGATATGCATGCTCGGATTTCAACATGTACCGTGAAGGTCAGATGGAATCAAGGGCGAAACAGGAAGCATGATTCATTTTCTGTATAGAGCCAATAGTTTCCAGTTAGTCATCACATATAGGGACGGTAAACCCAGCTCATACCTAATGAGACACATGGGTTGGCCCCTTGGTAAATTCAGGACTCTTTTCCAGTAGATCCCTTCAATTTTAGTCCAGAATGTTTGGTTCTTTGGAGCTTTCGTCTCGCTTCCATAAAGGATTACTGCAGTCACCTTCTGAATATAGAACGGGATTGCGGGCATACAAGAAAACTTTCCATATTTCCCTTGGATCAATAACGCTTGCGAGGCACAAGAAAAAATCTTTGCAATCATATCATTAATGTAAGGATCATCATGCAGATCATTGTTGATCTCGATACCAATATATTTGTACTCGTCCACAACCTCTAAGTACTTGTTATCCAGATTCCATTTATAACTAGTTGATTTAGAGGGTTTTTTATATGTACAGGGCAGGACTTTGGTTTTGTTTGAATTAATTTCAAGGCCACTAGTACTGGCATAAATTTCAAGAGCAGATAAGAGTTTTTGGAGACCTGTCGGTGTCTTAGATAACAAGACAAGGTCATCCGCGTGTATTAGCCGTGTGTATTAGCCAACAGACCTCGAATGATCCTGAACGAGGGGGATCCGATGCTAGTGTCAAGAAATTGCGATGTAAATCATGGATAAAGAAATGAAATAGTATTGCTGCCAGGACACAGCCTGGTTTCAAGCCTCGATAAATTCATATTGGATTCGAGAACAGGCCCACTATTACTTATGCATCCTATCTGTCAATGTATGTCCACACTGTGTGTGTGTGTGGAGAGAAAGACAGTTTTCATGATTTCTATGTGGGCGTGGCGCATGCGTGAGAATAGGTCATCCGTCCCGAAATGGAGCTCCCTCTCTCTTCTTTCCGTCTCACTCCTTGCCCGCTCCATTCCACATGAGCTGAGCAAGTTCAGCAAGCCAGGAAGCACACCGTCTCATTGTCCACCAATGTGCCAGCATAGTTAGTAGCCCCCATTCACACATACGCTGCCCAAAAATATGTGTTCCTTGTGATGTCTGAAGATGTATCTGGCAGGATTCCAGTGAGACTGCCATTGGCGTTCTTCATGTTTCTCTTTCTTGTCCCACTTTACTGATCTAGGGAGAAAGTGCATCCCTGTCTGGTTTCCTAAAAGCTACAAGGACATTTTTTAATTTTTCTATTTTACTTTTAGGGCTTTCATAAAGTACTACAAGACGTTGGCTCACTCAGGGGAAAGTAAGCAATTGTACTCTGGGCTGACTGTTGGTTCCTTCATGTTGGTGATCATTGCCAGTGTGTTGACTATGCTAACCAGATATGCAACTTCTGTATGGTGAGGAGTATAGGCGTGGGAGCTCTCTACCTGTTTTTACCATTGTCTCATTTTATTCCTGACACCCTTCATATATCTCGGCACGATGCAGGTAATATGCTTTATGCATTTGCCGGTTCCATGAGGGGAAAACCGCAGCAGCACCACCTGATTCCACTTTGATGTGTGTGGAGAGGCTTGATTCTCCATAGACGTTTACCTACTGTTCACTTGTGAAAAAATCAGGCAGACTCCATACGGCTTCATTGCAGTCCTGACCAATGTTCATGGATATGGAATCCAGCACTGCTACTTATCTCCAGCCGGGAGGTAAAAGGCCCTGGAATCCTGGATTCCCATGCCTTGCTTTTGCCATAACTAGGAAATAATCCAAATCTGCCCCACCGGACCTCAGGTGGTCCCAAAAGATTTCCCAAGACACCCGTCCCCCTTTAGTCACTATTTCACCTATTTCAGAATCCCCTGTGGGCAGGGGAGTGGCTTAGGGTCTAGCATAAGTGTTCTTGCCCATATAAAGTGAATGTGGGTATTCACTACAGCGTCTAGTGACCTGCTCCATCACTCAGAATACGATGACCTTAGTAACCACATCAAACAAGCATTGGCAATGCCAATAGTTTTGGTGTTTACTGTTGCGCTTTGCATTATGCATATATAGGCACCATGGTGCAAATAGGAGAGTGCAATGTTTGAAAGGAGGATGTGATAATGGGAGCAGCTGTGCAATAGAACAAGAAGGGCAATCCATTGCACTGGTGAAATGTTAGTCCCGTTGCAAATGCTGGCTAAAATTGAGCTGTGCTGCTATAAAGAGGCCTTTAATATGAGCTCGGGAAACTAATGTGTTACAATTCTTGTGTGTGTGCATGTGGGCTGACTCACAGCAAAAATGTGCGGTAGACCACACCGAAATACTATTCTGCATGTGTCTGCTATTTTCCTCCAGTGGTCATGTGTGTTTATATTATACTGTTCAATGAGCCATGGGATAGTTTAGGGGCAGCATGATCTGTTATGGAACAGGAGGACGCTGCCCAGCATGGGTTTGATAAGAGATAAAGGACTAGGGCCTAATTCACAGAAGCGTTTTATAATGACAAAACCCCACTGGAAAACGATCTGTGAATTAGGCCCTAATGCTTCAGTGATGTGTGCTTACATAGATTACACACCTTTAAAAATCAAGACTAGAACCAACACATGTCGCTTGACTCTATGGGGTCTGATTTACAAAAGCTTTTTTCAATGGGAAAATCCCAAATCGGACGCAATGTTTCAGCATCATTTGGGACATTTGCGGTGCAATTGGGATACGCTTTAACCAACAAACATGGGACCTTTAGTGAATATTGAAGGCAAGTCCCTTTCTGCGCTCACGCCAGAGCAAATGCAACCCTCCAGGGAAAAAAGGCCAAGAGATTGCTTGCAAGGATCACAAGGTTTAATCGCACAAAATAAAGGTGCAAGCAGAGGACTCTGCTGTTTGAGAACATTCTGTCTCCACATTGCCTGCTCGTACAATATAATCCAACACATCGTCACTAATGACAAAACATATAGGGTCTAAGCCTACACAGCCGATTGGTGAGCACATATACAAGATGGATAAACAAGTAAACGCAATCGTCTCAGCATCGGCATTGAGCACTAAACTCATCAATGCTATAAAACCGTTCCTAACAAAAGAAAACTGCCTGTCCATCGCAAGAGCCACTATTGGAGCCAAACTGGACTACTGCAACGCGCTCCTAGCCGGCACCTCCAAGAACAACCTAGCAAGGCTCCAAACCACCCAAAATAATGCCCTCAGAGCAGCACTCAGCATACCCAAAAGAGAGCACATCACCTCAGCAAGGAAAGCCGTCCACTGGCTCCCAGTTAAGGACAGGATTGCTTTCAAAATACTCACCACAACGCATAAATGCATCAACCTCACAGCACCTTCCTACCTATCTGACACACTGTCTAGATCCCAATCCACAAGACCCACCAGATCCACATACGCCAACCGTCTCACCATACCACGCATCAATAGATCCAGGGCAGGAGGTATAGGCTTCCCATACCTGGCACCTAAGCTTTGGAACGCATTGCCCACCAACCTCAGAGCAGAATCTTCCCTCCTCTCCTTCCGGAAACAACTTAAAACTTCTCTCTTCAACTAACTTGTGCACCTGACCACCTCTGTGCTCTCTATGCACATGTACTAAAGCATAACCATTGCCAATGTAACCAAGGGCACAAATGCGTGTAAGAAACACTGTAACCAGCGCCACGATGCCTCCGGTCTGATGTGCGCTTAACAAATGTGAATAAATAAATAAATAAATAAATCCTGCTCTATAAGGGATGCCAGGCTATGATTGATTCGTGCTGCTGCAGTCTGTCAGTCTCCACGTGGGTCAGCAGGGCTCATCTCTCCAAGGACTGAAGGTCAGGCGCTTCGCATGTCGCTTTTTTCAAGGCTATGACTATGAGCTAATACTCCTACTACATCATTGTGGCAGGCACCTGGGAGGCTCATGGACTGGCAAAGGGGGAAGGGAAGAAATACAATCCTGCTGACCCACACATTCTGTGCTCTATCTCTGGTGCACCCCTTGCACCCAAGGCTTCCACCTTCGTTTTGATCTCTAATGTGTCCATCAGTATTCCTCGTACAACAAACGGTGCATTTATGGGCAGAGGTGACATGGTCGTGTATGTTCGGGTTCTTTATGACCAATGGTGTTAGTGCGGGGGAGCTGGGGTCACTCACATATCAGGGAATGCAGGGACTCGTGGAAAGGGCCAGTGTGGGGTGCTGTCCGTCCTGGTGGGCTGGGTGGAGGTTAGGTCTGCTGTTGGTTTAGTGGTGATGAATGGGCATGGCGAGGAGCCTGGAGCTGTCTCACGGCCTTGCAGGGTGCATTCCTCAGTGCAATACTAAATAAGTGCAAAAGTCAGTGAATAAGGGAAAGTTGCTATGGGAATTAGCAGCGCAGGCTCCTCTGTTCTCAGCGTTTGGACCCGTTCATGTTTCTCCGTTGGCCTACGTTTACCGTGCGGCCATGTGGTGCTGCAAAGGTCTTCAAAAACGATAACATTGTGTCTCTTTATATGCGTTCACTGCATCTATGCATCCATAATGCTGGGAAAATTGCATCTGGGCTGAGTCTCTTTACCACAGCCCTTTACCCCCTCGCACATCGCACTACTCATGGGATTCGCCTCACCCTAAAGCGCCTAGATGGGTGGGATAGACTCATTTCCATCCCAACAATATCTCGTGTGCAGTCTAGGGCTGTATTAGTTGCCTTTGGAAAAGGTTTTATGGCAACTAATAACACTATTATTGATCACGATAATGCGCATGCATCTATAAGGCAGTTTCGCCAAAGTTCTTTTCATAAATCATTCTGAATAAGCAATTATTACCCATTTTAAATCAGTACTCATGTTATCCTTCCAAAGATAAAAGCCTGAGTCAAACATGGCCGTATACAAGAGAAGAGAGTGCCCTTAATAAAACAATCATTTCGGAATAATAATTCAAAAGAATATATGGAATATCACAAGGCGGTATGTGAGCAACCTTCTCGGTCCATCCGCTGGGTATTGACAGTACAGAAAAGCCAGCGCCGTGAGACAATATTCTTGGAAGCACGACTGGGATGTCAGGAATAGGTTTTTACAAATAGCCCAGTTGCACAACAAATGCCAGACACCCGTTTGATCACTGCGCTGAACAGCAGCTGCGGCCGCCTGCATTGACCTCTTAAACTGTGTTATTTTAACACACTCAGATGAAATCATTGATTGGCGTATCATTGCATAATGCATTCCGGAAGATAAATCCACACGGAATTTGCATTAATGTAATTATGTGCATTACATGAATGCAAATTCTAATGGGGAATGTGTGCAAACGACCGTTTTGTGGCAACTTGGTCCAAGCAGTGGCACCTTGCAAGAAACGGCCTCTAATCTCAACCCGGCATCTTTTTCCCTCCTCCTTCAGACAATCCTGAAGCCTCCTGTTCAAGAACAGTACACAAATGCACATCTCCTCTCCCCTTACACACACTCCAGCACAATAATCACTTGGTCACAAATATATACACGCACAAACATATATGCCACCACCACACATAATACATTCATGCATAACAAATTGGGAACAAACGCATATAGACAAACTGGCACATGGTCCAGAGATATACATAAACGTAAATATGCCTCCACATACATACGCAAACGCGTGCCTACACACAGTCACACACACTTTATACCTATCGACGGGGCTCGTTTCCTCACACATATGAACTACACATGTTGGGCACGCCTATCCATACACGCACATATATACATACTCTATCAACAAACATCTACTATCTGCTCACATATATCCAAGCACAAACACATTAGAACATAGACAGACCCAAATATATCAACATACAGTTAGCCATAAACTTCACACTCCCACATAGAAATACAGGCTGCTGTAGTCACACCTTATTACTGCGCCAGAAAAAAAATTATGCTGGTGACTAAGTCCAATTGCTGTTGTGTGATAAGGATGTTTAATTGATCTTCCCTATGGATTACATGTGTTTCGGCCAGGTGCCTTTCTCAAATCAGGGCTTATCCAACTTTATTTCTCTTTATCATTACTGGAAGTATAATAACGGGGATCAATCCCAACTGCAAATATCATTGCCGCGTCCCGCGTTCAAGCGAAGTGTTGCTGTGGTCCCTGCTTGTTGCCATGTAATCCCCGTTATTACACTTCCAGTAATGATCAAGAGAAATAAAGTTGGATAAGCCCTGATTTGAGAAAGGTGTGACCACAGCAGCCTGGTTTCCTAATTAAACAAACGGAGTTGAGGAACTCGAAGTCTCCGTTCTATGGCACACCAATGCGACAGTGCAAATTTTTGCATTTAATCAGGTTGCGGGGGTTCTAAGTGATATCAACCCAAAAGTTCCTTCAAAATCTGTCCACATAGAAATACATTTCAAAGAACAAAGAAGTGCACACCCGCAAACGCGCACACAATACACATAAGTACACAGGCTCTCTTTTTCACTTTGCACCGCAGCGCTCGCAACTCCTACCCACACACTAGAGATTGCTGTGCATCACAGGTATCCTCAACGAAAACATACTTGAGGAATTAGCATATTTACAGAAAACTGTCAACCGGGACGCGGTTAGGTTCCACTTAAAGGATAGTTCCGGGACTTTTTTTTTATTGTCCCTACGGGTCGGCCATGTGTTTGTAAGCATAAATCGGTAGATCGTAGGAAACTTTCCTATGGACCTTACCCGACTTTTCGCCCATTATCGCACTCGAAATCAGCCTCCATTTTGTGATAATCCTATCATTCCGCCGCATCGACCTGGCTCACCTGCCTTTGCGGCACTAAATCAAATCCCCCGCCCCTGAGCCTGACATCAGCAGACGCGTACTGCCCATTTCAAGCACGTCTCGTGTCAACAATCGCTGCGCCTCAGCTATTGACGTGTTGCCATGGAAATGGCAGGACGCCTCTTTCCCCAATAAGTATAAACAGACCGTTTCACAACATACAGCAGCAGATTTTCGATTCCATTCCTCTCTCTGTGTTACTTTGAGTATTCTGTGACTCGTTTCAGTGCTCTGGTCAGCTACCTTCGCCGCTTGTAGCCCGTGTGAACACCTGTACCATCTCTGTAAATTATTTTACTATCTTTACCGCACAATGGCCACAATAATGCCGTATATGTACGAGCCCGAGTACACCGAGGAGGAACTACTGGAAAGGCAAGCACGCGAAAACGATGGGGATTCGGACGGCAGTTGGGAGGACCAGTCAACGGATGAAGAGCCTGGACCATGTCGCATGGACGGCGTCTCCACCTGGTGCACGTGCAATCGGTGCGAGCTAATGCCAACTGAGGAGGAGAACTGCTGCTGCCGTGAAAATTCCGGGTGCTTGGCCTACATTTCGGAAAGCGAGCAAAGTCTGCAGGAAGGCGAGCAAAGTCCGCAATGCATCACCGAGCTGCCAGAGTTCAGGGAAGCCTGCCTCTCACGGACAGTGTTGAGGATGATGATGGTGCTTATGCACGAACTTCGTGGCACTGTTCGTCCGCGTAATCCGAGTAACGAGTAAGTATACTCTGTTTGTGATGTCAGTGATGCCACCACTATTTCATGGTCGTCTCCCACATATAAAATTACATTTACATATCATTCGAACGCATGTAAATTGGTTCCATATAGTGCATTTTCTAGATATAATTTTTTTCTAAGAAAAATGACATGTGTTACCTGAATCGACATTGATAAGAAAGTTTGGTCAGTTTAATACAGTTTGCATCTTTTTTTTTCACAGGTGGTACAGGCTGGTGGCCTATCGTTGCTTCACTTGGTGGCTTCACGGGAGGCTCGGACACCGCGTTCGGAGAGTAATACCTGCCTGTGCGGTACTTGCCATTAGACAACATTTCCCCAGTGACAGTGGACAATACCGCGGATTTTCCCTCGATGTGCTGCAACCTCAACTTTACAATGTGTAATGTTTATTATTTATGTTTAACTAAAATCTAAAATAAAGCCCAACATATATTTTAGCAATGGTTGTTTTGATTTTTTAAATGAATCTAGTGTGTCTCCGTTGAATAGCCTTCCAGTGCCTTGTCTTGTCACACCACATGTCTCCGGCCAGCATCCTCCCTCACGCTGGCCGCACACCTTCAATCCACATAACCGTTGAACCCATATATGCAGCAGTCATACATATATTATTTTGTGGGTTGGCATCAAGCGTTGGCAATAAAAAGCTGTTGGATTTTATTGATACAAAACATGGTTATAGGTAAATAATAAATATGGTTGATCATAATAAATCCTCTTTTTGGGCACCGGGTACAGAGATGACCCCCATATATTCTCCTGGGAGGGTGAGGTATTTATAAACTCACCCCCCTGCCTTCCATGTAGTAGATCCTGCAGCCATCCTCTTACATTCAGTTAGATGGCCTCTCCTTGGTGAGGCCCTGCGGCAAACGGGTCTTGTCTGCACGACCACCGCCCCGATCCACCCCCCCGCCCTATCAAAGGCAGTTCGCACCGGGGTACTTGTGCTGGCAAGTGGAGCTGTCAGGGAGCGATAAAGGCCAAGAGGTGCCAAAGACCATGTACACTTCAAAGTGGTCTATAGAGCATGGGTTGTTGTTCCCATGTCTACCTCCAGACCCCCTGTCTCCTGCCAAGCATCCCCCCTCACGCTGGACGGCCCCCTGCAATCCACATAAGTGTGTCTCCATTCATGAGTCTTCCTGTGTCTTGTCTGCACGACCACCGCCCCGATCCACCCCCCGCCCTATCAAAGGCAGTTCGCACCGGGGTACTTGCGCTGCTGGCAAGTGGAGCTGTCAGGGAGCGATAAAGGCCAAGAGGTGCCAAAGACCATGTACACTTCAAAGTGGTCTATAGAGCATGGGTTTGTTGTTCCCATGTCTACCTCCAGACCCTGTGTCTCCTGCCAAGCATCCCCCCTCACGCTGGACGGCCCCCTGCAGACCGCATAATGCCACGACATATACACGTCATTCATTCACAAACACACCCCTGTTTCGAATTCTTTATAACCCACTTCATATTTCTAATGAGAACTTCTTTGCGCTTTGCTAGTCAACCCGTGAAGGTGCTGGTTATCTGCTCTTCGTCTCTGTGAACTTCCGTGACCACTTTGAGCAAACTCGTCAGTTTGCAACCTGTGAACTGCTCCCTGTTCTACGACAAGAAACTACTCTGATCCCTGCATCTAACTGTTTGTTCGTCAAGGTAAGTCCATGTACCATAATCATTTTGCGTCCAATTTTTTAATTTATATCTATTTGCTAGTAGTCATCAAATTGCATCCATGTTTTCTTTTCGTTCACGACAGTACATGCAAGGAACTAGTCACATGTTCTGAGTTTAGTCAAATTACTTTTTCTATTTTTTGAAAGTTATTGAAATACTTATCCGCATGTGAATAACGTGTATAGTTCCAAGAACCAAAACGGACCTTGCATTGAACCTTTTATGTGTCATTTAATGTTTTAACACATTGGTATTCATAGAGAATTGTTGATCTTTACTTTTCAGAACTTTCCATAATGCCTGCCTGTTCCATTGGCGGTTGCCCTTCGAAGACCCATAACAAATCTGAAGATACTATAATGCATGTTTTCCCTAAGACAATAGATCAGATAAGAGAATGGGTCCGATATTGCGGATATCCAGCCTCTGAGCTAGAAAGTAGAGTCCTTGAAGTCTTTGCGGACAAGAGGGGTGATCGATACCGCATCTGCAGCAGGCACTTTAGCCCAGACATGTACTCCACATCATTGCTAATAAAGAAGAAAACACCGCGAGCGAGGCGAAAATTGCTCTCAACCGCTATTCCCACTCTATTCGTCCACATCCCTCCACTGGTGAGTCAAGTTTACGTATTTGTCTCTCGGCCTTGCGGTAGTGTGTAGCATTAGCTAACAATAATTTCCCCATTTATGTATCCACTCAATATGAAGGCGGAAGATTCTCCATCCGTGTCGTTATTGCAGTCATCAGCCACTTCAAGCGCCTATCGGGTAATCTTACTTAGCTATTCTGACACTGACTTGTTTTAGGCATGTAAATCAATAGTTTTAATTGATCGTGTAATCATTTTACCTAATGGTACACCACAGTACTCGTCCTCTAGTCTTTGTTTTCAGTTATAATTATTGTTATCCAAAATAATGCAAGTACTGTCTTTCAGGGAGATGCTGAGGAGTCCAACGCATTGACGACAACCGTAGATGTCACTCAGATGCTCGAGGTACGTTTCCGGACAGTTCCATCGATGGAGATCATCAGATCTTGCATTCTTGTAGCGTGATTGTTACACACAATGTTTCTTTCGTTTTTAGCCATTGGTATGTCCTTCTGTCGTCGCCCTCCTATGTGTCTTCTTTTTTCAATATTGTGTTCATTACTAATGAAAGTCCTATGTTTCAGGGAGTCGATGGAGCATTAGTCCAAGAAGAAGGGGGAGCATGCAGTTACGGGTCGGCGCAACAGCTTGCAGAAGTGTGCACCGCAGTTACAGCGTCCCTTGATGTTCTTATGCATTTCGAGGTATGGATACTGACAGATCAATCATGCGAGATCAAATGACGTGATTACATCCGCTATACTTCCTTCTTTATTGACGCAAGTACTATGTTTCAGGGAGCTGACGGAGCTTCTTCAACAAGAACATCACCCCTAGTAGTTGATGCAGATCTCTGGGTGGTGACACTTCCAACGATGGAGCAAATCGAATCATATTTAGATATCCATTATTTATTTTAGACAACTGATCATTTGTGCAGGTCTATTTAGATGAGCCGTTGACGCCTGCAGAAAGTTTATGTTCTTTTAAACAAAATAGAAAACCATACTAATGCAATTACTGTGTTTCAGGGAGTTGCTGAAGCGTCATCTTCAATAATATCATCAATGGAAGTCTATGCGGAGCCCGAGGTATGGATCTTGACAGTTCAATCTAACTAGATCAACAATGCGTGAACTATTGTCGTTTGAATGTTCTACACAATGCGTTCATTCGTGTTTTGCTATTGAGATGTACGTATGGGTATTGGTCCCCAAGTACATTTTGTGTTTTCAATATTATTATACATACTAATGAAAGTTCTATGTTTCAGGGAGTCGATGGAGCCTCAGTGAGTGATGGATGTGCTTATCATGAAAATATAGTCGTTGCAGCGCGAGAGGAAGTGGAGACATGCACACACGAGTCGGAGCAACAGCGTCCAGATGTTGAAGTTCGAGGCAAGAAAGTTTCAAAGAAAAGAAAGCAAAAGAAGGTTAGTGTCCTGTTCACTATATTATGTTGTCTTTCACTGTCAATAGTTCAATACTGTAAGTTGTGTTTAAACTGAACATCCCTTTTCTAATCTGTCCTCTAGTTGCGAGTGGGTGTAAGAATTAGATCTACACAGACAGTGAAGCGAACGAGAGATGTTGCTTGTCAAACCTTTTGGCAGGGACTTGAGACTGGAGATGCATCGTGCCAATGGGAAGAATATGAAGTGATTGACAACGGAGCTATACCACCACCAGCCATTGATAGTGAATGTCCTCCTGGTAGTTTGGATGCAGTCGGAGATCAATTCACAGAATCCACACCCGCAAAAAATAAGAGCGCGCGAAAGTTGAAGACATTGTTTTTTTCTCCCATCTCCGGACAAGGAACAGATGTTGCAATGGAAGAGAATGAAGTGGACGACAATGAAACACCATCAATATCACTCAGCATAGCGGAAGACGATATCAGAGATTGTACCTTTCATGCGAGTGACATGTCCTCAACGTTACAGGCCGAACCAGCTGGGATGCAGAGTGACAGTATAAGGAAAGAGGCCAAATTCATTGTATTCGATAGCTGTTTGATGGATATTATCATGATGATGAAATGTGGGCATTGGGTTGGTGGGGAAGTATGTGGGGAGCCATTGATTAATGTGACTCGTGCAATTCGAGGCACTAACCTTAAAATACATGCCACCTGTACACAATATCATCCGTTCGCATGGTCTGCACAACCCATGCTGGGGCAACTGCCAGCAGGCAATCTACTTTGTGCAGCGGCCGCACTTTTTAGTGGTTCAAGTTTTAAAAAGTTACAGTATTTCTTTCAGTTTGTGGGAATCCATTTCATTGCGAAAAGTCAGTTCTACAAATACCAAACCGATTATCTATTTCCAGCCATCAGCGAAGCTTGGAGAATGGAAAAAATGTCAATGGAAAGTACATTCGCGGGCAAACGCTTCAGGCTAACCGGTGATGGACAGTGCGACAGCCCAGGATTTTCAGCCAAGTACTGCACCTACCACTTTCAGGACATGGAAAGTAAGAAAATTGTGAGTTCGGTGGTCGTGCAGGTGTCACAAAGTACATCCTCAGTGGCCATGGAGAAAGTTGGCTTTGTAGCATCATTGCAAGAACTACAATCGCGGGGAATGGTGATCGACCTGATAGCCACGGACAGACACGTTTCAATTGCCAAGACAATGAGAGAAGAGTACAAAAATATAAATCACCAATTTGACGTATGGCATCTTGCAAAAACAATCAATAAAAAATTGTCGGCTGCAGGAAAAAAAAAAGATATGCAAGGTATTTCACAGTGGTCCAAGTCAATCAGCAACCATCTTTGGTGGTGCTCAAAAACATGTGAAGGGTCGTTGGAAATTCTACTGGAAAAATGGCGGTCAGTAATGTTGCACTGTAGCAACGTACATCGATGGTCGACAAATGAGCATTTCCACAAATGTGAACATGGCCATTTGTCCACAGAGGAGGCACGGAAGAAGAAGTGGTTGATTCCTTCATCACCCACTCACAAGGCCATTGAAAAGATTGTATTTGATAAAACTATAACAAGAGATTTGAGGGGACTCACGGAATTCTGCCACACAGGAGATTTGGAGGTGTTCCACAATATGTGCCTAAAGTACAGGCCCAAAAGATTGCATTTTGGCATGGAAGGCATGATAAATCGGACTCTTCTAGCGGTCTTGGCACATAACCATAATGTTGGCCGTCAACAAAGTAGGACGACCGGAACTTTAGGGACGCTTCGCTACAATAAGGCCTTCACTAAAAGAAGTAAACAATGGGTGATCAAACCAGTGTTTGAGGATATGCAATATGAGTTTATTGAGAGACTTATCGTAGATGTCCTCGATAGGCACATACATGGAGTGGTGAACGAACCTATGCAGGGGACAACTGCATTGCCACCCAACATTGCCTCTGTTCATGTCCACCTAAAGCAGAGCTTATTGAGAAATACACATCACGGTTTAAATGATTGTAATTTGATTGTCTGTTCTCTCGAGTCTCCTCATGTTGCAGGCCCATTGCAATTAAACCAAACAGTAATATAAATCATTTTTACAAAAATTATAGAATGTTTCCGTATTACAAACACATGGCGGACCCATAGGGACAATAAAAAAAAAGGCACGCAGACAAGATGCCCTTACACTAACTGGAGCTAACTAGAAATGTGTGCTCGCTCAAAGTGAAGGTCAGCTGCTTTGATGTTTTGCTCGGGTGGCGGAACGGCCCACGACCCAGTATAAGGTTCTATTGTGATTTGACCTTGACAGGCCGGGACCATCCTGAAAGACTAAGAAAAGATAATGAATAAAATTTCAGAAACGAAACGATGAGCCACGTTCATTAGAAGAAGTAACGTCGGCAAAGAAGGAGTGGTGTTTCGGGTCTGCCCTACACAGAGACACAATGGAAAATGCAAATATAATGTAAGTAACTTTTGATGAGTTTATACCGCAATTTCATTACTATACAGTGGCTTTAAAGACGGGTTCAGTTGTACTTGTTCGTTCTATGTGGCATATTGTTTTCTACCGCGCACTATCTTGAGGAGAAACATCTGCTTTTACTGAAGCACCTCAAAACCTTCCTCTTTGCTTCTGCTTTCTCTCTCCCTCTCCCCTGCTACAACTGGTCCACTGTCTGCGACCTCGGTCCTGGGCCCTTCCACTCTCCACCTGCACTGCCTCCCTGTCAACCCCTGCACTGGGGGACTGTCTCAGTATCCTACAGCCCCCCCTTCCCAGCACTTGTTCTGCACTTACCTTGCACTTGCCACCAGCTGGCCCTATTTATTTATTATTTTATGCTACTTACCTTGTACTCCACTCCCCCCCCCTCCCTGCCTCGCCACGCCTTTAAACACTTGTGTACACCCAGTAGCGCTGTCCTCGCTATGATTTTAATAAGGATCTGATGGTGAGACTAATTTCATTTTTTATGTTTTTAGGTACATCATTCACTACTGTCTGTGTCACGAGTACCGGACACCGGCGGACGGCTTCTACAGCCGCCAGTTGCTTCTCCGCGTGAACAACGTTACCACCCTGACCATTTTATGGGACGATCGCCAAGTACAAGTATGCCCTTACGCGGTACTAACGGTTAGATGCAACATACCTACCGTTGTGGTGGCCTAGTGCCTCGTTGTTGGAACAGCCATGCGATTATCAGTGCGACCGAAGAGCTTATTTTTATCGTAAACCAACACCCTGTGTACTGCACACGAACATCGCTTCCCTCAAGACGAACTAATTTGGATCGAGAGCAAAGAAAAATGCAAATCGCTGAATATTCTCTAAACATTTGATGTCCAATAAACGTACTTTGCCAAATGTACAATCTTGCCGTTTGCTTTTAAACCACGGTTTCACATTCCGAATTGTGGCGCTGTATTGTGAGATGCTCTAAGACCCTGTGTACAGCAAAGGACCATCGCGTTCCTCAATACGAACTTTTTGGAACATGAGCAAATAAAAATGCAAATCGCTGAATATTCTCTAAACATTTGATGTCAAATAAATGTACTTTACCACATTTACAATCTTGCGGTTTGATTTCAAAGTACAGTTTCATATTCCGAATTGTGGTGCGCTGTATTGTGAGCTGATCTGTGTTGATTTCCGGGGTCTGTGTGGAGTCGCGTAGAAGACGCCTGGGCGCGTTTGCCTACGCAGCTCAGTCACGTCACGGATAGAGGCGGGGAATATGAATGTTTTGATAAAGTCTGTTTCAGGGGCGGGGGATTTGATTTAGTGCCGCAAAGGCAGGTGAGCCAGGTCGATGCGGCGGAATGATAGGATTATCACAAAATGGAGGCTGATTTCGAGTGCGATAATGGGCGAAAAGTCGGGTAAGGTCCATAGGAAAGTTTCCTACGATCTACCGATTTATGCTTACAAACACATGGCCGACCCGTAGGGACAATAAAAAAAAAGTCCCGGAACTATCCTTTAAAATGAAACGGATTAAAATGTCTGCCCGTAAGTGATGGCTTTGTCGTCCTTATGGCAGTCATGAAAGGAGCAGAATCGGCAGACGATATTTTTATCAATAGCGAATGTTAATAAATAGGGGTGTTGCTAGGTCTGGAAAAGATCCGGGGCTACGCTAATTTTGTGACTTTCGGTACTCAGGATAGCTGGCCCTTTGGTTGTAGCCCCTGAGCTTCTATCCGGGGCTAAAAACAAAAGACCCTGGGCTATAGCCCCCCCCCCACCAACCTCCTACAAACACCTTTGTTAATAAAGCAGAGATGGTTTCATAGAACCTGAGTTGTTCTTTTTTCGCTAGCTAGACCCTTTAATTCTCAGGAATAGGAGTGTCCTACGCCTGAGTTTGCTCATCATTATTATGGCTATGGCTATTATGGATTAGATAAACTCTATGTGCCACGTCGCCCACAGGCGCACGTGAGCGGGGGAAAGGGGCCTGCGCCTAGGAGTTTATGAAAAACCTTTTTTTGATCGCATTTCTCCCATAAGAAAATCACTAGCACTTGTGATTTATTGGAAACCAGCCTGCCTTTGCTCACCTTCATTGTTGTGCAGTGAGCCGCGGGCAGGCTCGAGGGAGAGGAAAGGCGAGGAGGAGGGGAGCAAACACTGTTAGCACCCTCATCTTCTTTAGGGAGCCTCCCCTTGGCCCGCTGTCACCGTCCCTGCTTCTCTATTCTGTCTGCTGCCGGCGAAAATAGATCACTCCGCGGTCTTGAACGTTAACAGACACGTGACATGTTACTCCCGATTGGGAGAAAATACGTTAAACAAGCCGCTATTAGATTACATCTGCGTACTACAACAGAAATGAACATGTATGCCACAGCATTTTCAGTTGTCGTGACAACCAGGAAGACTGCTTCTTGGAACCCCCAGTCGCAATGTTTTGGCAAACTTTGGTTGATTCTGCCACCAAAAAGCACCAAAACCAAAAAGGTAAGAAGGGGCTCTGCCTTTTATCCAATTGGCCGCAATCACGAATTTTGGGGATGCTAACTTGCATTCATGCGCAACCAGTCCCTCAAGCCCAGTATGAGTACTGCCAGATTCTCCGGGAGTAGCCATCGTTCGTTTGCTGTGCATTCATTGATTCTACCGGGCATGGCATTTTCTATTGGACATGTAAGTAAGTTTGTAGGTACGTACTCTGTGAAGGAGCATTCCAATGGGTAGCATGGAAGGGTCTTTAGAACCAGCTCCGATTGGTACAAATCTTTAATAAACCAAACTGACAAATATAAACATTCCTTATATGTAAAGCAAAAAGAAACAGCAAAAATGATGGTAATGCAATCAAAATGTGGGCCCAGGGATTTAGCTTTCCGATGCAAACGGCCCCATCAGTTAACATCAAGCAAGCATTACAAGTGCTAAGGGGGGGGGGAGTGTTCCTCCTGAACTTCCATAAGGAACCAATGCAGGCTCCTGCGGCCATTAAAAACTGACAGCTAACCATTCATGCGTAACAGGAAGTGTTAAAAAGATCATCCGGAAGGTCGTAATTGTAATGTCAGGTGTTGGTCGGATTGGCGTGTCCCGACTTTTTTGACTGGGGTGGCCCAAGTGGGGCACTGACTAATGCAGTGGTGGCATGAAGTACGAGCCAGCGCACACACACACAATGATCATAGTTTAGGGTAACGTGGTGGCACCTGGGGTGGCCAATTAGATGCGGGTGGGGGGGGGGCACGTGCCACCGGAATACACTCCGTGGATACGCCTATGGGGGGATTGGCTAAAAAGATCCTCAACAGCAAGCGGGCTCCGTCTTCAAGAGTACGCAAAACATACATTTTAGGTAGGTTGTAGAAGATGCAGTACACACGAACTGCCTGTATGCGACCCTGAGACATTTTGTTTTTACAGTGCAGAAGCGAGGAAATACGTTTGAGAGAAATATGCAAGTGGCCACATAAAGAGGTTATACATAAAGAATTGTCCCCCTCCAAGCGGAGGTCAAATTCTCCACAGAGCTTTTCAGCACAACACCGCCATCTGGCGGCATTAACTCGCATTCAACTTTCCATCTAAAATCCCTCCTGAGGCATATTTTTTAAATCTGGCGAAGTCCCGAACTTCTCTGTCCTTTTGTGTCATGTAACGTCAGACTAATAATTTGTCCCAGTCTAATACCAGTATACTATATATGTGTTCATTCCAATTCGATGTGACAGTCGTGGCGCGGCCAGAGGCAATTCAAAAGAGTATTGAAGGTTGTCTCACCCTGCTGTTTCCAGTGCTTTAAGTGGGGTACGAAATCGAGGAGAGCATCTGCGGAAAGAGCGCGTGGGAAAATTGTACTGGGCGTGGCCTAAAGAAGGAGCAGGAGACGTGCATATGCGTGGCATGTTGTACAAGTGTGTGCACACACTAACATGCTTTACATATACATACCGCCTTCTAATAATGCGTGTTTAAATAATGCTTGCCACTGAAGGTTTAGCCATTGCTTTTGGTGAAGATTATGACTAGTTCTATTACTCAATTTAGCGATACATAAGCAAACGCATACCCATATATCTGTATGGGTTCATAATCATAAGAATACATAGAGCACACAAAGGGCCCGATTTATGGAATTTTTAGCACGTAAAAAGTGACTTTGCACTGATGCAAAGTGACTCTGCACTGACAACAAACACCCTGATTTACAGAACAGTGCAAAGTGTATTTTTGCTAAATGGGCCTAATTCACGGTGCAAAGAGTACTTTTTCAATGCAAAGTGACTTGACACTGCAAAAATACACTTTGCATTGTTATGTAAATCAGGGTGTTTGTTGGCAGTGCAAAGTCACTTTGCAACAGTACAAAGTCACTCAGCACTGCGCAAAAAATTCCAAACATCAGGCTCAAAGGGCCTAAGTCATGAAGCCTTTAGCACGGTGCAAAGTGACATTGCTCTTTAACAATACACTTTGCATTGCTCTGTGAGTCCGGGTGTTTGTTCACAGTGCAAAGTCACTTTGCACCAGTGCAAAGTCACTTTGCACCGTGCTTAAAGTTCCATGAATTAGGCCCAAAATGTTTACAGACACACGCACTCAGGGTGCACACAGTCTGAAGCCAGCCTTTGTGGCAATCAACGGATCCTAATAGCAATAATTAAGCCCCCTTTTGTCATGGAAACACCCGCCCCAATAACAGTACATCAGAAACGCTGAGGTCATCCAGGACTGAAGGCTTCACGTTTTAGCATCTAATTAAAGGTGAGCAATAGCATTACAATAGTTATTTAATTGCGAGGGACCAAGACCAGGGACGTCATTTGGGTGACCTCAGGGGCCGGAACTGTGACCTCTGAGGTTTCCCTTGCTACGCCTAAAACATTTTTTTTTTAAATGTAAGCTCCTGGCTCTTTGTTTCAGGAGTGGCTGGCTTTCTTGCTCAGGCCATTTAAAAAAAACATAGGGTTTCAAAAGTGTAACACTTTGAGCACTGACCCTAAATAAGAAAGAATAGGAATAACAAATAATGTGTCATTCTGGGATTTTATACAATAACTGCTAGACTCATTAAAGGTTTGTTTCAGGCACACTTCAGGGGTGAGTCACTGAGTCTGTTCTTAAACACCTCAACTTAGCCTTTCATTCTTCTGAGGTCGCTAATGAGTACCAACACAGGTTGGGTGATATTGTATGTATATTTGTTCGATATTAAGCACTTAAGCGTAAGTGCTATATAATAACACATCATTATCATTTGTACTTGGGATGGTCTGTTTGGAAGGAAGGAGGTAAGCCATGCCAGTGCCCTGTCCATGATGTCTAAGGTATCATGGAGACAGTTTATGAGGATGGAGTGGTTGTTAGGGAGAATTCTCTGTTTAGGCTGAATTTCCTAACCTAGTGAGTCCCCCAGCAGCTTTGCTGGATTTTTGGAGTTTATTTTTTTCTCCTGCCAAGAGTGAGACTCTTTTACCCTCCCGCTTGGGCATGATTTGAGTGTGTTTCTTTGAATCTATATGTGTTTAATGGGCTATGGGGTCTTTTACTCCATAGGGCTGCATGTGTTTTTGTGATGTGTGTTACACAGCACCCTCAGTGCAGTGACACAGGGGTGTCATAGTGACCCCCCAGTATAGACTCCATACCCTGGGACTGACTACTGTCTCCCAGGGCATGTAAAGTCACCATTGACTTTACTAGTCTTAAATTCTGAACAGAACCAGTACAAACCATCATATTGTGGACGTACTGGCTGGGACAATTCAATTGCCCCGGGGTCTGTTAGTCGAGGGGGCACGTCTCCGTCCCCCCTGATCGAGTTTTGGCTGGTGGCAGTGGATACCACTTTTTATATTCTACCGCAAATATTTTCCTCTGGGTTTCCCATTGTTTTAGGCTACTACCTTTATTTAATTATTTACGGTAGCCTCGAACATACCGCCGGTTTATTTAATTAAGATGAATTCTCCGGTTGGTATTTTTTGCCAAAACTTGATTCTAAAATGGCGTTTGTGTTCTCTTCTGTGACTCCAACCCAAGTCGAGCCCTTTGTTCCACTTTTTGGCGGGCTTCTCCACAGAAGCCCTCCAAAGTGGTGCCACTATGTCTGGGGTACTTAGGAGGGGTGGAGGGGAATTTAGGCACCCTGGACTGAGTTGCCTAGGCAACTCAAGTCGCACTCCATCCTGATTGGCCCAAGTGGTGAGCCGGCCGGCTCACCACTTAGCATGTTTGAGTGACATCTAGGCTGAGTGAATGGGGGTTTGCTGCATAAAAGCAGGGCTTTGGGGACTGGAACTTCAGAAGTCGCCACAGGACCTAAGAATCCGACGAGGGAGAAGCTGAGCCGACCTGCCACGACACCACCACCCGTGGAGCCCTGCTGGACTGCCTCACCACTTTTCCCAACGACAGAGGAGATCTCCTGCCGGAGAGTCTTCTTTCTTTGACTGGTGGGGATAACCAGTTTCACCGTCTTTTCGCTTTCCCGACGTACCTCGTGGCCGCCTTGCCCGTGCCAAGCACCCCGGCAACCAGGATACCATGTTTTACCACGACCGCGAAACCAAGGTACCACCTTTAACCGGAAAACTCAGAGGCTGGTTTCTACCCTGGTAGTGCAATGACCTTCATCTTTCCTCCAAGTCGAGATCTGCTCTTCCCCTGGGCAACAACGCAACTTGCACCCACTACCAGGAACAACTGCCACCGCTGGAGGATCCTTCCCACTTAAGGTACCGTGTCCCGCCTGGCTTCCCTTGCTACCGACTGTACGGGGTAGATTTAGCCCCTGGCTTTCGAACCTGGGTTAGCCTGGGATACCTTGGCTAAACTTTTCTAAGCCTCTCTAAACTCTTCTTGAACCCTCTGCAAGACTTTCTAAGCCTAGTGTAACTGTGTGATCTTGGGCGCATTTGTGCTCAACTCTCTCTAAGAGTGGGCCCAGCCTTTGGACTTTGGCTCACCAGTGACTTTTTGCTCTCTGCCTTGCTAACAGTGTTCCTGAACCATAGAGTGGTGTACTTCTTCATATTCTGTCTTTTTCCCCCCTTTCTCGCAAACTTATTAGAGTGAAATCTAGTTAAGCGCTCACCTCTGTATGAAAATAAGTGGTGTTTTACTGTGATTTATCTAATAGGGAAAAAGGGGTGTATATATCATAATAGTAACTGTGTTTAGGATAGTTTACAATAAGAGTGCTGGAGTGTTTCAACTGTGTGTTTTTAAATAAATAATTATATACTTTGATACCAAAGCTCTGGTCAGTGTTTGCTTGTAGTATTGTATCTGAGTGCCTATTGAGTATACTTTGCATACTGCCTAACTCTTCTTGAGGGAAGTCTGACTGCTCAGCCACAGCTACCAGGTAAATCTGGGTGGTACAGACTGCTACCAAGTGGGTTTACTGCCAACACCTGTAGTCTTAAATCTTTTGCAGTGCTCCCTAAGGGAACTGCACAGGTTTCTGCCTAACACTGGTGTACAGCGGTGGGATTTGTATTGAGTATACACTTTAGAGTGCTTTAGGATACCTTAGTGCAACTAACCACAAAGCTTAGCACTTAAAAAGTAATCTTTCTAACATGTGAACTATGGAAACTTATAGTCAAGAGTCCCTTGCTACAAAAACTGCTGATTTTTTAAGAGTATTGTGTAAGCATAAGAACCTCCTGACTAAAGGCAAAACAATGGAGTTAATAGAAAGGTTGTTAGCTAACCAAAGTCTGGATGATGGGTCTGAGGAACCTAACATGCCAGAAAATGTAGATAACAGTATAGAAATTGATATTGATTCAAATGTTGATAATCTTGAGGAAGAGTCAGACGAGGAGGGTGAGGCTGCTGTGACTGTCCCCCCTAGGCCTCTGTCTGCTCTACCTGTTGTACCTACTGGGCCTTTACCAAGTCCCACACTAAGTCCTCAATATCTCGAATCAGAGAAAATGAAACTTGAACTAGAGTTCAAGAGGCTGAATACTCTGGCTGAACAGAGACATCAGGAAATGAATCAAGAACTAAGGCTAAGGGAAATGGAGCTCAAGCATGAGCTAGAAATGAAGAAATGATCTGTCAAAAATGCTTCTCTCTCTGGCTCCTCTAGAAGTTCCAGTCCTAAAAGACCCCGGATGCCTAAAGAATTGGTTGGTATGTATGAGCCTAAGTTGGATGTGTTGGATTGGTTGTCTCTGTTTGAATATAATCATGGGCTCCAGAACATCACAGGAAATGACTTACTCACCTGGTTGTTCTCTAGGCTTCCCCCTGTTGCAACTGATGTGGTAATGGAGTTGGGGGAGGAGGATAGGAAAGAGTATGAATGTGTGAAACTAGCTCTGATAGCTAGATTTGGGAAGACCCCTTCCCAGTATATTAAGAGGTTTAGAACCCTCAAAAAGAATGATGGTACCCCTTGGGCTACCTGGGTGAGTGAGTGTTTGAAAAACTTAGAGGGATGATTAAGGGTTACAAGGTGAACACTTATGAAGGTATGACAAATCTTTTTATGTTGGAGTCAATTTATGATGCCTGCTCTCCTGAGCTCAGACAGCACTTGGCTGATTCAAAGGAATTAGATTCCAGAAAACTAGCTAAAGCTGCTGACTTGTGGGTTGCCAACAGGGCCACTCACAAGGATTCAGGGGTCACTCAGAAAAAGGATGAGGGAAAGCATCCACCTAAAGTGAATCCAGAGAATTCTAATACCTCCCATACCAAAAAGGGCAACAAACAACAAAATAACCAGGGTAAGCCCCAGAGTAAACCGAAGCAGGCTAGTGTACCTTCTGGTCAACAACCAGAAGGAGGTCAGAACAAGCCACCCTTTCAGAGAGCATTTGGACAATGCTATATCTGTAAGGCTACTGACCATATCAAAGGGGATCCCAGATGCAAGGGTAAACCTGCAAGGATCAGCACAGTCTCCTTAGCCTTCACTCCTGAGGATGAAGTACAGATGGCTAGTGCCCACTTTGAACTCTTTGCTGAAGAACCCTTGGGTCTTCAAGCAACTGTAAACTTAGAGCCTATGGGTCTGGTTAGTCCCCAGAATAGGGTTGTGTATAACTCCCTACCTGTTAACTCTAAGGTGTATTATGTGGACAGTGTTCTTGTCAATGGCCAGGATACTTCTGCCAGGAGAGACACTGGGGCCAGCAGAACAGTAGTGGATGAAAGCTTCTTTCAACCTGAGGATGTAGCAAAAGCACCCAAAGATCCCACTAAGATGTCTGGAGGCCCTGTCCAAATGGTTCCTATTCTACCAGCCCTCATTCAGTGTAACAACATGACAGTGAGGATTCCTGTCAGTGTTCAGACTGAGGTGCCTGGGAAAGTCCTATTGGGGAATGACCTGAGAACTCTAGGAGTAGTGTCACATACCCCCAGGCCTCCCAGTATGGAGAACCAGAACCTAACCAAATTGGCTAGAGAGGCCACCTTAAGGGACCACTCTAAGCCTGTGGGAACCTCTACTGAGACCCCCACTACAAGCCCTGGTGTTAGTAAGTTGACCTCTAACCCAGGCACATTTCAGGCTAGTACAGTAGGGAAATGGGAGCCCCAACCAAGCTCCATCATTGTTCCCCCAGTTTCAGAGTCTGTGACTCCCCCTGCTTCTGAGGAAGAGGTGGATAGACCTACTGGGCCCCTACCTAGGCCTAAGAGAACTGGTAATTCTCAATGCTGGTGGAAAACCAGGAAAGAAAAGGCCAAAACCCTTCAGACTGTTGGACCTTCTACTGAAGACTCCAAACCAAATCCTAATATTAGGGGGGGAACTCCTAAAGTAGGTAAGGTTAGATCTAAGAGGAAGGGGAAGCAGGTACATTGCCTAACCTCAACCCCTCCAACCAAGAGGCCTAAGACCCAACCTGCTCCCACAAGAGAGGTGGTGAGGAACCTTGGAGGCCCCTCTAGATCTAAGGGAATCCTTTATAAGGACCCCTTGGAAAAGCCTATCACAGGTTCAGAAGTTGTACCAACTTCTGAGGGACTGGTCAACCAGATCCCCTATAACTTTAAAAAGACTTATGTTCCTCAAAGGGTTTGTAGGTCATATAGCTTACAAAGGAAAACCTTTGATTGGGCCATAGAACATAGGTCAAGGTGTCACCACCAAAATGCTGATGGACTCTCTAGGATGTATGTCATCGACTAGAGGTATGAGGTTCATCCAGGAGTGGATTAAATCCCCCTGTCCCTTAGTCTGGGGGGGGGGGGTGAGTGTTAGGGAGAATTCTCTGTTTAGGCTGAATTTCCTAACCTAGTGAGTCCCCCAGCAGCTTTGCTGGATTTTTGGGGTTTATTTTCTTCTCCTGCCAAGAGTGAGACTCTTTTACCCTCCCTCTTGGGCATGATTTGAGTGTGTTTCTTTGAATCTAGATGTGTTTAATAGGCTATGGGGTCTTTTACTCCATAGGGCTGCATGTGTTTTTGTGATGTGTGTTACACAGCACCCTCAGTGCAGTGACACAGGGGTGTCATAGTGACCCCCCAGTATAGACTCCATATCCTGGGACTGACTACTGTCTCCCAGCGCATGTAAAGTCACCATTGACTTTACTAGTCTTAAATTCTGAACAGAACCAGTACAAACCATCATATTGTGGACGTACTGGGTGGGGCAATTCAATTGCCCCGGGGTCTGTTAGTCGAGGGGGCACGTCTCCATCCCCCCTGATCGAGTTTTGGCTGGTGGCAGTTTATACTACTTTTTATATTCTACCGCGAATATTTTCCTATGGGTTTCCCATTGTTTTAGGCTACTACCTTTATTTAATTATATACGGTAGCCTCGAACATACCGCAGGTTTATTTAATTAATATTAATTCTCCGGTTGGTATTTTTTGCCAAAACTTGATTCTAAAATGGCGTTTGTGTTCTCTTCTGTGACTCCAACCCAAGTCGAGCCCTTTGTTCCACTTTTTGGTGGGCTTCTCCACAGAAGCCCTCCAAAGTGGTGCCACTATGTCTGGGGTACTTATGAGGGGTGGAGCGGAATTTAGGCACCCTGGACTGAGTTGCCTAGGCAACTCAAGTCGCACTCCATCCTGATTGGCCCAAGTGGTGAGCCGGCCGGCTCACCACTTAGCATGTTTGAGTGACAGCTAGGCTGAGTGAATGGGGGTTTGCTGCATAAAAGCAGGGCTTTGGGGACTGAAACTTCAGAAGTCGCCACAGGACCTAAGAATCCGATGAGGGAGAAGCTGAGCCAACCTGCCATGACACCACCACCGGTGGAGCCCTGCTGGACTGCCTCACCACTTTTCCCAACGACAGAGGAGATCTCCTGCCGGAGAGTCTTCTTCCTTTGACTGGTGGGGATAACCAGTTTCACCGTCTTTTCACTTTCCTGACGTACCTCGTGGCCGCCTTGCCCGTGCCAAGCACCCCGGCAACCAGGATACCACGTTTTACCATGACCGCGAAACCAAGGTACCACATTTAACCGGAAAACTCTGCGGCTGGTTTCTTCCCTGGTAGTGCAACGACCTTCATCTTTCCTCCAAGTCGAGATCTGCTCTTCCCCTGGGCGACAACACAACTTGCACCCACTACCAGGAACAACTGCCACCGCTGGAGGATCCTTCCCACTTAAGGTACCGTGTCCCGCCTGGCTTCCCTTGCTACCGACTGTACGGGGTAGATTTAGCCCCCGGCTTTCGAACCTGGGTTAGCCTGGGATACCTTGGCTAAACTTTTCTAAGCGTCTCTAAACTCTTCTTGAACCCTCTGCAAGACTTTCTAAGCCTAGTGTAACTGTGTGATCGTGGGCGCATTTGTGCTCTGCTCTCTCTAAGAGTGGGCCCAGCCTTTGGACTTTGGCTCACCAGTGACTTTTTGCTCTCTGCCTTGCTAACAGTGTTCCTGAACCATCGAGTGGTGTACTTCTTCATATTCTGTCTTTTTCCCCCCTTTCTCGCAAACTTATTAGAGTGCAATCTAGTTAAGCGCTCACCTCTGTATGAAAATAAGTGGTGTTTTACTGTGATTTATCTAATAGGGAAAAAGGGGTGTATATATCATAATAGTAACTGTGTTTAGGATAGTTTACAATAAGAGTGCTGGAGTGTTTCAACTGTGTGTTTTTAAATAAATAATTATATACTTTGATACCAAAGCTCTGGTCAGTGTTTGCTTGTATTATTGTATCTGAGTGCCTATTGAGTATACTTTGCATACTGCCTAACTCTTCTTGAGGGAAGTCTGACTGCTCAGCCACAGCTACCAGGTAAATCTGGCTGGTACAGACTGCTATCAAGCGGGTTTACTGCCCACACCTGTAGTCTTAAATCTTTTGCAGTGCTCCCTAAGGGAACTGCACAGGTTTATGCCTAACAGTGGTTGACTGCGTCAAAGACAGAAGAAAGACTGAGGAGGATCAGAACATAGGGAGTGTTTGAGTCCAGATTAGAAAGTAGGTCTTCATGGGTGTTCACGAGAGCAGTTTCTGTGCCTCGGGATGCCCTGAAACTGGACTAGTGGTAATGAAGGCAGCCCATCACTTCGACGTGGAAGGTCAGTTGGGGGATGACCAGCTTCTCCATCAGTTTCCCAAAAAAGGGGTGATAGAGCTAGGGCGATAGTTAGCCGGGCATGAACGATCAGCAGATAGGTTTTTTAGGAGGGGGTGCACAAGAAAGTGCTTGAGGAGTTGTGGGAAGGAGCAAGTGGCAAATTAGTGATTGCAGAGGTCAGCCAAGGCTGGGGCGAGAAAGGCAATGTTGTCCTTGTTGGTTCTGGAGGAGCAGGAAAGCACCTGTTTAGAGGAGACGTTCATAGAGCAGACAACTCTAGAGATCTCATCTGGTGCAAGGGGAGAAAAGGAGGAGAGTGTGGAGGGTTAGGGGAGCCGAGGGAGGCAACAGGTGGGGGTGGAGGGTACAAAAGACAAAGAGGACTGAATGTCCAGAGTTTTGGAGGAAAAGTGGGCGGCCATTGCAGAGCAGAGGGCCTGGGAGGGAGGAGGAGAGGAGGAGACTGCGGTGGGTTTGGCAAGTTCCTTGCAGATTTCAAAGAGTTCAACCGTGTTATTGGTGGCACCAGAGATGTGGGCTTGGACATGAGCCATCTTTTGGAGCAGATGGCGAGAGCATCTTACCTATGGAGTAGGCAGCAGACCAGTTTGTCAGAGAATGAGCTAGATGCCAGCCACTTCCTCTCTGCAGCTTTGCACTTGTGTTTCAAAGCTGCCAAGTCAGAGTCATACCAAGAGTTGCATTTGGAGGCAGGCTTCCTGTGGATCCTCATGACGGGGGCATTAATGTACAGGGTGTTAGAGATAGACAGATGGAGGTTAGCTAGAACAGAGTCCGAAAGGAGAGTCAAATTAAGGGGCAGAGGAGGGATGAAGGAAGAGGCAAATGCAGTGCTTTATCGGTCGAATGACGGAGAAGGAGACGGCACTGTGGGTGGAGGCATCATCAGGGGACAGAGGAGGTCAAGGCAGAAAGAGAGTGGTCACACAAGGAGAGAGGCTTAGTAAGAGGGTTGGAGAGAGCGATGTCTGTTGAGATGAGAGCATCCAAGGTGTGTCCGGCATAGTGGGTTGGGCCAGATGGAAGGATAGTGATGGAAAGAGTGTTGCAGAGGTCATGAAAGAGAACAGTAGCCACATCTGGAGAATTGCGATGGATGTTAAAGTTCCAAAGAAAGATAATTCTGGGGGAAGGAGTCAAGAAGAGATGAGGACAGGTCAGCCCATTCTAAGAGAAAGGGGAAGGTAGGTCCGGGTGGCCTGTAGATTTTAGCGAGAGTAAGAGAGAAGGTAGGCGAGACAGAAAGCCTACAGACTAGGCTTTCAAATGAAGAGTTGGTTTGAGTGGGGATGATGGAGGCAGGAACCCACTCAGGGAAGATCAGAGCCGCCCCACCATCAGGCCGGGAGGACCTGTGATTGGAGAAGATCTTGTAGCCCTCAAGGAGAATAGTGTCAAAAGCAGTGACTGAGCTGGCCTTGAACTACGTTTTGGTAAGAACAAGGACGTCATGGCCAAAGTCTTCAAGGAGGTGACAGATGTCAGAGGAATGTTTAATAGCAGAGCAAGAATTGAGGGTAGCTAAGTGAAGCTGGTTGCCCCCTTTATTAGATTTGTGATGGGGCACACGGGTGAGGTGCCACCACTGGGGTCGGGGTGATGAGGGATGGAGGGGTTGCAGGAGAGGGGGGAAGTTGAAGAGATGGAATACACCTGTCAAGAAGGAGGAGGTTGGGCTGAGAGCACTGGGCTATTATAGTGACATTGTGATAGACATTAATGATGCATTTGGAACATGCGAAGTGAGCCAAGAGCACATTCCATCTGGTGACACCAGTAATTGTTGAGGAGAGAGGACAGAAATCATATGGGGAGTCCATAAGTCAGAAGACGGAACAGCAAAGAGAATGTCAGTGATAATCTGTCTGGAGGAATCATTGATGTAGGTGTCTGCGATTGGCAGACTAGGGTTGGAACTCAGGAGTGGCTTTTTTAAGTTTCTTCCTTCCAGACATCGTGAGAGAGTGAGGATAGGTGATGGAGAAGCAGTTAGACTAGATAGGAGATACAGGGAGCACCATGGGGGCATGGACAAGATGGAGGGCAATCAGAGGATAGCAGGGGAGAGGGTTAGAAGCACTGTGTAAGAATAGAATCTCATGAGGTGGACAAGCAGACAAAATCAGTGAGCATGCTGGAAATGCACACATTTACACATCATTAACAGGTTAGAAAGCACATCTAAATTAAAATTTTGCCAGAAAGCGCTAAAAAGCAGTACAATAAGGTGGATGCACAGTTGGAAGCACACCTATATTAAAATTTTGCCAGAACGTGGTAAAAAGCAGTCAAAAAAGGAGGATGCACAGTTGGAAGCACACCTGAACTCGAATTTTGCCAGAAAGCACTAAAAAGCCGTAACAAATGGTGGCTGCACAGTTGGAAGCACACCTAGATTCAAATTTTGCCAGAAAGCACTAAAAAGCTGTACAAAAGGTGGATGCACAGTTGGAAGCACACCTCAATTCGAAGCTGAGAGAGTGCAGCAGGTTCGACCTTTATTGTGATAGTTCTGCGGATTCAATCCTACCGTTATCCGGAAGGAGGGCACCAACTACTTCTGATACACTAAGTAGTAGGGTGTTTGAAGATATTCCTATGTCCGGGGTAGCTGACCGTCTCACGCAGTCAGTCTCCATCTCTCCAGCAGTGTATAACAAGTAACGTGTTTTTTTAGCATTACTGCTCCTATCATTATGTAGGGAAAACCTAGTCCCACCTGGTGCAGGGTGCAGGTTACCAGTGGCATATGGTGAGGGTCGCAACTATCAGCTCTTTTCCCCTTCCCCAGCCCCTTAAGTGGAGAAACACCAGCTGTATTCTGAGCAAAGGTGGTCAGGTGAGGTCAGAGACAAGGAACTCAGTTCTCAGCAATGGTTCAGGGCAGTAGGCAGGGTGACATTCTTCAGTCGCTTGTGCGTATTCCTCAGAGTGGGCTGATCATTGCCATCGCAATGCGATCATAAGGGGCAGAGAGCCTGTTACCTCCGCTGATGCCACAGTTGGTTCTCTATATTCATTATATCCTCCGCTTCTCTGCCAGACTCGCTGCAGGCCATATCCTCTCCCTTGTCAGGTCAATATCGTGACACTAGCCAACCCCTCCGGAGTACGGCAGAGCCAGTGCGCGAGGCAGTGGAACTCTAATCGTCTCCCTGTTTGGGACACAGAATAAAGGGGCGCTTCTGGTGCTGTTGCATTACTCGGAAAATTGACACTTGCAGTTCTTCACGATCTGTACTCCGTTCCCCAGGTACAAGATGGCGTGCGCGTGATCATTCAGATGGCAAAGAGCAGCATCGACCCTAATGAGGGGCTTTTTCATAACCTTTCGAATCATCATCTATTTGCTGTGGGGGAAGTCGTTGAGGCCATTAAGTCACAGGCAAGCGGCAAGGTGGCTGGTCCGGTCAATGTGCCCATTGATTTGTTCAAGAGTGAAATTATTGTGTGGGCACCAGTTCTCCTAGCCATCTCTAATGCTGCTTTGGCCACTTGTGCTGTGCCCGAATCATGGACTAAAGCTGTGATTGTGCCAATCTTCAAGAAGTGTGGCGGGGCTTTACGTTCTATTTATTGCCCTATCTCCCTTTTGGGCGCAGTTGCGAAGGTGTTTGCAAAGGTGTTTTGAGGAGCTTCTCAGTCTGGGTTGATGGCGCTAGCCCACTACATCATTTGCAAGCAGGAATAATTTGTATCTTGTGTTTGCGGGTTGAAAAGCAGCCTTCAACGGTGTACTTAGAGGACAACTGTGCGTGGTCTTCTGAGCAGTGTGCATATAACACAGGCTGTATTGAAGCCGATTCAGCTTCTGTACAGAAATTGCACTGCAGTTGTTCAGTGGAGTTTGACTGGGGACGTTACTGAGCCAGTAACGGTGGAAAGGAGGGTTTGCCAAGGCTGTGTCCTGGCAACCCTCTTGTTCTGTATTTGCATTAATATTATTATTAAAGATCTGCTTGCCATCAACTCAGAATCACTGCGGTTTGGTGCTGACAGAATCCCAGCACTCTTCTTCGCTGATGATGCTGTGCTCCTGTCAACAACTCCAATTGGGCTGCACGCAGCTTTGGCTAGTTTTGCCTCAAAGTGTGATGATCTCGGCTTAGAGATCAACACAAGCAAAACTATTGTAGTTAACCTGGGGAAGCGAAAATCGAAACCTTTGTATATCTCTGTGGGAGGCGTTGAGTTGGACAAGGTCTCCTGGTAGGATTACTTGGGGAAAAGATTATCATAGAACACAAGTTGGTCAAAGCAACTTCTAAAGGCCAAAATGTATTTGGAAAAAAACTAGTGGTGTTGTTACAAAGTTTCATTTTAAGCATGTTGGGGGGCCACTGAAGCCTGCATTTCTGGCTTATCAAGTGCAGGTCAAAGCTGCGCCCCTTTCTGGAGCGGAGATATGGGGTTATGTGAATGACATGCCTCTGACTGTAAAGCCTATTGTCACTCCCGCAGAGCACATCCATCGTGGCAGCTCGACTGGAACGGACATTCCATTTACTGGTGAATAGGCTGGGGTGAGGCCGGTTTTGTACAGGCTAAGGGTGTGGGGGACCCCAGAACTTAGGTACATGGCTCTCAAGTGTGTGATGTCTTTTAGGGGTGGATTTCACATCTTAAAAAATGGTTGCTAGCACTCGGCTTGAGAGCTTAGTGGAACGATCCAGCAGCAATTCCAAACAACGCCAAGGAATTAGTCAAGGGATTGCTTCTGGCTCAGAGGAGAGGTCGACTGTTGGCTTTGTGTGGCCTGCTCTCTGGTGGTGCCAACTATCTAGGTTGCAAGAGTATGTTGGGATATGAAAGTTATCTTGATATTATTATCCCCCCACTGTACGCTCAAGCCCTATTCTTTACGTGTAGGGTGGGCTCTCTACCGGTAAGGTCATATAGCAGCAAATGGGCTAAATGACAGGGTATTATTATTTGACCAACTTGTGGTATTGCACCAGAAAATTTCGCCCATTCCCTAATATTATGCGAGGGCTATGGCGTATACGGAAGAAGGTATCTGAAAGCAGTGTTTAATGTATATGGAAGACGCACGATTAATGAAGCTCTATACTTTTGCAAGCTGACAGAGAACTTGAATGTAGTTTATTTTTGTCTCGAAATACATGTATCGATCATGGCTAAAAAGAAGCGAAAGACTGAAAAACATGGCATGAATTCTGTTCTGTATCTTCCCTGTGCCGGCACCTTGGTACTTTTATTTGTGTCTGAATGTTTGTTATATACTCACACCAAGGAGTTTGGATCAGTCATGCACTTGTAACCCTTTTCAAGCTCTGTAACATTTTACGGGTTTGTGTATTGTATATTCATTTTTTTATTTAATCAACTTTTTTTGTGATGTGTTATTTGTTCCTAATGGCTTAACGCCGAATAAAGGTTTATGAAATGAGATTACTACAGCCCATGCAGGTCACATCAGTCCCCGTTCGACGGATTATGAAGGATAAACAGACGATGTCAAGTGCTTAGCAGAGAGCTCGAAAGAAACCCGTCACTCCCATTCAGACGCCGGAAGTGATGCTTCACGATCAAGATGCCCATGCATGATCAGGATATCTATTCATTTTCTGCTTCATAATCAATGGCCTTGTGTGTCAATTTCATGGTCATTTTTATGTGTGATTCTGATTGAAACATGTACTGTGACAGCTTGTGAGTCGCGTTTTTCACTGTATTTTTGTGTATTCTTAGGCATGCTTAGTTGGAATAAGAAATTCTCTTACTTACATTAAAGATTGTTTTACAAAAGGGAATTTAATTACAAAGCAGTTAAGCGTTTATGTTGTCGTCAATGTTTAATAAAAACAATAGATCAAATGTTAGGTCTTTAAAAAATACATTCTGAAGGTGGCAGGGAGAAAGAGCAAAGCTCTTTTTCAAGGAAGCACATGTAAGTATATGACCATATGTATGCTCTAAATATGAATGAAAAAAGCATTCACTAATTAGTGATGGTGCACAAAAGGGTGATTATTTGTTCCAGCATTTCTAAAAGTTGCCTGATTGTGAAATTAAAACCTTCATATCAGCAACTGGATCCTGTAGAAACTATTTTCAACTGACTTTTACTGGATAAAGTTGCTGACGTATGTTTAAATTGTGCAGTACCTGAATTTCAATCAAGGACAATCCAGTGGTGATTTTCTGCACTTTCATTATTCATAATCCATGGAGATTTTCATCCAAATCTGTCTAGCAAGTCAAAAGTTATTTGTAAAAGAATTTTTTGAAAAGTTAATGCAAGCTGCCTTTATTTTAACGCATAGGGCCGGAGCCCATATATATATTACATGGCCTGCGGTAGTGGCCATGTAGTTATGGTGAAGTTGCTCATCTCATTTGGACGATTTATAACTTCGCTCTCCCTGGACGAATTCTCACTAAACTTATACTCACTAAAGTATATGGCCCACTTTGAATCGTTTTGCAAAGTTTGGTGAGATTTGGTCCGGGGGGGGCAAAGTTATAGGGGGGTCCCAATATATATTTTTCCCCTAGACATAATGGGAAAAAACTTTGCTCACGCCTACAGCCCAAACCGATGGATGGATTTTCACCAAATTTGCAGCAGGAGCGGCGGCCTGGTCCCGAAAGTGTGCTTTTGTTAATTTGGTGTAAATCCATCCAGTAGTTTTTTTAAATGACCAAAATGTGAGGCAAAAAAATTAGTGATATCTATGTCCGCTCCGCGGACTCAATTCCCTGTTCGGTCCGCAGACTGGCCTCCAATTGGCTGTACTGTCCGTGGACTGGCCTCCGATTGGCCAGAAAATTCATGGACTTTTGCGTGGTTGCGGACATCGGGACGCGGCCG
The DNA here is from genome assembly GCF_040938575.1 of Ambystoma mexicanum. NCBI lineage: Eukaryota > Metazoa > Chordata > Amphibia > Caudata > Ambystomatidae > Ambystoma > Ambystoma mexicanum. The sequence goes on from NC_090929.1 coordinate 912,797,183, forward strand.
CCGATTGGCTAGTGAGAAAACGTGAAATGCGTCGGTTTTCCTAAAGTGCGTGCCACCTAGGATTTGCAGATTTTGGGGGGTCCACGGACAGCGTGGTGAAAACATTTTTTAAAAAGCAGCATTTCACTTGTCAAACTCAACAAACAATCTCTGGGGATGTGTGGGGGGATGAGGATTGGATTGGATATGGCCGTAAGAAGCCAAAAAATAAGTTATTTCACCCCCAAAAGTCCGCTAACACGCCAGATGTCCTGGGGCAGTGCTGTTGTGTTCGCGGACACTTCAGATGTCCTAGGACATCTGTACCTATTTCTGCATTACTGGGTTGGGGAAAAGCAGTTTTTGGATGGCTTATAACTTTTGCGCCATTCAATGAAACTGCATGTAATGTTGCAATTTTATTCTAGAGCTAATCCCGAATGGTTTTGCAAAGTTTTGTGAGATTCTGTCAAGAGAGGGCAAAATTAGAGGTGGGATCCCAAAATATTGGCACAACATTTGGCAAAACGATTTTGGATCTAGATATAAATGGTTTTTTAAAGTTTGGTGGGATTTTCTCAAGAGGAGGCGAAATTAGAGGGGGGGTCTTAACATTTTTAGATGGCTTATAACTTTGTTGCTATTTGACGAATGCAGACAAATGTTTTGAGAAAGATTATAGACCCAACCTTCAATGTTTGTGTAAAGACTGAATGGATTTTGTCAAGTGGGGGCTAGGTTATATGACTATTGTATGTACATACATTTTGACACTTTTAAAAAAATAAAACATGGGCGGATTTCGAGCAAACTCGTGAGGAGCATTGGCAAGGATATTAAAGCATGGTTTTGCAAATGCGCTGTGTTTTATTTTTTTACAAGTGTAATGTGGGTACAAAAAATTGTCATATACATTTGGTGACTGAGGGATAGCCTGTGGCCGTGGGCAGTAGTCAGATTGTCTGGGTCATGGCATAAGGTCATGATGCGGACAATCTGGCTACTGGCCATGACCGCTAGGGATGAAAAATTGTGTTAAAGTGGCTCTGTCTACCTGGGAAAAGTTATTCGAAGGTAGGATAGGTTTGAAAGGGAAAAAAATTCTTGTGGTAATATATTCATAGGATTTTGCAGGCTGGCATGGGAAGGTAAGAGGGGCTGTGTACGGAGCCCCGCCTTCTCTTTACATGTTGGCTGACTTGGAAAAGGATTTTCCTTCCGACAGCAGGACGCCGCAGGCGTCCCACTGTAGAATAATCCTTCCTTCTTATTGGTGATGTCATCTTTGATGTCCTGGGTGTTAGTCTTAGCAGTGCACAGTGGTGGCGCGAGTTATGATTGCTTAGCTTACCATAACTGGCGAATTTCACAGGTTTTTCGATTTTACTTGTAACCATAATGTCCTTTTAACAACGTTTTTTTACTGAATATATATATATATATATATATATATATATATATATATATATATATATATATATATATATATATATATATATATACATATATCTTCAATTAAAAATGTTTAATTTGAAAATAGTTAAGGAAAGCAATACATTGTAACAAAACCTTTGAGATTCAATGAAAAAACTTCAGTTGAAGAGACATTAAGGGGAAAACTTAAGGCAACAAAACCCATCTGCAGACAATTCAGTGAAAGCCACCTTAACTACTCACGCCCTGTTGCACAGCGTATGATCACAATGATAACATCAGAGATTACACTGATGATGCCATCACTGATTACATCACTCGTGACATCAGACATAACACCATATGACTTGACTGATAAAGCACGAAATACATCGTTTACATTTTCAACTTTTAGGACTATTTTCTTTTACATAAAAATGATATACATATTTTCAAAGTACATTTTATTCTGCTGTAATTTCTTTAAATTTAGTGTACGGTCCACAATTTGAAGTACATGCATGCATCTTTACTTTTACATTTTCTTTGACAGTACTTTCAACACATTTGAAACCTTTCCTTATTGTTCCATAGATCAGCATTAACATGCAGAGCAGGGATAGAACAAGTGACATATTTTTCAATCTCAAAATGTGGAGCATCTTTAATCCACAGAAGCATATGTATATGTCGGGTTCCACGTGCTTTGTACTCTTTCTCCCAAAAGCAATGTTTCACAATGCCTAGTGGACCATTTTCAATATTACATATAAAATGCAACATTGCTAAAATCATGCTCAAAGAATCTAGATATGCTAACAGAATCCATGGCACACAATTCTGCTGGTGTAATGTGAACTATACCTTCTTTAATTGGAAAACATTCTCGAATCCACTCTACAAGATCATCCCGTACATACTCTGCACAACCTAAAGGCTTAAACCAAGTTGGAGGACCCAAGTTTCAGAGCATACATTGAACCTCAAAATGTATTCTATACCAGTCTTTAGTTCCTCTCATGGTGGCAAGTATATTAGTAATTTTCCCTTCTAGAACTTCATCCTTTTTTGTTTGACCTGTTGAACCATCTCATTTTCAGAAACATTTCAAAATATAGTTCCTGTTTGAAGTGTATGAACAACAGAACAGCACAGTGCAGAACAGTGTTGAAAATTCAAGTGAAATTCGAGGGAGAAATTAGAACTTTCCAATCATCCAATCTGCCACCTTTTCTAGTGGGAAAAAGCATAGGCTAACAATGAGCTTCTAGAGTTTCTTCCCACACACTGATGGATGCACCATTTGTTTTCTTAATTTGATATAACTCAAGAAAATCAAGCAGCACTTCTCGCTTGTCAGTGTAAAGGATGATTTGGGGATTTCTTCTCTTTCAGAAATCACATTACCTTTCACTTCATGTCCTCATCCTGTTTCTGCAATAGCAAGAGTCACATTCCATTTTTGAATGTAACTCGCTTCATTGAACAATATTTCTGTATGTGAAGTGTTTATCAAATCTCCTCCAAACACATCACAAATGTGTTCTTGTGTAAGAACACAGAGATATATGTGTATAGATTGAATTGTTCATAGAATCCCTTCATGATCTTAGTCATTTATTTTCCTTTTTTGTTTATTTGTTTTGGTATATTATAAACCTTTACAAAAAGTCATTAAAATCATTTTTTTCAGTAACAAATTCACATTTAAACACATCATTTGCTAACAAAAATGATTTTTCACATCAATTTACATACCATTCGTGTTTCCAAACATTGAGAAACATTTACAAAACTTATATCCCACATTACAAACTTGTAACAGATCAGACCAGTACAATTTCATGACATTACTTAAGAAATGATAACCAAAATTGAAAAGGTATCAGCTCAAATCACAGACATTTTGGAGAAAAGCCGTTACACGAATATTTAAAGTTGTCGTAATCCCATGCAACATTCAATACCATAGTTGTTCCATGTTAACGGAACATGTTGACTTAACAAATTGTACAAAATACAGAATCCTTTGGGTAGATAGAGCAGGGCAAATAAGCATAATGTGTTTCAATGTTTCATCGATACCCTCAATTTTACAGAATCTACACCAGCTCCTTGCTTCAAAAGACTTACTTCTGATATTGATTATCTGGTTAGTATGCATCACATTCATCTTAAATCGCATATAATCATTGCAAATTCTCCTGCTCGGGTACTTCAACAGATATCCCTTCATTACAGGGAAAAATGTCCAAAAGGAATAAGCCTGATAATATAATTTTGATTCAAATATTTTAATTATATTATATTGCCAATCGCTACCTCTCAGTTTTTTTTTATTTTCACACGATTGTTCATCAATGTGATAGCAGACACCTCCAATTTTTGCAGCAAGTCCTCAGCTTCAATTTTCAATGTATTCATGAACTCACATGACATTTCAGCTCCAGCAATAGCATATAGATCCTTATCTCCATTGATTGTGCAGTTCCTCCATAATAATAGTATTTTCCACAATACAAGAGATTTTAAAGATAGTAGGCCAAATTCATATCAAATAAGCTCCATTGGAATGCATTTGGGAAGGGAAAAACAGAATTCCTTTCCATATCATACCCTCCAACACCTTAAGGTAGTCCATGAACTCTGAAGCAAAGAATTCCAAGCCATATAATAACCTTGGCAGGACTTTCATTATATAGAATTCTCTCAATGGCGTCATGGAACATTTTCTGTATTTTTTCTCAATGATGCTCATTTGCCATACTGCTGTTTCAGCTTTTGACTTCAATTGATTTTTGATTAGAGCTATCGAGCCTGTTCCTGAGAAATGATAACCCAGATATTTTAAGTCACTTTGACATTTAATATATTTTCCTTCACAATACCATGTATAAGACATTTCACTCTTATTTTGTTTGCCCATACGTATAATGATGGTTTTCGTAGGATTAATTTTTAAATGTAACTCACTAACAAATATCTCAAATTCCATAATCAGGTGTTGTAAACCAACCTTGGTGTTATCTAAAAGCAAAAAATCATCCACATAGGCAATCCAGCCAATGTGGATATCTGTCATACCGCCGGGGTCCTGGCGTCTATGGAGCCGCTGGCGACGCGGAACTTAGCTCCGTTCGCTTCGGCCACGCCCCCTGTTTCCTGGTTTCCCTTCCTCTGATTCTTATTGGTTGGGCGCTCCGCGGCCCGGTGTTTTAACCGCCCACTTCCGGGTTACGGATGCGTCGCAACGCTTCCGGTTTTGTCCGTTAGCTGAGTTGCTTGCTGCCTGTGGCTTTCTTCCGAGCCTCTCGCTTGTCTGCTGGTCGGGTCCTCGTACCCTGTCCGGCCCCTTCTGTTCTTCCTTCCTCCTTCCGCCAGTCCTATCTGTCTTTCTCTCACTCCCTTGGTTTTGCTTTCTTTCACCCGTCTCCCTTGCCCTCCTTCCAACTTGCTTACCCTCCCTGCTTCCCATCTTCACTTACCGCTTTTTTTTCTCCTCTTGTCTGCTCAGCTCATTCCGCTCTTCACTCGCCTACCTTCAGTATTGCTTGCTGTGACCTCCCGTGTACCAGACTCCGGCCTGTTCCCCTGGACTGCCTTTGCTTGCTGTATTAGTTACTTCCACTCCTTGCCTGTGTACCAGATCCTCGGACCGCTTACTGGACTGCCTCCACGTGTTGCCTCCAGACACTTTCCACCAGCTCTTACCTTTCAAGTATTCCTGGTTCCACGCCTACAACACACCCAACTATAATACAGGGGTTTTTTGTGCCTAAGGGCTTTTTCCCCTCTTGGTCGATCCCGGGGGTGGGGCCCCCTGGTCTCCCCTCTTTGGGGGGGCACGGTGGCTTCCTTCCGGGGTCGTCCCTATCTTCATAAAAAAAAGGTGTCAGCCCGAAGAAAAGAAAAGAAGGGTTCTTGGAAGGAAGAAGTAGGTCGGGGGAGGGGGAGATTTCAGAAACTACACTTTCGGACGAAGATATCACCGACCCCGGTGACAGTTTGCGATGCCCAAAAGAGATGGCCACCCCACAGCAGGTTCAAGAACTCGTAGCCGCTGTACAAAGTCTAAGTCTGGAGATGCAGAACCTTAAGACAGCTAACGCCACCCTTCAACAGCGTCCGACAGACAGAGAAAGACCTTTAACCGATTTACCTCCACTTCCCCTAGTATCGGGGAAGTTTGATGGATCCCCAAAGAAGCTTAAGGAGTTTCTGGACGCATGCAATCTTCGTTTTTCCTTTCGCCCTCAGACCTTTGCCTCAGACCACGCCAAGGTGGGGTTTATGATCACCCACATGACCGGGAATGCCCTGGCTTGGGCTACCCCTCTAGTAAACCAGCCAGACCCAGTTTTACAGGACTACAATGCCTTTAAGGCCTTGATTCAACAAACCTTTTTGCGAACAGAGAGTACATACTTGGCCTCGGAGGACCTCCTTGACATCCGTCAGGGGAATTCTGATCTACTGACATACATCACCACTTTCAAACAGGTGGCAACTGAGGCAGGTTGGCAGGAACAGGCTCAGTATGCCATATTCCGGCGAGGTTTACGGGAGGAATTGAAGGACGAACTAGCCCGAATAGAAAGACCGGTGTCTTTCGCCGAACTCCTGACAGCTGCCTTCCGAATTGACTTCAGAATGACGGAAAGACGGCAAGAAAAGAAGAAGACCAGGCTAAGTGTACCCCCTCTCGTGGAGACTCACTCACCTGCATCTGTACCCTTCCAACGGACAACTAAAGAAGAACCCATGCAGATTGGAACCACCAGAGCCCCGCTCACACCAGAAGAAAGGAAACGGCGCAGGGAGGGTTCCTTGTGTATGTACTGCGGATCTTCATTACATTTATTAAGAGATTGTCCGGAAGTACCACCCAGAAGGTCGGGAAACGCTCGCCCTCGGTAAACATTGGGACGCATTACCGAGGGGCTGCTCTTAGACCCTACGCGCCTCTTTCTGTATCCTCTACAGAAACATCTGAGGACTCCCGGTTGATGGTGCTCACAGTTTCTCTCAGAGTAGGCCCCAAGGAAGTAACCACTTTAGCCCTACTCGCCTATGGAGCAGCAGGGAACTTCATGGATACCCATTGGGCAGAACGACAAGGATTCAAGAGGATAGCCAAACGAGAAGATCAAAAAGTGGAAGGAGTTGATGGCGAACCTTTGAGCTCGGATTTGATCACTCACACCACTGAAGCACTTACTTTGTCCATCCAACAACACACCGAAAGTATCACATTCGATATCATCAGGGCTGCTCACTTCCCTCTTATCCTGGGTATCTATTGGCTACGCAGACACAACCCCAGTATTGACTGGTCTAGAAACTTACTTAGTTTTCAGTCCTCACTATGCAAATCGGAATGCTTGCCAGAACCAAGATTCGAGACCGTCAAGACCACAAATAGCTGCGAAGTCAGAACGGTGCACTGTCTCCCACACTACCTGAAGGAGTTCAATGAAGTGGCAATTGAAAAAATACCCGTCGAGCTCCCTCCACACCGGCCTGAAGACTGTTGCATTGATCTCACCCCAGGTGCATTGGTACACTTCGGTAGGATGTTTCCACTGTCATTAGAAGAAAAACAGTACCTCCGAACGTATCTGGACAGCAACATGGAGAACGGACTTATAAGGCCTTCAAAGTCCCCTGCTGGGGCATCCCTGTTCTTCATCTCAAAAAAGGATTCAAAGGAGTTGAGGCCGTGTATAGATTATCGTGGTCTAAACAAGGTTACCATAAAAGACCGGCATCCTATGCCATTGATAACCGATATACTACAAGCTGTACAGGGTGCTACCATCTTTACCAAACTCGACCTGAGGAATGCTTATCACTTACTCCGGGTGCAGAAAGGAGACGAATGGAAGACAGCATTCCGGACTCCTTTCAGACTTTTTGAGTACCAGGTAATGCCGTTCGGGTTGGTAAACGCCCCGTCGGTATTCCAACGATTTATGGACAGACTATTCTCCGATCTCCTGTGCCAAACCACATTGGTTTATTTAGATGACATTCTGATATACTCTCGTACACCTGAAGACCATGTGGAACATGTCAGGGAAGTATTCAGAAGGCTACAGAGAAATCAGTTGTCTGTTAAGCTCGCCAAATGTGTGCTTTCAGCCTCCTCCATTCCTTATTTAGGATACATTCTGTCAGACCACGGTATCTCCATGGATCCTAACAAGGTGTCTTCCATCATTGAATGGCCCTCACCCGCCTCAGTCAAAGAGATACAGAAATTCCTGGGGTTAGCAAACTTCTACCGGAGATTCATCCCTAATTTCTCTCAAAAGATACTACCCATCACCTCGCTCTTAAAGAAGTCTGCAACTCCATTCAAATGGACCGCGGAGGCGGAAGACAGCTTTGGAAATCTTAAGGAAGCCTTCTGTTCAGCACCCATTTTACAACAACCAAACCAACATCTACCCTTCGTTCTAGAGACGGACGCTTCTTCAGCCGCAATAGGGGTGGTGCTTCCTGAAGAGATCCAGGGTACAGAACATCCGGTGGCTTATTTCTCGAAGACCCTAAACTCCAGTGAAAGGAACTACTCGGTCATTGAATGAGAGCTTCTAGCCATGAAAGCGGCCTGTGTAGAATGGCGCCATCTGCTTCAAGGAGGAAGGTTCCCGTTCACCATAAGGACCGATCATAAGAATTTACAGGTTCTCAAACAGTTCGAGTGCTACAATACTCGACAGGCCCGATGGGCTCACTTCTTCGCCCAATTCGAATTCCACATAACCTACATCCCTGGCAAAACGAATGTTGTAGCCGACTCTCTTTCCCGCCGGAGTGATTACCTGCCAGAGTCAGAGACACATCTTGAACGAATGTTTCCCCAGTCCAGGACTATTGGAATTATTTCTAAATTCCTTCACCAGGTACAGGAGGATTCTGGAGGTCGTTTTGAAGTTGAAAGACACTCTAAAGGTCTGGCCTATGAAATCAGGAATGGCCTTTACCTTGTAGGAGGAAGACTTTATCTACCCACTCCGGCTTTTCGTAAGACCGCACTCGTCTGGTGTCATGATTCCAAACTAGGAGGACACAGGGGAGTGGCTGGCACTCATGACTATCTTCAAAGACATTTCTACTGGCCTACAATGAGAAGGGATGTAGAGCAGTACCTTCAGTCATGTATCGTCTGTCTGAGGAGTAAGTCATCCCGTAAACGACCAATCGGTCTACTGGAACCAAATGCTGTACCCAAGGGTCCCTGGAGCACGATTTCTACTGATTTCATAGTAGATTTACCCCCGTCTGAAGTATGCACCTGTGTCATGGTAGTAGTGGATTAATTTACCAAATTGGCTCACTTCTCCTCATTGCCTGGCGTCCCTACTGCAGCCAAGATGGCGGAAGTGTTTCTCCAAGACATATTCCTGTTGCACGGTCTACCTAACAAGATAATTTCAGACCGGGGTAGTCAGTACACCTCCCAGTTCTGGAAGGCCCTGTGTATCAGACTAGGTATCGAAAGAGCTCTCACCTCTGGATTCCATCCACAATCCAATGGACAAACTGAACGCTTGAACGGAACCCTGGAACAGTACTTAAGGTGCTTTATCAACTCCCAACAAGACAACTGGTGCACGCTACTCCCTCTAGCTGAATTCTCTTACAATAACTCCACACATGCCGCTCTGGGGTTCAGTCCTTTTTTTGGTACTTATGGTTTTCACCCTCGCTCCATTCTTCCTGTCTCGGGCCTCTCTACTAACGTACCATCAGTAGATTCTTCCCTCTCCCTCCTTAGAGAGACACACAAGAAGGTAGAGGAAGGCCTTAAGTCAGCCCAAGCCCGATATTGCATCCAAGCCAACAAACATTGTAGACCTGTACCAGGATGGGATGTGGGTACCCAAGTCATGCTCTCCACTAGATTTTTACCTCGTTGGGTACATCCCTCCAAGTTATCTCCCAAGTATCTAGGGCCATATGAGATCATACAGAAAATCAATCCTGTGGCTTTTCGCTTAAAGCTACCCAACACCGTAAAAAGGGTCCACCCTGTTTTCCATGCTTCCCAACTCAAGTCATTTCATGCTGACAAATGGGCACGACAGGTTAGACAGGCCCCGATTCCTCAGGGTTCCACTCGAGCTGAATATGAGGTTGCCCAACTCTGTGACTCCAGGTATCATAAGGGCAGGCTGGAATATTTGGTTAAGTGGAAGGGCTACCCTTCCTCGGAAAACTCTTGGGAACCCATCACACACATTAATGCTCCTGTCCTACTTCGCAAGTACCACTTCTTTCATCCAGGGAAACTATGGGGAGGAGCTTATAGGAGGGGGCATACTGTCATACCGCCAAGTTCCTGGCGTCTATGGATCCGCTGGCGACGCGGAACTTAGCTCCGTTCGCTTTGGCCACGCCCCCTGTTTCCTGGTTTCCCTTCCTCTGATTCTTATTGGTTGGGCGCTCCGCGGCCCGGTGTTTTAACCGCCCACTTCCGGGTCACGGATGCGTCGCAACGCTTCCGGTTTCGTCCGTTAGCTGAGTTGCTTGCTGCCTGTGGCTTTCTTCCGAGTCTCTCGCTTGTCTGCTGGTCGGGTCCTCGTACCCTGTCCGGCTCCTTCTGTTCTTCCTTCCTCCTTCCGCCAGTCCTATCTGTCTTTCTCTCACTCCCTTGGTTTTGCTTTCTTTCACCCGTCTCCCTTGCCCTCCTTCCAACTTGCTTACCCTCCCTCCTTCCCATCTTCACTTACTGCTTTTTTTTCTCCTCTTGTCTGCTCAGCTCATTCCGCTCTTCACTCGCCCACCTTCAGTATTGCTTGCTGTGACCTCCTGTGTACCAGACTCCGGCCTGTTCCCCTGGACTGCCTTTGCTTGCTGTATTAGTTACTTCCACTCCTTGCCTGTGTACCAGATCCTCGGACCACTTACTGGACTGCCTCCACGTGTTGCCTCCAGACACTTTCCACCAGCTCTTACCTTTCAAGTATTCCTGGTTCCACGCCTACAAGACACCCAACTATAATACAGGGGTTTTTTGTGCCCAAGGGTTTTTTCCCCTCTTGGTCGATCCCGGGGGTGGGGCCCCCTGGTCTCCCCTCTTTGGGGGGGCACGGTGGCTTCCTTCCGGGGTCGTCCCTATCTTCATAAAAAAAAGGTGTCAGCCCGAAGAAAAGAAAAGAAGGGTTCTTGGAAAGAAGAAGAAGGTGAGGAGTCGGGGGAGGGGGAGATTTCAGAAACTACACTTTCGGACGAAGATATCACCGGCCCCGGTGACAATATCATTCAATTTTGGTGAGACTAAACCTTTGTTTGCCAGAGCTCTTTCTGCTCCACTTACATAAAGATTAAATAAAGTAGGGGCTAACATACAGCATTGTCTTAGGCAATTGATAATAACTATCTCATTTGACAGCAGTCCATCTGAATTTAGGCAAACTTTTAGTCTTGTGTCTGAGTATATGGCTATAACTATTTCCAGCAGATGTTTTGCATGCCCAAATCACGCAACTTTCTCCATAGAGTAGGATGATCCACCAGATCGAATGCCATGATAAGATCCATTGAAGCAACACAAATCGACCTTGCACCCTTTTGGATTCCTTTGTTTTGCAAACAACGTAGAATCAGGACCCCACAGTCTGTGCCAGTATTTTTGTTTAAGGTTCAATATTTGATTTGTATTAATCCATTTCTGGATATCGGCTAAAACCAGCGACGCAAAAATGTTTGAGTCAGGGTCCGCAATCGCAATCGGTCTATAGCTGCTGGGGCTTGACCGTGGGCCTTTTTTTAAAGATTGGAAGGACAATAAACACTCTCCAAGATTGCGGTATAATCTTGATTTTCAAAACATCCTTAAAAAGAATGCACAGTACTCTAGCCAGTATAGAGGATTGAATTTCAAAACTTTGTTGGACAAGTTATTCGGGCCAGGAGCACCTGCATTTTTTGATCTCATAATTAGTCTGGACACAGTATCAACTGAGTTGTCCAATGACCATTCCAGTTTATCCTCAAAAACAATCTTCGAGATCTTAGCACTGCATCTGTATATGCTGGCAAAATATCTCAACCAAACCCCTTCTGAAATTGGATTTAGACTCAAGTCTTTCTGCGTTTGCTCTAAACTGTTAATAAGGTTCCAAAAAGTTGAAGAGTTATAACCCTTCAACGTGTTCAACACAATTTCTCCATCCAACAGGGACCTTCTTCCTCTATGACTAATTAACCAGGTCTTATAATATTGTTTAGTTTTTTTAATCAAATTCAGTATGTAAAGGTCATGATTCCCCATTTTCTGAAGTATCTGTAACTGATTCTGCATAGCTACTTTCTGTTCATGTACCTCAATATCACTATTGTGTCTGTATGCTTTCTTAGAAATCTTTCTTTCAGCCAAATTTCCTTTGATTCCCTGTATAGTTTTAACAATATATGGAGCGAAATACGTAACTGAATATCGCTGCATACGTTGTGATAGAGGAGACATATCATATTCATGAATCATGGTAGATGTAAACCTAACAGTTTTATTGTGTGTCCATTTTATTCTATTACCTTTGATGTTTATCAAGACACCTTCCTTATGATAAATAGGACTAACACTAGAGGTATTTACCGCTAAATCAATTGATAACATACTATGATCACTAAAGGAAGAGTCTATTACTGCAAAGGTCAACAAGCATTTGCTCAGTTCTCCAGAAAGAAAAATATAATCAATTACTGAGGCAGTACCCCTAGCTTTCCAAGTCTGTTGCTTATTATGAACCTATTCAAGACCCCAAGAATCCCCAAAATGTAACCATAGTGCATCTCTGAGTTTAGAGTTCCCACCTTTTAGAGTACTAGTAGCAATGTTAGTAGCAATGTTAGTTCTTAAAACATTTCCCACAACCCGGTCAACTGAGCAATCCGCATTCAGATCCCCAGCTGTAATAATTTGCCCCCCTTCATTGGCATAAAGCCATGAGTAAATCCTCATCCTCAGGTTGTTAAATTTAATCTCAAATTGGAGATCGTAGTGCTCCATTAGGTTTCAATATATATTGGCAATTAATAAAGAGAAACCTCCACCAAGAGGCCCAACTCTATAGATTACTATTAACATGGATTGCAAAACAGACCATTCCTCCTTTTTTTCAATTTGTGTTGATTCATTGTAAGCCAACAGTAAACCTCCCTTAGGTCAACTCTTAGCATCTCTAGATGCACAAATTTCAACTGCATGGAAACCTTCCCAACAGAACTTGCTTCGAGCCCACGTCTCCTGTAATAGTACAAACTCAAAAGTTGAGAGCTCATTCATCAATTTCTCATTGTTCATTAAATGGTAACACCCACGAGAGTTCCAACATACCAGCCTTAATTTGTTTGATATGCTATAGAGATTTCCCCAACTGTTTTAGAGTATTAATCGAGTCCCTTAGGGAGAGAGCTAACCACCTCCAATCGTGTTTATCCATATTCCCTTCACAGCTAGGGTTTATTGGCTCATCTTTTGATGCCCGAGCCGTCCCTTCTCCTATCCTTAAACCACCTTCGTGGACCTCCCCCAAGTATGTTGGTGTTTTGTATGGAAAAATGTCAAAACCCCTACACTGCAGTGCTTCCGCTTCTATCAGCAACAGGGCCCTCACCAAAGAAGATGGAATAACCAGCCGGACAAAGTCATTTCTGTCATATGTATGTTTGTGAATATAGTCCACCAATAATATGTCGGATGATGATATTAATCTCAATTCAAGGATAGTTGCAAACAGGGATAGAATATAAGGCCTATTCAAAGATACAGAACCACCCTCATTAAATAAAGATCTCAAAATAAGGCCTGGTTGTTCAATTAAGGCCAGTTTTCTAAAATCATAATCCATGTTCACATTCCCAATATACTTCTGTATACCCACATCTTCCTTGGTGTAACCCTCTAGATCTTGATTTATGTCAATAGGTATTGCTTGCACCTTCTCTTTTGTATGTTGACTTTCCGCCAGTACCTTTTGTACAATACGTGTCACTGCTTCTTCATTTAGTTGTGTATAGACTTGATCCTTGTCGCTTGACTCTTTAATATTAATAGAGTCCACATTATGTTGCCTAGTAAGATCAATAGACAGCTCAAGTTCTGAGGCACAGCTAACATTTGTAAAGCGATTACTGTTACCTTTACTCAAGACTTATGACCTAAACCCGTATTAACGGATTTAGTCATAACCCTCCTTTTCAAAATAATTGGATTTAAAGTAGTAGTTATTAGTTGAGCTTTCTTATCCACCACCTCCAAATCTGTGCAGATCTTTTTGTTATCGAGTAACCTGCTGCTATCATTCACACATAAAGGGGTTCCGATCCAAGGAATGGCTGTCGGATTTTTGAAAATCTCAAATATGTCATTCAATCCATGTTCTAGGGTTTTCAGTTGCATTTCAATCTTACAGTGATTTTTTTTGTTTTTCATTGCATCAGACAAGTTCTCATCGCCTTCTATGTATTCACTTTGGGTAGCCTGATCACTTTTATGTATACAGTTGGGGGACACCGCCACATTCTCACTCACCTTTTTAGGTTTTTGTGTGAAAACGTCTGACATCTCGATTTATCTACTATCCTCCTCAATTGTATTTTTAAAGTCTGTATCCCTAAGAAATGTCCTAGAGGATTTATTCACTTTTTTAAGTTCAGACAATTTTTTCTGTTTCAATTTTTTTTTCTTGTTCTTTAGTTCGTTTCATTTTAAAATGTACGGGCTCATCCGGCGGCACCATCGGATGTGCACCCACCTCCTCGTCTTACAAAGTCCTTCCCAAGTGAGCCTCATCATTCATTGTCTCACCGGTCATAGGCGTAGGCTCGGTGATCACAATTACTTCGCCCAGCACTGGAGACTGAATTATAGACTCTGTTGTTACTCCCTCCAGCTTCTTATCAACATTAGAAGCTTGTTTCCCCAGCTCAGTGTTCACCAACACCGCCTGAAGTGCTTCACCTATTTTGGTGGGTAACTGGCCAAATTCAATTGAAACTCTGTTAAGCATATCAGTCTGTTTGCAGAGTTCGAACAGCATTAATCTGTTGAATATGCCCAACATAGTTGTCAAATCCGACCCCTTTTCGCTACCATTCACGTCATCAGCAAGAATATCAGTTTTCGCCTCTGAATACAGATCTTCGGTAAGGAAAATTTGTGGTGTATCAATGAAAGAGTCTCCTGGGCTAAAACTGTTTCCAGGTCTCACTCCCCGTGGCGGAGGACTCCTTTTGGATTTGTCATTCGATATTGCCATTGGCAAGTCCTCCTTAAACAAAGGTTGGGAATTATCCACGCTGCCACTGAATTACATTCGGTAGTTTTTAGAACATTTGAGCAAGCCTTGGCACGTTGCAGGAGTTCCTCCTCATCTTCACCAGGTGAAGGGAGAGGCAGCGCAACTACACGCGCCAGACTCGCTCATCATGAGTTGACAGCAGCAAAAAAGTCTGCACCTGGCTCCTTCCTAATTGGAGGGATTTTATTTCTCTTCATGATCAATTCGCAAGGCACGAAATATAATAATGATTTTGCTAATGTGTAAATGAAATCCTTCACAAAGAGAAAAATATATATAGATAATAAACAATTATTCAATAAGTCCTCATTACAAGGCAAACTTCGTAAGCAACAAACAACAAAATTAACTCAAAAAGTATATGCACCAAGTTATAATGCCAAAATAGTACAAGCCCGTCCTCGGCCCGAAACACCCAAACAGCAAAACAGCCTTACACTTGTAGTCCACACTTCTGGTGCGCGCGCACTGGTGCACGGCTTTTGATACAATCAACCACAAGACCATCCTTTAAAGGATTGGAAAAATAGGGAGAGCTGCCAAAGTAGTGGTGGACTGGTTTGATTCCTTTCTGTAGGATAGAACCCACCAGGTGACCCTGGGAGCCTTGCTATCGGAACTAATACAGCTGAGCTGTGGAGTACCCTAAGGGTCAGCGCTTTCACCTCTGATTTTTAAGCAGTATATTCGACCACTGTTTGACATCTTGAGGAAACATGGCCTACGTTTCCATTCTTAAGCCGACGATACACAGATTTATGTGGAGACAGTGAATCTGCCCGAAGCATTTGAAGGGATAAAAAAATGGATGGCATGCAACCAGTTGCAGCTTAATGCAGCAAAAACAGAGGTGATACTGTTCAAATCAGAGAAAAAGAACAAAAACATAGAACTAAATATGACACCACAGATTCTGGGCGAAGAGATTCCATTCACAAAGAATGTGAAAACCTGGATTTATATGGCAAGAGAATCTGGCTAGTGAGGCACAGGTAGGGGCCAAAGTAAAAGCCACATACCATTCCTTACGGATGCTCAGAAACATACTCCCCTTCATAGCAGCCCAAGGTCACTCTGTGGTTGTAGGAGCGCTGGTATACTCACATCTTGACTATTGTAATAGTCTGATGATAGGGATTCCAGCGAAACAGATGTTGAGACTTCAGAGGGCACAGAATGCAGCAGTTAGACTTATAGCCCACTTAAAGAAAAGAGATCATGTTTCAACATCTCGGAGAGCACTCCATTGGCTTATGGTGGAGGATCGAGTAAAATTTAAAGTGGCATGCCTAATGTATAAGTGCTACTATAAAACTGCACCCAGATACCTGATCACAAGAATTCACCATCACCAACCTACTAGAGACCTCCGGTCAGGAGATAAACTTCTGGTGGATGTTCCACGTACCAAATGTACCTCAAAAGGCGATAGGAGGTATTCTGTATCTGGCCAAAAAATATGGAACGAGCTACCCGTTGCCATACGATCATGTAAGTCTCTAGAGGGTTTCAGGAAAGAGTTGAAAACCTACCTATTCAAGTGAACCTAACTATAGGGCATATACAGCCCCCCTCAGCTCCCCACAGCCAAATGTAATTTCTTAGTTAACAACTGCGCCCGAATGCAGTTTGGTCTGCCTGGTGCGCGTTTAGAAATAATCAAAAATCAAAATCACGTGCACTGTTGATCAAATAGGCGTTCAAATAGGCGTTCTTGGCATGGGTGGGAGGGGCCGTGATACGCTTCAAGACAGGTGAATCTAAAGTGCGGAAAAACAAAATAAGACCAAAGAAAGATCAAGAAAGTCCGAAGAAAGTACGGAGTAACGAGGACTGCAATATGCAGAGAACGTGAGATTAGGAGCAAAGTCTTTACTTGATTAGAACATATGATCCACACTTCTGGTGAGTGTGCACCGTGGATCAAATAGGCGTTCTTGGCACGGGTGGGAGGGGCCAAGATGCGCTACAAGACAGGTGAATTTGATTAGCAAAGTTACGGCTCACATCGTTGTCCCGTGCTTCCTCTTACACATGGAGGGGTTCGCTCAGCATACGCAGCCAAACAGCCTTACACTTGTGGTCCACACTTCTTAGTCAACTTTTTAAAATTGTTCAGCACTAAAATGAACAACTTCCTTTTCACACGAAAATCCTTTCCAATAATTGCCCCTAATTTTGTTGCTTTTGCAAGAAACGCTTTACATGAACACAGTCTGATTTCACACCTCTACAAAAATTTGAGAACACTTAAGAATGAAACATTTTTTATGCACATTCCTAATCCTGATTTTCCTCTTTTAAATGTCTCCCATTTCTTCATTCGCTGTAATGGTGTTGATACACGCTGTGTAATAACAGTCTTACTTGAAATCAGAGTGCTTCTACTAGGTTCAGTAGTTGACATGACATCTCTATCAAATTGTACATTTTCGCATACCTGCTCTTTGCAATAGAGTACCAGATTTCTCTCATTGCAGCTTTGTACAGAACATGAAACATCAGCCTCAACATGTTCAGATATAGACACTTTACTTCCCTTCAAATACTTTTCCTTTCTTCTGTAGTGTGAAGACAATTCCATTGAAGGCATTTTAATCTATACTCCAGATAAAAGAACAACAGAGTGAATACTGAAACTTCAAAAATAATGTGCACCCATAAAAAACATTAAATATACAATCAGTGTAATATATGATTATTTAATGGCAACTGTAGGGCACAGAAACTCTCTGGCAACACAGGTAAGAAGCAGGTGTCATATAAAAAGGGACACATAGCTGAGGTGTACTGTTTGTTTATATACCCACCCCTTCAAGCTCCATTCAAGCTCCATTCCAAAGACCTATACCCGTTAACACCCACTGACTACCAATAACCATTCAAAATGCATCTTCCTGGTAAGTCTTTCCACTTAATTCTTTCACTAGACTCGCATCCTATGCTTACTGATCACACTCAAAGAAATGTCTACTTGACCAATGCTTTAATGCATTCCATTTACACCACAGCTCAGGTTGAAGTCTTTGTATGAAAGAGAAAAAGAATATAACTGTATTTGCATTCAGCATATCTGCTGAAATGGATTAGCATTCTTAATCACAACATAAAGACCCGGCAACCTGCAGCTTTCAATATGTTGTTGCCTACAACTCCCATAATCCCTCAACACTCTCTGTACCAGCTAAAGCTGCTTTAAACTGTACAACAAAACTTATGACAACAGGTTGCAGAAACCTAAATATCTCTATTGGATTTTTATAATCCATCCATTATGTTGTATACCCTTGGGGTGAACTGAACATTAGGTTCTAGAAGTCTAAGGATCTCTTTACAATACTTTGGGCCCGATTCATGGAATAAATCTGCGCAGGAAACGGGGCGCTGTTGTGCAAAACGAGTGCAAGCTCCCATTTTCCAATTCATGGAACACATTGCGCATGGCTTACCTGAGGCGTGCGTTGAATTCCGCGCGGGTCCATTATATCACTGCAACAATACGAACGCCATGCACGACACGCCCAGTGAAGGCGCACACCATCCAGTTCACACACCTAAAAAGGGGGCGGAACATGTGGAATAGGGAACAACAAGCGTAAATGTGGGTGTTACGTGGGAAGTACCACAGTAAAATACTTGCAACGCCCACACGCGCGCTAACAACACGTATTCATGGTATTGAACTGGGCTCTCCAGCGTGCAGGAAAAGACGCTCTAATCCGGAAATACGTCCGCCAGGAGAAAGCAGGTGTAAGCGCCTCTGCACACCAAAAACAATGCATAAAGAGCACGTGCAAACACAAACGCGCGTATGCAGCTACAATGAATTTACCATTCCAGTGATCGTGGGACACCGCAGGAGGAGGAGGATAGCCAGGCCTTGCATTTTATTACCCAGGCCCAGCCTTTTTGGGATGCCTGATGACCAGGCCTATGGCAGGTATTGATTTCCACCTCATATCATCCTAGACCTGGTCACTGAGTCGGAGGATGACCTTACATCACCCACCCTGTGCTCCCAAGCACTGAGCCCCTTGGAAAAGGTGCTCAATGTACTGCATTTTTTGGCCACTGGGCCATTTCAGCAAACAACTGCCATAGTTGGGGGTGTTTCACAGGCCACGCAGTCACGCTGCCTACACCAGGTGTTGGCAATCATGACTGCACGCCCCTCAGTCCACAGGCATATATACATGCCCAGAACACCCGCAGAAAGGCAGGCCATGGTCCAGGGTTTCTATGGGGTGGCACACTTCCCTAAAGTGCTTGGTGCCATTGATTGCACCTATGTGGCCCTACGTCCACCCAGGGCCAGAGAGCAAATCTATCACAATTGCAAGCACTGGCATTCCATCAACGTGCAGGTTGTATGTGATGCCAAGGAAATCATCACCTCTGTATATGCTAACCATCCATGGTCCACCCACGATAGTTTCATCTACAAAATGTCACCCCTACACGGGGCCCTGAAAGCTGGGAGGCATGGCAACACATGGCGCATTGGTGAGTACAAATGGCCCGCCAATGGCACGCATATCTCATGCAGACTAAAGCACATCAATGACAACCCATCTCACCTCCACAGGGGACAGTGCCTACCCTCTGAGCACCTACATGATGACGCCAATACAGAACCACACCATCCGAGGTAAGATACAACGCAGCCCATATTGCAACTAGGGCCATAGTGGAGCACACTTTCGGAGTACTAAAGTCACACTTCCGCTCCCTTGATCAATCTGGTGGACAGCTACTATATGCACCACCAGTAGTGTGCAGGATCATTTTTCACCTAAAATCCAACCCATGCTGAGTGCACACAGCCCTGGCACATGCCAGACCACAATCAATGATGACAAACAGACAAACATCTGTCTAAGCCTTACCACCCTGAGAATGTGGCTTTGGAAGTGCCACATTGTGTGCATTCCCTAGCACTAAAAGCAACACAATCTGGCTCGCACAAAAGGGACTCATGGAAGAAGGAGCTTCCAACCACCACCATGCCAAAGCAACCATCTAAATGCTGGTATGTCACCCAAACCCCCACACAATTCATGTCACCTGTTCTACACAACGTTCGATGGCATGCAATTCCCAAGCAGAGAAACAAATTCCCAATACATAACATCACTGCCACAAAGTGATGAACAATCAATGAACCAAGTCCATGAATCAACCCACCACGTCAACTAAACCCAACAATGTACACAGGAAACACAATTGGCCAGTACAACATACCAGACACACAGCACCCAACAGTGAAGCCCTCATCCCGTGACCAGACACAACTGCACTCGTGCTACAATGTTGTGCAGCGATTTGTGCATGTCACCCTTGGACATACGTGTGTTCCAGACAACCAAAGGGATCATCAAATTGTATACAGCCGTAAGGCCAACACCATTGAAGACAGACAAGCAAATAAATGAAGTTAACACAACAACAAGGTATGGGACTAAATGCACAAACCAAAAGGGACAAACAATCATGATTCCCACTATAGATGTATAGACATGTTGGACTTGAGACTGCCCACAGATATCATGGAAGCCCATTGCCAATGTGTAAGTTACTTTCACACGATGCACTCCTTGCAAGCCCATGGAAACGGGAAGCAGGAGGTGCACATGAGTCTGGACAAACAAGGAGGGTACCAACACGAGATAAGAGACAAGCCTGCATGGGTCCAGCTGGAAACCACAGTGGATGCCTTTGGATGCCACACAAAGCAACACGCTGTCACATAAATGCACAATAGACAGAAAAAGAAAATAAAAGAGAAAAATCAAAATTGCCCATGTGGGACATGTGGGGGGGCACCCAGAAGGGAGGAGGTGCAGGGTCACACCAACATCCACATGTGTGGATGATGTGTGGAAATAAAAGCCCTCCATGGGTTAATGGGCCGCACAGCTATCACGGATCAGGAGACCTGTCGCTGCTGTTGTCATAATCTGGTGGTGCATCTGAATGTGGAAGTGGCATGGGAGGTACACCATGTATGGTCCTGGTCTGGTCCTTGATGGCAGTGGCCACGCGGGACTGAGATGCATGCAGCTGGAACCTGATGGCTTGGAGGTCTCCATGCAACACCTCACAGATGCATGCAGTTCCTCCATGACGGCACGAGTCATCAGTTGCAACTGCTGTTCAGACCGCCTACTGCTGGATGCCTCGAGTGCAGCCAGTGTTGTCCTGACAGACCTATACTCCAACCTCAGGGCTTCCCTGTGGGCCCGACCCTCTGCAGCCAAGGAAGCACGCAGATCCCTCAGGTCCGCCCGTCGGCTCCTGTTGCTGGCCAGCATGTTCAGCCTGTGTGAGCGGCAGGTGGACCGCAATGCCTGCTGCTGGTGCTCCACCTGTCCAGCCGGGGCGATCATGAAATTGGCCACCCTATCCATGCCCTGAGCCAACATTTCCTGTGAAGTAGCCTGTTGTCGTGCAAAATCATACATGGACTGCTCCCACACAGTAAAGCCAGTTGATGCATGGCCACCGCGTTGGCGGACCCCACGCCCGCCCTGGCCAAGGGAACCTGGCCCTTCATGTGATGGTGCTGCCTGTGGCTGCAGGACTGCATCATTCCCCTGATCAGCTGGCCCAGGCCCAGGAGTCAAGACTGTGGAGTGTGGCCCTACAGCCATAACCACCACAGATGGACGCACCAACACAGACTGGCCCTTTGAAGGGTTTTCCCCTCCTTCAGACGCTTGGGATGAAACAGGATCCACACTCCGTGCACTCACCTGCACCATCACAGAAGCATCCATGTCTGTTACACCAACAGAGCCATAGGCATCTTCAGAGGCTGACTCAGACTGAGTAACATCCAGGATGGCTTGCAAAACTAGTGGATTGTCATGGGCTACCACCCCACGTCCTCCACTGGGGGTTGGTCGTGGCTCACTATCCTGTACCTCCTCCATCTCCTCCTCTGCCTCCAGTGCCTCATCACTTGCACATAGACAGAAAAACACATGATTAGTCATGGAAACAGCGTAGAGCATACACATGGCCACCAGAATGTCAACATGCAAGACATCAACCTGCCTGTCACAATCTCACACACGTACGCCGTGTCAATGCAAGTGATGGACAGCATGAAAGAAGACATGGACATGCATGGGAAGGGCAGAAAAACATTTGGTGCATGGTGCCCAGCACCTGCTCCAACCATAGAGTACCTGAATGGCATAGTCCATACACTGACACCCATGATGTAAACACACATATGCCATGTATCATAGCCTTCCCTTGATCTGCTAAATGCAACAGATGTAACATTCATACCACTGTCAGAGAGCCATGAATGAGGGATGTGACATGACATGATATATAACACAGAAACTCCTACACACAAGTCCCACAAGGTGCCACGATGCAAGGCTGCAGTGAAATGTTGAATGTGGACACACACGTCCCATGAGTCCATGTCACATCGACACCAGTCAAGTAAAAATGCATGTTGCAGGTGATCCCAGTGGATGTAAGTGGGAGTGGCCCATGCACCAGAGGTGAACATCACACAAATCAAACACAACACACTGACAACCCATGGGAATGTAGCGGCCAGGTGGAAGTGGAAGTGCATACATGTGTCAATAGCGTGAAGAGGGTTGTAGGTGTACATCCAACCTTCCTCGAGTGTGGTGTATGGCGTGGATGCAGTGCACATGTAAAACTGTCGGCTCAGAGGGCTGTGCCTGAGGACAAAGTTTAGGCAGGTGACTAGTGCATTCCATAATTTATCGTGGACGTCAGCAGGGGTGCAGAGTAGTGAAAGCACAACACATGTCCAATCACCGTAAGAGGGACCTGACCTGGATAAGGATCACCTACAGTCCAAATCAGGCACAGAGCCCATACCAGAGGGAGGCCACTGCCAAAGAGAGACCCTCACCACCAACTGATTTCAATGTGAGAAGTGATTGACCCTGAGTGAACAGTGAAGGTATAATCACAGCCCATGATAGGTAAGCCAATGCGGAAGATGGATTTGAAGTAACTCTGCCCACAGCTCCCAGATGTACCTGTGGACATTGCACCATGAAGGAAATCAATAGCCGTACCCGCTGTGACCCAATGCCAATATCACAATCCTATGGAAATGCAACACCTGCCCCCAAGACAAAAGAACAACCCACACAGTCCAGCTCAGGATGAGTTGCCGAGCACAGTGAGTAGGAGCACAAATATACTGCTAGAGGACTTTGCAGTACCACACCACATGTATGACCAGTCCCCTGGAGACTGCGGGCCGCCGTGGGGAGGTGGGGAAAGGGAGGCCACCCGAGCGGAGGTTCGGCTGGCAGGATGAGCAATCAGAGACGTCAGAGATGAGCATAGAGAGGGACAATGTTGAGTGGCATATGGTCACAGCCCATCAGACATCACAGGTTTGATCAGGAAGAGGGCCAAGAGGACCCAGACAGAGGGTGTAACTGCAGGATTGAGCACGTGTGCAGATTTCCATTGTCATGGAGTGCAGCACATCATGCATGCGTAGGCTGCAGGACAAGAAGTACGTGTCAGACCACCATGACATGGTACACCCATGGTAGTCATGTGAATGCATGCAGAACTGCCAGACAATCAACACACGGCCATGATGCAACAAACACATGTCCTTGACACACACCCACCACCACTCACCAGACATTGCCTCATAATTTGGAAGGTCCCCCATGCCCTGGATCAGCTCCACATCAATCATCTGACTAGCGATGTCCTCATTTGGAGTGAGTACTTCTTCCTCCACTGCTGGTCCACCTCCTGTTACCAGAGTGGAGGAGTAGTTGGCCCCCATCTTACCTTTGGCTCGGCGCCGGAGGTCATTCCAGTGCTTCATTGCCTCAGAAGCTGTGCGCCTCTCAGTGCCCAGGGCGCTGATGTGATCGGCAACACACTGCCAGTGGGCCATATGCTGGGCGTGCGTATGAGTGCTACCTGCCCGCACAAGCAGTTCAGCCTCGTGTTCCCGCACGTAGTCCAAGAGGATCTGGATCTCTGCATCACTGAAGCTCCTCTTCCTCACCGTATGAGTCCCCTGTGCTGTGCCTCGGGACTGAGCCTGTTTGCCTACTGCCCGCCTACCCTTCCCGCAGGGTTGTGCAGTCCCTGTGGGGCTGGGACCACTTGGGTCACTAGGGGCTGGAGCACTGGTGGCCGGGGCTGAGGCATCAGTCACTGATGCTGTGAGTGGAGGTGGCCCTGCAGGCATGTGTGTCTGTGTGCTGGTGGCAGGTCCTTGCAGCACACGCCTCTTGGCCTTGGTGACATGGATATGTGCCCCTTGGTCTCCCTGGGCCGCGGCCAGGACCACAACATGCATGGCAGGAGGTCCCTGAGCCTGGGTGGCCGGTGCTGCAGCTGCCCCTGCAGCTACCAGACCCTGGCTGGTAATGCCAGCAGATGGAATTGCTGGCCCTGGTTTGCTGGCACTGGTGGCATGTTCCTGCAGCACACGCCTCTTGGCATTGGTGAAATGGACATGTGCCACTTGGTCTCCCTGGCCGGGGCCGGGACTCAACAGGCATGGCAGGAGGACCCTGAGCCTGGATGGCCGGCGCTGCAGCTGCCCCTGCAGCTACCGGACCCTGGCTTGTCAGGACAGCAGATGAAATATCTGGCCCTGGTTCGCTGGCGCTGATGGCAGATCCCTGCAGCACACGCCTCTTGGCTTTTGGGACATAGACATATGCCCCTTGGTCTTCATGGGCTGGGGCCGGGACCACTACAGGCATGGCAGGAGGATCCTGAGCCTGGGTGGGCGGCGCTGCAGCTGCCCCTGCAGCTACCGGACCCTGTTGAGAGGGGGCATGTCCCTCCCTGCATGGACCCGGTAACCCCGGATCCCTCAGCCACCTCTGCCAGCTCCAGCACTGCGGCCCCTTTGGCTACCTCTGACAGCTCCAGGACCTCAGCCCCCTTGTCTACCTCTGCCTCCCTTCAAACCTTTTCTCCTCCCAGTCATTGCACAGATGGAATGATGCAATGGAGGGTGCAGCAGACAATTGACCTGTGCTATTGGAGTGAGTGGGCAGGGTACGGGATGTTAAACGTACATGCGTGCCCAAGCAAGGCTCTGTGTGACGCCTGGTGAAAAATGGACGAGTCGCACAATGCTCAGGCACCCCAAAAAAAAAAATCAATGTGTACGTGACCCATTGGCAGCCCATGCCGATGTCCTCATTTGGAGTGAGGAAAAAACGTCCCGCAGTACGTGTGGCACCCAGCAACACAAAAATTGCATACGCGAGGAACACGTAGGCTACTGTCTGCCAAAAATGGGGTACGCAACACACGGGGGAAACCACAGAATGAAAAATGCGTGCGCGACTCACCGTCTGCCTCGTAGAAAGAAAGAAAACACAAGCGCATGTGCGCGTAGGCATCTTCCCCGCCAAAACAAGAAGTACGCACAGTAGTGAACTCGTTGGTGTGAACCCACAAAGAAGTATAGTTCACGCGTCCGTCCCCACAAAAAGCACATACAGTGCACTGTTGTCCTACGCAGACCTTTAAACCGATACTGAACGGCAACGTCCAACGTCTGAGGCGTGTCACGTAACTTACGCGCTTAGGGCCTTTCCTCCGATTACACGCTTACACTCTGTTTCCGGCTGGCCACCCAAAAGAACACGGAACACCCATGCTCCTGCCTACAAGGCCATTTACCTGCCTCCAACTGCCCCAAGCTGCCTCCTAGAGCCATCTGCTGCTGCCAGCCCACTCTGTGTGCCTGCTGCCCACGTGCCCTGCATTTTGGTGCCTGCTCTGAATCCATGGCCAGTGATCCTGTTGTTGTGACCATCTCTGCTGATCCTGAAGACTCCCGACTGCCATACCCCCGCTCTACAGCCCAGCCCCAGGACCACCTTGCCCACTCACACCTGCCTCGGAGGTTGCCATGTATGACCCAACACCCTCTGAGGCAAGTGGCAACCCCCCGGCAGAAAGGCAGAGGGCTGTCAGCTTCTCCTCCACAGAAGTTGGCATCCTGGTGGAGCAAGTCCTGGGGCATCATGATGCCATCTTCCCTGGACCATCGCGAGTCGACAAGGAAGGGCGGAGGAAGATCTGGGTAGACATCGTGGGTGCCATCAACGCAGAGGGGGTGGCACCCCGCGACTACCAACATGTACGTAAGCACTGGGAAGACTTCAAGTCCAGGACCCACAACAAGGCCCGGCGCCTCCTCAAGGCAGTTGATGATTGAGCGAGGCACCAGGGCCAGTTGACCACTGATGAGATGAGGGTCCTGGAGCACTTCTACCCAGCACTGTAGCCCCAGTTCTTTGAGTTGGTGCTCCGTCTGGAGTCGACTGGTAAGTGTTCATGTGTTCTTGTCCACCATACTGCATGTGCATGTTGACGTGTGGCTGGAGTGTGCGCCTTGACCCTATGTCTGGCATGCCACCTGTACAGATGTATGTGTGCATGTCCCAGACAGTGCTGCATGTGAGTCCATTCAAGCGTGTGCCACATCAATGGTGTCTGTGTTGCAATGCATGATGCATAACGGCATTTAGTGACGTGCACATGTTTGCATACCTGTGTCTGGACTGGGGCATGCAAGAGGTGTGACACATGGGTGCTTATGTCACCATCATGGACATGCATGGTGTACATGTGCTTGTGTCTGAGTAGTGAGTGTGTGACTGGCCAACCCCATGGATGCATGACACATGAGTATCTCAATGCGTGATTGACTCATGCGGCCCCAGTTGTCCCCAAGTGTACTGTGACGGGAGGTATACATGGCCTGATGCATGACTGTCAGGTGATGTGTGTGTATTTGATCTGCATGTACCATGATGCATGTGAGGTTCAGCCCCTCTTCTGATGTGCTCGCATTGCCTTGTACATGGATGTGAATGTTTGCTGCACATGACATGCATGTTTGTGCATGTGTGTTGCTTGCACTGACCTGTGTGTTGGGGAGGGTGATGATGGTTGTGACGCTTGACGGTGCCACTCATGTGCACTTGCTTTGTGTCAAGCAGACATTTGTTCGCTACACTGATGCTTGTGTTCAATGTCTCCATATCCACAGCGACGATGGAGGAAGAGGGCGGAGTTGGCGCTGTGGAGCACCGCAGCAGGGATGCCTCCACCAGGCACTGACGCAAGGCCCAGTTGTCCTCCCAGGTTATGTCATCTTCCGGGAGCGAGGAGGCTGGTGCAGCGTCAGAGTCATCGGCCGCAGCTGCTGAGGGGAGGCCCAAGAGGGTGAAGTTGGTTGTGGCCTCCTTGGCAGTGGGAGGGACAGGTGAGACCACACAGGGGCAATCCGATGCGGAAGACAGTGGGGATTCATCCAGTTTGGTGGTGGTGGAGGAGGAGGCCACATCAGCCCAGCACATGGGGCACGGTGGGAGTGATGAGGTAGGGGTTCCTGGTGCAGTCCAGGTTCAGGGGCCAGAGGCAGTGCAGGTCACCATGGAGCTGCGACTGCACCTGTGTGCACCTGCGGGCATGCCTCAGGAAGGACCCATCTGCAGGTGGCAGATGTATCCACGGAAACAGATCTTTCACTACCTGCGGATGAGGCAATCGTGACAGGGTTGAACCTGTGCTAGCCGGTATTGCAAGGCGTACTGGCAGCATTCGTGATGATGTGCAGGCTTCCAATCGGGGCTTGCACATCATCACAATAAGGTCTGTCGCCTCATCAACTGGCTAGCACAGTTCATGGTCACGAATGTGCCACGTGTGCTGCCACTGCTGCGACCCCCTCCTCCTCTTCCTCCTCTGTGCACCAGTCGTCCTCCCTGCCATTTTCCGGCCCAGATACCATCAGGGCTCCTTGTGTACCTGTCCCAACCCCGGCGGCCAGTCTGGTGGAGACCACATCCCTGCCTCAGTCGGGAGTCGAAGGAGCATCATCAGAGGTGGTCACCGCAGCAACAGGACCAATGGCAATGGAGGAAGTCCAGGCACCAAGCAGCAGAGCACATGCACAACAGCCCAGGGGTTGTCATCATCCCGGCGCAGGAACCGGGATTTTCAGCAGTAGCAGGCTCTTCGGGGCCTTCAACATCAGAGGGGCAGGTATCGGCCATTGGGCAGGAGGGAAACGTGCACCTTAACACAAGGATGTCTTCCATGTTGGAGCGAATAGGCCAGCAGATCGGAGCAGAGCAGTAGCGGGCACAGGGGGCACGACTCATCATCACCAGGGCGGAGAACACCTTGCATCGAGCGGAGAGGTGGGCCGAGTTCCTCGAGGAGTCTCGCAGGGAGTTTGAGAGGAGCACGATGGAGTCCCTGCGGGCCCTCGAGGGGAGAGCACAGGCCCGCCAGAGGGAAATAGACGCAGAGTTTGATGATGCCCTGGCTGAAACTTTTGGGGAAAATGGTGAGTCATAGGACTAGCCCGCTGCCTTTATAAATAGTTCTTTAGGAGTAGGTTTCATTTTTTTTTTTTTTATTTGGAGTTCATGGACTTTGCTCCAAATCTTATAAAAAGTTCTTTCTTCTTAGACTTGTTATGGATGTTAATTTATGTTTGGGATCATGGACTATGGAACTTTGTATATAGTTGGACAAATATATTTTTTGTAAATGTTTGGTTCACCATGGAGAAATGTTTTTTTACAATTTGAGAAGCATCAATGGTCATTGACCACTGTTTTTGAGTTTTTCATTTCTTACATCACATTTCTTTTTGGTTTCAATTTTATTTTCATTTGCATTACATTCATGTTAATTTTACTGGTTGTCTTTTAGTTAGTGTGAGTATTATACATTAATAAATGTTTATACCTTAAGATCCAAGTGGTGAATGCTCTCAATGCTTTGGTGCATGTCTCACTCTTCCTTGGCTCTGTTA
Source organism: Ambystoma mexicanum (assembly GCF_040938575.1). Lineage (NCBI taxonomy): Eukaryota > Metazoa > Chordata > Amphibia > Caudata > Ambystomatidae > Ambystoma > Ambystoma mexicanum. The sequence continues at coordinate 912,825,728 of NC_090929.1, forward strand.
CATGTCCCTGCTGTTGAGCAATGTTGTTCATGTGTGTGCAAACATGCATGTGTGAATTTGTGATTCCCATGCCATGGGGCATGTACTGGGGAGCAGGACCAATGGATGGGTGTTGAGGTGCACTGTGGTGGGGGCAGCATGTGGTGGCATTTTAGTGGACGTATGCTACATGATTGCATGTTAGGCCAATGTGTTGGGGGGGACATGAGTCGGGGCCTGCCTGCAGGTTGCCGTCACTGGTGGGGGTGGCGGGACATGAGTCGGGGCCTGCCTGCAAGTTGCCTTCACTGGTGGGGGTGGAGGGGACATGAGTCGGGGCCTGCCTGCGGGTTGCCGTCACTGGTGGGGGTTGGGGGTCATGAGTCGGGCCTGCCTGCAGGTTGCCGTCACTGGTGGGGCTTGGGGACATGAGTCGGAGACTGCATGCGGGTATTCTCACAGGTGATGGGCGGCCCTTGTGGTGTGGGCTGCCTGCGGGGTATGGTCACAGGTGATAGGGGGGCACTTGTGGTGTGGGCTGCCAGCAGGGTATGCTCACGGGTGAACTGCCCGCAGGGTATGGTCACGGGTGATGGGGGGCCCTTGTGATGTGGGCTGCCTGCGGGGTATGGTCATGGGTGAGCTGCCTGCGGGGTATGGTCATGGGTGATGGGGGACCCTTGTGGTGTGGGCTGCCTGCGGGGTATGGTCACGGGTGATGGGGTATCCCTTGTGGTGTGGGCTGCCTGTGGGGTATGGTCATGGGTGATGGGGGATCCCTTGTGGTGTGGGCTGCCTGCGGGGTATGGTCATGGGTGATGGGGGGCCCTTGTGGTGTGGGATGCCCATGGAGTATGGTCATGGGTGAGCTGCCTGCAGGGTACGGTCACGGGTGATGGGGGGTCCCTGTGGTGTGGGCTGCCTGCGCGGTATGGTCACAGGTGAGGTAGGCCCTTGTGGTGTGGGCTGCCTGTGGGGTATGATCACAAGGGATGGGGGCCCCCTTGTGGTGTGGGCTGCATGCGGGGTATGGTCACAGGTGATGGGGGTACCCTTGTTGTGTGGGCTGCCTGCGGGGTATGGTCACAGGTGATGGGGGGTCCCTTGTGGTGTGGGCTGCCTGCGGGGTCTGGTCACGGCTGAGCTGCCTGCTGGGTATTGTCACGGTTGATGGGGGGGTCTCTTGTGGTGCGGGCTGCCTACGGGTATGGTCACCGGTGATGGGGGGCCCTTTGTGGTGTGGGCTGCCTGCAGGGTATGGTCACGGGTGAGCTGCCTGTGGGGTATGGTCACGGGTGATGGGGGGCCTTGTGGTGTGGGCTGCCTGCTGAGTATGGTCACGGGTGATGGGGGGTCTCTTGTGGTGTGGGATGCCTGCGGTGTATGGTCACGGGTGATGGGGGGACCCTTGTGGTAGGGCTGCCGGCGGGGTATGGTCAGGGGTGATGGGGGTCCCTTGTGATGTGGGCTGCCTGTGGGGTATGGTCACGGGTGATGGGGGGCCCTTGTGGTGTGTGGGCTGCCCGTGGAGTATGGTCACGGGTGAGCTGCCTGCGGGGTATGGTCACAGGTGATGGGGGTCCTTGTGGTTTGGGCTGCCTGCGTGGTATGGTCACAGGTGAGGGGGCCCCTTGTGGTGTGGGCTACCTGCGGGGTATGGTCACAAGTGTTGGGGGACCCCTTGTGGTGTGGGCTGCCTGCAGGGTATGGTCACGGGTGATGGGGTGTCCCTTGTGGTGTGGGCTGCCTGCGGGGAAAAGTCACGGTGATGGGGGGGTCCCTTGTGGTGTGAGCTGCATGCGGGGTATGGTCACGGGTGAGCTGCCTGCTGGGTATTGTCACGGGTGATGGGGGTCTCTTGTGGTGTGGGCTGCCTGCGGGGTATGGTCATGGGTGAGCTGCCTCCAGGGTATGGCCACGGGTGATGGGGGGTCTCTTGTGGTGTGGGCTGCCTGCGGGGTATGGTCACAGGTGATGGGGGACCCTTGTGGGGTGGGCTGCCGGCGGGGTATGGTCAGGGGTGATGGGGTCCCTTGTGGTGTGGTTTGCCTGTGGGGTATGTTCAGGGGTGATGGGGGGGTCTCTTGTGGTGTGGGCTGCCTGTGTGGTATGGTCACGGGTGATGGGGGGCCCTTGTGGTGTGGGCTGCCTGCAGGGTATGGTCATGGGTGATGGGGGTTCTCTTGTGGTGTGGTCTGCCTTCGGGGTATGGTCACGGGTAATGAGGGGGCATTGTGGTGTGGGCTGCCTGCAGGGTATGGTCACGGGTAATGGGAGCACCCTTGTGTTGTGGGCTGCTTGCTGGGTATGATCACAGGTGATGGGGGGGTTCTTGTGGTGTGGGCTGCCTGTGGGGTATGGTCACTGGTGATGGGGGGCCCTTGTGGTGTGGGCTGCCTGCAGGGTATGGTCACGGGTAATGTGGGGGTCCCTTGTGGTGTGGGCTGCCTGCTGGGTATGTTCAGGGGTGATGGGGGGGTCACTTGTGGTGTGGGCTGCCTGTGGGGTGAATTTGTGGCTGATGGCAGCACGCGTGGCCCTTTACAAGCGATTTGGCTGGCGTGAGCGGGGAACGTGATTTTGCGGGGTACGCATGGCCCTATCCACGCAATTTGGCTGGCGCGAGCATGGTACGTGATTTCGCCGGGGTACGCTGGGCCTTTCCATGCGATTTGGCTGGCGTGAGCAGGGTACGCGATTTCGCAGGGGTGTAGATTTCCACGCGATTTGGCTGGTGCGAGCGGGGTACCCGATTTCGCAGGGGTGCAGACGGGGCACACGCAGGTCTTTCCACGCGATTTGGCTGGTGCGAGCGGGGTACGCGATTTCGCAGGGGTGCAGATGGGGCACGCACGGGCCTTTCCATGCTATTTGGCTGGTGCGAGCGGGGTACGCTCCGATTTTTCACGCGATTACGATGAAGGGGGGCTGTGTGCTGGGTCACGGATGGTGCAGGGCTTTGCGCCATATTGGCCATTTCACCAGCTTTTTCCTGCGCACAGGGCGGTGTTGGGGGCGTTACTGGCGCTGCTTGGTGTTCATTGCGGCACGGCTACTGATGCCTTGGGAAATCCATGAACACGCGTGCCGCACAATTGCTGGTTTGCGCCACGGTTTACGCTCCTTCTCGGCGTGCGGCACTAGCGCTGCTTCTGCGCTGGATTCTATGAATCGGGCCCAAAGTCTTTCCATAACATCAAACCTACTAATTATCGTAACCTAACATCAACAGTACGCACGCTTTACAAATGCCACCAGTTTTGCCTTTTCTGTAGGCATGGGGAATGCATTTGTCAAGTACTGCCATGCTGGCATTAAGTGGCCATTGATGGTAGCACCTACAAAATGTTGCAACTACCCGAACATGTAATAGCAGTGGCTATCAAATCTCTAATAGTTACACATGTTATACAACTGTTGGCTTTGCCAATGTTTTTTATGTTACTGTATTCTGTATACTGTATATAAAATTGCAGGACATCACTATGTGCACCCCCATGGGAATCCAGAGTACATGCTCCATGCCATGCCAACATGAAAGGAACTGTGAACAATCACAAATAAGTCGATGTGGGAACTTTGCTCGAATTGCCATGCACACATACTAACAACTGTTCAGAATTGCAATTACATCCTCCCCAATATACAATCATGTCTCTAACGGTTACATTTCTATTGTGAGTGCTGTTTACCATGTAAGTATGCCAAACAATGTTCACAATGAGAAATAGCCTGGCTATCATGTCAGCATGTCAGCTTCCATGTACTCCCATTGCACTTTAGAATGCAAATGTGAAAACTAAAACATGGTGCATATGCATATACACCAATGTTTGACCGGTAGATTAACACCCACAGTGAAAATTTCAAAAATGTGGCAGCACGAATCTTGAAAACCTCACTATTAACATACCAGGTCGCACCATGAAATGATGTCGTAGAGCAAAATGAGGTCCAATCAATTTAAAACTAGATAACCTCCAATGTCTAAAAAAAGTAAGTTACTCACTGAGATTAAAAGCACATTTAATGCTACCTAATTCCTTAACAACTCTTACATATGTCCCATGAACTGAAAAAGAAAACTACATCAAAATGTTGGAATTATACTTTAAACCCTACTTTTCACAATGCATTGCAAAAAAGTACATAACCCTAAACATCTTAATCGGATTGTTGTAATGCATTCCTAATATATACCCTCGGAGTGACCTGCACATTATGTTATAAAAGCCTAAGGACCTACTAATACCACTTACTCTTTTGGGGGTTACCATTATAAAACGCTTCTATTAATTAGGCCGAAAGTGTGCAAATAATAGTAACCTAGCATCAATAGTAAGGAAGCATTACGAATTCCACCAGTTTGGACTTTTCACTAGCCATGGGAAATGCATTTGTCAGGTACTGCCATACTGATGTTAAGTCAGCCATTGATGTTAGCACGAGCAGAATCGTGCAAGTACCTCAGCATAAAATAGCAGGGGCTGGCTAATGTCTAACAGTTATAAATATTCTAAAACTGTTGGCTTTGCCAATGCTTTTTTATTTACTGAATACTGTAGATATAAATTCACAACATCATATACACCAGCATAAAGCAGACACCCTCACAGGTATCCATTGTACATACGTCAAGCCATGCAAACATGGTAGGGAATGTGTACAATTATGAGCAAACCTTCCTGACAGATTCCCATTTTGCGCATTAATTCATTAGCAGTGGCAACAATGCTTATCCTGCGCACATACTAAAAACTATTCAGAATTGCAACGCCATCCTTTCCAGCATGCAAGTAACCTGTCAGTTGAAAAGCCTTCAATAAAAACAATTCCAAATTAAAATATTGTGACTGCGATCTATGCATCCATTATAAGATTTTATTACATCACCATCTAGCACTTTGCTGTAAAATGTATTACAAACAAAAGTGTCTACTACCTCCCTGATCCCTCAACAAAAACAGCCTCTAACAAACACCAGCACCACCCATCACTGAATCTGATTAGGCACAGACAGTGCACTTGTAAAATGAAATACATTTTAAATGAAAATAATGTACTCCCTGGATGGGTTTTTAACTTATTAACCTGTGTAATATTCCAACATATGTGCTAAGGTTCACTCTTTAAAAACAAAAAACAAATTGCAACCTTTTTTACACAGTAATCTCACTACTAAACACTACATTCTCCTCTTTATATCTGTACATAACAATAGACTACCAAGTCCTTTTACAGTGCTGCAGTCTAATTCCACATTATTACTGACCATACACATTAATACAGAAACACTCTTTGTAGAAGCACAGATACAGTACAGTATAACCTTTCCCAAATACCGCATTTCTAACTTTAAATACCAAAAAAAGTGAACGGTGAATTATGTTTCTTTTATCCAACTCAATTATGGCAGTCCCTGAAATATGTAACTGTTCAAAAAACATTAGATGTATCACTCACTGTCAGGTTCTCCAGAAGATCCACAGATTTTCAAAAGAGCCAAGCATAAGCCATCAGCACAGTAGTCTTTCTGCAAGCAGAATGACAGTTCAAATCAAATTAGTGCCTATGAAACCTTTGAAAAAACAATGACAATGAAAGAGGACTAAACATTCCAACTTAATAAAATGGGCGACACATTTTGACTTCAACCAATCACACATAAAAGAACACAATGAAAACAATCAAACCTATTAATTACAACACCTCATCATGAGTAGGCCGGTATCCTGGCTGTAATACCACCCAACTTTAAGAGCGTTAGCACCCACCTGCCCGGCGGTATTACCACCGGATCACGGGTTAGGTGCTAACAGTAAATCCCCATTCCCCACTGGGTCCTTTTTCGGCACTAATACCACGCGCTAATACAGCCCGTCAGTAATACCGCCGAAAACAGGATGCTAAATGGGATTTTCACCTCCAGAAATAAGCTGGAGGTAAAACAGCCCATTTAGCACCCAACCCGTGATAGGGCCAGACCTTAAATGCAGCTATAATACCGGTACCACCACATTTAAGGGCTACAGCCCAACTTGTGATGAGGCGCACAGAAATACTGACATTATTCATGCCCCATGACAACTAATACTTCAATTACAAATATATAAATTCAGCTTCTCCTTGGTATGTGACGAGAGAATTACTAAAGAGGCACTTACCGAGTGGACAACATCCAAAGGTCTCAGTCATGCAGGGAAGGTGCCCTTTGCACCCCCGCCCGCCTCCTTATTTAAACAGGTGCACTACACTGAAGTGACGCTATCAAATTCAGCTTCTCCTTGGTGTGTGACGAGAGAATTACTAAAGAGGCACTAACTGAGTGGACTACAACATCATAGGTTCTCAGGCGTGGTAACTGCAGGCTAGGTGCCCATTGAACCATGGCCCAACTCCTTATTTAAACAGATGTACTACGTTGAAGCAGTGCGTCAGCGTCGCTATAGCAATGCACTTGTCGCACGCTAAGCGCACCTCTTTCACGCTGTCATCCGCCGAGTCAGAGGTCAGGATAGGACTCAACATGAACGTAGCTTTATATCAATCACTACAAGCCACTATGGAAGGCGTCGTTCACAAAGAAGCATTGCAGATGTCCCCGGTGAGTGGGACAGTTGTTCCTTTTAAACCTAATCCGATGTCTAAACAGCCATACGATTTAAGGAAGCCGCTTACAAAGACCAACATGAACCATAAAAAACGTTGATGCCAAGATAACATCCCGACCTACAAATGGCAAACATAACACGTTTTTCCTAAGTAAATCCTCAGTCAACATAAATCCCACACTTTGAGAACAGGTAAAATTAACTGAATCCATTATGTCAGCTCTTGAAACTGATATTGCCACTGATATATCCAACGTTCTCCCCACTGAGCACAGATTATCTGAGGGTGGGTACTTAATGACGTGAATTAGAGCCAATCGGATGAATACAACTGACGTGTGTGATCCTGACAGCAGCATACCGCGTAGGCAGGCAAACTTAGTTGTCCATATGGGATCAGAGGCACTACTCGAAAGAAGTCTACTTTGGTCACCATCAATACCATTGCTAAATTCTATACTTATGGAGGCAGAACTAGAAGATGAAACAGACTTTCCCAACGAACTGCTGGATCTGTAGATCTAGAGGGACCCAATTCAGACATTCAGAGACTGCCTACTAAAAGCATGTTAAGACCTACAAGGTCTAATCCTGGCGACGAGTTGCACACATTATGTGGTATGGAGGACCAACTAGCCTCACATAACTCATTGGGCCTCATTATGACTCCAGCATGCTACTGCCAGAGTCATTATTTTTCCAGTGCCCGGGAATGGTCAATTACCGGGGCATTACAGCCCCGGTGGACCCGGTAATTGCCCATTCCCGGCCGTCAGAAAATATTATTCCCCATTCCCATTTAAGTCCGACTGGACTCAATGGGAATGGGTAGGCCGGATGCACTGGCACCATTCAGGAATGGTTCCGGTGCATCCGACATGGTCTGCTTGCGGGTGCAGGCCAGACCTGGCGGGCGGGAAGGCACCCACAAACGGAACTTTACCGTTGTTTACCGGACCGGCAAACTTGTAATGAGGCCCATTGTCTCCTACACTAAGGGCCTCATTACAACTCTGGCGGTAGCCGTGCTGACAAAACCACCAGAGTTGCATTTTTACTGGCACCCGCCAATTGGCAAGAACCAGGTCATGCCGAGTTCGGCGGACCCAGTAATTGCCCATTTGTGGGTGCCGGCCCCAAAGGGCTGAATGGGAATGGGAAGTCAGATGCAACGGCACCATTCAGAATGGTTCCGGTGCATCCGATGTGCTGTGCTCGCGGGAGCTGCTCTGCCCGCCAGGTCAGACCTGGCGGGCTGACAGGCGCCCGTGAGCACAGCTCGTAGTATAGCGGTCCAGAAACTATGGTACCGGCATGCTTACCGGCACCATAGTTCCTGGACCGCCATGCTTGTAATGAGGTCCTAAAACTTCAAGCACCGGACTTTCTATTGACTTCTTTAGTCAAACATTGCGAGAGCATCCACTGAGAAGTTATGTCCCACACAGACTCCAACAACTCGATTATTCGAAAACTGGGTATAAAATCAGTGCTCTCAAATGTGGCTTGCATCATACCGGAGAGCATTAGGAACGAGGACGAAGCCAAAAAGGACAATGCAAATGGTAATAGGTGTGCAGTTACTACCCACTGCACAAACGTGCAATCGGATTCAATCACCTTGCGCGCACCCAAGATAATGGCTCCCCAGGAACCGAATAATTCTGTACTACACATATCCTCTTCTCTAATAAACGCCATATGGGGCGGACCCCAGACAAAGACACCTTGGTAATGAAGAAATCAAAAAAGCAGAAGCCCCTCTCTAGACATAACCAAGGCAAACAGAATGGCAAGAAAAACGGCTGAAAAACGTCTGAGCCAGAAATCAAAGTTATCATCTCGGATGCAAATAATTCAGAATTAGTGATTGACCTAAACGGAAGATATTCTATCGCTAAAAATAAATTAAAGAAGAAAAAAAAGCCTTCGAAGGTACAGGCACGCAGACACAATTTGACAGGAATATGGGAAGCCGTTCAGGTCAAAATTACACCTTTGAGAATGTGACGTATTGAAATGAATACAACATGCAATGAAATGAGTAAGGCATACATTGAGATGACTATAATATGTATCGAAATGAGTATAACATGTATTGAAATGAGTATGACATGTATTGAAATGAGTATGACATACACTGAAATTCAGTGAATAAGACATGCATTGAAATGAATATGGCACCCATTTAAATGAATATGACACACGTTGCAGTGAATAGGACATGCAATGGAATGAATATGAAACCCATTGAAATGAATATGACACACCTTAAAGTGAATATAATATGCTTTGGAATGAATAAGACATGAAGTGAAATGAATATGACATGCATTGAAATAAATAGGACACACGTTGAAGTGAATATGACACACTTTGAAGTGAATAGGACATGCAATGGAATGAATATGACACCCATGGAAATTAATATGACTCACATTGAAGTGAATGCAACATGCATTGAAATTAATATACCATGCATTAGAATGAATTGGACATGCCTTGAAATAAATATGACACCAATTGAAATGAATATGACACGCGTTGAAGTGTATTGGACATTCAATGGAATGAATATGACACTGATTGAAATTAATATGACACACGTTGAAGTGACTATAACATGCATTGGAATGAATATGACACCCATTGAAATGAATATGACACACATTGAGGTGAATATAACTTGCACTGGAATGAATAAGACATGCAGTGAAATGGATAGGACATGCATTGAAATAAATATGACACCCATTGAAATGAATATGACAAACGTTGAAGTGAATAGGGAATGTAATGGAATGAATATGACACCCATTGAAATGAATATGACACAGGTTGAAGTGAATATGCCACACTTTGAAGTGAATAGGACATGCGATGAATGAATATACCATGCATTGGAATGAATAAGACATGCATTGAAATAAATATGACACCCATTGAAATGAATATGACGCATGTTGAAGTGAATAGGACATGCAATGGAATGAATATGAAACCCATTGAAATGAATATGACACATATTGAAGTGAATGTAATATATATTAAAATTAATATAACATCCATTTGAATGAATAAAAGATTACCTCCATGTCCCTCTTCCTCTTCCCAGTACCTACCTTTGAGAACCATCCATGCTCACTGGAACTCTTTTCTTTTCAAGCTGTCCTCCTCCAATTGGAAGGAGTTGGTAGGTGTTATAAGGACTTTGGCGGTCTTCGGGTGTTCGATCCAGGGGAAGGAAGTTCTGGAGCGGACAGACAACCCCTCAGCTTTGGCTTACATCAACCATCAGGTGGTACAGGGTCCCGCTCTCTGGAGAATCCGGCTTTGTCCATTTGGACCTGGGCCGCAGCACAGCCGGTCTCCATGAGACCGCTCCATATCCAAGGGGTGGACAATGTGACTGCGGACCAGCTCAGCAGGGTGTTTCCGGTCTCAGGGGAGATTTCTCTTCATCCCAAGGTTTTTCAGGAGGTGTGTCGGTTGTTCGGGCATCCCTGGATGGACCTATTTGTATCCCCCTGCAAATCTCAACTTTCATGGTTTTGCTTGAGGACTCTGCCCCCCGGGGCTAAGAGGGGGGGTATGCTCTTCCTTTGACTTGGCCCCCAGAGCTTCTATATGCCTTTCCTCCAAATCCCCTGATTCTGCAGGTCATCAGCAAAATCAGATAATCTCTGTGCGTGTTCATCCTGGTGGTCCCTTACTGGCCTCAGAGGGGGTGGTTCCCGGGCCTTCTGGAGATGCAGTTAGCTTCTCCTTGGGTGTTACTCAGGTGGCCGTCTCCATTGCGGGTGGTCAATGTCCCCCTTCTCCTCTCTCATCATTGTGGGTTCTGGAAACGGAGAGGAGGGATCTCCTGGCATTAGGCATTTCAGCTGCAATGGCTGGGATGTTCAGAGGGCGCGTCAGTCCTCTACACTTAAATTCTGACCGTCATTGGGCTAATTTTCTGGCTTGATGTTACCTGAAGTGTGTCCTGGCCCTGGAGTGTGGCCTCCCAGACATTTTGAAATTTCTTCATGAAGGGGCAGAGAAGGGGTTGGTGGTCTCTACTTTCTGTTCTCAGTGGTCTGCCATTCGGGCTTTCCAGGTTTCCTGGTCCTCTCCGATAAGGGGCGAGGCTCTGATCTCAATGCTCATGAAAGGGGTAGCAGGTACTCCTCCTTTGGGCCCAGTTGGGGTTCCCCGTGGGACCTTCCTTTGGTCATGTCCATATTGCAGAAGCCTCTATTTTAGCCCCAGGAGGAGGTGGAGATGAAATAGTTAACGCTGAAGAAGACTACCTTCCTGATTGCCATTACTTTGGCTCAGCATTTGGGGGAAATCAGGGCCCTCTTGCGTAGGCCACTGTTTCTAGTGGTCCAGGAGAAGGCTTTGGTGCTGGGCTGTGACCCCTCGTTTGTGCCCAAGGTCGCCTCTTGGTCCATCGGTCTCAGGAAGTGGTTATCTCAGCTTTCTTTCTTGCTCAGTCCTCTCCTAGGGGGAGGCTTGGCATTGTCTGGATGCCAAGCAGGCGGCCTTACATTATCTGTCTTAGAGAGAGTTCTTTTGTCTCACTGATCAGGGGGCAGGGGACTGTGGTTGCCAGGCTTCCATTCCAATGATTAGCCGGTGGACTAATCTTTGATTCTATGAGTCTCTGGTCCTCTGTACTGCAGTTTGGGTCCAGGGTCGGACCACAAGAGGGGTGACCATCTCCTAGGCACGCCTGCGGGGGCTACCTTTGTTGGATATTTGCCGAGCTGCTACATGAGCCACACCTGATACATTAATTCTGCATTACCAACTCACCATGGAGGGGCTCCAGTCTACTTCCTTTGGTGTGGGTGTCTGGAGGCTGTGTCTGGTTGAGGTGGTGATAGGAGTCATGGTCAGCATGCCTTTAGCTTTTTGCTGTATCTTGATTAAATTGGTGTTGGATGGGTTTCGCATTACCGTTGGTGTCTGTGTCTTTTGTGGTGGGCATGGGCGTCCTTCCTGTTTCTGCTTTGGTACAATTCAAAGGTAAGTACCTGGACGAGAAAGAGGGACGTGGAGGTAATACTCAGATTACTTACTGGTAATCTTCAATATTCCCCCTCCTCCTCCTCCTCTGTCACACCCACCCAGAACCTTTGCTCGGCCCCGGCTGCACACTTCACTGAAAAAACCCAAGACATCCTTTTCTCTATCACTTCCACACCACATCATACACCAACACTTCTGGAGCCTCCCTTTGCCACTCTACCACTTCTACTCTCTTCTCTCAATCCCATTACACTTGATGAGGTCGCCAGACAAGTCCGATCTATGAAGGCCTCATCCAAACAGGTGGACCTCTGCCCCTCCAACACCATTAAGTACAACATTGAATCTCTTGCTCCAGCCTTAGCTAATCACTGCAATCTCTCTTTTGCCACTAGAGTTTTCCCATCTTCGCTTAAGCACTCCATTGTGCACCCTCTGCTTAAGAAACCCTCTGCCGACCCCTCCATTCCAGCAAACTACCACCCTATCTCTATCACCCCCTTCCTGGACAAACTCTTAGAGAAGCTGGCTATCTCTCAGCTCACCCTCAACACTGAATCTGCTGGTTGCCTCCACGACCATCAGTCTGGCTTTAGAGCATCCAGAGGAACGGAAACCGCTCTTCTGAATGCCTGTGAAGACCTGCTCTTAAATCTCGACACTAACACCCCTCTGCCCTCATTCCTCTTGACCTCTTCTCTGCCTTTGACATGGTAAACCACAACATCCTGATTGCACGTCTCCGTGACACCCTGGGAATCACAGGTCAGGCTCTGGCGTGGGTAACCTCATTCCTTTCCGGCCATCCATCCCAGGTGGAACTTGGGTCCTTTCTTTCTACCATCACTCTTTCAACCTCTGGTGTTGCCCAGGGTTCTAACTTAGCGCCCTGGTTCTTCAAGGTCTACATGGCCGCGCTGGCATGTGTGATTGTCACTTTCATCTCTAACTTCCAGTTTTACGTTGATGACATGCAACTCTCCTTCAGGCTACCCGTAGCAACCTCTTATACCTTGCTCATATCTGATTGTCCGCAATTCAGCCATGGTGTGCTGCAAACTACCTCTGCCTCAGTGCCAGTAAGATTGAGATCGTTCACATCAGGACTCCTGCTCCCACGTTCCCACTCTCTTTCTGGTCAGCCTCCCTTGGTCCTGCACCCACCGGTGAGGCAAAACACATTGGGGTCATCTTTGACTGCACTCTATCCTTCTTCACTCACATTTTGGACATCTCTAAAAAGTCCAACTACCAGCTGCACCTCCTCAATGATACTTTTCCTTTTCTCACCTTCCCCCAGCGACTCACTGTCTCTATAGCCCTGGTTCTCTCAAGGCTGGACTACTGCAATGGCCTCTTTCTCAACCTCCCTGCCTCTGCTCTGCGCCCTCTGCAACTCATCCAGACCATAAACGCAAGACTTATCCTTTGCCTCAAGCCCACGGACCGCATCTCTCTGGTGCTGAAATTCCTCCACTGGCTCCCTGTGTCTGTAAGGACCAAGTTCAAGACCCTCTGCATTGTCCACAAGGCTTGGGACATGGGACCTACCTATCTGCAATGATGCCTACCTAAATACTGTCCTTCCAGAGCCCTCCGCTCATCTACCTCCAACCTTCTGCGAGTGAGTCGGTTCTCCAAGCAGAGATTTGGAGGGAGATCTTTATCCTCAGCAGCAGCCTCCCTATGGAATAGGCACCCTTCTGCCCTCCGTCTTGAGACTGATCTCCTTAAGTTCCGGAAACTCCTTAAGACATTCCTCTTCTCCTCTTCCTTCTCTATCCCTCTACTCTGCTAACCTCTTTCTCCGCTCTATCCCTCTCTCCCTCCTTTTCCGCACAGTTTACTGACTGGCCGCCAGGTGTACCTCAGAGTCTCACAGGTCCCAGGCACCCTCGCCAGTCCTCTCACACTTGCCTCTGGGCCTTACACTTGCTTCATCGTTATTGCACTTGGTCAATGACTCATGAGAGTGCCATCTCTTAGCACTTACCTCAGCTTCTTACTGACTGGGTGCACTTGGACTCCCCCTGCACCCTGCACTTGTCGTCCCCCCCCACCTCCCCTCTCCTGTACTGTCTTGCACTTGCATGATCTGAACGTACCATGCCTTGAAGATTCATCTATCTATCTTCCCTTGTCCCCTCCTTGCATGGTGGCGCCTCAATGCACTTGGAAAAACTGCAGAATCGTCGTCAGACCTATTTGCTGTCATCCACACTGTTAATTGTATTATATGCACTTACTCTGCCTGTGCAGATTTGTATTGTTCAGAAACTCAAGGCCTCTGAATGACTGTTGCTTTTTCCCCTTGTCCCCTCCCTCCTTGAGTGCTTTGAAACACATACTTTGTGTATAGGCGCTTTACAAATAAACATTACCATACTATACCATACCATACCATACTAGTCTTACTCTTCCTCGCCCCAGTACGGACTTCCCTTCCCTCCTGCCCGTTGAATGAATGTTCCCATGTCCAGGCTTTGGATTACTGCCGTGGGCTGGTTAGTTGGGAGGTTATACCTCCTGGGAGGGGAGGGGCGGCCAGTGGAGGGCTTGAAAAGATAAGAGTTCTACTGAGCACGGAACATACTCAACGGTAAGTACTGGGATGAGGAGGAGTAAGACTAGGATTAATGAAGATTACCTGTTATTAATCCAAGCATGCATTGAAATGAATAGGACATACATTTTAATAAATATGACACCCACTGAAATTAATGTAACATTGATAGATGTGAATATAACACTGATTGAAATTGATGAAACATACATTTAAATGAATATAACATGCAGTGAAATGGATACGGTGTACTGAATTGTGAGTATAACACATGCTGAAAAGCACATGACATAGTTAGCCAATCATATGCGCCCTCCTTCCCCAAAGAAAAGAGGCCCGATGTTGCAAGGCCTACCAAGGAAAGTCCTGGTGGGCCAATCCAGCCCTTCCTCTGCTCTTGGCTTCCTAGATGTAACTGCAGGCGAAGGAGGGCTCATATGATTGGCTGACTATGTCATGTGCTTTTCAGCATGTGTTATATTCACCATTCAGTACACCTTATCCATTTCACTGCATGTTATATTCATTTCAATCTGTGTCATAACAATTTCAACCCAGGCTATATTCATTTCAATGATTGTCATATTCATTTCAATGCATGTCATATCCATTTAAATGCATGCTCGGATTACTAACTGGTAATCTTCATTATTCCTAGTCTTACTCCTCCTCATCCCAGTACTTACCTTTGAGTATGTTCCGTGCTCAGTGGAACTCTTCTCTTTTGAAGCCCTCCACTGGCTGCCTCTCCCGTACCCTCCCAGGAGGTATAACCTCCCAACTAACTAGTCCACGGCAGTAATCCAAAGCCTGGGTATTGGAACCTTCATTCAACGGTCGGGAGGGAAGGGAAGTCCGTTCTGGGGGGACGAAGAGTAAGACTAGTATGGTATGGTATAGTATGGTAATGTTTATTTGTAAAGCACCTATACACAAAGCATCTGTTTCAAAGCACTCAAGGAGGGAGGGGACAAGGGGAAAAAGCAACAGTCATTCAGAGGCGTTGAATTTCTGAACGATATCTGCACAGGCAGAGTAAGTGCATACAATACAATTAACAGTGTAGATGACAGCAAATAGGTCTGACAACGATTCCGCAGTTTTTCCAAGTGCATTGAGGCACCACTATGCAAGGGGACAAGGGAAGATAGATAGACGAATCTTCAAGGCATGATACGTTCAGATCATGCAAGTGCAAGACAGTACAGGAGAGGGGAGGTGGGTGGGGGAGGACAAGTGCAGGGGGCAGGGGGAGTCCAAGTGCACCCAGTCAGTAAGAAGCTGAGGTAAGTGCTGAGAGATGGCACTCTCATGGGTCATTGACCAAGTGCAATAATGATGAGCCAAGTGTAAGGCCCAGAGGCAAGTGCGAGAGGACTTGCGAGGGTGCCCGGGACCTGTGAGACACTGAGGTACCCCTGGCGGCCAGTCAGCAAACTGTGCGGAAAAGGAGGGAGAGAGGGATAGAGCGGAGAAAGAGGTTAGCAGGGTAGAGGGATAGAGAAGGAAGAGGAGAAGAGGAATGTCTTAAGGAGTTTCCGGAACTTAAGGAGATCAGGCTCAAGACGGAGGGCAGCAGGGAGGCTATTAAATAGGGAGGACGCTGCTGAGGATAAATATCTCCCTCCAAATCTCTGCTTGGAGAAACGGCTCACTCGCAGAAGGTTGGAGGTAGATGAGCGGAGGGCTCTGGAAGGACAGTATTTAGGTAGGCATCATTGCAGATAGATAGGTCCCTTGCCCCGGAAAGCCTTGTGGACAATGCAGAGGGTCTTGAACTTGGTCCTTACAGACACAAGGAGCCAGTGGAGGAATGTCAGCGCCAGAGAGATGCGGTCCGTGAGCTTGAGGCCAAGGATAAGTCTTGCGTTTATGTTCTGGACGAGTTGCAGAGGGCGCAGAGCAGAGACAGGGATGTTGAGAAAGAGGCTATTGCAGTAGTCCAGCCTTGAGAGAACCAGGGCTCTGGAGACAGTGAGTTGCTGGGGGAAGGTGAGAAAAGGAAAAGTATCTCTGAGGAGGTGCAGCTGGTAGTTGGACTTTTCAGAGATGTCCGAAATGTGAGTGAAGAAGGAGAGAGTGCAGTCGAAGATGACCCCAAGGTTTTTTGCCTCACAGGTGGATGCAGGTGCAGGGCCAATGGAGGCTGACCAGAAAGAGAGTGGGAACGTGGGAGCAGGAGTCCCGATGAGAACACTCTCAGTCTTACTGGCACTGAGGCAGAGGTAGTTTGCAGCACACCATGGCTGAACTTGCGGACAGACAATCAGATATGAGCATGGTATAAGAGGTTGCTCAGGGTAGCCTGAAGGAGAGTTGCATGTCATCAGCGTAAAACTGGAAGTTAGAGATGAAAGTGACAATCACGCATGCCAGGGCAGCCATGTAGATGTTGAAGAACCAGGGGGCTAAGTTAGAACCCTGGGAAACACCAGAGGTTGAAAGAGTGATAGTAGAAAGAAAGGACCCAAGTTTCACCTGGAATGGACGGTCAGAAAGGAATGAGGTTACCCACGCCATAGCCTGACCTGTGATTCCCAGGGTGCCACGGAGACGTGCAATTAGGATGTTGTGGTTTACCATGTCAAAGGCAGAGAAGAGGTCAAGAAGAATGAGGTCAGAGGGGTGTTAGTGTTGAGATTTAAGAGCAGGTCTTCACAGGTATTCAGAAGAGCAGTTTCCGTGCCTCTGGATGTTCTAAAGCCAGACTGATTTTCATGGAGGCAACCAGCAGATTCAGTGTTGAGGGTGAGCTGAGAGATAGCCAGCTTCTCTAAGAGTTTGTCCAGGAAGGGGGTGATTGAGATAGGGTGCTAGTTTGCTAGAATGGAGGGGTCGGCAGAGGGTTTCTTAAGCAGAGGGTGCACAATGGAGTGCTTAAGAGAAGATGGGAAAACTCCAGTGCCAAAAGAGAGATTGCAGAGATCAGCCAAGGCTGGAGCAAGAGAGTCAATGTTGTACTTAATGGTTTTTGAGGGGCAGAGGTCCACCTGTTTGGATGAGGCCTTCATAGATCGGACTTGTCTGGCGACCCCATAAGGTGTAATGGGATTGAGAGAAGAGAGGAGAAGTGTTAGAGTGGCGAAGGGAGGCTCCAGAAGTGTGGTGTATGATGTGGTGTGGAAGTGAGAGAGAAAAGGATGTCTTGGGTTTTTTCAGTGAAGTATGCAGCCAGGGCCGAGCAAAGGTCCTGGCTGGGTGTGACAGAGGAGGAGGAGGACGGGGAATATTGAAGATTACCAGTAAGTAATCTGAGTATTACCTCCACGTCCCTCTTTCTCGTCCAGGTACTTAACTTTGAGTTGTACTAAAGCAGAAACAGGAAGGACGCCCATGCCCACCACAAAAGACACAGACACCAAGGGTAATGCGAAACCCACCCAACACCATTTTATTCAACATACAGTAAAAAGCCAAAGGCATGCTGACTATGACTCCTATCAACACCTCAACCAGACACAGCCTCCAGAACACCCACACCAAAGGATGTAGACTGGTGCCCTTCCACGGTGAGTTGGTAATGCAGAATTAATGTATTAGGTGTAGCCCATGTGGCAGCTCGGCAAATATCCAACAAAGGTAGCCCCTGCAGGCGTGCCCAGGAGACGGTCACCCCTCTTGTGAACCGACCCTGGACCCAAACTGCAGTACAGAGTCCCACAGACTCATAGAATCAAAGATTTAATCCACCGGCTAATCGTTGGAATGGAAGCCTGGCGACCACAGCTCCCTGCTCCTGATCAGTGAGACAAAAGGACTCTCTCTGGGACAGATAATGTAAGACCGCCTGCTTGGCATCCAGACAATGTAAAGCCTCCTCCTTAGGAAAGGACGGAGCAAGAAAGAAAGCCGAGATAACCACTTCCTGAGATCGATGGAACCAACAGGCGACCTTGGGCACAAACGAGAGGTCACAGCCCAGCATCAAAGCCTCCTCCTGGACCACCAGAAACAGTGGCCTACGCAAGAGTGCCCTGATTTCCCCCAAATGCTGAATCAAAGTAATGGCAATCAGGAAGGTAGTCTTCAGCGTCAACTATTTCATCTCCACCTACTCCTAGCGCTAAAATGGAGGCTTCTGCAATATGGACAGGACCAAAGGAAGGTCCCACGGGGAACCGCAACTGGGCTCAAAGATAGAGTACCTGATACCCCTTTCAAGAGCGTTGAGACCAGAGCCTCGCCCCATAACGGAGAGGACCAGGAAACCTGGAAAGCCCGAATGGCAGACCACTGAGAACAGAAAGTAGAGACCACCAACCCCATCTCCGCCCCTTCATGAAGAAATTTGCGAAATGTCTGGGAGGACACACTTCAGGTAACACCAAGCCAGAAAATTAGCCCAATGACGGTCAGAGGACTTAAGTGTAGAGGACTGACGCGCACTCTGCACCATACCAGCCATTGCAGCTGAAAGGCCTAATACCAGCAGATCCCTCCTCTCTGTTTCCAGAACCCACAACGGATGAGGGAGGAGAAGGGGGGCATTCACCACCCGCAATGGAGATGGCCACCTGAGCAACACCCAAGGAGAAGCTAACAGCATCTCCAGAAGGCCCGGGAACCACCCCCTCTGAGGCCAGTAAGAGACCACCAGGATGAACATGCACAGAGATTATCTGATTGTGTTGATGACCTGCAGAATCAGGGGATTTGGAGGAAAGGTATAAAGAAGCTCTGGTGTCAAGTCAAAGGAAGAGCCCCCCTCCCACCCCCAAAGTCCCAGGGGGCAGAGTCCTCAAGCAAAACCAGGGAAGTTGAGATTTGCAGGGGGATGCAAATAGGTCCATCCAGGGATGCCCGAACAAACGACACACCTCCTGAAAAACCTTGGGATGAAGAGAAATCTCCCCTGAGACCAGAAACACCCTGCTGAGCTCATCTGCAGTCACATTGTCCACCCCCTTGATATGGACCGCTCTCAAGGAGACCAGCTGTGCCGCGGCCCAGGTCCAAATGGACAAAGCCAGATCCTCCAGAGAGCGGGACACTGTACTCCCTGATGGTTGATGTAAGCCAAAGCTGAGGGGTTGTCTGTCCGTTCCAGAAGATCCTTCGCCTGGATCAAAGACCTGAAGACCACCAAAGTCCTTATAACACCTGCCAACTCCTTCCAATTGGAGGAGGCCAGCTTGAAAAGAAAAGAGTTCCAGTGAGCACGGAAGGTACTCAGAGCTAGGTACTGGGAAGAGGAAGAGGGACATGGAGGTAATCTTTTATTCATTCAAATGGATGTTATATTAATCTTAATATATATTACATTCACTCCAATATGTGTCATATTTATTTCAATGGGTTTCATATTCATTCTATTGTATGTCCTATTCACCTCAATATGTCATATTCATTTCAATGTCTGCCATATTTATTTCAATGCATGTCTTATTCATTCCAATGCATGGTATATTCATTCCAATGCATGTCTTATTCATTCCATTGCATGTCCTATTCACTTCAACGTGTGTCATATTCACTTCAACGTGTGTCATATTCATTTCAATGTGTGTCATATTCATTCCATTGCATGTCCTATTCACTTCAACGTTTGTCATATTCATTTCAATGGGTGTCATATTTATTTCAATGCATGTCCTATTCATTTCACTGCATGTCTTATTCATTCCAATGCATGTTATATTCACTTCAATGTATGTCATATTCATTTCAATGGGAGTCATATTCATTCCAATGCATGTTATAGTCACTTCAACGTGTGTCATATTAATTTCAATCGGTGTCATATTTATTTCAATGCATGTCCTATTCATTCTAATGCATGGTATATTAATTTCAATGCATGTTACATTCACGTCAATGTGAGTCATATTCATTTCAATGGGTGTCATATTCATTCCATTGCATGTCCTATTCACTTCAAAGTGTGTCATATTCACTTCAACGTGTGTCATATTCATTTCAATGGGTGTCATATTCATTCCATTGCATGTCCTGTTCACCAAATGTGTGTCATATTCATTTCAATGGATGTCATATTTATTTCAATGCATGTCCTTCTCATTTCAATGCATGTCTTATTCATTCCAATGCATGGTATATTCATTCCAATGCATGTCTTATTCATTCCATTGCATGTCCTATTCACTTCAACGTGTGTCATATTCACTTCAACGTGTGTCATATTCATTTCAATGTGTGTCATATTCATTCCATTGCATGTCCTATTCACTTCAACGTTTGTCATATTCATTTCAATGGGTGTCATATTTATTTCAATGCATGTCCTATTCATTTCACTGCATGTCTTATTCATTCCAATGCATGTTATATTCACTTCAATGTATGTCATATTCATTTCAATGGGAGTCATATTCATTCCAATGCATGTTATAGTCACTTCAACGTGTGTCATATTAATTTCAATCGGTGTCATATTAATTCCATTGCATATCCAATACACTTCAACGTGTGTCATTTTCATTTCAATCAGTGTCATATTTATTTCAATGCATGTCCTATTCATTCTAATGCATGGTATATTAATTTCAATGCATGTTACATTCACGTCAATGTGAGTCATATTCATTTCAATGGGTGTCATATTCATTCCAATGCATGTTATATTCACTTTAAGGTGTGTCATATTCATTTCAATGGGTTTCATATTCATTCCATTGCATGTCCTATTCACTTCAACGTGTGTCATATTCATTTCAATGGGTGTCATATTCTTTCCATTGCATGTCCTATTCACTTCAACGTGTGCCATATTTATTTGAACGTGTGTCATTTTCATTTCAATGGGTGTCATATTCATTCCATTGCATGTCACATTCACTTCAACCTGTGTCACATTCATTTCAATGGGTGTAATATTTATTTCAACGTGTGTCATATTCATTTCAATGGGTGTCATATTGACTTCAATGTGTGTCATATTGACTTCAACGTGTGTCATATTTACTTCAACGTGTGTCATATTCATTTCAATGGGTGTCATATTCATTCCATTTTATATCGTATTAATTTCAACATGTGTCATATTCATTTCAATGCATGTCTTATTCATTGAATTTCAGTGTATGTCATACTCATTTCAATACATGTCATACTCATTTCAATACATGCTATACTCATTTCAATACATATTATAGTCATCTCAATGTATGCCTTACTCATTTCATGGTGTCATATTCATTCCATTTTATATCGTATTCACTTCAACATGTGTCACATTCATTTCAATGCATGTCTTATTCATTGAATTTCATTGTATATCATACTCATTTCAATACATGCTATACTCATTTCGATACATATTATAGTCATCTCAATGTATGCCTTACTCATTTCATTGCATGCTGTATTCATTTTAATATGTCACATTCTCAAAGGTGTAATTTTGACCTGAACGGCTTCCCATACAGGAAGATCTAAGAAGTGCTCTGAAAGTAGTAGGATCAGTGTGCCATCAGCGAGTCATCTTCCTCTCACAAGCTGTAATGGGAAAGTACCATAGAAGCACAATAAAGACATCTGTGACCTTCTTACACATAGAATTATGTGCGCTTCTCCGAGGGGAGGAAAAGTTTTATTACAAATAAAGAGGGTAATTCATAGAATTTAGCGCACAAGTGGCACACGCGGCTGTCGCACAGAGTGTGCGTGTGGCAGTCAGCGCCAGCCGTGTGCGCCAAAACCCATTTTGGGAGTTTTACAAGCGATTTCGCCAGCGCAAGCAGGGTACGTGTATTCCGAGGGGTGCGCAGGGACTTTTACATGCGATTTCACTGGCACAAGCAAGGTAAGTGCATTCCGAGGGTTGCGCAGGGAGTTTTGCACACGATTTCGCTGGCAAGAGTGGGGTACGTGTATTCCGGGGGTGTGCGGGGAGTTTCACACGTGATTTGGCAGTGTGTGCCCTCCCGGGTGTGCCCCCCTCTCCATGCCCAGCAGGCAGCCCACACCACAGGGGACCACCCCACACCCCTGGCCATGCCCCGCAGGCAGCCCATCACCCCATACCATGCCCCACAGGCAGCCCATCACCCCAGTCCATGCTCTGCAGGCAGCCCATCACCCCAGTCCATGCCCCGCAGGCAGCCCATCACCCCATACCATGCCCTGCAGGCAGGCTACATGGCACCATGAACTTGGGAGCCCCAACTCGTGTCCCCTACCCCAATCACCCACCCACCCACCATTGACGGGCACCTGCCAGCAATCCAGGGTCCTCCTGCCCTCCGGCCGATGCATGCCCCTGTGATGTTGATGGCCCGAGCCATTATCGCTTCTACCCTGAACCTGCTGCTGCCGTGCATGTGCCCTGCCTGTCGATGCCTGCACGTCCTCCTCTTGCTGGGGTCCGGTTGCTGGGGTGGCCACCCCTTCTGGACTTCTGACTCTCGACTGTTGCAGGGATGTGTCCTCCACCAGCCTGGTCGCTGGCTCAGGGGCAGCCACACAGGGTGCCCAGGTGATACTTGGGCAGGAAGATGGCACGGAGGACGACTGGTGCATAGGGGGTGCAGTTGAGGAGGGGGTCGGTAGAAGATCCAGCAATTGGAGGAACCCAGCGCCAGTGACCTGTCCTAGTAGGCCGACGCGGTCAATGAGGTATTCGAAATGTTGTGCATTCTCCTCACGAGAACTCTGCAAGTCATCCCGAATACCACGTTGATGCAACGCCACCCTAGCTAGGACAGGCTCAACACAGTCACAGATTGCCACGTCCGCAGGGAGAGGAAGGCCAGTTGTATGTGCATCCCCTCCCTGAAAACGGATCTGCCGAAGGCATCCCTGCTGGTGTGGGATGATGCAGTCACAGGATCGGGGACAAGATTACACACAGGCACCTCCACGGCGGCCTGTGCTGCCTCCTGTCCCTGCCCCTGGACTGCATCACTAGCACTAGTGGAATCCCCCCTCCAGGCCTTGTGCATAGGCCTTCCATGGCTTCCTCCTCAACCGAACCCCCCACCAACTTGGATGACTCCGTGCCATCTTCCTCCATAGGCCCCTGTGTGGGCTCAGCTGCTCCTACTGCTGCTGAGGAGTCCACCTCCAACCTCCGCCTCTTGGACCTTCCCTCGGCAGCTGTGGCCCTGGACGCGGCACCAGACTCCTAACTCCCAGAAGAGATGACTACGTGGGAGGAGAGCTGGGCCTTGCGTCTCCGGCTGGTGGTGGGATCCCTGCCGCTGTGCTCCACAGCACCGTCTCCGCCCTCTTCATCAGTAGATGTTGCAGACAGCGAGAGACAGAAAACAGGCATCAGTGCACTGTACAATGGTTGGATACACACATGACAGTTGCACATGAGTGGCAGTGTCAATCTTCACAGATGGCATCACACTCCCCAACACTCATATCATTTGAACCCACACACATGCACAAATTAACAGGAATTGTGCATAAAGCAGCAGCATCCATACACACACACAACAGCATGAACATCCGAAGGTTGGCATGATGTCACAAGCAACATGGGGAGTGCCGAACACATGCACACGCGCCAACAGACAGACATGCATCTGTACATCTCCACCACCTGTCACAGTGCAATCATCGGCAACTATGTCACATCTGCCAATCGGGTTCCTACATGTCTGTGTCACATGCATCCATGGCGTATCACAGTCGCACCCATGTCAAACACACACATGCACATGTATGCCACGCACGTACATGAAGGGGAACCAGCATCCATGTGTCACACCCCAACCATGCCATAGTACATAAACAGAAATGCTAACATGTGTGCATCTCCACATGCAGTTGTGCATCATGCTTTGGAACACATACACCATTGATGTGCATCACACATGACAGGACTCACATGCAGCACGATCATGTCCCTGAACATATACATCCATACATTGGCCTTTTCAGACATATGTCCAAGCTGCACACTCCTGGCACACCTCAACATGCACTGCGTCCAATAAGTACGCATGGACACTTACCGCTCGACTCCGGACTGCTCTGCCTCTCGAGGAACTGGTGGTGAAGCGTTGGGTTAATGCATTCCAGGACCCTCATGTCGTCGGTGATAAGGCTGCTTTCAAGAGGCGCCGGGCCTTCCTGAGGGTCCTGGACCTGAAGTCCTCCCAGCGCTTCCGGACGTGTCGTATGTCCCAGGCTGCCACCCCCTCCACGTTGATGGTAGCCACAATGTCCTTCCAGATCCTCTCACGTCCATCCTTGTCGGCACGTCTTCTTCCGTTGAGGGCATCATAATGCACCATGACTTGCTCCACCAGGATACCAACTTCTGCGGCACTGAAGCTGGTAGCCCTCTGCCTCTCTGGCTGTGGGTCGCCAGTGGTCTCTGATGGTGTTTGCCCCGACATGGCAAACCCCAAGGCAGGTGTGGGTGAGCAACTGGGTCCTGGTGCTGGGCTGTGGAGCGATGGAACTGCAGTCGGGAGTCTTCTGTTCCAGTAGAAGCTCCCATGTCAACCAGATAATTGACCTCGCCCATCTTGGAGATTATCCTGAAGGGTCCAGTCCATTTATCTGCCAATGCCTGAGGCTTGGTGGGCTCCATCTCGAGGACCTCCTGTCCCGGAGTTCAATCCACTTGCAATGCTTTAAGGTCATGCCAGTACTTGTTCAATTCCTGGCTGGCCTTGAGATTCGCTGTTGCCTGACCCATCATCTGTGTCATCCCCCGCCTGAGGCCTAACACATAGTCCCCCACTTGCTTGAAGGGACCGGGAGGGGTGGCTTTCAAACCTTCTCGGATCAAGGCAAGGGGCCCCCTCACGGGATGTCCAAAGAGTAACTCAAAGGGGCTGAAACAGGTACCTCTCTGTAAGCAAACAGCAGCCATGGCAGGAGGAGATCCCATTTCCTCCTTAGGGGCTCTTCCAAAGCACCTATCATGCCCTTGAGAGTTTTATTAAATCTTTCAACCAGACCATTGGTCTGGGAATGGTAAGAGGTGGAGGACTTGTAGGTTACTCTGCACTCTTTCCACATGGTCTTCATGTAACTGGACATGAAGTTGGATCCTCTGTCAGAGACAACCTCCTTAGGGAATTCAACACGGGTAAAAATGCCCAGGAGAGCCCTGGCCACCACCTTGGCAGTTACAGTCCGAAGGGGTATAGCCTCAGGGTACCTGGTAGCATGATCTACCAAGACCAGGATGAACCGATGTCCACCTGAAGTGGGAGGGTCCAGGGGACCGACAATGTCGATGCCCACCCTCTCAAACGGTGCGCCAACCACTGGCAATGGCTGCAGTGGGGCAATGACACTGCCTCCAGTCTTGCCAGACAACTGACAAGTTGGGCAGGTCTTGCAGTGGGACTCCACTTCTACTCCCATCCGAGGCCAGAAGAAATGGGCAGAGAGCCTCTGCTTAGTCTTCCTGGTACCAAGATGACCAGCTAAGGGCACCTCATGTGCCAACTGCAGTAGGAAGGGCCTGTAAACCTGGGGTACCACCAACCTCTTGAGGGCACCAGGTTCAGGCTTAGTGGGCTCACTAACAAGGAGCTCACCCTCCCAAATAAATCCGGAATGTCCTAGGCACTTCTCCTTGTGCCTGGGACAGGGCCTGTTTCCTCAGACCCTCGAGAGAGTGGCACTCTCTCTGTCCCTTACAGAAGTCTGCCCGGGAGGGTCCCCCTTCAGCTAACAAGCATTGAAGATCGGGATGATCCTCTGGGTTGAGAAACTCTCCCACAGGAGAGTCTTCTAGCTTTTCTCCCACAGGAGTTGAGATGGGGTTCACCACTGCCCATCCAGAGCATAGATCCCAATGGGTGCTGTAGGAACAGCAGGAAGAGAAGGGGCTCCCTCCACAGAGGTGGCCTTCTTGTTCTTCCTTCGTCTTGCCTTAGGCCTCACCTTTGGCTCGGGTACCTGACTCACAGCCAAACCCGGTGTCACCTGTGACCTAGTGACCGCGACAGCAGTCATGGGAAGACCATCCGAGATCAATCCCAACTCTAATAGATCATTACCTAACAGAATGTTAGCAGGGAAATTGTCCTGAACCAGGACAGGAAGCTTTGCTGTCTTGTCTCCAATTACGAGTGTGACTAAGGCTACAGGCGACAATTTGGGAGGCCCACCAGCTAACCTGGTGGTTCTCAGAGGAGCACCTACATAGTCCTCTGGCTTGAGCAGGGTCCTGTCCACCACTGTCATGCTTGCCCCAGTGTCTCTCAAAACAGTAAAAGGCTGGCCATTCAGGAGGACACTTCTCAAAAATCTATGGGTGTTCTGTGGGATAGTCACCAGTACTTCCGCGTACTGGTCCCAGGCCCCAAGAGACACTAAGGAAATCTCTACAGTAGCACCAAATGCGATCCGCGTAGAGGAGGGGAGGACAGTGGCCTCCACCTCAGACATGGGGTAAGGGTAGGTCAGGCTAACAGCCTGTACTCCAAGTGCCTTACCTTTACACTTGGAGTCACCCCTTTTGTGATCCAGAGCCCCACAATCCCAACAAGTACCGGGAGTGCGGGGTACGGTACTGGAACCACTGGGAGCCTGCTTTGTAGCAGGTGGACCACTACTCTTATTTCCACCCACAGATGACTTATCCCCACTAGACTTTTGGGTCTTAGGAGAGGAGGGTTTAGGTTTACCCGACTCCTCAGCTTTCTTAGAGGCCCCTTTTTTCTTTGTCCTTGTCCTTCCCACTGGAGTCCATAGGGGACACCCGGTGCAAGACCCACTTGTCAGCCAGCCTAGCCAGCTTAAAGGGATCCAAAATATTCTGGTCAGCAACATACTGACGCAGCTCCGGTGAACAGGCTTCAGAAAAATGCTCAAAAAACAACAGGTGGGACAAAAAGTTTTCACCTTGTAACCATCAATCCACCCCATCATGTTCATGTGCACAGCACTCACCCAGTCAAACCAAGACACATTCTCTGTTTTCTTAAAATCCCTGAACTTTTTAAGGTATTGGGTAGGTGTCTTGCCAAACTTGGCAATCAAAGCAGATTTCATACACTCATACTGACACCTGTCTTCCACACTCAGCTTCAGAATACAGTCATACCCAGTTTGAGGCACTCTGCTTAACAAACACATAGCCCAATCTCTTTGTCAACATCATGAATTGCACAAGCCATTTCAAACGATTCAATCCATTGGAGGATATCAGAACCCTCCACAAACACACCAACCAAATCTTTCATAAACTTGGTGGCTGGGTACCTGCCACTCTCAACTGGTTTAGCTGAAGTCTCCACTCTAGCTTTCTCTAGCTGGATTCTTTGGTGTTCAGTGTCCCTATCTTTGAGTATCACTTGCTGTGCCAACTCCTCTTTCTTCAACTCAGCTTCTGTTGCAAACTTTTTGTATTGAAAGGCTAACTGTTCCCATTGTAGCTCCAATTTTAAAAGTACAATCTTCAGGGCCTCCCCCTGAAGAGCAGTGCTGGGGTTCGGAACAGAGGCAGCAGGAATGGTGGCATTCCCAGAAACAGATTCAGTAGAACCCCCAGGGGCAGAGTCCTCATTGGTTGCAGTCCGCCCCCCCTCATCAAGAGTTTCACCATCAGTCTGGTAGTCTACCAGGGCAGCTATCAGCTCAGCCCTAGACTTATCCACAAAGTCTAACTCCCTGGCTTCACAAGCATTCTGGAGAGCCTCTAGGCTCATCCTAGTCAGTTTACCATTTGCAATAGACTCCATTGCTTGTAATGCAGTTATTTTATACACAGCCAAACTTTAATTTAATAAAGTTCAGATATTTTGAAAGTGGCACGGTTGTACACTGATTCTTAAAATCATAAGCATCCCACCACTGCCACCAGTGTAAAGATACTGGTGGGGGGTGCCTGTACTTCTGCTCTCTACATGGTAGAGGAGAGGCACAGAGGACCCCAGCCAAGATTCTCTATTCGGTAGCAATGGACGAGCAATCAAGGCCTAGCTTCTCAGGAGGTGATGTAGTCTGGTTCTTAAGTACAGTGCAGTCCCCGAACCCCCACAAAGGAATGTCCACACACTGTATTACTGAAAACACAGTCTTCTATAATTAATATTCAATGGCATGTACAAGATCACAATAACACACTTTGTACTCGGAAATCAACAATGATAAATATATACAATTCTAAAGTGGTACCACCACTATTAACAAATATCATTAAAGCGCATCAACTGTACGGTTAAAATGTCACACAGATCAATAACAAGGAAACTAGCAATAGAGATAGGAAGGAACGCAAGATGGTTGAAACAATAGGCAGAGTACTGGCCTCTACCCTTAAGCACAGTTCTGTGTGGAGATCCCCCACCTGTGCAACCTGTAAAATAAAGATATATAGCACAAGCCCAGTCCATATATTGTTCACTAGTCTTATTCCCTCCTATAAGGTTTTACCCCCCCAATGTACCTGGTCGAGTAGAGTTCTTCGAAGACACGTTGAGGATTCTTCTTGAGTGACTCCCTTTAAAGCAGGAGCCCCGGATCGTCAAGAGGCATCGAAGATGGTGAACTTGTCGTTGGCGGCGGCCATGAGAAGTTCAAGGGTGGCGAGACCACGACGTCGATCCAGGCGGTGCTCGTCAGCGACGTCCTGCGAGGATGAGGTGTGCGGGGCACCTCGGCGATGGATTGTTCAGGACCGCAAAGAGTTTCAGAAGAACTGGGACCCAACAAGGACGTCGAGTCATTGAAGTCTTTGTGACCTTCAGGTGGCGGGAAACCCACCGGCGGATTCTCCTCGGCGCGTTGGTCGTCCTCGACTTTCTCCGGCGGGACAAAGCGGTCGACGTTGCGGACAAGGGAGTCCTTCGATTCAAATGTTCTTAGGAAAAGGAGCGGGCGGCTCCAGTCGTCGGTGGCATGGCGTCAAATGGTCCCCATGGTTGGGCAACACAACTTCAACGGGCCTCAAGCGGTTACACAAACCTGCGAACCCTGGTCGACGGCAATGGACTTCGACAGTGGCGAAGTCCGGGTCTTTGCTTCGTTCTCCTCAGCGGTCCCGTCTCGGGTCGGCAGCCTTTCGAGGGTCTGACTTCCAGGGAGCTTCAATGATCCCTCGGAGCACGGGAAGAGGGCACCTTACCAGGTCCTCTCTCGGATCAGTCCTTGACGAGTTCGGCAGCTTTCAGATCAGGTCGAAGCAAATGCAACAGCAAGTCTTCTTCTTCCAGCTGGGCGTCGAGGATCAGCAGTTCCAGTTACTCTTCAAGTGTAGACACAGCTTCTGAACAATTTCCAGTGGTGAGAGGACCCCAGATATACTATCTTGTCTCTCATCCACACTGCTGGGCCAAGCCCCACAGACAATCATACAGAAGGGCATTCATGCAGTCAGTCAGCCAATCAGGCACACAGTGCATTCAGGCCATCCTCCTCCCTCTCAGACACTCACAACATGGAATGCGGATTGGGACAAGTACCCAGCCATTCAACACTACACACTGCATTCAGGCCAGTTTCGGGCAGGGCTGTCTCAGTCTCTCATACCAGAAACCAGACAGCCACAACAAGAAGTGCATATTGGTCACACACTCCATTCACCCAGGTCCCACCCACAGGGCCTACCCACAACATACAGTCACTGGGAAGGCTACAGCCAGTCTGGACTGGACTTCACAACAACACCATATATGGAACTTCCACCCAACAGCCAGCCAGGGAGAAGGGACAGAGTCAGGGCTTCCCAGGACTTTGGGAAAACAAGGTAACAGGTAATAGAAAGCAAGAGGCCACAGGGGCCATCTTGTTTTCCATCAGGAATCAACTGATTCCAATGGCAGGGCCTGGGTATCCCAAAATGGAAGATACTCAGAGCACCTGTCAAATTCAGCATGGAGCTGCCAACAGCCCATACCCTGCTCTGCGAGCCACCCACAGGTGCCCAAAAACATACACTAGGGGCACAGGGTTGTACCCCCCACCCATGGGTGCCGTAAGGGCATCCCATGGGTCTGTTCACCAAACCAAAAGAGAGAGAGCTGCACCGCCAGGAGTCCCACATGAACTCCTGCGCGGAAAACACGACAGAACACACGATAAAAAGGCAGTAAAGGACAAGGATATGGAGGCCCTGTCCCTCCGATGCATTTCCAGCATCACAATGGGGTGGCAGGCCATGAGAACCCACTTGTGCTCCAGACCATCGGGTCTAGGGCTGGCAATGATTCTAGCCTGGATGATCACTCTGGCATCAATGTTCAGTTGGATGCGCGTCATGTCCATTTGTCGATGGTGAGTTATTCTGATGCGGACGATCTTCTGTCCGTGACACCTGCACTGAGAGGCCAGGCGGTGTTGGAACCTCCGCCTGTGGTGGATAGGGACGCACAGTCACATTCCACACAAGTTGATGATGTGCTTGGGGCATCACGTCGACGGAGGGATGTAGTCCTGCAGCCGCGGGCGTTGCCAACCCACCGCGGGTGACAAGCCCGGCAATGCGGTGGCCGTGCGCCACCGGGATATACTGAGTGGGAGCGATCCATGTGTGCCAATTCAGAACAACAGGGGGCAGCAATTGATAAGATCGCTCAGAGCATGGAACGTGTGGCCCAATCTGTGCTCCCCCCCTGCCAGGCAGGTGGAGCTCCATCAGCAGGCAGCACAGTCCACGGCCCGCTCACTCAGGCTGGGCATGGCAGCCTCAGACAGGGCACGCCGGGCTGAAATGATGCCTCTGCATCAAGCACTTGCTGCTCACGCAGAGGCACACAGGGAGGCCCTGAGGGATGACCATAAATCCCTCAGATCTACTCTGGGTGTGCTCTTGATGTCCCAGAGGCAGCAGACAGAGGAGAGGTTGGAGAAGCTTGAGAATACCATCTCGGCTGAGCTACATGCATGCTGGAAGGTGCTCCAGATGTCATGTCAGGCCATGCAGGAAGAACTCCGTGTTACACGTGTTACCTTGCAAGAGGAAGCACGCGTATCACGTGAGGTTCTGCATGCTGACCTACGTGTCATCGCCGCACAGAACCAGGCTCACCGGACCCGCAGACTTGCTGCCGATGAGGGACAAGCTGCGCATAGGCGTGGTCAGGGTACTGTGCCACGTACACCTTTTGAGTCAGAGGGTGAGCAGGACGACGACCTCTCTCCCACATAGATCGGGCCGTGCAGGTGTTGAGCCCATGGAGTTTTTTTTTTATCTCAACATCATCGCATGTGGGTGTTGAAGTGCACCCTGTACCTCCCCCACTCCTGGGTGCCTCCCCCCCGGGTCGTATATGGCCATTTTTTTATTTTTATAGTTAGTTTAATTAGTTAATATAGTTTAAAAGTGTTTGTCTATTGTGCATTCATGTGACGGTGTGGTTCTGTGTGGCTTTTGAAAGCATCCACTGTCTGTTCCAGCTGGGCCCATTCAAGCTTGTCTCCTGTATGTGTTTGCAGCTTGGGGTCCCGACTCACATATGGCATTCCTGTTTCCCCTATCCATGGGCTTGCAAGGAACGTTCGGTGTTACAACGATTTACACACGGACATTGGACTTTCGTCAGATCTGTGGCCTGTCTGCTGCTGTACTACTTGTGGTAACACACCTAGTGGGGATTATAGATGTTTTCTCCATGGCATGTCTGCAATCAATTTTGGTGAATACATTATTGAAATGTCCATTTAATTGATGTTGATTGGGATGTATATTAATTTCTTGCCTGTGTACGTGCTTGATGCACTTCATGCTGTAGACGGTAGCCTGCACCCTTTAGCTGTCAAACTCACACTGATGGTGGGAGGGGGACGGGTGGTGACAATGTAAAGTTGGTACGTGTTCAGTACAGCCCCTGGGGATTGTGGCAAAGGAGGATGCATTAGGAATGTGACCCAAGAGGCACAACTCACGGTGCAGTCCTCACCTGAGATGTCGCCTATACTACTACTAAGCTCCGTTCGGTTTGGACGGCACGTTGTGTCTGTCTTCCCTTTTGGACTTTGATGCAGCCTGAGGGTGCAGTTTTCCTACTGGGGTTGTGTGGGAGGAGGTCGGGTGTAGGTCTCAGACATGGCCCAGTGACAACCAGCATGAAGACACACACACAGGAAACTTTTCAGCCTTATTAAAAGCTTGTATGCCCTTTCTGCAGGAAAATGAGCCTCCATACTACCTTTCCCAGCAGACACCGGGCCAAGAACTACAAAAACCTGGCCACGTTGGGTGGTGCACACGTGTGCATGCATGTGCAAGCAGAAGCATGGGGCTTGTGCTCAGACGTCCGACAGAAGCAGACGTGTTTCCAGGAGCTCCAAGCAAGGTGACCAGCACCAGGGGCTATGCCCCAGCCGACCTTCCTCCAAGCCCCTCGCACATGCATGCTAAGTAGCGCCAGTGCTGGTGAACTTAGCCAGGCGTTGGGGGAGATGCACACAGTACAGCTAAGCCGCGCTGAGGAGCAAATGCCAGGAAGCTTTCACAGTTGTCAGGAGCACACTCAGGGTGCATCGGCCATATCCTCGAGTCCCCCCTGATCGATAGAAGCTAAGTTATTAGCACAGTAGCGTTCCTAGCCACAAACTGATACAGCACAAGGGGGAGGGGGGCACCCAGCTACGCACAAACTTGAGTGCAGTGCATATCATTAGCATATGCAATTAGCCACGTGCACTGCCTATAGAAAGCCGCGGGTGGCAGACCGCTACTTGTACTGAAGTCGCACCTCCACACAAGCATCAAGCAGCACATCCAAGGCACATTCTATCTTGTGTGATTCTTAACACATGGTCTTCTGTTTAATGCGTGGCCACATGCGACTACCTTACTACATTAACAGTGTATTAACCTTCACGGGGGCAAGCAAAACTAAACGAACAAAGCAGCAGACAAGAGTGCTTGTTTGGGGAGGAGTCACTAAGTTCGAGACATGAATGGTGTTATGTGTGTGTGGAAAAACACACACAGAATAGTAACTCACGCTCTCTTTGCAGCATTGAGCTGCTCCTGTTACCGGACCTGAGAGTGTGCAGGCAGGAGGCTAGCACTCACCCCAGAGATAAGTCTCTCTTCTGTTTGCCTTTGAGCCATACTGTACAATGTGCATGAAGTACATGGTTTCTCTTATTGAATATGTGTAATTGTCAATAGTTGTATTTTGTATTTTCACTACTTTCCCTTGCCCATCCACCTCCCCTCTCCTGAGCCTCTTTCCGGTTATCCTAAATACTGATGCCTATCCAACCAACGGATCCCTAACCCTCTTTCCCCGCCGGGGTCTTGGAGGCCTGTGTAAGTTTTACTTGCAGGCGCCCAGACCGCGGAGGGGGTGGTTGGTTCGTGCCACTCCTGCACCTGGAGACTAGAGCTGTGACACTTCCCATCAGTTGTTGCATCCTCATTGATTATTGTGTACTGAAATTTCTACCCATTCTGTTGAACCATTGTTCAGCTGTGCTACCTTGGTAGTTATTCTATCATTCTGCTTGGACATGTGCTTGGCCATATTCAACAACTTCAAGTCATCTACTGGAGACTCTTCTAGGGTTTTCTGGTGCCTACAGGGTTTTTCCCTGGTTTGGGGGTTTGACTCCTTGAAGTTCGCTGCGATTTGGTCTTTTTTACCAGTCAAGGTGGCCTCTGAGGGGGCTGGATCCTATTTACACGAAAGGTAGAACAAGGAAACCAAGGGGTAGGGGGGTCGTGAAGCCAGGTAGACTACAAGGAAGAAGCCAATGGACCCCAGACATAGTTCTTCTGAAGGTCATGGTGATGAGTAAATGAGGGAGGGCCTTTTGTTGTCGGACAGTACGCTTGGGCTACAGCGTTTGGGCAGTCTCTGACTTTGTCGTTGTGGGGTACGATGTACATGATGTGTTCTGCTGGTCAATGGCTATTCCTGTGTTGTGTTTACATTTCAGGTGTCAGGGGATTGTTGTGGTTTGACATACTGGGGTGTATACATGGCCAATGTTCAGATGTGATGTGTAAAGGACACTGAGGGTGATTTGATTTCACATGCATGTATTGAGTGCATGTCCCTACTGACACACGCACTTACACAATGCTCCACCACACATTCAACCACCCTTACATGCCCACACGTGCACACAGATTGCCTTCTATGGCATGCTGTGTCCCTGCAGCGCATGATCACTTACCATTTGGGGATTGTGTACATGCATCAGTCGGTTATTTTTGTTGCTTGTCCTTTTTATATGATGCTAAAGGTGTATCCCCAACACAATGGCTGCTCACTGTGCTGTGTGCTGAGCGGTGTGTTGCAGGAGACACACACAGCACACAGGTTAGGAATTTGCGGATTTGGTGCACATCCCGGAGAAAACACGTGCATAGACTTCCATGAATCGCTTTTTCACGTTTGCGCCAGCTTGCACCATAAATTTCGGCGCACATTTGTTCCATGAATCGGCCCCACAGTCTCGCTTGCAGCCTATCCAATTAACGGCGCACCCTGAATGACGGACACACAATCAGTCCACCGACTCAAGGCCAATGAAGTTGCTAACACCTCCCATACTATTAGAGTGCCACATTCTGGTATGAGTGGATTCAATTCACACAATACTTTTATAACTGCCAATCTTGCCAACATCACAACTCCGAACAACAAGGTTTGAGGATAGAGTTCCAACGAAGGCCCTGTACAGGAATGACCCCAATCCGGAATGAAGCCTATTCATTCAAAGCTTGTCCTGCCCCACTTGTAACTGCATACTAAATCGCAGCATTATTATAAATTTTCTGCATCATATATACCCATTTCATCTTCTGAACTCGACTGACATAATGCTGGTTGACCAAATTGAAGATTAACTGCAGGCAGAGGCCAGAGTTTATTTCTATTCAGATACCCGCGAGAGAAACAGTTATATCCTTCGCGCAAGAGTTTCACAAGAATGGATATGAATGCAGCAACATTAACTGGAGGAGGACAAACTTCTAATCAATCTTAAAATTCCCAATGTTGAGGAAACATTGACAGTGCCGGTTAATGGAAAAAGGGGGCAAAAAACATTCATTAACACCTCAGTACCCTATCATCTGTTCCAGATCATCAGTGAGACCAGTACATTTCCAATGACATAGACCAAGATTATTGTGTACCAGTCTACAGGCGAGGTTCTTTGAATGGTATTGTACGCTTTTACCGCATCCAAACGTTTGCATGGACAAAAAGTTCTACAAATGCTACCACCAAATGTTCGAACACCAAAAGTTCGAACCTTTGATGGTAGCATTGTAGTTAAGTAGTAAAAATAAAAAAGACTGCGTGGGCTGCAGGGGTATCCCCCACAACACCCCGCTCACTATACTTTAGAGTATAGTGAGCGGGGTGTTGCAGGGGACAAACCCCTGAAAGAAAAAAACAGTGGCTTTAGAGTATACTGAGTAGGGGTTCCGGGGGAAACCCCTGCATCTCCCGGAAAAAAAAAAAGAAAAAAGAAAAGGACCCTGCGGCGGCAGTTCCCGATCACAGACGTGAAAGGGAACTTGCGCCGCAGGGACTCAGCGTGAAGAAAAAGGTAAGTAGGTTTTGTTCATGTTGGGGGTGTGGGTGGGGGTGTGTTGACGGTGTCGGTTGGGGGTTTGTCGTGGGTGTGTTGTGGGTGTGGGTGTGGGTATGTAAGGGTTTTTAACGTGTGTTCACATGAGAAATGTGCGAATCTTTTGTGGTTCGCACATTTCTCTTGCAAACTTTCAGGCCGCGGTAATCAGCCACGGTCGGTTCACATAGATCCCTTTGAACGACTCCAATAGCTATTGCATCCTGGCGATGCTGGATGTTCCAGCAAAAATATTCCCCAGAGTGCCATTAGCCAAACTGACAAAAGGGGCAGAATGTAAACAGGTCTTACCATTCAGCCAACAAGTTTTCTGCAAGCATGCTCAACCATAGACAATCTAATGTTTCACACGACAATAATCGAGAGTGCCTGAGGCTTTCGCCAGCGCCGCTCTATGCAGTTAACTGTGTTAGTCTCTGGAAGAAACTACATGCATGGGGATGCCTCACAGGCTACTTAACATCGTCAGCAAACTCTACCAGGACACTACAGTAAGAGTAAGGCTAAATTTAAAGGGTGGGTTCACTGCTCACATTGGCATGACAAGGGGGCTGAAACAAGGCTGCATAATAGCTTATCTAATTATCTGGAAACAGAACAATTATTCCCCCCCAAATTGATTACTAGCACCGCTTAGCTTGGATATGCAGATGATTTGTTTTTGATGAATTATAGACCTTAAGGTCTCCAGGCCCTAATAAATCAGCTTTTATAACTAATAATGCCAAAACTAAATACATAGCATTTCATCATAGGAAGAACAAACTCCTGGACAAGTTAGTTAGTTGGTTCTTACAGGGAAGTCCTATTGGTAGGCTGATTGACTACTAGGGGGTAATTATCGACAGCAAATTAAACAGGAGATTACACATGGAGAAGCTAGAACTTGAAGTAGTTCACATACTAGGTCCATTAAAAAGGATTCCAGCAAGGCACACAGGATTCTCTCTCGCATCCCTTGTTAAGGTTTATAAAATGAAAATCATCCTCAAACTCATCAACAGGAGTATTGTTTGGGAGAAGAACTGTGAGAAAGAACTTAGGCATCTTGAGAGCATTTGTATTAAAGCACGTATGTGCATCCCTTCATTCTCGCCAGTAGAACATTGAATGTCTGAGTTAAGCATTGGCTCGATTAAGACAGCATTTCCTATACAGTGTGCCATGCACTATTGGAACATCTCAAACCCTAGTGTAAAGCCTTACAAACTGAACTCAAAAAACTATCATCCGACTTGTTCCTATATTTGGGAACTAGGAACAGCCGGGGAAATGGGTAAAGGCCCACATTTGTCTTGCCTTCCTAGTGCTAAATTTATAAAAGACTGATCAAGGAATATTTAAAAGAATTTAGCAAAGAGCAGCTTTGGATAGACTTATCTACCAATGCTAATAGTGGAGACTATATACATGGTCAGTGTTTTTCTATATGCCCAGGAAGTATATCCATGCCTTTCCCAGCTTGTTTCTTTTCATGGAATATATGAAGAGAAATAGTTGATACCTGAGTCTGAGATTGGCACTGATTCGAACTATCTGTAAATTTATGTGGTATGCAACTTATGCATACAGCTAAATATCTATGTTTAGCAATATTATGCTCCCAATAAAAAAAAAGAATGCCTCAGTTCCTTAAGAGTGCCAGGGGTGGACCTAAGCATCAACATGCATCCTGACAAATTGTGGAACATGATGTTAGGTGGAAATGATATACCACTCTTTTATCATCTGCTGAAATGTTGGGTAACCATCAAGAACCGTTTTGGTGACTACAAATGATAGAACTAGGAAGGCCGGAGCTTGGAATGCAGGAATTTGTATGGCATATTTAGTAGGAGTTAAGAGGATTGTGTATGTAATAGAATTGATTTTAAGTTTCATGTATTGTTGGGCTGTTTATACAAGCCACATTGGCTGTATTATAATAAAAACATAAAATTAAAAAAGCATGCATTTTCCTGAAAACAGTGACAGAGTGCAGACATGATGGGTGAAGGTAAACATGTGCGGGGCTAGATGACTCATGGGTTTTTTGGTTCATTATGTATTATAGATGCCTACATATTGACATTGACCTGTATTTACTAGATTATAGAACTAAATAGTTTGGAATGGAGCAACACAATGATGCCAACTTTTTCTGAAATTATTTCCTAGTAGAGGCAGAGAGCAGCCAGATATCATACTCATTCATTGCATAGGTAATTGTGAGGGGTCAAAAACGCGAGACAGACACAGAGTTGTAGTTTTTTTCAGTGTTTGCCATTTTTATTAAATGTACAAAGGGTGAGATAAACGCTTATCTGTCTCTATCCTAAGGAGGAAGTTCCTACCTAGCAAACTAAAACTTAAGAAAGATGATCTAGTGTCCATATGTGTCTGGCCCTCCCACTAATACATATAACCAAAATACAAAAGGTAAATATATGTAAAAGTCAGATATATAAAAATATATCTGATTTCGGTTCAACAGAAAAGTGTAAACGTTCAAACTTATAGCTCTTACAAAGTACTCCTTGTGACCAGGGTTTGACTCCCTTCCCCTGGATCAATTCAGGAGAACCCTTGAAAATGTTCTGATTCAATATAGTTCTGTTCAGTTCAACACAAAATGTCTGTTCCATCCAAAGCGTCCTTCCAATTGGTGAAGTAAATGTCTCTTTCACAAAACACTTCTTCAAAAACCAAAGGATTTGTTTTCCTCCACACAGTATCCTTCGACGCCGTTCTTCTACTTGGTAAAGTGATGTGGCAGGATTAATATTAGGCTATGTTATGTAGGATTATTATTATGCTATGTTATGTAGTATTTTTTAATTCTATGTTATGCAATGCTATTCTATGATTTGCTGCATTTGACTCTCCCATACAGTTATGCCTCAGACCCTCCATGTCACCCCCCTCTGCCTCCCTCTGCAGACAGCACCCCAGACAGGTCCAAACCCCTCCTGGGTTTTTTTAGGGTTTCTACGAATGCTGCTTATCCATAATACAACATGATATCCCTGCAAGACTGCGTCACAAGGTCGATAGTGAGATATTGACAGTTCTTGCCAAAGCTCTGCAAGATCGTGCCAAGTAACACCCCCATTGTGAAAGTGCTAGAACATATTAGTGGTTGCCTATGATATGCAATATAATCAGCACTCTAGGGGGGGCCCTTGAGATCTCCTTGTGCCGACTGCCCGAAATCTTGCATGCTGTTTTCACCGCTGATAGCGCTGTATGCTGTGTATTTGCGATATAAAAACATGAAGCTTGATTTACCACCCGTTGTCTGATCTCCTTATTTGCTGCAAATTGAGGCTGGCTAAGGGGGCCTTATCTTGGCCACCACAGAAATAGTGCTGTGACTCCAGTCAGGACTGGGCAGGAGTTTTCTGGGGGCTGCCACCGACCACCACCACAGGCTGACTACATTAGTTCCTCATCATACTGAGGATGTTGTAAAGAAACATGGCACACCTGTTATCTCCAAAGTTTCCAAACTCAGCGGTGTGATTGGGAAGTAGCCTCTGGAAAAAAATCACTGTCGCCGAGCATGATTGTGAACCTGTTTGATTTTCCTCAGACAAAGTGGTAAATATCAACCTTCTGCTTATGGCACTGTGCTTTATTTTAACTAAAGTTGATTCCCAATGTCTTATATGCTCTCTCTCTCCTTACATGCCATGATGTTTCGTGATGAGTATTTGAATGTGACAACAGCACGGCAGGGAGTTTCAGCTCTGCCGAGCACATTCATTGTGTTTGTCTATGATCTATCTGTTTTTGGGTTCTAGATGCTGGCTTCGGTGCAGAGATAAAATTTAATAACTAAGAAGGAGTGCAGCAAGCTATCTTGTGTGTAATGATTGTTTTAATCTTTACTGAGAGATAAATAGTATTACAGGTTTGTATACAGTTTGTGGCAGGCAAATAGAGAAACATATAGTGTCCCATAGTGTCCCAAAGCATAGCAGACTAGTACCCCTGCATTCGCCAATGATCCCCTCTTCCCTGTATCAGTGCAACACGATCCAAATGTGGAAAGCACTGGCAAAGCTCAACATCGAGGCCAAATGTTTACTGTTCAGTGTTGAATGTTTTCGCAAATGCTCTCTACAAACATAAAACAAAGATGAAGTCAAGCTCTGGACTAAAGAAGGCAGGAGAGGTGTTCTTTTTTTTTAAAGGCCCTTTCTGGCAAACAACTGATCTGTCGTCTAATGTAATTTCTGTCTATTTGTCATGTTCTGTGTCAGAATAAAGGAAGTGTTTTTGTTTCTACTACTGGTAAATTTAGTATTGCTTGTTGCACTGGCTGTTTTGATTATACAGTTGTCATGTTAGGTTTAACTGCTTTTGTTGCAGTTCATTTTACTGCTCCACGCATTTGTCAGCATCATCCTGATGGGGAACCTGAACTTTTGCATCATTATCTCTGCTGCCTACCGGATCCAGTGATGACAGACACTCGTTGGAACCTTTGGGCATAAGGCCTCAATCTCTGCAGGGTTGGACTGCTAAAGCTAGGAATATATCTTCCATTACATTAGTTTATGTGGAAGATTTGCACCATGTTGCTGTTTCTTACCATGATATTTGCTCTACCCGACCGTACATTCCCTGTCTTACACCCAGACACCAACACCTTCCTCAACTTCTCTTGGGCCTACGCTGACCTAATGAATGCTTCCAATTGCTATATATGCTCCCACACTCCTATGTATGCCAGTGGGGGGATTTCCTTCATCCCTGTCCCATTCAATATTGCTAAATGGTGTTATGACCTCCGGAATAAAGAACTCTTCTTCTCCCAATATGACACATCCATTTCCCCGGGGACTCTTCTACCCCAGATATGCCAATACCTTGCCACCCAGGATACCGACTGCCTTTGTTCCACATGCTCTGATCTCTTTCACCACGCTAGGCATGTTGCCTTCTATTGGTATTACGCTGGCAACACATGTGCTAACAGAAGTACAAATACAACCAACTGTAACAACACTGCTCTCGGTAAGATAGGACGAGTTCATAGCAATAGCACCAACATAGCTCTCTACACCGACAGGGGGTTATATTTCCTTTGTTGGGCTAGCGCATACCAATGGTTCCCAGCTAACTGGACTGGTCAGTGCACCATTGGGTTAATTTGCAAGCAATCTACCATGTGTCCCTTTTTCCACAAGTTCACTACACACCTCGCAGGGCCAAACGTGACAGCTGGACATGGTCCAAAAGCCTTGTAGGGTTCCTGATCCCGAGCTTTGGCACTACAACTAACAGGGCTGATCTTCATGCCCTATCACTTCTCCTCAAACAGGTAGCTAACAACAACACCAAAGGTATACAGATACTGAAGAGCAAACGAGTAGCACTCAGAATGATGGTCCTTCAGAATAGAATGGCGCTCAATTATTTACTGGCTGCATGAGGCGTTACCTGTAAAACTATAGGACAAGAATGCTGCACACGAGTACCTGAAAACTCCTCCCAGATGAGCTCTCCATCCTGCATGGATTGCAGGGGCACGTTGATGCCAGTTACTTCACTGGTTTGAAGGCGTGGGAGAGTTCCGGAGAGTATTGACTCTGAGGTTCCTGGCTAGGACCAGTAAGTATTAAGTTCATAGAGTTCAATATGTCCGATGTTCACTCTTGTTTCCCCCCTTCCTTCCTTGTCTTGCAGCTGAGTTTGTGAGAAGATGCTCTCATGGTAGCTGGTGGCGCTCAGGTAAGAGTCTGTATTACCCGACGCTGTCCGGTAAATGTTGCACGTGTTTAACGTATTGTTTTCTCTCTCTTTGCAGGTGCGGCACATGAAGATGTGGAGAGTTATAGAATAATGCCTCCGGTGGTAAATCAGGTAAGTCTATGGTGATAAGAGTTATATTTGTTGGTTTTCTCGGCTCACCTTGTTGTTTTCTTTTGTCCCCCAGGTGCCGGAGTTCCACGAAGAAATGATGGAGGCAGCGCAGAATCGGAAGATGCTGCAAGGACTGGTGAGTATGGCGCGGCGCTGCAGCTGGAGATGCGACGCGTACTGAAATGATGTTCTTTCTAGGTCCGGAGGTGAGATGGATCCGGAATCAGGTGAGGAATTTGAAAATAGTTTGTTTTCTAACCTTGTCCTTTTCTTTCCTCTTGTTTTAGGAGCTCCAGATTCGAGGCGGGCGTGGCAGAAGACTGTATGCTTGAAATATCCAAAAACACAGCACTCTACTTTGTTAGGAATGGCGCTTCTCAGTTTGCCCCATTCGGTTGCTGCCAATTCATAAAATGTGTATAACAATCTGAGTCAAAAATAGCAAATAGATTCAAAAGTAT
The DNA here is from genome assembly GCF_040938575.1 of Ambystoma mexicanum. Taxonomy (NCBI): domain Eukaryota; kingdom Metazoa; phylum Chordata; class Amphibia; order Caudata; family Ambystomatidae; genus Ambystoma; species Ambystoma mexicanum. Next base: position 912,867,646 of record NC_090929.1, read on the forward strand.
ATGTTTTGTAGCAGGAAATGTTTAATTCACATTCCTGTAAATTTCCTTAAAATGACATGATCTTGCACATCCAAAATCAGTAAATGGGTTTACATCTTGAATTGCCCAAAATACGCAAGTGCCAATGCATTTCGGATTAAACCTTCTTCGGGGCGGTATTATAGCAAAATTAGTGTCACATAACTTATATTACCTTCATATCTGGTAAATATTCAAACAATATAACATTCCCATTAAATCAATACAAAATCACATACCATGTAATGTGTGGATAGCATCCGTGCGCATAGATGAAAGAAAACAAAATAAATGCATACATTAGTTAGCTAGCATCTATAAATTGGCAATACGGTGAATGTAAAAAGAGAGTGTATCTGCATTGCAAGTGAACACGCGGAGGTAGACAAATTGAACCCCAGTTCGGGGATGTTACCATGGAAACTAGGAGTGAACGGACGCGTTGTACAGAAAAGTATCTGCTAATGTACAAAAAATGTATGCGCTGTGAGAGCGTACGTGTGTTGCATCTAGTATTCATCAATTAGCAATTCTAAAACTTGAGAGAGGGGATGTGTATCCATTGCAAGAGAGCACCGGGAAGTAAACAGGTTCAACCCCGTGCCTATCTGATGGTATAGAGAAGTGAAAACTAAACAGGACGAGGCTCCACCGCTTGTCTTTGTGTCTAAATATTCACAACAAAGCAATCGTATTAAGTGTATTATCAAAAAGCACTGGAAACACACTACGATGCGATCATTTGTTTAAAAAAGTTCCTACATTCGCCTATCAGCGAAGTCAGAATCTTAAGGATAGGCTGGTTCAAACTAAACCAACACTTAAGAAGAGAATCACGGAACGGATTGGGACATTCCCTTGTTTGAACTGTAGCAACTGGGGATACGTTATGAGAGGCGAATCAGTGAAGCACCCCCATACGGGAGAGACAATTAGACTCAAGAGTTTTGCAACATGTGACTCTTACAACGTGATTTATGCCATTAAGTGCCCGTGTGGTTTATACTATGTGGGCAGACCTTAAAGGTAGCTAAAACAAGATGGAATGAGCACAGGTCTTGTATAAGGAGCAATAACCCCAACTCAGCTGTGGCCAGACATTGGTATGACAGAAAACACAACCTGGCTCAGATCCGATTTGTGTTTTTGTGTTTTTGGAAGTGGTAATTAAAAGAGATATCCACGAGTATTTTCAGAAAAGTATGGACCAAAGAGAATCCTTCTGGATCGACGGCTTGAGTTCCTTGTCTCCAAAGGGGCTCAATGAGGAGATTAATTTCATGTGCTTTATATAATGCTTATTACATTGTAATGTTTGATGGGTGGAAGTCACACAGCACTATTTTGGATATTGGTCACTTTTGATATTGAAATTTCAAAGCGCACGTACTCTTGGGTGCTTAACCGGGAGATCTGTTTTGGCTTCTATTCCAATTGTTAGTTTTGTGACCAATACTAAGTTACTGCGTATCTTTGCAAATATCATGCACTATTAACTTTACAACATCTACCAGCGTACACTCCTTTAGTCCTGGTCCTATGTTAAGGTACTATGCAACCCCCTACTGAAACTCCCTCAGTGCATAACATATGAGTCACTCTCTACAGACCTTATACATTTTTTTAGAGAAGTGGGAGAAGGTCCATCTATACTCCTCTATACCATCAGATAGGCACGGGGTTGAACCTGTTTACTTCCCGGTGCTCTCTTGCAACGCATACACATCCCCTCTCTCAAGTTTTCGAATTGCTAACTGATGAATACTAGATGCAACACACGTACGCTCTCACAGCGCATACATTTCTTGTACATTAGCAGATACTTTTCTGTACAATGCGTCCATTCACTCCTAGTTTCCATAGTAACATCCCCGACCTGGGGTTCAATTTATCTGCTTCCGCATGTTCACTTGCAATGCAGATACTCTCTCTTTTTACATTCACTGTATTGCCAATTTATAGATGCATCAGACGCCCGCATTTTGAGCGCTGAGTTTTCTCGAACACATACAGATATTTTTCTACCAAAGGCGTCCGTCGCCTTTGAGTTTCCATGGTGACATCCACGCCCCAGGGCTCATGCCCGGGTGTGGGGCGCGAGGCGTACGTGCTTCAGCCGGACCACGACGCCTCGCAACATCTCCATGGCAACTAACAAAAGGAAAGTGAACCGACGCGAGTACGCTTTACAGCGGCTCACTCGGCTCACACGACTCGCGAGCAGAAGCTGGACGGTAAGAACGGCTCGCGCAATAGACTTCATGTGCTGACTTCTTTGAGACTAGAAGTAGAGTGACATCTAATCTTTCTGTTTGTAGATACAACTGTGTACAGGCACGTACATAGTCAAGAATTTAACATAACTCAGGTAGGACATGCAAATTAATTCCATATCTTCAGATAGAGTACATTACACTGCTAGCTAACTAATGTATGCATTTATTTTGTTTTCTTTCACCTATGTGCACGGATGCTATCCACACATGATATGGTATGTGATTTTGTATTGATTTAATGGGAATGTTATGTTGTTTGAATATTTACCAGATATGAATGTAATATCAGTTATGTGACACTAATTTTGCCATAATACCGCCCTGAAGAAGGTTTAATCCGAAATGCATTGGCACTTGCGTATTATGGGCAATTCAAGATGTAAACCCATTTACTGATTTTGGATTTGCAAGATCATGTCATTTTAAGGAAAATTACAGGAATGTGAATTAAACATTTCCTGCTACAAAACATATACTTTTGAATCTATTTACTATTTTTGACTCAGATTGTTATACACATTTTATGAATTGGCAGCAACCGAATGGGGCAAACTGAGAAGCGCCATTCCTAACAAAGTAGAGTTACTTTGTTTTTGGATATTTCAAGTTTGGACTGGTCCTAGTGCTATGGGACCATTGTGGACTGGCAGCTCCAGGCTAAAACATTTTGAACATTAAATTTGATTAATCTACAGAAACCCACGACTCAAAGATTGAATCAAAGTAGTGCCCTCCTCTCCATCTATGTATTTTAGAAGACTGGATGCTGACTGCAGGCACGGTGAGCGTTACGCTGCTGGATGCAGAATAACGCGAAGCGTGTGCTGCTGTTCGGGCGTGGTTTAAATAGCCTCCGAAGTAGTTCCAGGTAAGAAGTTCCCCAGAACCACGCCCGAGTAAAAAATAATCCCTGTAATAAAATAGTCCCATCCAGGCCTCACGTTGGCTTGGACTCACTTGCAGCATGGTCTGCATCAGGTAAGTAAAGTCTATGAGCCTGGCGCCTAAGGCGCCAGGACTGATTCCTATGATGAGCCTGGCACCTAAGGCGCCAGGACTGAACCCAAACAGCCCCCAGCCGGGGCTGTTGGGGTTTAAATAAGTGTCTGGATGCCTGCTCCCGGAGCTGATGGGCTGGGTCCTGATGCCCGGGGGTAGGGATCATGACACTTCCCCACGTTTTGTAGCATGAGTTAAGGTGGCACACTTGGACCTTGAAAAACACTCTCACTTTGGACACAAGGATGCAGTTCATTTTGTGGACTAGGGCTCACTCGGCCTTGCACGAGAAGTCACTAGTTCATCCGCTGGACCTCTCGGGTTTCTCTCACTCCAGCCCAGGTCACCTTTTAGCTTGTAATACAGTTCAACAAAAGTTTGTTTCCTTCTGGTTACCACAATTTAGTACAGGTTTCCCTCCGCCGGGCACAAACCTTTGAATCGCATTGTGTGAGGGTTCCCTTCCCTAAGCTTCAATTACTTCTTCATAGGCTTCCCTCTGTCTCATAGGCTTCCCTCTGTCAGGCTCAAACCTACTTTCACTTTCCTGCCACTCTCTAAGACTTTGGAAACTGTGAGGCTTTTGCTCTTATCTCGGCATGACCACTTCGACCTTCTTTCCTCAAATGTAATTTTTCCTCTCTTACACCTAGGCCTCTTGGTAAATATAGTTTCAAACAAAGTACTTATTTCAAAGTTCAAAGATATCCCTCACATCCAGGTTTCCCTCTGCCGGAATCAAACCTAACAACAGTTCAAATCTTGCATCTTAGTTTCTTTCTGTTCCCGCCGTTTCTACGGCATCAGACATTTCACAGAGACTTTCAATTGGGCAATCTTCTTTCACCTGACTCATTTGTTAGTTTGTATCTTTTATCGGCACACACACAACCTTCCTTCATTGGAAACTGTTGCCATCAAGTTTCATTTAAAACAGACCTGTCTTTCATTGCTTTCATCAACTCACCGGCTGTGTTAATTCTTTTTCGTCTTTCGCCGCTTTGATCCTAAAGTCAAGGCTGATCCCACAACTGCTGCTGCACCTCCTCTGCCGTTCACCCAGGAGGCTGGCTGATATCCTTAAAACACAAAAGAGGTTTTTCTCTTCTCTCCAGCTGGGCTTCCTTGTGCAACCTTCAAGGCCCTTCACAGGCAACGATCTCTTGTTGGGGTGTCCAAGGTTTCTCTGTACCTCAGATCCATCCCTCGGCCTGTTGCTCTGATCCGCCAGGTTCACCATCATCCTGGAAGAACTGCTCCTTCTCATGTACCACCTTGCTCAGAGTATGTCTCAGTGTTCCACCTTATGTGATGAGAGCAAATAGGTACCAGGTGTATGTAATTAAGATCAAGGGCCTGCCCCTGCCTTATCTTATTAGTGGGACATGTCCAATGTATTGCATGGGTGGTACTCCTTTTAGCCTCAGACCTCCTCTTCCTCGGCTCAGTGTTTGTGTAGGAAAGGGGGAATCTGGGAAGTTGGAATATCCTATAAAATAGGATGGGACAGGGGTATTTGGAAAGGGGGGATACCACGTCTCACCATCAGACATTCTTCCCCCACTCCCTGAGGACCCCTCACCCAGGTGATCCTCCCGCACTTGTCCACCCCCATGATCTGTATCCAAATGCGATGTCTGTGCCATGGCCACCTGAGTAAGGGTCCCCGGGGTCTAGGCAGTGAAACACCCTCTGGGTTTTCACATGGTTCAGGTCATTCCTCAAAATTGACAGAGACCCGGGTGGACTTTCTGAGACTGGGGTTTATGCTGGTATGGGGCATTGAAGTTAAATCTATTTCTGCATTTACCACTAAATTAAATTTATTCTATTGTTTTAAATTATAATCTGATATTTATTTTTATATCTGACAGAGGTTGATGATGAAAAAAAGATCCTGCTAATGTATGGCAAAAGCAAACTTGGTCAAAATTCTATGCTTAATTCTGAAAATAGTATCATGAGGATTTACTTCAAGGGTAAAATTCTCTTCCTCAAACAGTTGAATAACAAGTTTCATGAGAGGACCCAAGTATAATCTGGGGTTCCTAGTTTATATCAACCAGTTCAGTATCCCACTTCTGACACCATGTGTGAGGGCTCAGAAATATGAGAGGGACACAGAGAAAGATGACCTAGTGTCCAAATGTGTCTGACCCTCACAACAATACATATAACCAAAATGCACAAGGGAAATATATCTATCGTCAGTTCAACAAAACAGTGCAAACATTCAAACACATAGTTCTTACAAAGTACCCCTTGTGACCAGGGTGTGACTCCCTTCCCCTGGATCAATTCAGGAAAACCCTTGAAAAAGGTCTGATTCAACAAAGTTCTGTTAAGCTCAACACAAAATGGATTTTCCATCCAATGTGTCCTTGCACTTGGTAAAGTAAATGTCTCTTTCACAAAACACTTCTTCAAAAACGAAAGCAGTTGTTTTCCTCCACAGTGTATCCTTCCTGGTTGTCCTTCCACTTGGTGAAGTAAATGTTACTAGTCATAAACCAAAGAAATTGTTTCCTCCACACAGTATCCTTCCTAGGATATAAAAAAGATAGTAGAATATCACAATGATTCAACCAATGAAATACTTTTGTCAGGATAGCACAGCAACCGTCTTTTGTGATGTAACAGTTTTCAGGATGATAAAGTTAGCACATTCTTTCCACAACACTTTTTTTACCACATCCACATTTCTTCAAAACAATTGTTTCTTTCGTGATATACTTGCCTGCCAGGACTAACTACTATTGATCCCTTTCCTGGTTTACTCGCCTACCAGGAAGAACAAACTCCTACTACTACAATTACTCTATTCTGTTAGTGGGAATATTTGGACCAAGGTTTTCCACACCAGTACCCCATGTGAGCAGGGTTAAACAACGGTTGCCTATCTTTAGAGTCTCTTGACTGTTAGCAATATGGGTTACAGATTTATCCAAAATGGTATCTCATGAAAGGAGAATTGCTCCCATGTTGCCCTTTTGCGTCCTTGTCATAGTCCGTTGGCTGTTGACAATGTGGGTTACAACTTTCCCCAAGTTGACATTCCACAAAAGGGGAATTGCGCCCTCTTTACCTTTTAATTCTGCTTGCTCGTTATTCAAAATGTTCTGGTATTATCAAAAGTTCTTCTCACAGCGCCCTAGGGATACCTTTTCCTACAGGCCAACTCACCGGCTCCTTTCGGCGTCTCTGCATCACTCCCTTTTTTTAACAGTATATTTATACAGTTTTTCAATATATCAGATAAAGAAGGCAAAAACAGCAAGTCAAGTCAAACAAACAAGTAACAGTTAGGAAGAGGTGTAACAGAAGAGCAAAGACATTCATACAGTCATTTCTGGTATGCACACAATTAGAGGGGCAAAGGAAAAGGAAAGAAACCCACCCCTTGAAAGGGGGCATCCAAATCATCTGTAGCTGTCCAAAGTAGATGCACACACAGGTTCTGAGCCCACTAACCAAAAATCACAGAACAGGTTCTCAGGAAATCATCCATTCACACCACTCATAGTTACTCTTATTTACAGTAGCGATAATGATTTCCATTAGTGGGGGATCCGCAGGCCATAGTCATTTGAGATAACAAGACAAGAATGTTCCTATCAGCTGGTTCGCTATAGAGATTTGTCACAAACTTTTTTAGCATGGACCATGCAGGGCAGGACTGAATGCTGGTGCTTAGTTAGACATTCAAACATTTGGCTGAGTAGATTTGTAAACATATATAGATTTTTTTATTATTATTACACACACTCAAAATTAATTAGACAAAACATGAATGTTTTCTGAACATGAGTACTTGTTGGGCATAAATGCTCCTACTTGGATGCAAATTAATTGTTCAAACGGTTCAAATAGATTTATGCAGAAGACAAACAATGACATTACAAAGACATAGGGCCTCATTACACCGTAGGCGGTGGACCAAGGTGCCATTAGCACCTTGGTCCATGCCGGTAAAATACTGGCACCGCCTTGGAGGAAAGGGGAATTACCACCCTATTCCAAGGTTGGTGGGGCGGTAATTCCCCCTTCCCCCATTGCCCTTCCCCATTCCCATTTCTGCTCTATGGGAATGGGGAAGGCGCTAATTATGGTGCCGCAAATTGCGGTACCGTAATTAGCACCCTGGTCCCTTTGCGAGTTGGTTTTTAACGCCTGCTAAAAAGCAGGCGTTAAAGTACCAACCCACAAAGGGACCTTGTAGTAAGGCGTTAAGGGTTTACCGGTACCGGTGCCTTTACCGGTACCGGTAAACCCTTACCGCACTACGTGAAATGAGGCCCATAGTGTATACAACAGTTAATAGTATATACAACAGTTCATTCTATTGATGATGGTTAAGGGTCAACGCCAAAGTAACAAAATCAAAAACTGTGTTTCAGCGGTTTAGACGAGCAATGCCCGCCTTCCTCAGGATCAATGACAATTGTGGACCCTGTAGAAACCAAACATGAGCATAAAAACTAAATCGAATGAATATGAAAAGAGATACTAGGAAGACGAAGTGTGGAAAAACACAAATTAATGTGGGGAACCCCATCACATGTGGGCCATGAACTCCACACTGCCACCACCACAGCTGCATGCCCCATCCACCACCAGGCAGTGATGGCAGAAACAGGCTAGCCGTGTTGAATAAATAAATGAAAACGACTAAAATTGAACCCACCTAGGCCAATGAAGAATCTATGTGCCAGGGGTCTGTAGAAATAGCAAGCAGAACAAACGGGCCGATGCTGAAGCCGTTTGGGACTAGAGAGCTGCAAGAAATACATAATGTAGTTGGGAAAGGCCCTGTAGCGCGAGGACATGGGCAGAAAAGTGAAAAGGAACAAATGAAAAAAACATGAGGCAGATGGCTTACACCGGTACTATAAGGCTACTAGCCTCAGCTGATTGGGAAGCCGTACCAAACTACTTGAGAGCTGGGTCAGGCAGATGCTGATTGGGTAAGTCGATCTAATAGAGTAAAGTAAGATACAATTTAAATAAAAGTGAGAATCGTGAGCAGGTAAGAGATTATGCAGCTAGCCCTAAGAAGAGACTAGGCTGCTAAATCAACATTGCCTACTGTATGAAGGGAAGATTGCTAGCTACCTTCCTGTGTTTCGACACATTAGTCATAGGCATCACTACACCCACTTACCGGGAGAGACGTCCAGGGATACGTCCAGCATGCTGCAGTGCGAGGTCCTCACTGGGACGCGGAAGCCTGTGCTTCTGGAAGAATGCGTGGCATCACATTTCTTTAAAGTGGCCGCCCACGGGAGTACATCTTCAAGCAAGGGAGGTGATGAAATAGAAAATGGATGCACAATTTTGGGAGTAAGCATCCATCTGACATGCACACTGCAGTGTCAGGCCTGGGCAAATGTGGTACCATAGGGCCTGACTCACAGTAGAGGAAACCCAGTACCACCTATGAGTGGACAAGAAGGGGGAGAGAAAGAGCTGCGCGGGGTGCCCGACTGTGGCCCGGAGAAATAGCTGATGTTAGAGGATAGCAGTAAACTGGGCTAGAGGCTTCTCCCAAGCAAAAAAGATGCTGCATATTTGACAGAAAATCATATGCAGAGGCACTTGTGGCGCTGAGTTGCTGAACAGACACTGCTTAAAGGTGGAAGTACAAATCAATTACTGAGTGTGGCCATAGTTACAAAACTGGTCTATGGTGTTAAGCCTAAAAATCCAATGCTCTTCTTTCGTGGACAGTGCAATTTGTGGGTTGGAGGCTTGTTTTGCCGTGTCTAGTACCCACCATAAAATGTCATCTGCTGTATAGCCATATTCCATATAATGCCCAACCATGGGGGCTTTGCCATTGCGGCATCTGATCCGGCAATCGGTGTTCCGTGATTCTGCTGTGGACAGGGCTAGATGTTTGACCAACGTAGCGTAGGTCACACAGGCATTGTATGCGATAGATAACCCACGTCGTTTTGCAGTTATTATGCTGGCAATCTCCCAACTTTTGCCGGCAATATCAAATGCTTTTATGTTATGGCAAAATTTGCAGAACAAACATGACCCATTGGGAAATGTCCCGTGAATGGTTTGAGATCCCAGCCAGTGGTGGTTGACCTACTGCCCTTTGGAATGCAAAAGGTCATCCCTTAGATTCTTTTGTCGTTTAAGGGCAAAGATTGGTGGCGATTCATTAGGTAAACACAGCTGCAAGAGGGGCCAGAACTTCTGAATGAGCTGTGGTGGTAGCAGTGTGAATCTCATGGCTCACAGGTGATGGAGTTCCCCACACTCCTTTGTGTTTTTCCACACTTGGGGCCTCATTACACGGTAGGAGGTAGGGATTTAATGTTACCGGTAATGGAATACCAGTAACGTTAAATCCCCATCCAAATTACGAAGTGGCTCACTGCTATTTGCGGCAACGCTAAGTACGGTGCCACTAATAGCAGCCAGTCTGCGGGCGCGCAACCCTCGAGTCCGTAATCTATGCCATACCGTTATTAGCACATCATCACAAGCCAGGCGGACGTGCCAATAGCGGCATGGAAAAGCACCCAAAACCTCTTACCGCCATGGCGCTAATACCGCCATCATTAACCAGCTGGTAATAGAACCAAGCAGTGTTCCCATCTGCCACAGGTGGACACAATCAGCACAGGTGGAGGCAATGGAGACTCAGGCAGCACAAAAGGAGTATACCACACCCCTTCCCACACCTAGATGGTTCCAATACTAGCAGCATTACATGGGCTGGAGCACATGATCGCAGCGCAGCAGCAGCAGCAGGCAGCACAGAGGAGACGCAGGAGGAGGAGGAGGGCAAGACAGGCACAGCAAGCACCACCACGGCACCTAATCATACCACAGAGGCACCCACCAATCCCCAGGATCAGAGCCAATCCATTTAACCTAACCCCAGAGCAGATACACACCCTGTACCGTCTGGACTGGGATACCATAACCAGCATTGTAGACATGATACACAACAACATTGTGAGCCTCATAGACATCCGAACTGCCATCCCCCCTCTACTCAAGGTGGTGACTGTGCTCCACTTCCTGGCCACAGGCACTTACCAGCATACGGTGGGGCAGATGCATGGCATCTCACAACCAGTATTCTCACGCATGCTGACCCAGGTACTCGATGCCCTCTTGAAGCATGCACCTGAACACGTATTCATGCCACGGACTGCCCAGGAGATTGCAAACACCAAAGTTGGGTTCTATGCACTGGCAGGCATCCCAAGTTGCATCGGGGCAATCGACTATACCCATGTGGAATTGGTGGTCCCACATCACAATGAAGTAGTGTACCGAAACAGGAAGCAATTCCACTCCATCAATGTCCAAATGGAATGTGACGCCAACAAGATAATCACTCATTGCTGTGCCCGATTTCCTGGATCAACCCATGATTCCATGGTCCTGCGGAAGTCAACTATCCCACGCTACATGGAGCGACAAGCCGGACAACGCTCGTGGCTACTTGGTGAGTAGCAGGGCAAGCACATGGCAGTGTGATTGGGGGTGGGAGAGATACATACTCCGATTGGGTGTAGCTTGTTGTCCGTTGGACAAATGCACATACAGATGTACGCCAACATCCATCTGGGTAGGCCCAAAACGAACAAGAGATGAATGGACATGCAAGTGTAAGCTGCATAACATAGATGACAATCAAGGTCTAGAAAAATCAAACATCCATCCACATCCACATTGCACAACATTCCACACCTCACCTCAAAATACACAAATCTCATACATGCCACCAACATAGTCCTACAAAATGAGCGCAGCACAACAGCAATAATGCATTGTGCCCTTGAATGCATGCAAAGGGATCACCCCTAGCCATAGCATTACACCACGCACTTATAGCACAACTCAAGTGATGCCTCTCATCATGGCAACATCAATGTTGGAATGGCAGTACACCAGCAGTGTGATACCAAATCTGCCTAGGACCAAGGAACCCCTAACACACGGCTTCAGCCAGGACATGTCAATTACTGTTGTAGGCATTGACGGGGCTTGTGTACTTGCAGGGTCGCCCTTACCTTTGCACATTCCAGTCACACAGACAGTCTGCATGTATGCTGTTACTTGTGCACTTCAATCACAATGCAAATTAAAAAAGCCTGAAATGAACTGGCCGCACTTGAGCTGAATAGTAACAGGTCCCCATTTGTCCCCGCATACAGGTAATGCTGGCTATCCCCTGAAGAGGTGGCTCCTTACTCCTGTACGGAACCCACAGAACAGGCATGAGGAGGAATACAATTGTGCACATACCCGTACACGCAACGTGATTGAGCAGACTTTTGGCCTTTTGAAGACACGGTTTAGGTGCATTAGCAGGTCTGGTGGCGCTCTCCTGTATGGCCATGAGAAGGTGGCCAAGATCACCATGGCATGTGTCATGCTGGACAATATGTGTATCAGACGGAATGTGCCACTGCCCCCTGACGTTGATATCGAAGCACCTGATGAGGATGATGATGGTGATGAGGACGGAGGTGAAGGGGATGCAGGACATGCAAGAGGGGATGGTCAAGAGGGACGTGCTGTGAGACAACATCTGATCAACCAAATATTCTGAGTAACGTGGTTTTTTACTGTCACATGGATATGGGTATGAATGCACTGGTGTATGTTTGGAAGCACGCAATGGACCCTGTCGCCAATAAAGTACACAAACACAATGATGTCCAAGCCTGTGTTTTGATCAGACACCAGTGTATTATGTAACGGAAAGATGAAAAAGTGCATGTCCCCAAACATCCCACCACCCTTCCACCCACCCCCCACAACAGACCCATAACACCCTTCCACCCACCCCCCACAACAGACCCATAACACCCTTGCACCCACCCCCCACAAGAGACCCATAACACCCTTCCACCCACCCCCCACAACAGACACCTAACACCCTTTCCACCAACCCCCACAACAGACCCATAACACCCTTTCCCCCACCCCCCACAACAGTTCCTCATGTGTCTGCCACTATGTTTGCGTCGGGCCATGCACGCAGAAGCTTCGCCATAAACTTCCTATTGGCCATTGTCTGCAGCAGCATTTGGAGGCTGGCTAGACATGCGCCTGGTGGTGCGTGTGGAGCGGCGGAGGGGGCTTGTCTCTGTTGAACCGGTGGATGACAACGTGGCTGACTGTCCTGGTGGTGTGAAGTGGCGGTCCATTGTGTCCGCTATTCGAGTGAGGACCTTCCTGAGTCTGCCTATCTCCTCACACAGCCTGTCTGTACAGGCCTCCATCCCTTCCCTGGAGTGCCTTCTGTCTCCACAATCTCCTCCCTGAGATGGGCAGCCTCCTGCGCATGCTGGCCAACCAGCACAGTTAGTTCCTGTTGCCACTGGCTGATGGTGGCCAGGTCGAGGGCAGTGCTGGGTGCTGGTGGAGTGGCTGCTGTGCCCTCTGATGCATCCATGTCAGCAGGTGAAGCCACCGTGGGGGACATAGAACCTAGAATGTTGTCCTCTCCAGTGGCATCAGACCCAGGTGTCTGGAGTGGTGATGGCTCGAGGTTCCGGGGGGGTGGGGTGTGCATCTCCATTGTGACATCTGTTGTGTCCTCAACATCAGATAGTGGGGCAGTGGCTGCTGCCTCTCCTGCGGAGCTTGGCGCAGCTGATGGTGGGCCCTCCATGGCTGGGATTGGTGGTTGTGGGTTCACCTCCGGTGGTGGGGCTGTAGTTGGTGGTGTGGCTACTTCTATCCTGGCACTGGCACTCCTCCGATGCTTGACACTCATCATGTGGAACCTTCCCCCCTTGCCCCTTGATATCGTGGGGGTGTCCTCAGAGTCCTGTGCCCTTGTTCTCTTACTTGCAGGGGGTGCCTGGGATGCATTTCTTGGCATCCTCACCGTCTGTATGTGAGCCGGTCAGGGACAAGAAGGAGGATGGCATTGGTTACGTTTCTATGTACTTTATGCAGAATACGTCAATAATGCAGTTGTGGCCATTGGGACTTCATTGTTGGGGATGCAGGTGATGTGTCAGTTCAGTGCCTCATCCATGCATGGTTGTGTTTGTCACTTGTCTCTGGTGATGTGTGCATGTGTGTGTGTTTGGGTCTGACACTGACATGGGCAGGGATGGATGCATGTGTGGATGTTTGTCCATCCATGAAATGATTCTGGGCTCACATTTGGGGGGACCAGTACATTCACATAGCATCCTGTCATGTGTACACTTACCTCCATCTGAAGTGGTTGCCACGCCATGCTCCATAGTGCCGACTCCCTCAATGCATTCCACTCCGATTAGGTTCGCACAGGTCTCCTCCCATTCCTTTAGTTTGATGGGTGAACCGGATCCACCTGCAGTGGCTATTCTGTGGTTTTCGGCAAGGATGCTTCTCACCCGGAGTCTGAGGTCGTCCCACCTTCTCCTGCACTCACGCACATTGCGTGTGGTGGTGCCAACTGCACTAACTTTCACCGCAACATCATCCCAGATTGCCTTTTTTTTAATAAGTGTCTCCCGCCGCATGTCCTTGGCAAAGACAACAGCGGCGTTGTCAGCCAGGGTCTGGGTCAGCATGATTAGCTCCTCTGAGGTGAATTTTTCTTTCCGCTGCCGGTCGGTGGTTTTTTTCAATGCCTTGGGCATGTTGAGGGTGTCCCTGATGATTTGCAACTGCAAGCTACTCCAAACAGGTCCAGGGGGCAGAGGATGGCAATGGATTGTGTTTTTAAAGATGGCCGCCGTGCTCTTTCCCGTTCCTGTGCGATGACGCTGTTTCCGGTTCCGTAATTTAACAGTCACCGCTAATAGTGGTGACCGCTATTTGCATGCAGCGTGAGGGCGGAGGTGCTATCTGCACTTTCGTCGAGGGCGGTAAGTGACTTTTTGGGGTCTTTAGTGGCATGGCGGTAGGGTCATTACCGGCATGGCGCTATGCTCGTGTCCGCGTACTCGTAATGGTACGCTATTAGCGCCCTCTTGCGAGGGCGGACACGTTAAGACCGCCATGCCGGTAATTTGAGATTTTTACCGCACAACCTGTATGAGGCCCTTGGTCTAGCTAGTATCTCTTTTTTTATTCATTAGACTTAGTTTTTAAACTCATGTTTTGCTTCTACAGGATCCACAATTGTCGAAGTTCCTGAGGAAGGCGGGCAGCCTTTGATTTTGTTACATTGGCTTTGGCCCTTAAACATCATCAAAAGAATGAACTGTTGACATACTATTAACAGTTGTATACACTATGGGGGTCATTACGACCCTGGCGGTAGGGTGTTAACGGGGCAGGTAGAGCTGCCGGCCCCATTAACCCCCTACCGCCTCATTACGAGGTCTCATCGCGGGACCCGCTAAGGACGCCTGGTTGTACCAGGAATCTTTAGCGGGTCCCGCGAGCAGACCAGGATGCAAACAATGGGCCTGTCATTAACGTACCTATTGTTTGCATCCTCCCCATTCCCATTGAGCTCTTTTGGGGCTCGAATGGGAATGGGGATGTACAGGGTCTGGGTTCCTGGAATGGGGAAATACCGGGCCCTCCAAGGTCAAATTGGCCCGGTATTTCCCCATTCCAGGAACCCGTATCCGGTACCCGGTACCCGGTACCCGGAATGGGGGTAGCCATGCCGCAAATAGCGGCATGGCTACCTCCAGGGTCGTAATGACCCCCTATGTCTTTGTAATGTCATTGTTTGTCTTCTACATAAATCTATGTGAAGCATTTGAACAATTAATTTGCATCCCTGTAGGAGCATTTATGCCCAACAAGTACTCATGTTCAGAAAACATTAATGTTTTGTCTAATTCATTTTGCCTATATGTAATAATAATGAAAACAATATACATGTTTACAAATCTACTCATCCAAGTGTTTGAAAGTCTAACTAATTGCCAGGATTCAGTCCTGCCCTGCATAGTCCATGCTAAACAAGTTTGTGACTCATTTATATATAGAACCAGCTCTGATGGTAACATTCTTGTTTTGTTATCTAGTTTCTCCAGCTCCCATCATTGTGGAGATTTCCTCCCTTTAGGATTACCATAGTCATTTGAGGTCACAAAGGTTACAAAGGGATCCCATGCATGCCTATATTTAATTAAAGAATCAGAGAGGGTGTCAGTGATCCTCTTCATGGTGCAAATATACAAAACCTTGGCCCACCACATATTGAGCGTGGGAGAATCTGCCATTTTTTTTTATTGCTGAGCGATAGTTAGCTTAGTTGCTGTAAGACTGTAGTTAGATAATACTAAGTGGGAGACCCCAATGGTAAAAACCTCTTGATCATACACGTCACCCAAAAAAACTACCAGGGACCCAGGGGAAGCTGAATACCCACAATTTGCTGAATTAAAGTAACAACAGCAGCCCAATAGGGCTTGATGACGGGGCAATGCCACCATTTATGAGACATGGATCTGAGATCCGCACATCCTCTCCAGCAACAAGGGGAGACAGGTGCATACATAGCATGCAAATGGTCAGGTGTGAGATACCAACAATAAAGAATTTTGTGAGAGTTCTCTAATATGGTGGCACAGATGGATGCCCTATGGGCCCTCCTCCACATAGTCGCCCATGATGTAATTGGGATTGGGCAAACGCAAATCCTTCTCCCAGCTCTTCATGAATGCCTCCACCTCTTCCCCTGTGTCTGACACCAAACGTTTGTATATGTAAACTTATGACAGGAGAGATTGAATGGCACCAACTTCTCAAAAGGCCTCAGATCCCTACAGCCTTCTCTTCTGGTCTCAGGGTGGGATGACCACTGCCTAAGTTGTGCATAATAGATTCTCTCGGATTCCGGCAATGCAAAGGTCTTCTTGCACTGGTCAAAGGTGACGGGAGTCTCCCCGTCATGTAAGAGCCCCATATCACACAGACCACCCTCCTTCCATCTGATAAAGTCCCTGCTAACCAGGCCAGGCGTGAACCATGGATTGTGAAAAAGTGCAGTCAGTGGTGAGGGGTGAGTGGTAAGGCGATGCCTGAGATTCACTCTATCCCAACAGGTCAAAGTAACTAGAGTAGAGGGTAAGTCCACATCACCCCTTGCTGTTGCAACTGACACTCTGCAGACCGGCAATCCTGTTGACAGCTCTCCTGTACCTGCCACTGCTTGCACAGCCCTTCTTTGGAGCTCCACCGGCTCAGTCGGGTCCGTGTCCTCCAGCACCTCTGAGCATCTGCCGTTGGGTTCGGAGCACGTCTCCCACACAGCTAGGCTTCTCTCCCCACTGCGGACCACAACTCTGCTTCCTGCTGTGTGTATTCTGCAAAACTGCAATGCCTTCTTTTCCCGTGTTGGCTTCTGCTGGCATTCACACTCCTGCTACAGCTCCAACTACTTCAGCCTCTCTCTTGACACCTTTGCTACTCTTTTCCACAGCTGTGGCTCATTCCCAGATTTAAATGTCTAGCTCAGGTGCTTTGACTTCCAACAACTAGACCACACATCCTTATTAGTAGCAGCTTTGATCTTCATTAATTCTGTGTCCCTCTTCCTCATCCCACTACCACAGGTATTATGGATCTTGAGGTCCGTAGGGGTAATGGATCTTTCAAGTCGTTTTACTGCTAATTGATTTATGAACTGAATATGATCAAAGCTTGTAGATGTTATGTGAATATGATATTTAGTATTGAGGTTAGGACTTTTACCTAAGACAAAATCAAGATAATTAGAAGATGTCACATTGGATTCATAAATTCATGAAGTGAAAGACGTATTCTGTCTAGGTGGCTTATCATAGAATGTGCTTTGGATTTTCTCATGGGTGGGACTTGCACAGTGACAGAATGACATTAGATATTTGCTATTGAATATGTAGTGTGGTGTTGTTTGTGAGGATTTTGTAGTCGCAGTGTAACTGCAGGAATGTAGTAATTGTAAACAAAATGTCTGCTTTGTAGATTTACATGTATATATTTTAACAAAGTTGTATTGTTCACTTAATGTTCTCAAGGAAGAGTGCATTTCCATCATCAGTGAAATGTACTCCATCATGTCTATAAAGATTATAATTGTAAAACCGGATGTGGTTATTGGATATCCACATATGTTTGTTGGTTTATGATGAAATCAGTAACTACTTAATTCTCATTTCTCTGTGATTTCTGTGATTTCTCATTTTTGGAATGACATTTGATGGCTCACTTCCACTTTTGCACTGAATTATGTTGGAATGAATGAAGGTGGTGTGAGGGAAGAGTTCCAGTAGTTTTTTCAAGCCTTGTTTCATAACCAAAGACAGAGACATGCCTTGTATATCCCCCAAAACATTATGTGAGGAATCCTGCAGAATCGTGACTGAACCCCAGCCTAAAATCTCCTCCCATGTGAACCGGGGAAGGCAGCCGCTACCTGATCCTGACCTTGGGGATGGCATCAGGAGGGAAGATTAAAAAAAAAGATATTTGGTAATTATAGGACTCTCATCCTCATAATAAGATTAGTACTGCATCTTTCCCAAGGGATACAACACTCCCCCTATCAACACTTCCACCCTGAAAACCATCTCCTCCCATTTTATCTTCCCTCCTGATGCCACCCCCAAGGTCAGGATCAGGTAGCGGCTGCCTTCCCTGAGCCACAAGGGATCAATATACCTAACACACACACATATATATAAGCATGTAAATTTACAAAGCAGACCTTTTTTTACAATTACTACATTCCTGTGGTTACACTGCGACTACAAAAACCCCACAAACAACACCCACACTACATATTCAATATGAGGAAGTAGCTTCTATAAGTGGCTCTTAAAAGAGCTGTTTTGTTTCTTGTAAAAAGTACAACTTGAAAAAATGTGTTTTATTCAGAAAACCCCTCTCCTTCTACAATTGCACTACTGCATTTCTTCAAAGAATTTAAAAACAATATTAACATTTCTGTGCTCTTTTCTCAAATGATGTATCAATTTGCTTTTCCCAAAAAAAGATAATATTGTGTATTCCGAATCAAAAAATACCTGAACACATAGTTCCTTGTTCAAGCACTCCATCTAACGTTATATGGTAAAACCAGAAACTCTTGGTAGCCAACGCTTTTCACGTACTTGCCTTCTACATCATTGGTACATCCATTCTCTATATTAGATGTTCCTTCAAAAACCTTCCAAAAAATAAGATTCATCACTTGATAACCCAGTGAAGAACGTATCTATTGTGGAAATTGTATTCATTTTTCCACCTCCAAAAATGAACATCCACCATAGTATGTATACAGTTTTCAACTCCACATCTGAAAGTAACACAACTCTTCATGAAGTGAATAGAAAAGAAATACTATCTTCCAATGCAACTGCTTATTGCAGAGTACACCTTTGATAAAGCAACCACAAATTGTTTTCAAACTCATAATCTTATTGGTCTAAACTGTTCACCTTTGTAAGTATTATCGCGGTTATAAACAACATTAAAGTAATTCACATTATTGCTGCGGCTGCCATAGCATCCGTTATACCCGTGGGAATGGGAGCCTGCTAAAAATATATGATGTGCTATTGGTGGAGAGATAACTGCAGCTATAGTAGGTGTAGTGTTCCCATGGCTACACAGCCGTTCTGAAACAAACTTTAAAATTACACTTGCAATACAAACAACCCTAGGCCATGGCACAATCAAACATTTCTAGTCCATGCAGAATTTAAAAAGAACAATTCCCTGTTTTTTCCGGCTTTTTTTAGGTTTGCACAGCAAGTTATCATGGCTACGAGAGACGTGATCCCATTGGTCGGTAATATCCCTGTCAGTCAGAGCCAGCTGAAAATATACAACAAGCTATTCCTGCAGCCACTGTCTAAATGGCCCCTAACCACGGCTTCTGTAAATGAGGTACTCCTGCGGCTACACAGCCATTTAGCGACAAAGCTGAAAATGGCATTTGGAAATCAAAAAACCATAGACCACACCACAATCAAGCATTTCTAGTACATTGACACTGTTAAAATGACCTAAACCCTGCTTCTTTAGGGTTTTATCTGGGTTTCTATAGCCCGGTACCAAGGCTATGAGAGGGAAGCTCCCATAGGTCCATGCCCTTCACATGTCATTGTGGTTATAAAGACATACGTGTAATTTCCGCGGCTACTTGGACGATCTGGAACATGTTTAAATATTTATTTTTGCAGTTACAGTATAATAGGCCACACCACAAATAAGCTTCCTTAGGCCGTGGACATTGTTAGAACAAAGGATATCCCATTGTTTTTCTCCCTTTTTTCTGCTTGTTACCGCAGATACAATACACCACGCCCAGCGAGTAAATGCGAAGACACCTCCCTCAGCTTTGCAATGCGTTTCCTGAATGGTCGGCATTCATGCTTGTGATAATTTCACCACACCCACAGGAAATATTTATGATTGTTTCACTGCTTTTTGCCTTTGGTTGAGAGACATTTTACTCCAATAGAAAAAGCATCTTTTACCTAAAAATCCTATTTTTCCTATCCCTTTTTACCTATCCCTATTACTAAACTTCTCTCCCTTATCTTGTCAGCTGTGTGTATTGTCTCTTCTTTATTTTAGATTGTTTTCCTATTTTCTTTTTATTTCTTCTTGAAAGTGGCATTGTCCTTTTGTCTGGCTTTTTTCTTCCTTTATACATTTTCATCCCAGGTCCTGCAATTTCCATCATGCTCAGACAAAGTACTCACAGCAGTAATGATGACATTCATCAAGTCACTGTGCCTGATGAAGAGGATGATGTAATCTGGGACTCCACCACCTCACCCCCATGCAAGAGGACAAAAAGCATAATACAGGCTTCGGAAAGCTGGAGATTGTAATTGTAATTGTTTATTTGTAAAGCGCTTATACACAAGTGAAGTGCTTCAAAGCGCTTCAAGGTGGGAAGGAAACAAGGGAATACAGTTGTCATTCTTAGGCCGAATGATCTAACAAAAATAACTAGCATACTAGGCCAGAGGCATTTCAACTAGTGTAAGTGCATGACAGGAAGGAATGAGAGAAGGGGGGGGGGGCATACAATCAATAAACTACCGTACTATACAACTTGTCAGATAGTGCAAGTGCATGATGAAGAGTGAGGAGAGAGGGGAGGGAGAGGGAAAAGGACATAAAAAGCAATAAACTACCGTACTAGGCCTAGCGACATTTCAGATTGATTGGTGGTTGGTCGTCAATAAAACGCCTATCCTCGAGTATTTCAGGTACAACCAAGCAATGGAGGGGAGACAGAGGGGGGACAGGACAGAACAAACTTGCTAGGCCTAGTACTTTCACGTTGTGCAAGTGCGCTGACAAGAAGTGTGTGGGGGGTACAAGTGCACCCAGTCCAGCAAGGGACTCGGTTAAGTGCAGAGTGGTTGTCTCTCTCAAGGAGCGTATTCCGGGTGCAGATATTTCCTGGTGCCAGAGCCTCACAGCGTAAAGGAGGTGGAGTCAGTTTGCTGTACCCTCTGCTGTAAGGTGCTGCGACGGGGGCCTTCCTAAATAGTTTCCCAGAGCCTGGACACCTACACCCTTATACAACATCTCATCCAGGTCCACTGGGATGAAATGGACAAGGTCTACCGGCTAGCCCACATCAAGATGAAGGTGAAGGTCCACAGACAACAAGCAGCACAATGGGCCTGCAGTGCTCCCTCCATCTCCACATCTGCACCTCCAACTTCAGCCTCATCCACAGGGACACCACCAGCAACACTCGGAGCAACCGCAGGTGCAGGACCTTCCACTTCAAGTGAGACAACGGCAGTAACATCTGGGACCCAACCTCAACAACTGCATGATATGCCTTGTAGGGCACAATCAGATTACTGTGGGAAGTACCACCATAGATCAGTGGGAAGTTCCCATCATATAGGAACCCACCAACAGAACTGCCACTGCTAGGTCTTTTTTGTTAAGCAGACTTTTCCCCACTTTTTTTCATACCCCTTGTTACATGTACAAGCCCTAATGTTCTTCCATCCAAGTACACTCCCTCCTCTTTTGACCACCAAAGGTACTTTTCAGAACACCCTTAAAGTAATTCAAAATAGGAAACAAAATGCACAGACTGTATAAATGGAGTGATAAACCATTTATAATTAATTTGATACAAAACTAGCATAAGTACCCGTTCCATGAACGGGTACTGTAGACAGACATGATAACACTGATACTGCAGGGCTCTGTTCCAATTCGCCTATCGCTTGATGTGCTTTGCACCCTGAAGTAAATAGGTGCATGTGGCTGGCTGACATACCCCGGAGCAGACGTTGGGAGGAGGCGAGAGTTGATGTGTTGCTGCATACTATGACCTTCTGCTCTCTACACACCTGTCCCCTCACCCTGGCGGGGTGCAGTTCCTTGTGGTGCATTGCAGTGCAAATATCTTGAAAACCGTGCATCCATAAGGCCTGGAATCTAGTTCTGTTCCTCGTCTCCGGACTGGTCCTTCTATGACCACCTTGATGTTTTGCTGATTTCAAACAACTGTGTCATGGGTGAAGGTGCTGACATCCAGGGAAAGGGAAGGGGTGGCCAAATGTCATGTAGCTAGTTATGTCTGGAGGGCCCTAACTGTTATGCCTTCCAATGCAGTATTGTAGCAAGATTAGCATATAAGTGAAAAAGGAACTAACCTGAATTGAAGCAGCATCATGCAATGGCAAAAAGTCTCCTAAATGCCCTCTGAGTCTCCTCTTTCACTCTGATACAGAAATGAGAAGAGGCAGATACCATAGGGAAACCCTCTGGGGTAGAAAAACCTCTTTGTTCAGTTAAGCAGTTCTTTAAACTCTGCAATCGCATGGAAGCTGTAAGCTGATCTTCCCACGACTTTCCTTGTAGTTTGTAGTGCAAGAACCCAAATGCGATCTAGCAGTCCATGTCATGCTGGATAGAAAAGAAAAGAAATGTTCCAAAGAATCTCAGAAAGAAAGAGAGATTGAATTGTACTCAGTGTTTAACGTACTGAGGGATTCTAGGGAAGGGGCTATGCGTGCAAGGCAGACGGCAGCGTCTTACGCGATACAAATGAAATCAAGCATCTGCAAACAAGAGTAGCAACGCACTGAGGATTCCCTGGATGCTGAATATGACTTGTTCTGATGCTGGAACAACCAGAAAACAGGAAGGAGGTAGGAACACGAGCAAATACTAGTGCTGCACATGGCACAATGGGCGCCATCTTGGGGAGGATGCTATGTATATTCCACCATCTGTGCCACACGGAATGCTGATGAAACCAGGGTGTAACAATATGCCCCCTTCCAAGAGAGGCAAAAAACGGTTTCCCAGGATAAAGCCGGTGGAACCGACGAACCAGCCTAGGAGCATGAACCGAGGGGTCAGGTTCACCAGATACTGGAGATGGCTGTGATGATAACGGGAGTCACAGATGGCAGACACTTCAAACTCAGGGCTGGAAACAGTGTCAACTGGAGGAGGGCAAGAAGCGGCTTGACGACGGAACCAATCAGGGACATCAGGATTCAGCTGGGCCACATGGAAAACACGGTGTATCTGCGACCAGGAAGGAGGTAGTTGAAGCAAAAAGGCTGCAGAACCTCGGGTTGCCAGAACCTTGAACGCACCAAAGAACCTGGGCGACAGTTTAGATGGAACCAAGTGTCAGGGTAAAAACTGGGAAGCAAGCCAGACTATGTTGCCCACCAAGATGACAGGAGCCGTAGTGCGATGCATGTCGACAGACCATTTGGCCCAATCCTGAGCATCCTTGAGATCAATGCCAGCCAACACGTGACCCCGATGGATATCAGAAATCAAGGAATCCACATTCAGAAAGCAAGTGGAGGATGGAGTCACCGAGGGAAAACAGGAAGGATGAAATCCATATGTACATTTGAAAGGACTGGAACCCCTGAATTGAACAGCAGAGTGCCTGGCGTTATTATATGAAAATTCCACCAGGGGCAATAGTTCTAACCAGTTATCCTTGGTGGCGGACACAAAACAACACAAGTATCCCTTGAAAGTCTGGTTCAGCCGCTCAGTCTGACAATTAGTCTGAGGATCGAAACCGGATCTCAAGGCCTTCTCAATCTGCAGAACAGCGCAAACCTGCTGCCAATATCCAGGAGGTCTATAGGGGACCTCGGTCAGACACAATGGTCTCGGGCAAACCATGATGTGAAACAATGGTGTCAATGAAAATCCTAGCTATTTGAGGAGCAGAGGGAACCATATGTAAAGCATAGAAATGAGCTATCTTAGTGAGGTAGTCAATTGTCACCATCACAGCGGTAGCCCCCTCGGAAGGAGGCAAATCCACTATGAAATCAGTCGAGATAACCTGCCAAGGTCTAGTGGCCATCCTCAGTGTTTTAGTCTGCAAGTGCGTGGAACATGCCGAGACTGAATTGAACTCAGATTTTAACGTACTGAGCAATTCTAGGAAAGGGGCTATGCACGCAAGGCAGACGGCAGCGTCTTACGCGATACAAACGAAATGAAGCATCTGCAAACAAGAGTAGCAACGCACTGAGGATTTCCTGGATGCTGAATATGACTTGTTCTGATGCTGGAACAACCAGGAAACAGGAAGGAGGTAGGAAAACGAGCAAAGACTAGTCCTGCACATGGCACAATGGGTGCCATCTTGGGGAGGATACTATGTATATTCCGCCATCTGTGCCACACGGAATGCTGATGAAACCAGGGTGTAACAATATGCCCCCTTCCAAGAGAGGCAAAAAACGGTTTGCCAGGATGAAGCCGGTGGAACCGACGAACCAGCCTAGGAGCATGAACCGAGGGGTCAGGTTCACCAGATACTGGAGATGGCTGCGATGATAACGGGAGTCACAGATGGCAGACACTTCAAACTCAGGGCTGGAAACAGTGTCAACTGGAGGAGGGCAAGAAGCGGCTTGATGACGGAACCAATCAGGGACATCGGGTTTCAGCTGGGCCACATGGAAAACACGGTGTATCTGGGACCAGGAAAGAGGTAGTTGAAGCAAAAAGGCTGCAGAACCTTAGGTAGCCAGAACCTTGAACAGACCAAAGAACCTGGGCGACAGTTTAGATGGAACCAAGTGTCGGGGTAAAAACTGGGAAGCAAGCCAGACTATGTTGCCCACCAAGATGACAGGAGCAGTGGTGCGATGCATGTTGACAGACCATTTGGCCCGATCCTGGGCATCCTTGAGAGCAATGCCAGCCAACACGTGACCCCGATGGATATCAGAAATCAAGGAATCCATATCCAGAAAGCAAGTGGAGGTTGGAGTCACCGAGGGAAAACAGGAAGGATGAAATCCATATGTACATTTGAAAGGACTGGAACCCACAGCAGAGTGCCTGGCATTATTATATGAAAATTCCACCAGGGGCAATAGTTCTAACCAGTTATCCTTGGTGGCGGAAACAAAACAACACAAGTATCCCTCCAAAGTCTGGTTCAGCCGCTCAGTCTGACCATTAGTCTGAGGATCATAACTGGATCTCAAGGCCCTCTCAATCTGCAGAACAGCGCAAAACTGCTGCCAATATCTGGGAGGTCTATAGGGGACCTCGGTCAGACACAATGGTCTCAGGCAAACCATGTTGTGAAAAAATGGTGTCAATGAAAATCCTAGCTATTCGAGGAGCAGAGAGAACCATAGGTAAAGCATAGAAATGAGCCATTTTAGTGAGGTAGTCAATTGTCACCATCACAGCGGTAGCCCCCTCGGAAGGAGGCAAATCCACTATGAAATCAGTCGAGATAACCTGCCAAGGTCTAGTGGCCATCCTCAGTGTTTTAGTCTGCAAGTGCGTGGAACATGCTGAGACTGAATTGAACTCAGAGTTTAATGTACTGAGCAATTCTAGGGAAGGGGCTATGCACGCAAGGCAGACGGCAGTGTCTTACGCGATACAAATGAAATGAACCATCTGCAAACAAGAATAGCAACGCACTGAGGATTCCCTGGATGCTGAATGTGACTTGTTCTGATGCTGGAACAACCAGGAAACAGGAATGAGGTAGGAACACGAGCAAAGACTATTCCTGCACATGGCACAATGGGCACCATCTTGGGGAAGATACTATGTATATTCCGCCATCTGTGCCACACGGAATGCTGATGAAACCAGGGTGTAACAATATGCCCCCTTCCAAGAGAGGCAAAAAACGGTTTCCCAGGATGAAGCTGGTGGAACCGACAAACCAGCCAAGGAGCATGAACCGAGGGGTCAGGTCTACCAGATACTGGAGATGGCTGCGATGATAACGGGAGTCACAGATGGCAGACACTTCAAACTCAGGGTTGGAAACAGTGTCAACTGGAGGGGGGCAGGAACCGGCTTGACGACGGAACCAATCAGGGACATCGGGTTTCAGCTTGGCCACATGGAAAACATGGTGTATCTGGGACCAGCAAGGAGGTAGTTGAAGCAAAAAGGCTGCAGAACCTCGGGTAGCCAGAACCTTGAACGGACCAAAGAACGTGGCCGACAGTTTAGATGGAACCAAGTGTCGGGGTAAAAACCGGGAATCAAGCCAGACTATGTTGCCCACCAAGATGACAGGAGTAGTATTGTGATGCATGTCGACAGACCATTTGGCTCGATCCTGAGCATCCTTCAGAGCAATGCCAGCCAACACGTGACCCCGATGGATATCAGAAGTCAAGGAATCCACATCCAGAAAGCAAGTGGAGGATGGAGTCACCATGGGAGAACAGGAAGGATGAAATCCATACGTACATTTGAAAGGACTGGAACCCAGAGCAGAGTGCCTGGCGTTATTATATGAAAATTCCACCAGGGGCAATAGTTCTAACCAGTTATCCTGGACGACGGAAACAAAACAACTCGAAAGTCTGGTTCAGCCGCTCAGTCTGACCATTAGTCTGAGTATGTAAACTCGATCTCAAGGCCCTCTCAATCTGCAGAACAGCGCAAACCTGCTGTCAATATCCAGGAGGTCTATAGGGGCCTCGGTCAGACACAATGGTCTTGGGCAAACCATGATGTGAAAAATGGTGTCAACATCACAGCCGTAGCCCCCTCGGAAGGAGGCAAATCCACTATGAAATCAGTCGCGATAACCTGCCAAGGTCTAGTGGCCATCCTCAGTGTTTTAGTCTGCAAGTACGTGGAACATGCCGAGACTGAATTGAGCTCAGAGTTTAACGTACTGAGCGATTCTTTGGAAGGGGCTATGCGTGCAAGGCAGACGGCAGTGTCTTACGCAATACAAATGAAATGAAGCAGCTACAAACAAGAGTAGCAACGCACTGAGGATTCCCCAGATGCTTAATATTGCTTGTTCTGATGCTGGAACAACCAGGAAACAGGAAGGAGGTAGAGACACAAGCAAAGACTAGTCCTGCCCATGGCACAACAGGCGCCATCTTGGGGAGGATGCTATGTATATTCTGCCATCTGTGTGTCATGATGCCTACCCCCGGACATCCAGACCAAGTCCATCAGTCCAGGGAGCAGGCATCCAGACACCTATTGAAAACCCAGTCACCTCGGCTAGGGGCAATCTGGGTTCAGTCCTGGCCCCGTAGGCACCAGGCTCATATATGGGATCAGTCCTGGCGCCATAGGTGCCAGGCTCATATGAAGAAACTTACCTCATGCAGACTATGCTGCAAAGAATCCAAGCCAACGTGAGGCCTGGAAGGAACTACTTTGTTTCAGGGACTATTTTTTACTCTGGTGTGGTCTTGGGGACCTTCTTACCTGGGACTACTTTGGAGGCTATTTAAACCACGCCCGATGAGCAGCACACGCTTTGCGTTATTCTGCATCCTGCAGCGTAATGCTCACCGTGCCTGTCAGTCCAGCATCCAGTCTTCTGCCACGCCCGCCTCGAATCCGGAGATCCTAGAAAGAAGGGAAATAAGAAGAAAAGGTTAGAGCAAGAACATTGCCTTCAATCTTCATCTGATCCTGGGTCCTTCGTGCATCCAAACAAGGAAAAAGACTTTATTTTGTGCGCATCGCACCGCCAGCTGCAGTGCCGCGCTATACTTACCAGTCTTCACAGCACCTCCTCGACCCGGCGCTTCTCCATCATTCATCGCCAAACTCCAGACACCTAAGGGGACGAAGAAAGACAATAAGATGAGCTGAGAAAACCAACAAAGACAATTTCTATTATCACTATAGACTTACCGAGTTACCGCCGGAGATATTATTCTTCTTCTACACGCCACATCGTCCTACGCTGCACCTGTAAGGAGAGAGAAAGCAACAGGTTAAGCACTGGCATTTTTTACCGGACAGTGTTGGGTAACACAGACTCTTACCTAAACGCAATCAGCTGCTACGAGACAACCTCCTCTGGAATCAAGCTGCAAGACAAAGGAAGGAATTGGACAAGAGTGAATAACAGACATTTTGAACTCTTAATAACCAAATACTTATGGCTCCTCGTCACTTACCTCGGAGTCAATATTCGTCTGGAACTCACCCAATTCCTTCGGACCAGGTTATCTACGCGCCCCTGCACTCCGCGCAGGATGGAGAGCTCATCATTCAAAACCATAAGGTGAGACTGGTGAAAGGGAATATCGGAGGTGATTAGTGGGAAAACGGTGGGGTGTGCTCGCACAATCCACGGGTGGCTAATTCCTTTTCTCCGCTTTCAGGAGAATACTCCTACGGGTCAAGCAGACGAAATTGAGCAGGCCAGTCCAGTCAGTCATCTCAGCACTACAATTCACATTGGTGGAGGCCGCAACTATCCAGTTCCGACCGTCGCCCCTGTGGGAGCCAGGTGAGCGTAACAGAACGCAAAGCCTCCCAACAAATTCCCACCCTGGCATTATGGAGACCTCAGAAACTGACCAATTGGCCCAATTATTAGGGGAACTTGGGCAGAAGTACATTCCGCCCGCCAAGAAACTAATGCTCTCAGGAGAGAACTGATTGTGTCTATGGAATGCACTGATGATCTTGCTAGGCAACTGCTGCAAAACCAAGCTGGGCAAACACCCTTACCTGGACTCGGGGGGAACCCAACTCCTACTCCATCAAGCAACCCTGTGCAAATAGTTTTACCTGGAAATATCCCTTTAGCACCACCCAAATGCTTTGTCGGAGACCCAAAAAGGTTTGCCGTATTTATGAACCTGTGCAGCTTGCACTTTTTATGTATACCTGGAGCCTTTCCGAACGATCAAGCCAAAGTAGCCTTTGTACTATTGTATCTAAGTGGCAGCGCAGCTGATTGGTCAATTCCACTAGTCAACCAGGATGATCCTCTTCTTCGGGATTTTCAGGGCCTTTAAATAAGCATGGAAAGACTATTCGCCCGACATTTACAAGGACAGGCCTTGGATAACAAACTTTTGTCCCTACGACAGGGTAACCAGGATCTGCTTACCTACATCGCAACCTTTAATAGGTTGTTGGTGGAAACCGGATTGCCTGAGGCAAAATGAATTACGTTATTTCATCGTGGACTCCGAGGAGAACTCAAAGATGTGCTCAAGTAGTGAATCCACCCCAGGATTGCGCTGAATATATAGACTTGGTGGTCCAGTTAGATCACAGACTTCAGAAAAGAAAGGCTGATCGAGCTAAATTTGAGAATCGGGTATTTATTAAACCCAACGTTACCCCCAAGGGAACAGATAAATCAAAACCCATGCAGATCGGGGGGGGGTTAAAGGACCCTTGACTCAAAAGGAACGAGAAAAGAGACGTTAATTGCAATTGTGTCTGTACTGTGGAACTTCGGGACATTTTCTGCGAGATTACCCTGTTAAACCACCCAAGAAGGTGGTAGGAGTTGCAGACAAAGCCATATAGAGCCTGACTCAGGAAACAACCATGCCCGACAAGCGTAGAGGTCCGCTTGCCGAGCTTAAAAAAGGACACTCAGACCTTGCACCTAATTGTGCCAATGGTCCTTATTGATCTAAGGCAGCCATCACGTATGCACGCAGTGAGAGCATACATTGATAGCGGGGCCATCGGAAATTACATGGACCACGAATTGACTACAAGGATGAACCTGCCTCTTTGCAAAAATACCACAACTGATGTCATCACCACTGTCGATGGGACTGAAATTGCCTCTGGGCCAGTAACTCACTCCACTACAGAGGTGAAGCTGTTGGGTCAATATGGGCATCGAGAAAGCATTGTGTTTGACTTAATCAAGGCCCCGCAGTTCCAAATAATTCTGGGAATGCTGTGGTTGGAAACACATAATCCTTGTATTGATTGGCGAGAGAAGAGAATGACCTTTCCGGATTGTGCACACACCTGTTACCCGGAAAAAAACCTTGAATAAAGGCTTGGCCACAGTCGTTACTCCAATTGCGCAGTTACCTCAGGAATATCAAGAATTTCAGGATGTTTTTCAGAAAGAACAGGCAAACAAGTTACCGCCTCACAGATCATACGATTGTCTTATCGATCTTTTACCCGGTGCACAACCTCCATGCAGTAGGATATATTCCCTTATGGAGCCCGAAAACCGTCATCTACGACAATACCTGGATCAATACCTTGCTAATGGATTCATTCGTCCATCCAAGTCCCCCGCAGCCTCAGCTATATTCTTCGTACCCAAAAAGGAAGGTGACCTTAGAACGTGCATAGATTACCACGCATTAAACCAAATTACGGTAAAAAAAAAACAATACCCATTGCCTCTGATCCCCGAATTACTGGACCAAGTAAAGGATGCTTGTATCTACACCAACTTAGATCTACGAGGGGCATATCATCTGGTACGTGTAAGGAAAGGCGACGAATGGAAGACTGCCTTTCGCACCAAGTATGGATTGTTCGAATATCAGGTGATGACTTTCGGGTTGTGCAATGCACCGGCAGCCTTCCAGTATTTTATGAATGATGTCCTTCGAGAACTCATTGACGTCTGTGTTGTTGTATACATAGACGATATCCTTGTGTACTCCTCCTCAGAATCAGACCATGTTAAGCACGTTCGTGCCGTTCTTGAAAAACTAAGCCAGCATAAGTTATATGCAAAATTGGAAAAATGCGTTTTCCACTCTACAGAAGTCGAATTTCTTGGATTTATCCTGACCCCAAAAGGAGTTCGAATGGACTCTCGAAAGGTAGACACAATCCTCAAGTGGCCATCACCTAGTTCAATTAAAGGAGTACAAAGCATGCTTGGATTTGCTAATTTCTACCGCAGATTAATTCCAGAATTCTCACATATTGTACACCCCATCAAAGCACTATTACAAAAGAATAAGCGCTTCCTATGGACCGAAGAGGCTGAAAGGGTCTTCCAAGAACTAAAATTGAAATTCACGTCTGCACCTGTTTTAAAGCACCCAAGCCCTGAACTTCCATACGTAGTTGAAACTGATGCATCCAGTTTAGCCATGGGGGCTGTTCTTTCCCAGAAGGATCCTGAAACCGGCCAACTTCATCCAGTAGCATTCTGGTCAAGAAAATGTTCGGCACCCGAATTAAACTATGCAATTATCGATAAGGAGTTATTGGCCATGAAATCTGCATTCAAGGCTTGGCGGCATTATCTTCTCGGTGCCAGGCATACCATCACTGTAATCACCGATCACAGGAATTTACAATATTTGAAGACAGCCAAGGCCCAATCATCACGTCAACTTAGGTGGGCCTTGTTCTTCGCGGAATTCGATTTCGTGATTACTTATCGATCAGGTTGTAAAAATGGCAAAGCAGATGCCTTATCTCGATTAGGAATGGGGGAAGCATATTCAAACCCTGAACTGGTGCCTAGAATTTCGGAGAAAAGAATCCTTGGTATAACTACTTTACAAACTCTAGAAGACATTCATTTAAAGATCCAACAACTTTTCGATCCAGCTGCCTTGCAGGAATGGCTAAAGAAAGGCCAAGATTATTCAGTCATCGATGATCTTCCCTACTATCAAGGTCGTCTATTCCTACCACACAAGGAACTACAAGAACTAGTTATCTCCAATGATCACGATGCTTTGATTGAGGGACACCCTGGAATTGCAAAGACAGAGGCCAAAATTAAAAGACAATTCTGGTGGCCCACCTGGCGAAGAGACGTGAAGACATTTGTGCAATCTTGTGGTATCTGTGCCCAAAAAAAGAGTGTGAAGAAGAAACCAGCTGGTCTTTTACAACCTTTGGCTATTCCGCCTACACCATGGCACACCTTGTCCCTAGATTTTATTACTGACCGTCCCCCATGTAGTGGATTTAACACCATTCTAGTTATAGTGGATGTTTTTTCCAAAATGGCTCACTTTATTCCTTTAAAAGGATTACCTTCAGCTTCAACTTTGGCCAAGGAATTTCTTGAAAACATTGTCCGAATACATGGATTTCCTTCCGTGTTGGTCTCTGACCAAGGTCGTCAGTTTATTTTGCAGTTTTGGAGGAAATGCTGTCAATTGGCGCAAATCGACATGACGTTATCAACCAGTCATCATCCCCAGACCAATGGTCAGACTGAGAGGACCAACAAGACTCTTGAGCAATACCTAAGTTGCATGTTACACCAAACCCAAGGCAATTGGAAGGATATTTTATGGATTTCCGAATACGCATACAACAACTCTGTACATTCAGGAACCGGACAAAGTGCCTTTTATACCTATATGGGCATCATCCTCAGACCTCAGAACTCCACTCGCCCCAACACTTGGAAATGCCCGCAGTGAACCATCTAAACGCTACTATTACACAAGCCTTTAAGATCCTTCAGAGAGACAATGTGACACACAATAGGCCAAACCCCAAAACAAGGATCCAGCGGACCAATTGATATATGGATCATGAGTTCTTTGCCACGGCAAAACTAGAATCACTGGATAGTGGGCAGCTTTGATAATATTGAAAGTTATCAACTCCTTATGAGAATATAAATGCATCATGGCAGGAGTGGTATGTTCAATAGTGGGACCGGAAATCAATGTTGAACCATCAACCACTTCTACCGGAAGAGATATTTCTTTAGGAACCTGCGGTATGCAATTTTTACGGGCCCATTGATCATCAATAAACACACCGGCTGCACTGCAATCAATCAAAGCTGGTAGATTGTGGATTTCAAGACCAGAAATAATCAGTTTTACTTTGAGAATGATCATGGAGAAATGCATCAGAGAACTGGAGTAAGATGGTGAAGAGTACACGGGACAATTAGACGGGGGACCAGTTGCATCCTCCTGGATCGTGATTCACCCTACGATCGGGACAAAGCGTTTCCCTTCAATTTAGGAGTGGCAAAAGGGCAATGCCAGACCAAGTGGTCCTTTGCACCACAATACATACATACATCCAAAGTTCTTCTGCATTTCCATTCCTCAGAAGATAATGGGACCCTAGTAACAGCCAACTGCATCGGCTCATCATTTCCCACTGTTCAAGGGCTTGCACGAAAAGGATTCATGAGTGGCCTAGACGACCTAGTGTGCTTCTTTTCAGTATGGAGTTCTTGAAGCCGGTCATCTGCTTGCATATTTAATTAAATAATTTCTGCTAAGTTACCAGGTCAGAGAACTTTTGAGATTTCATCCTTCAATTGTTCAGACAAACCCTTCCGAAACATTGTAATCTGAGCATCATCTGGCCAATAACAGCGATTATTTGACGGAAACCACATGAAACCGTCCTTGTGCACTTTTTCTCATTTGAACACCAGGGCTCTAACGTTCATGTGATCTTTCCTCTGGGGCACTTCCATTTCACATATTTAAAGTTTTAAACCCACTAATATAGCAGCGGGGAAACTGTGCAATTATCACATTCATGGAAATTCCTTCAATTGAATCTCATTATCTGCTCCACCCCAGACTCTCCAATTTCACATTGGGCCTCATTATTACTATGGCGGTAAGGTAACAACAGTGCCGGTAGCACTATCGGCACAGTTGCTACCGTACCACCATACTAGGGGCTGTGCTCGCGGGTGCCTGTCTGCCCGCCAGGTCTGACCTGGCAAGCAGTGCGGCACCCGCGAGCAGAGCATGTCGGATGCACCGGCACCGTTGCCGATGCATCCGACGTCCCCAATCGCATTGAGCCCTATGAGTCTCAAATGGGAATGGGGATGTACCGGCCCGGCACCCACGAAAGGGCAATTAGCGGGTCTGGCTGGGCTGGAATAGCCCACTAATTGCGCATTTGTGGGTGCCGGACCCGGATGCGAGTTTGGAGGTAGCCTTGCTGGTTTTACCAGCAAGGCTACCTCCAACCTCGTAATGAGGCCCATTGTGCCCTCTCTCCCCTTCCCCACCACTATCCTGACATCTGTAAATACTTCTTTCACTTCTAAATACCTTTTTGAATACTTTTCCTTTTCGCATTCGCCCGGTATAACGGCAGGCATTGCTTGCATCTTATCATGCAAAAAAAGAAAATGGTGGGTTTTCATTTCTGAAAGCCTCTCTGCTGCAAAGCACCATGGAAGATATAGATATATTTTTGGGAGAAGGGGGCATCCGCTCCCCATCAAATATTTTAAAACCTACTTGATGAAATAACCCCAAGCATGTCCCAGAAAATAAGTCAACGCTTCATGCTCAAGTTTTTTCTTATTTGGTCCAATTATGTATAGCAGTTTCTGTGCTTTCGTCTCGAAAAAAATGTTGACTTTTTCTCTCTGGGAAAATGAATGGGAGTAGGCCAAAAACAGTGTTGTTTACTTTTTTAATAACATTTTAATTACTTAAAGAATCTTTCCCATAATTTCGAGTCTGGGGGGGGGGTGGCTGACAGACTTTTTATTTCGAAAATATCATCCAAATATGTCCACCAAGTCAAAAGTTATTAATGTAATGTAAGCAAAACCTATACAGCGCAACTTTCGCCCAAGGGCATCTTGGTGCTCCTTGCAGGGCAGAAGGAGTAAAACTAAAACAGAAAAGTCTTCAAGTCCTTACGGAAGGCAGAGAGGCTAACTCTTGCCCTGAGTGGGAACGGTAAGAGTTCCAAAGGGCTGCGGCTGTCAAAGAAAACAAGCAGCCCAGCAATATGGCTGAATCTGACCATGGGGATAGAAAAAGGCAGGCATCAGCAGAGCGCAAAGCTCGAGGAGGGACATATGACCTAAATTTGGTCTGAAGATATTCGACTCTCTCGCTGTAGAAAGCCTGATGTATCAGGCAGAGGGCTTTGAAACTGTTACGTTTGGCAACTGGGAGCCAATGAAGACTCCTGATAATAGGAGATATATGAGCTTGACAAGAGGTGGAAGTAGCCAAGCGTGCTGCACAGCTGTGAAGAACCTGGAGACGCTGTATAATGTAGGCAGGTTGGGCAAGAATCAAAGAGTTGCTATAGTCGATTGCAGAGGTGAGGAGAGCCGAGACTACATGTGCCCAGCGATGATCAGGGATAAAGAGGAGAACATGGCGGAGGAGCTTAAGCTGGAAATAGCCTCGTTGACAGATAGACCTCACCTGTGATTCCATAGAGAGCGAAGAGGAAAGTTTAACACCAAAATATTTGACAACAGAGACAGGAGTTGGAAACGGGACAAGGGAAGATGGCCAGAAGTCACAAGTCCAAAAAGAAGAAGCAGACGGGGAAGCGTGGGGGGCACCATCAGCACCTCGGTCTTATCCCTGTTCAACTTGAGGCAGTTGTTCCGCATTCGTTCTCCCACGGTTTCCAGACATGCACAGAACCTGGATGCCGATTCACAGATGGAAAGATCAAGACGGACCAGGATCTGGGTGTTGTCAGCATAGGAAGCCATGAGAGAAGATGAGTTTGGTCATAGGTTGAACGTAGGCATTATGAAGCTGAAAATGCATTGGAGGGACAGGGCCTCCATGTCCTTGTCCTGTATTCCCTCATCATGTGTGTTCTGTGTTGTTTTCTTGACAGGAGGTCACGTGCAACTCCTAGCAGTGCAGCTTTCCTCTTTTTGGTTTTGGTGAACAGAGACCCTTGGGATACCCTTGTGGCACCCATGGGTGGGGGTACAACCCTGTACCCCTAGTGTATGTTTTGGGCACCTGTGTGTGGCCCACAGAGCAGGGTATGGGCTGGTGGCAGCTCCAAGTTGAATTTGACAGGTGCTCTCAGTATCCTCCATTTTGCGATACCCAGGCCCTGCCCTGGGAATCAGTGGATTCCTGATAGGAGACAAGATGTCCCCTGTGGACTCCTGGTTTTTATTACCTGTTACCTTGTTTTCCCAAAGTCCTGGGAAGCCCTGACTCTTTCCCTTCCCCTGACTGGCTGTTGGGTGGAAGTACCACATATGGTATTGTGGGGAAGTCCAGGCCAGACTGGCTGGAGCAGCCACAACATACAGTGACTGTATGTTGTGGGTGCACCCTTGGGGTGGGACCTGGGTGAATGGAGTGTGTGATCAATATGGATTCCATGTTATGGGTGCCTGGTATCTGTGTATGTGACACAAAGAATGAGACAGCCCCGCCCGAAACTGACATGAATGCAGTGTGGTGTGCCGAAAGGTTGGGTGCTTGCCCCAATCCACATTCCTTGTTATGGGTGTCTTGGTGGAAGTGAATGGCCTAAATGCACTGTGAGCCTGATTGGCCTGATTGGCTGCATACATGCATGAATGCCAATAGGGTTCATTGGCTGACTGAGCCTGGCTCAGCAGTGTGAATGAGGGACAGATCTGTATATCTGGGGTCCTCTCACTTACCAAATTGTTCAGAAGCTGAAGTTGAAACTTGAAGCTGCTTATCCTTGAAGGCCAGCTGCAAGAAGAAGAATTGCTGCTGTTTTCCTTCAACCCAATCTGAAATCTGTTGAGTCTGTCGAGGACTGATCCGAGAGAGGGCCTGGCTAGGAGACCTCTCCCTGAGCTATGAGGGAACATTGTGCAGAAGCTGACCATCATGAAGGCACCCTGAAAGTTAGTCCCAAAAGGCTGTCGACCAGAGACGGGGTCCACCGAGAAATCTTGAAGGAATGCACCCGGACATCGAGGATGTTGAAGTCCTTTGTCGTCAACCGGGGTTTCGGAGGATTTCTGTAACCGCTGGAAGCCAGTCGAGTCGTGTTGCCCAGAAGCGGGGACAGCTTGACGCTATGCTGCTCGACGACCAGAGCCTCAATGCTCCACCTGTGCCCAAGAACATTTAAACAAAGGGCTCCCTTGCCAACACTGTCGATCACCTTGTCCCGCCGGAGAAAGTCGATGTCGCTGACGACCGAGGAGAATCCGCTGGTGGATTTCCCACCACCCGAAGTCCACAAAGACGCTGACAAGTGAAGATCCCAATACCAGCTGTGGTCGAGTTCCAATCGCTGACACCGATGCCGACCCTCGACACCCCACTGCCAGGCCTACGTTCTTCATTGGGTCTTCTTTGCGGCACCGAACTCTTTGCATCTGATGCACCATATGCCTCAACTTCCCAGAAAGTCATCGAACGATCATCGACGAGCACCGCGAAGATCGAAGCTGAAGTCTCGACGCCAGCGTTCACATTTCTTCAAGGAACATCGATGCCCTGTCGCTCCTGTTTTGAAAGGAGTCCACCCTCGGGGGATCCGTCGAAGAAACTCTGCTAACTCAGGTACATTGGAACATGTTTAACCAGGAAACAAGACTATTTAAACATAAATGGAATGGACTTGTTAATAGTCTTTATTACAGGTTGCCCAGGTGGGGGGATCCTCACTCAGAACTGTGCCTTGGTAGAGGTGGGAAACATTCTGCCATTGTTTAACTTAACTTGCCTTCCTTCCTATGTCCTATGCTGATACACACTACTGTTTGATTTGTATGCCATTAGAAACTGTCAGCAGTCGGTGCATTTTAAAGGAGTCAATAGTTAAGAGTGGTACCACATAGAGATTGTATGTATTTGCCATATTACATTTGCCAAAGTACAAAGTGTGTTATTAATTGTGCATATATATTAAATCTTATTTTTATGTAAAGAACTGTTCTAGCACATAACATAGTGTGTGGACATTCCTTCGTGGGGGGCTTGAGGACTACACTGAACTTAAGAACCAGCCTGCATCACCTCCTTAGAGCTTAAACCTTGGTTGCTCGGCCATTCTACCATATAGAGAATCTTGGCTAGGGTGCTCTTTGCTTCAACTCTGCCATATAGAGGGCAGGGGTACAGATATCCCCCTCCAGTCTTTACAGGTATTACACAAGACCGGGGAGATGGAGGACCCTTGAGGAACAACACCAGTGAGGGCTGCTGCCAAAGACAAGGAAGGAGGAAGAGAAAGAGTTTGGCAATGGTCCGAAAGAAAAGAGGAGAACCAGGCCAGAACGGCACCCGAGAGGCTGGCTTCTGCCAGGTGATCTAGCAGGACCCCATGATCAATGGTATCAAAGGCGGCGGAAAGACCAAGCAGCAACAAATCACTAAAGCAGCCTCCGTCCTGGGATCGAGCCAGATCATCCACAACAGAGACCATGACACTCTCGGTTCCTCACCCTAGGCCGATTGAGATGAATGGAAAAAAGAAGATTGTTCAAGAAAAGTAGTGAGTAAAGGGCAGACCAAACGCTCCAGCAACTTCATAGGAAAAGGAAGGCGAGAGATAGGACGGAGGTTGGCAGGGACCCTAGGGTCCAAGGAATGCTGTTTCAGCAGTGGAATGACTGTTGCATGCTTCAAAGAAGAAGGAACACCCAGTGCGAAATGATATGTTAACAGCATCAGTTAGCAGATGGACAAACTGGGGTAGAATGTCTTTAATAATCGAAAGAGGAACAGGATTCCGAGGGGAGGTGGACTTAAGTTTAGATACGGCCAGCGAGATATCACTAGAAGAGAACGTGGGGAAAGTGGACCATGAACTGACAAGCAGTGATACATAGGAGGGCAGACAAGACAGAGCAAAAGAGAAAGAAATAGGAATAATGTTGCACCTGATTTTATTATTTTTTTCCCCAAAGAAAAGGGACAAGGAGTCGCAAAGGTCTCCCATAGTGGGGACTGTGTCAGATGGTGCAGAGGAATGACCCCGCACAATTTTAAATAATTATTTTGAGCGGTTAACGGAGGCCTCAATAAGTGCAGCATAGTGGACCTGCTTAGCAGTTATAATAGCCCCATGGTACTGAGCAGTAACCTGGGATGAAACGATTTTGGCAGAGGGAGCATAAGAACATCTCTATTTTCGCTCAGACTGTCGGCGCTGCACACGGAGCACCCGGATATCAGCGTGGGGAACAGAAGGCCATCCACTATGAGAGACAACCTGAGCATGAGGGGAGTGCTGTTCTCACTGCTGTCCAACATCAACTCCATGAACTGGTCATAATCACAGATTCGGATTATGTACAGAACGGGTTCGTGGAGCACCTGGTCAATTGGAAAAACAGAGGCATGCTATGTGCTAACAACAAACCCTTGAAACATGGGAAGTTGATCCAAAACATTGATGATCTGGTCACATCGAATGGGATGACCATCTACTGGAAAAAGATCAAGGGTCATTCCAAAGTAGAGGGACCAGACAAAACTGGAAATGACTTAGCTGATCAGCTGGCCAAAACCGGGGCCATCCAAGGGGATCTAATAGAGATTGAGTCCCTGTTGGGGGAAATCCAGGTCACGGCTATCACTAGGTCCCAGACAGATGCTCACAATGATCTTTCAACTGCACAATGGAGTAAGGAGACCCATGATGCTGATTTAATTACGGCTCAGAAGGGGGATCCAATAATTGGTAAGTTTTACCAACACATTGAGGACCCTGAGAACTTTCCCCTGACGGATACCGATTACATTGGGAAGGAGGACCTTAGAGTGTTGATGAAATGTTCAAAGATGTTCCGAATCCAAGACGGTTTGTTGGTAAGGAAATCCCAAGCTGGCCATGATCAGTGGGTGGTCCCTACTTCATTCCGAAGCCTTATGTTAAGTCACGCCCATGATGCGGCCACCGCCGGTCATATGGGGTTTCACACAACACTGGAAATCTTAAGAGAGGTTGCATACTGGCCACACATGGGGCAGGACCTCGACCAATACTTGAAGGGGTGTCTTGTGTGTGCACAATTTCAGCCAACATCCCTCACACACCGGGCACCTCTCCAAAAGAGGGGGATGATACTGCCATGATCAGATTTGCAAATCGACTTCGTAGGCCCTGTGATTCGCTCGTTTAGAGGAAACAAGTACATGTTGACGGTCACATGCTTGTTTACCAAGTGGGTGGAATGTCTCCTGGCCCCAAACTGCAAGGCAGAAACCGCAGCTGCCCTGATGATTAACCACATCTTTTCCCGTTTTGGTCTACCTCAAAGGATTGAATCAGACAGAGGTAGCCATTTCACCAGCGAGGTAATGACAAAGATGTGGGAGATACTGGGGGTCAAAAGGAAGCTACATATTGCTCACTGGCCAGGTTCTTCTGGGGCAGTAGAACGCTACAACCGGACCATTGTGAGCATATTAAAAAAGTTTGTGGCAGATTCTGGGCCAAGTTGGGATATCCGATTACCTCTGGTCCTAATGGCCATCAGATCTACCCCTTCATCTCCAACTAAAATGTCACCATTTGAGCTGATGACTGGACGCAAGATGGTGCTTCCCCAGCATTTGCTCTACAGGACCCAAGAGCAGACGTTGATCAATGCCTCCACAACTCATGAGTATGTGGAGAATTTAAGGAAACACCTCCAACATGCTTTTGCCTATGCTCAGCGAAATCTAGAAAGATCAGCTGATAGCTTGAAGACCCATTACGATTTGAAAACTTCCAGGAAAGTATATAATGTGGGAGACCGGGTCTATCTGTACAATTTCAAAAAGAACCAGGCCAAACAGCGAAAAATGTTGCCTACATGGAAGGGACCGTTTGACATTATAGACAAGATCTCCCCAGTTGCCTACAAGATCCGCATCCCCAAAGGTAGTCTGGCGGAAGGGGAAGACAAGTGGGTACATATAAATCAGCTAAAGTGTTGCCATCCCAGGCACACTCTGCAGCAACTGGAGGAATCCTCTGGAATCCCAGAGGGGGGCGCTCCGGAGTAATTCAGTTCCAACCCTAAAATATCCCGCATATAGTCTCTAAAATATCATGATTCTGGTATGAACATGTTTCCTGTTATATCTTGTTTTTTAAAATAAGACTGCAAAATGTATCCGGATGTATAAAATGTATATGTTCGCCACACCATTAATAGTGGTGGAAAAATGCCTAGGAATGTGTATTGCCGCTTTGCTTTATCATCCTAGGAGAGATGAAACCATGGAGACTGACCAAGGAGAACGACCCGGAGACCGGGAGCAAAGATCCGAGGGGCCTTGGGTACCGCCCAATATTCCCATCAGGACAGGCGAGGAGAAGCGATCGATCCAACCGGATGGAGGAAAAGATGCTGAAGTGTGCCATCTGCGGAATTGGAAGAAGATGATGCGGACACACCAGCGCATGGATCAAAACATCCTTTGCACCCGACACCCCCTCGACTCAAAATCAAAGCACAGTCGGGTGGAGGGGCTTGTTGGGTGTCCTGACCCACGTTTGGACTATTATGCTGCAACACTTGGTGCTGTGGGCTTAGGAAATCCAAGAGGGCGGAAAAGCCCACATTTGTGCCAGAATCCTGGAGAACCGCGCAGTCTTTGCGCACAACAAAATGGCCGCCTGACCTGCCACACACCAGTGTGAGTGTGAGGGGCCAGAAGCGCCATGAGCGAAATCAGCGCTAAGGAATATGGTGCTGTTCAAAATCTGTTGTTATTAATGTCAAAAATGGGTGCAATACTGGTGCTCACCACTACCAGAAAGCCGGCGTTTTAAAACCACCAGACACTTGTGTAAAACTGAACAAATGAACCAAACCAGGCCAAAGAAAGACTTACTAAGAGGTGGATACAATGTAAAACTATATTCTGAAATGACTTGAAGGAAGTAATTGTCTAATGTATGTATTGAAAATAGCTGGGGATGTCAGCAGCTTAAGTGAATTTGGGTTTAAAGCCACTAAAATCGAAATGTTTAGAATAAATGAGTGACCTACTTTTGAGTGTCACATAGGTTGCAATTGTTTAAATGTCATAGTTCTGAACTTAGAATCAGTGTTCTAGCTGCATGTGTAAAAATTGTAAGTTTGGTTTGAATGTAGAAAACTGGGAACCAAAGTGACATTTAGCTGAAGCCTGCCTTAAAGAGATTGAATTCTGCTTGACAACTACCCCGACAGGAGTTGAAACTTGATCAGCAGCTGTGTTCCCAGGCCTGGTTGCATTCTGCTGCCCCTGTCAAAAGGAGATGACACCTCTCTGATTGAATTAGGGGAGTGGCACCTGGGGACTGCAGGAAACTGAACAAAGCACTGTCTTGGGCTCAGGCAAATGTTATATTGGGGGGGGGGT
Source organism: Ambystoma mexicanum (assembly GCF_040938575.1). NCBI lineage: Eukaryota > Metazoa > Chordata > Amphibia > Caudata > Ambystomatidae > Ambystoma > Ambystoma mexicanum. The sequence goes on from NC_090929.1 coordinate 912,909,128, forward strand.
CGTAAAATAGCTTCCTCTTGGGAGAAGTGGGAGGAGAAGTGCCTCTGTGAGCAAGCTGAGCTTGGGGGAAGTGGACAAGATGGATAATTCATAGTGCGGACTTGTAAAAATTATGTAAATAATATCATCATTCTTGTGATTTTTCTGTGCACATTTTAAGAGGTGTCAGGACTCTGTGGTATGTTCTGGTGGGTAGTAGCGGAAAATAAGGTTGTTACTCCAAATGTATGCATGTTAAAAATCTGACACTTTATCATCTGAAACCCATATCCCTTGTGCACATTTGTGTAAAATCTGGAAAAGCTTAGAGGTCGTTATCTGATTGAAAAGGGCAGAATTCTGTCAAAAGTGGACACACCATCTTACAAAGACAGGGATCGGATGGTTTGGTGCTACAGAAAATATGTTAACTGGGCATATAATATTAGAAAAATTGTACATAGATAAATGTGTATTTGGATCAAATATAGATTTGTGTGCAATTTGACAAGGGGAGGACCCTCTGACCCATAAACCTACCTCATCACTCTGACTCATTGTTCCCTTCTCAAATCAGGTCAAAAAGAAATCCTTGACCTATCAAATCGTGAGTGGGTTGGGCAAAGAAAGTTAGCATCCACACCCATTTTCAAAAGACATAAAAGAGCCACTGGAACCCAGGTAGGGACATTCATTTTCCACTTCCTTGCGGAGCACGCTGACGGACGACTTCACATCCAGACTCCAGAACTTTGAACCCAGAGACTACAGAACTTTGAACCAAGAAGGCCTACTGCAAGCAAAAGTATTCTCAGCAGGCCTCAAATCATTTGCAAACTATTCAACAGCCGGGCGAGCTGTTTGAATTCTTTGCCAAGAACTTTTGCCAGAACCGGTAGCAGACCCAAAAAGCAGTGCTGTATCCAGAGAGAACAGAGATCCAGAGAGACCAGACCCAGACCAGATCGCTGTGCAGTGCTGAGAGCTGACCCAGATCAATGTGCGCAGAACCAGTACCCAGTGGCGGGAGAACCGCAGCCAATCCTGACCCAATCCGTGACAAAGTCGCATTCCTGTCCCAAATATAGTGTGAGTACTCAGCCAGAACTGTGCAAAACCAATCTCTTAGTTTAAAATAATCTAATTCAAACTATTTTAACCTATTGAGAACTGCATCATAGAAATTGTGTCCCTCCTGTTGACTCAAAGCTGCAAAACTGTCATCTGTCATTCTGAGCTTTACTTTTATTTTGAGAATCTACTGTCACAAAATCGTCCGTATCTCTTGAACCGTTTGTGCTAGAAGCGAGATTTACATTTTAAAGCTAAGATTCTAGGCTTTCCAACGAACCCAGATCCGACTTTCTATTCATTATACTTTTCCCGTAGTCGCGCTCGACGCACTCGGAAAAAGTGCAGCGATTTGCGATTTGGCTCAAATTTCTTCACGTGTCAAAATAGCAGCTTCTTGCTTTCCTTTGCTGAAATTCGTTTGCAACCTGACAATCATTCATAGAGCATTGCTAAAGTGATCCTGAACAAATTTGAAGTAGCTATCACCCACCCTGAACCTCTAGAGGGAATTAAAATCATTTTTAGCATATTTTTCCCTTCTTTGCATACCACCTTTAAAGTACTTTCCCTGTGTTTAAAATCATCCCTGTTTCTCTAAGCTTGCTAGGGGGGAACTGAATTCGTATTGTACATTTGATTGTATTCCTGAGAACTGTGTGCTCTTCCTTCCACCTCCTTACATTGCATAGAGGGGGGGTGAATTGCCAAAAGGGGAAAAGTGATTATATTATGTTTTGCTGAAATCATATCAAGTTTATCCCTGTGTTGCTTCTTTTCCACCTTGCATTTCCTTGTACCATATAAAGCATTCTCAGCTACCTTATCCTCTATACTACTCCTAAGTAATTAAACCAGTGTGCTGGTATAACATCATCCATTGTTGATCACTGTCATATGTCTACGTGTGATATCAAATATTAATTTATTATAAAAGTGTGATATATATCTGTTCTTTAATTTTTCAAATAAACCTTTTCAATTTGCAAAACAAACCTACTTCTTGGCTCAGTGGGGTCAGGGGGATTCTCAGATAGGGGCGTGATACAAGGGTTCATCATCCAGATTATAACTTGTCATAAAAATATATAAATAAGGGCTTCCCTTGAGCAATCCCAGACAAGGCACTGACTTAGTGGGAATGCTTGATTGGAGTCATTAACAGCGGCACCAGTCTCCTCACTCCCGGAAGATGACTGTCCCTGGGAGGATGACTGGGCCCACCGTCTCTGCCTGGTGGAGGCATCCCTTCTGCAGTGCTCCACAGCGCCTTCTCCGCCCTCTTCTCCCATTGTCGCTGTGGATAGGGAAACATAGAACACAAACATCAGGCTACTGAACATATGTGAAAATTTCAAAAAAGGTAGCAGGCGCTCCTCTCCAGAAAGAACATGGCATGATAACCTGTTCTGAGATGAGAGTTTGCAGCACACACTTTTTGCTCACTGTACCTTTCACAGATGGGAAATATGCATTTGCATATCAGTCTTTATCCCGCCCACATAGGCAGTCTAGCACCGAAATGCTATGGCAATTCCTCTCTGAACAAGAGTACCAACAGCAACCCCTTACACGTGTTTCAGCCTTGTTGGGCCTCATTAGTGAGGTGAAGCTGTGCCTCTCTGAGCACAGTGAGCAGGGAGTCCACATGTGTGTATGTGTGTTTGTCACAATGCAAATGTATATCGGTGGCACTGTCAAAGGTCACAACCACTTGCCACTTGCCTCAAATGGTGTGTAGTCAGACATGGCAGGTGTGGGTGGGCAAGGTGGTCCTGGGGCTGGGCTGTGGAGCAGTGGTATGGTAGTTGGGAGTCTTTAGGATCAACAGAGATGGTCACAATGACAGGATCACTGGCAAGGGCTGTTGAGGAGGCACCAACATGCAGGACACGTGGGCAGCAGGCAGATGGCTCTAGGAGGCAGCTCGGGGCAGTTGGAGGCATGTAAATGGCCTTGTAGGCAGGAGCGTGGGTCTTCTGTGTTCTTTCACATGTCCAGCTGGAAACAGAGTGACTCTGCACATGCGGAAACAGCGTGTAATCAGAGGAAAGGCCCTAAGCACATAAATTACGTGAGGCGCGCTGTTGGGCGTTGACATTCTGTATGGGATTAAGGTGTGCGTAGGACGACAGTGCAATTTACCTGATTTTCATGGGGACGGACGCGTGAAGTTCGTATTTTTGTGGGCTCACACGTGATTACTTCCCTACTGTGGCAGTGCGTACTGGGTTTTTTCATACTACGAGACAGACGGTGAGTCGTCAGCACATTTTTCCCACTGTGGTTGCCCCTGTGTGTCGCGTACCCCATTTTCGAGGTCATAGTAGCCTGCGTGTTCCTCGCGTACTCATTTATTGTGTTGCTGGGTGCCACAGCGTACTGCGGGACATTTATTACTCACATGTGGGCTACCAAGAGGTCACGTACACATTGATTTTAGTTTTTCGGGTGCCTGAGCATTGCGCGACCCGTTATTCTTTCACCAGTGTTCGCATAGAGTCTTGCTGGAGCATAGTGGTATGGTTTCCATCACGTACCCTGCCCCCTCACTCCAATTGCCCAGGACAATTGTTGGCTGCACCTCCCATTGCGCTAGTCCATCAGTTCCATTACTGGGAGGGCAACAAGAGGGAAGGGAGGCAAAGTTGGGCAACCTGCCAGAGGTGGCCAAGGTGGGCGACATGGCCAAGGTGGGTGACATGGCCAGGGTGGCCAAGGTGGGTGATGTGAGCAGGCTGGCCAAGGTGGTCCACGTGGGCAAGGTGTCCAGACCCATGTAGGGATAGATATGCCTCCCACCCAACCGCGGCAGGGAGATGCAGCTGCTGCTGACATCCCCAGCACCAGTGGTCCCGGACAAGCAGTGCCACCTGCTGTCCAGGGGCAGCTGCGGCTACCACCACCCAGGCTCAGGGTCAGCCAGCCCGGACTGTATTGGTCCAAGCCCAGCCAGAGGGTGACACAATGGCGGCTTTTTAGGTACCGAAGGCCAAGGCATGTGCAGTGCAGGGTCCTGGCAACAGTACCCAGCTACCGATACCTACAAGCCGACCTTCTATAGTAACATCAGTGGCTGATTCCATAGGCCAGTCCACCTGTACTCCTTACTGACCAGAGCGGTACAAGCCACTCAGGGTCTGCACCACCTCGCAAGAGGCAGAAACGTGCTCCAGTGATACACGCTGGGACCCCAGACACAGCACAGCAGTCCCACACATCGAGAAAGAGGAGTTTCTGTGATGAGGAACTGGACACGCTCATGGACTATGTGTTGGATCACGGCTGTGACATGCTGGTGCAGGAAGGGAGCACACATACGCCTGCTCAACGTATGGCCCACTGGTAGTGCCTCGCGGACCATATTAGTGCCTTGGTCCATGAGAGGCGCACATCTGGTGATGTCATGAAGCGCTGGAATGACCTCCGGCACCGAGCAAAAGACAAGCTGGCTGTCAAGTTTGCCTCTACTCTGGTGACTGGTGGTGGGTCAGCAGCAGAGGATGATGAACTCACTGGACATGAGGAGATCGCTAGTGATTTCATTGCAGTGGAGCAGGTCCAAGGCTTGGGAGACCTGCCGATGTATGAGGCAATGTCCGGTGAGTGGTGATGCGTGTGTCCAGGCCATGTGTATGTTGCTTGGGTGATGTGTTATGATTGTCTGCCAGTTCAGGCTACATTGACATGACTGCCATGTGTGACCCATGTGATGTTCGACTGATACGTGCTTGTTGTCATGCAGACTGCATACAAACCATGTGCTGCACACAGAGGCAATCCTCATCACCACACCTGCTCCCTCCATCCATGACACTCTCTGTCCAGCCTCTCTTTGTCCTATTCTGGCTCCAGCCTGTGGTCGCGGATAGCCTGTGATGATCTTCCACTCAACACTCGTCTTCTATCGTCACATGACTGACACCTCTGTGAGGTCACCCTGCAAGCTGCTCTTCCTCAGATGCATTCTTCCTTTCCTCTCCATCCCCCAGCCGCTCACTGTCTTCAGAGGACTGGTAATTCCTATGGTGGACTACTGCAACAGGCTTTACCTGCATTTCTGTGATTCTACACTCTTCCCTCTGCAACTCTGCCAGATCTGGACTGTGTGGAAAGTCCTTTAGGCTTGGTGCAAGGTATCTGCCTAGGACTGTAATGATATAAAGTCGCGGATAGCCTGTGATGATCTTCCACTCAACACTCGTCTTCTATCGTCACATGACTGACACCTCTGTGAGGTCACCCTGCAAGCTGCTCTTCCTCAGATGCATTCTTCCTTTCCTCTCCATCCCTCAGCCGCTCACTGTCTTCAGAGGACTGGTAATTCCTATGGTGGACTACTGCAACAGGCTTTACCTGCATTTCTGTGATTCTACACTCTTCCCTCTGCAACTCTGCCAGACCTGGACTGTGTGGAAAGTCCTTTAGGCTTGGTGCAAGGTATCTGCCTAGGACTGTAATGATGGCACAGGCTCACAGTGGGTATAAGTGTTCATTCCTGAACCCTGTGCATTCTCAGCAAGTCCCTATGGATCCTGGCCCAGCAATTCCTTCAACACCATCTCCAGTTTTTACTACCTTCTCATGGTCTTTGATTCTTTGATCATTCCTTTCATGCTCCATTAGGGTCAGTTGCTCCTCATGGAAATTAGTTTGTGGTTCTCTTCTGTGTTGGCTGGGGTCTTCCTCTGGTACAGCCTCTCTGCCTCTATGTAAATGGAGGTGTAGCTTCTCCGGGTCTGGAGGTACTTCTGATGCTTCCTCATGTGTTATGCTTTCTGTCCTCCTCTCCCCTGTTGTAGTCCCAGATGATTGAGAGAATGCACTTGCCACCTGCCCACACTGTCTGCTACAGCACGGTCGGACATGCATTGTACATGACTCATGGACAGTAGTATTCTACTTCCATCTTAGGCTGGTAAACAGCTCTGGCATGGCTATGCTACGTGCCATATGTGTATTGGCATCAGTCATCTTTGTGGAAGGACTATGCCAGTTACATGCTTGTGTGTGATGCAGGTGCTATGCACCATGCAGCATATGTTCTTTTTGGCCCTTTGACACACATACATGTCTTCTTTCAGGGTCCCTTCCATTTCATTGACACTGCATGCGTGACTGAGTTTGTTGCATGTGTGACAGGGCAGGTTCATGTGTTGGCTGACAACATTGTAATGCCTATGTGTGTGGCCTATGCTATTAACATGTGTATTCATGTCTCTTGTTTGCATTTGTGCAGGTGATGAGGCACTGGATGCAGTTGAGGAGGACGTGGAGGAGGAAGAGATGGTTGAGGAGGAAATGTATTCTCAGCCCCAACCAAGCACCAGTGGAGGACGTGGTGTGGTGGCCCATGAGAATCCATTGGTGCTACAGACCATCCTGGCCAGGGGTTTCTCTGAGTACACCTCCGAGGACGCCTATGCCTCTGGTGCTGAATCGGACATGGAACCCTCATTGCTGTGACAAGTGAGTGATTCTACTGTGGGTGCTGTTCTGTCCCAAACACCTGCAGGGGGGGTAGCCCCTCACAGGGCCAGTCAGTGTTGGTATGTCCGTCTATGGTGGTTACGGCTGCAGGGTCACACTCCACAGTATTGACTGTTGTTCCTGGGGCAGCTGATCAAGGGAGGAATGCAGTCCTGCAGCCACAGGCAGCTCCAGCACAGCAAGGGCCAGGTATCCTTGGGTCCGGCCGGTGTGGGGTCCGGCAACGCGGTGGCCGTGTGCCACCTGGAAATACTGTGTGGGGGCAATCCATGTATGCAATTGTACAGCAACAGGGGGCATCATGTGATATGTTGGCACAGGGCATGAATAGGGTGACCAATTCCATGCTCCCCCCTGAGAAACAGATGGAGCTCCAGCAGCAGGCATTGCAGTCCACAGGCCGCACGCACAGGCTGGACATGTCGGCCAGCAACAGGGACCAACGGACTGAACTGGGGGCTCAGCGCACAGCCATGCCATAGCTGCTGGGGCTGAGGCCCACATGGCTGCCCTGACGGAAGAGAATACCTCCCTCAGATCTACTCTGGATGCACTTGAGTTGGCCCGCAGTAGACAGGCAGAATAGCAGATGGAACAGGTGACGCACAACAAACTCCGTGCAACCCGTGAGGTCTTGGAAGCGGAGATCCGTGCATCCTGTGACATCTTGCAGGCGGAACTCTGTGCATCACATGAGGTGTTGCATGCGGACCTCTGGGCCATCATGATGCAGAATCATACCTTTCAGGCCTGCATGCTCACTGCCATTGAGGAGCAGACCAGTGCTATACGTGGTCAGCCTCCCTTAACACGCACACCCCCTAATGCTACACCAGAGGGTGATGACTGCATCAACATCTCTCCCACTCTATGCTAGCCGTGCAGGCCATGAAGCCATGGAGGTTTTTTTTTTGTTTGTTTTTTCTCACCATCCACACATGTGGGTGTTGAGGTGCACCCTGTACCCCCTCCCGTGTGCCAAACCCCCAACCCCCGCCCGGTCTATCATGTTTTGATGTTTTTTTTATATTTATGTTTTGTCTATTGTGCATTCGTGTGCCAGTGTGTTGCTTTGTGTGGCATCCAAAGGCATCCACTGTGTGTTCTGGCTGGGCCTATACAGGCTTATCTTATGTTGGTACACTCCTTGTTTGTGCCTTAGAGTCCAGACACATATGCCCCTCCTGCTACCCCTTTCCATGGGCTTGCAAGGAGGGCTGCGTGTGAAAGTAACTTACACAGAGGCATTGGCCTTCCATGAGTTCTGTGGTCAGCCTGAAGTCCAACCTGTGTATACACCCCTAGTGGGGATTCATGATTGTTTGTCCAGTGCATGATTAGCATACCTTTTTGTTTGGACATTGGTTAATGTGCATTTTTTCATGTTACATCTTCATGTATTACCTGGACTGCCTCCATAATTGATGCCCTTCCTGCTGTATGCGTTACCCTGCTGCCCCTTTTAGCTAGCAGAGACACACTCAAGATAGAAGGGTTCCATGTGGTAGCTTTGACACTTTGAAGCACTTGTGCTACTGTGATTGGTCACTGTCTGACATTGTCACTGTTGGGTCCTGTGTTCATAATATGTTATTCTGGAAGATGGATGCTCCTGTGTATGATTTAATTTTGATGTGTCAGAGTGAGTTATTTCTGATCTAGTTCCATTTGTTGAAGTGCAGTTTATGACAGTAGTGTTATGTGTTGGCCATTTATTTGTCAATTCTTTTTTTTTTCTTTTATATTGCATTTTATTAAATTTAAGCAACAACACAATCAACGAAAACTACAAGAAAAAACAAAATCAAAACATACGCGTTCAAGGAACGAATCAATAAGTGAGGGCACGAGAAGAGTCAAGTGATCTCCATTTGTCGCCCTTTCCATCTGCAGTTCAGTCTAGCGTTTTAGGGCCTCATGAGGTTACTGGGATTCTCTCTCCTCCCATTTGTCCCAAATCTTAGAAGCTTTGGTCGGGCAGCCTCTTGCTTTATAAACTCTGCGCTCTAACATTGCGAGCATGTCCATATCATCTGTCCATTGTTCCAGTGTTGGGGACTCTGGGGCTCCCCATTTTTGTGCAATGTTCCGCTTCATCAGTCCTGTGGCCGTAGATAGGAGCAATCCTTCCCATTTATCAGTAGTGTTCTCATCAGGAGAGCCCATTAGCAACACCTTCCGGTCCATTGTTATATTGCGGCCTAGCACCCTGGATAGTTCATTGCAGCATTTCCCCCAGAAAGTCTGGATCCGCTGACATTCTCAGAGGATGTGTATGAATGTACTAAACCCCCCCCCCCCCGCAACGGAGGCAGTTCAGGTTTGGGGCACGTTTCCAGCCATGTATCATGGTTCTTGGGTAATATATTCTTGAAGGATTTTAAGTTGGACCAAGCGGAGTCTGGAGGAGATAGCAATCTCCCTGGGATGCATTAGGATCTGGATCCAGTCCTCCGGGTCCATGACTCCCACATCGTCCTCCCATTTGGATTTAAGACGAGGGAGTTCCGGAGTAGCAAAGGAGGACATAGCATTATACAATATAGAGGTGACTCTAGTAGGGAAATGTGCTGGGAGTATATTGCGTACTATGGGTGTGTAATCGGGAATAGCAGGGTCCAACTGGATATGTGTTCGTAGGGCGTGAGTCAGTTGGGTGTGGTGGTAGCATTCGGTCATTGGAAGGTGGAATTTCTGCTGCAATGCTACAAAGGAGGCGATTTCCCCATCTATCAAGACATCCCCAATCCGTGTGATTCCGGCCTCCACCCATTTGGGCCATGGTCTGAGTTTCCCCAGTTCGGCCAGGTTAATGTTGTACCACAGGGGTTGTGCCGTGGTGATCTTGTCTTTTCATCCCACATAGGCGTGGGCCCATCTCCAGACCCTTGAGACATGTGTTGCCATTGTTTGGGTTAAGGGTCTGTGGAGGGGCTGGTAGAGCAGGGGTAATGGGTCAGTGTCGTGGATGGCTGCAATTTCTGCCTTTGTATGCGGGAGTTCCCTATCCCCATGCAATAGTTTGTTAACCACCGCCAGTTGGGAGGCCCAGTAGTAAGCTAGGAGACAGGGGATGCCGATACCCCCCTCCCAAACCGATCTCTGGAGTGTAACCAGTGCAATACGAGGCTGCCCCCCTCCCCATATGAGGTCTCTAAGGAGGGAGTCAAGGCGGTCAAACTCAGTGTCCTGAATCTCCAGTGGTGCATTTTGTAATACATAGAGGAATCTGGGCAGGGTGATCATCTTAAAAAGGGGGGGCTCTGCCCATTAGTGTCAGGGGGAGAAGCCTCCAGTGGCGGACATCGTGTTTAAAACGGTCCATGATCGGCTGGAGGTTATGGGCTGCGTAGCGCGTCAGGTCCTCCGATATCCAAATCCCAAGATACCGGAAGCCGCTTGGTTCCACCTTGTATGGGCATTCCTGGGGGACTGCTAGTGTACCGCCCTTTACCGGGAACAGGATAGATTTGTCCCAGTTGATTCTCAACCCACTAAATTCTCTGTATCGGATGAGCATTTGTGTTACTATGGGGAAGGTTCGTATCAGGCCACCCAGGTATATCAAGAGGTCGTCCGAGTACAGAGACACCCTGTCTTCGTGTCCCTCCGGCCACCTGAATCCCAACCAGTCCCTGCTCTGGCGGAGCCACAGAGCGAGTATCTCTATCGCGAGGGCGAAGAGAAGAGAGGAAAGGGGGCATCTCTGCCGTGTGCCCTTGCCCAGGGGGAAAAGTCCAGAGGGCCACCCATTTACCTTCACCTCTGCTTGTGGGTCTGTGTAGAGAAGTTGTACCCATCCCAGGAAGTTGTCCCCAAATCCCATTCTTCGCATAGTTTCCCAGAGGCTGTCCCAGAGAACCGAGTCGAACGCCTTTTCAGAATCTATGGCAAGTAGTGCAAGCGGTTTGTCTATGATAGGGGCCCTTTCCAGCAATAGGTTGTAACGCTCACCTGGCTCCCACAGAGGCGCTGGTCTGGTCTGGGTTGCTGTGGCCTCTTCAAGCGTGATGCGCAGAATTCGGACCACCGTTGAACAGGACCCCCAAATCTTGCTTGTCTGGCCCGTAGGAATATCCTTCTGCAGATGAGAAAGGGAATTAACTGTCTGCTGAATAGTGTGCTTGCTCCCTCCTTTCCCCCTTCGTTCTTCTCTGACTTCCTCCAAAACCCCCGGTTTAAGCTCACCTTATGGTTTGGAAGGATGAACTCTCCATCCTGCTTCTGGTGCAGGGGCGCGCGTTCGTCCAGTTATGATATGATATGATATGATATGGTATTTGTAACGCGCCTATACACATGTGTTTCAAGGCGCGATTTCAGAATGGCGCTGGCAAATCCACTTGACTTTTCTGAGCGATATGCCATAAGTATGAAGATGCAAAAGTTCAAGTGTGAGCGCTCCTTTTATGTTGTTTTTTCCTAACCTGTGATCTGTCCTTTATTTCAGGTGTAGAACAAAGGCGATGCGTTGAGGGGTTAAATTGCCGGTGGTAAAATCAGGTGAGTTAGTGATGAGGGCGACCCCTCTAAATGTCTTTATAATTCCCCAGTAATGTCTTTTGTCCTTTCCCCATAGGGGCCGGGGTGCGGTACCTGCCAAAGATGCGGCGCCGACCCGAGATGTGGAATGGTTCACCAAGAAAAGCTGGTAAGTAATATGGCTGAAAATTCGGCTTTCCTCTTGTGTTCCCTTGCTCACCTTTTGTCTCTTCTTCTCTCCCCTAGGTGCAGAGATGTGGCGACCGGTGCTGAGAGCCACGATGGAGCCAGGCGGCGTCTCGGGAACAGGTGAGTGAAGCGCGGCGCTGCAGCGAGCAACGCGTTGCTTTTAAATGGAAGTCTTCCTTCAGGAATGCTGGCGAGAAGATTCCGGATGCAGGTAAGAAGGTTGAATAAGTTCTTGGTTTTCACCTTTCTCTTCTCTTCTTTCCTTAAAGGTGTTCCAGGTTCGAGGCGGGCGTGGCTGGAGTCCAGGTGCAGGAGCAGACACAGTGAGCGTTCAGCTGCTGGGTTGCAGAACAACGCGAAGCACGTGTGGCTGTCCGGGCGTGGCTTAAATAGCCTTGGAAGAAGTTCCAGGTGAGTATTCTTCCACAGCCCCACCCAAGTAACAAAATAGTTCCTTCAGAAAAATAGTCCCTCCTAAGCCTCATTTGGCTTGGTTCTTCATGCAGCATGGTCTGCATCAGGTGAGTGTGCAGCATGGTCTGCTTCAGGTAAGTGCACCAAACACTTCCCCTTATGAGCCTGGCGCCTATGGCGCCAGGACTGAGGTCCAACATTAGCCTGGCGCCAACAGCGCCAGGACAGAGTCCATAGAGCCCCTATAAAGGGCCGCTGGGCTTTTACCCGGGGGCGTGATGCCTGCTCCCGGGGATGCTGGGCCTGGCCTGGTGCTCCGGGGGTAGGCATCATGACATAGGTGGCGGCACCGCAAGTTCATACGTGTCGATTTATGTGGCATAAACCCACATTGGTCCGGGTGGACCAGGGAGGTGATGACCGCTTGCAACCGGTTGGCCAGGATCTTGGCAAGGATTTTGGTTTCGCTATTGAGTAATGAGATAGGCCTATAGGAGGCACATTGCTCAGGTGGTTTACCTGGTTTGGGAATAACGACTATCGTGGCTTTACGCAGATCCGGCGGGAGAGCACCCTGGACGCGGGCCCCGAGAAACATTTTGTGAAGGTATGGTGCCAGTTTCTCCCCACCCAATTTCTTCCAGGTCTCGACCGGGAACCCGTTGGGGCCTGGTGTTTTCCCCAACTGCAATTGAGCTACAGACTCAGCGATCTCCGCTTTGGTGAGAGCCGAGTCCAGTTGTGCCCTCTGTTGTTCTGATAGGATTGGCAGGGTGATACTGTCTAGTAGGGAGGGATCCAGAGGGGACACTGGGGCGGTGTACAGAGTAGTGTAAAAGTCAGCAAAAGCTTGTGCTATATCCCTGTCTGAGTGGCATTTCCCCTTCTGCGGGGTTATGATCTCTCTAACGTGGTGTTGACCCTCATCTCTCCTCTAGAGCCAGGCCAACATTTTCCCAGCTTTGTCTCCATGTTCATATACCCTTGCCCTGGAGCCTTGGTGGGCTTGCCTGGTGTTGTCTAATTCGATGTGTCGAAGGCGTTCTCTAGCACCCTTAAGGGATCTGAGAGACTCCGGGCGTGGGTCACAAACATATTTGGCTTCCCAGTCGCCCACATCAGTTTCCGCCTCCAGCAGCTTCCGAAGTCGCTCCCTTTTGTTACCCGCTACCCAGGAAATCGCCTCCCCCCTCAATACCGTTTTGTATGCTTCCCATATCGTGACTGGGTCATCGACTGTAGGGGAATCAATTTCAAAATATTCATTAGTTGCTTCCGTGAGGTGGTCAACAAGATCAGGGGAGCCCAGATAGTAGCTATTCAGCCTCCATGATCGGGGTGGGATTTCCCTTTGTATGCGCAGTACCGCCATGAGAGGTGAGTTGTCTGAGATGCCTCGAGAGAGTAGGTCTGCAGTGGTCGCCCTGTGTATATCGGTGTTTGGGAGGAAGAGGTAGTCCAGTCTGGACATGGACCCGTGTGCTCCCGAGTGTAACGAGTAGGCCTCGTCCACAGGGTGGAGATGCCGCCACATGTCCCGAAGGCCCAGGGCCGAGGCAAATTTTGCTAGTTTGGTGGGAGTGTTCGGGTTACGGTCCCTGATGTGAGTGCGATCTTTTATATTACACATGACGTCATTAAAATCGCTCCCCAAAATCCACGTATCAGGTTGGTGTTTTGCCATAAGGGTGACCAACTCCTCCCGGAATTCCTCTCCCAGTCCTGGCGGGAAGTACACTGACGCAATGGCCAGTGTTTCTTGTCCCAGTGTTCCTATAACCACCACATAGCGACCCTGGGGTCTTGTTCAACTATTAGCGATGTGAATGGGACGCGTTTATGTATCAGGATAAGAGTCCCTCTGGATCCCATAGTGTATCCCGCATGTAGGGCCAGCTGGTAGTTGGTTCTACGAAAAAAAGTGCAGCTGGTCCCAGCTAAGTGTGTCTCATTTATCAGGGCGACCTCGGGAGAATGTCTGTTCAAGAACTGCAGAACAAGACGTCGCTTGATTCCGGACCCCAGCCCGTTCACGTTCCATGTAATTATTTTGAGAGACCTGGGACGCTCAGGGGTTGGTCAGTGTGGTCGCCATTTATTGTATACGGTATCAGGTTCGCAGACTTTATGGGCTGTTTCATGGAGTTGCCATATTTTGGGTGTGTTGGGTGGCGTGATCCATTAGTTTTGTGAATGCGTAATAAACGTGTATTAATACTATAACAAAAACAACATAAACTCACCCATCCCCCCTCCCTATACTCCACCCCAGCACGAAGTACCTGTCGCCCGAACATCGTTGGCACTCGGAACTAGAGTGTCAGCTCAAACTTGGGGTCCTGGCTGGTGAACAGATGGGGCCCCTTCTGGTCCGCAGCTCCTACCGCCTTCGAACATTCCGTAGTTCTTAGGGTCCACTCATGAGGTCGGCCTCACTTCGGTTCGATATTCCATCGCTTCCTAGTGTTCGTTGGTTTCCCTCGCTTTAGTTGGCGCGATTTGCCGCTTGTTCCAGGATCGCTGGTGTCTGGGCCTCCGGGTGCCCCCCGGGAGGGGGGTGATCCGCCCCAGGCCGGGGTCTCCTTCCCCAATCTGTTGGTCTTGTCATCCAGTCCCCTTCAATGTGCGTTTCCGCCCATCGCCAGGCCTCCTTCGGATCTGTGAAGTGAACTGTGGTTCCCCTGTGGTGGATCTTGAGTTGGACCGGAAACAGCAGTCCGTATTTTACTTTCATGTGGAATAGTTGCCTCTTCAGCGGTTCAAACAACTGTCTTGCCCTCTGCACCTCCCGGGTGTAGTCAGGGAAAAAGACGATTCGGGAGCTGTTATGGGTGATTGTACCCTTAGAGCGGGCCATTTGAAGGAGTGCGTCTCTGTCCCGATAATTAAGGAATCTGGATATGATCGTTCTGGGTGGTGCGCCTGGTATAGGCCTGCCCGATGGCATTCTGTGAGCTCTCTCCACCGAGAAGAACTTAGAGAAGGGGTGAGGCACATAGATGCCCGCCAACCATTGTTCCAGGAAGACCTCCATACTGGGCCCTTCCTCCCCCTCCGGGAGGCCGAGGATGCGTACATTGTTGCGGCGCGATCTTCCTTCCCCTCATCCACACGGGCCTCTAACATTTTCAGATGATTTAATGTCTGGGAGAGCTGTTGATTAATGCCTCTAATGTTATCTTCAGTCCCCGAGATGCGCTGTTCCGCCTCCCCCGTACGAGCGGAGAGTTTCTGCAAGTTGTGCCGCAGAAAGGAGACATCCGACGCTATACTGTCAATTTTCATCTTCATCGAGGAGCGGGAGCTGCGATGGCGGCCATCACGCTCTCAGGGAGAGGGCAGTCTCGTCCTCGGGGGGGGAGTGTCTGTGGTGTGTGAGACTGCGAGGCCTGGGCCTGTGCTACCGCAAATTGGTCCATCTTGCTTTGCGTAGAGGCTTTTTTCAATTTGTCTTTGCCCATCCTTGGAGAGAGGCAGTTACGCGGGGTTATGTGCGGCCGAGAGGGACCGAGGCTTGCTGTGGGTCAGGTAGGACAGCGTGTGCAACGGGAGTCCCAGTTGGGCGAGTTTTCCGGCCGAGGTCTCTCGCAGGAGTGGCTCGGAGAGGGCCTTCCACCTCGGGTTTACCAATGCATGGGTTTGGGCTGGTGACTGGGGCCACTCGCCGGCCTTGCTGGATGCCGCGGCAAGAGAGTCTCCCCGTTTCGGCCGTTGAGCTCCTCATGGGCCAGAGATGGTCCGGCGATTTCCGTCAGGTCTGGTTGCCGTACCGTCGCTCCCCACCCGACAGGCCCCGAATTGCATCACGCGCCAGCGGCGGCCGTCTTGGGAGCGCGGGATCTCTCTCCGTTTCGCTCTTCACTCGCCTCGGGTTCGCTCTTGGGGCTCCGATTTTCCCTAAATTTTGCATCCGATGGTGCCCCAGTGCGTCAGCTACCGATACAGGCGTCAGAAGTGTATAGAACTCTCAGGAATCAGGCTATAAAAGACAGGATATTTGCGGTGGTCACTGAGCCAATTGAACTCACGTCCGCTCCATTGCGCTGCTGGCCACGGCCCCTTATTTGTCAATTTTGACATTGCATGCCATGGCATGGTGTTGCAACCAGGTGGCATGAAGTTTGGATGGGTTTTGGTGACACACCAAGATTTAGATCTGCTGTTTTCCATGGGGTTAGTGGCATACTGCATCTTCAATGTGTGCCTTTTGTTCACACGGGATTGGGTTAGTTTAAGTAGCTAGAGATGCACACAATGTAGCACTTCCAAGAACACATTCTCAGGATTGTAAGATTGTGACAGTTGATTGTCCCTTTGTCATCATCGATTATCACCTGGAATGTGCCAGGCCTGTGTGCACTCCGCAGGGGTGGGATTTTAGGTGAAGAATTGCACCACAAGCTGGGTACGGCTGCATCGCCACATGCCCTTTCCCCGCCCATGCGCAGCGGCCGTGCATGTGGTTGTGGATGTGGGGGGCACCACCATGTCCACTGGTACGCCATGCCATATTGCAACATTGTGCAGGACACATGCTGCCACAATGATCCTGCATACTACTCGTGGTGCATATAGAAGCTGTCCACCGGAGTGATGAAGGGAGCAGAAACTTGACTTTAGCACTCTGAATGTGCACTCTACTATGGCCCTAGTTGCAATATGCGTGCGTTGTATCTTACCTGGGGTGGTGTGCTGGGGTTCCATATTGGTGTCATCATGTAGCTGCTCAGAGGGTAGGCAGTGTCCCCTGAGGATGTGAGAATGGTTGTCATTAGTTGGCTTTGTCTATTTGTCTGTGTCTAACATGCATGCATGTGCACAGGCAACTATACTCACCAATGAGCCATGCGTGGCCATGCCTCCCAGTGTCCAGGTCCCGGTGTAGGGGTGACATTCTGAATATGAAACTCTCATGGGTGGACCCTGGATAGTTGGCATATACAGAGGTAATGATTCCCTTGGCATCACATACAACCTGCACATTGATGGAATGCCAGTGCTTGCGATTCCGATAGATGTGGTCTGTGGCCCTAGGTGGACGTAGGGCCACATGGGTGCAATCAATGGCACCAAGCACTTTGGGGAAGTGTGCCACCCCATAAAGGTCCTGGACCACGGCCTGCCTTTCTGCTGGTGTTCTGGTCATGTATATGTGCCTGTGGACTGAGGGGCATGCAGTCATGATTGCCAACACCTGGTGTAGGCAGTGTGACTGCGTGGGCTGTGAAACACCCTCAACTATGGCAGTTGTCCGCTGAAATGACCCTGTGGGCAAAAAATGCAGTACATTGAGCAACATTTCACCCACACCCAGCATCAGCTGCAGGGACTCTATTTACTGTGCTGCCCCGCCCCCAGGACCTGCCTTTGCTGAAGTGCGATTAGCTGTATCTCTTTATTGGCTGGGCACAAGGATTGTCTCTCTGACTTTGATTACTTAGCTGTTCTCATTCATTGCCTCTGACTGTACGCAGGATCACTGTCCTAGCCCTCAAAATGGCCTTTTGCCATTTTACCTCTAGTATCACTAGGTTCACAGAAAAACCGTAAGTGTTTTGGTGTGTTGTTGTCCACCAACTGTTAACTTCTTAAATTAAATCAGTGTTGAATATCCGCTGTTAAGATGGATTTCTGATCTCTGACCTGGTGGGCAGAGGTTCAGGAGGCCAGCCTAGTTTCTTGGAACAGGGTAAACTTCTGGACAAGCCAGACCAATCAAGGTAGCTAGGCGGCAGTCAAGACTATACCTCAGGAGGGGTGAGGGTGTCTGAAAGACCTCAATGAGCACACCGAGTTAAGGACACTTACAAATGACTCCAAGTCAGGTGTAGATATATTAAGAATAAATATACAATTATTTCAAGGCCTTTGAGTTTCAAACACACAAATCAAATCACAATAATACTTATGAAGCAAACACAACACTATCAATAATACATATATACAAGACCATTGGGGTCTAAAGGGTTAAATGCATGAATGGGTCCACAACCTCAAAGGGAAGGAAACAGGCAGTGCAAGTAGTCTTTATCCCCTTCTGCATCCAACACACTCCTAACTAAGAGGCAGTCCAGTCCCTAAGAAGAGAGGAGCCTAATGCTCAAAAGTAGAGGCAATGCAAGTGCACGCAGTAGTTCCAATGGGCAAAACTGGATATCTTCCGGGGGCTGTAGCAGCTCAGAAAAGTTGGTGAGGCGATGAAGAAAAGGTTACCACTATTCGAGGACCGTCTCCACTAATGGGCAGAGTCGATTTCAAGAGTTGGGAATAGTTTGCTAGTTCGCACCAGCAGTGTAAAGAAGAGGGGCCCCCAGGTGCCACTTGTGTGTAAAAATGGATGGAGGCGCTAGGGGCCACCGGCTAGGGTTGCAATTACTCACCGATCCCCGGCAGACTCCAAACCAAACTTCAGAAGTCAAGTCCACTTTGGTTGCAGGTTCAAGTGAGGCAATTTGGCAGCTCTGCCGCTTTCAGCGATGAAGATACAGCGATGATTCCCAAACGGGACAGTGGCGAATTCTCCGCTCCTGGTGGATGGATCAGGCCAGTTTCACTGTAGCAGGTTTCACAAATACAGCACACCTGCAAAGATTGTCACCGCAGCTCAGTGACACGGTAACCGCGTATGCTCTGCTTCTGGTGCACTCGTCTCACTTCAGACATGGGAACGCCAAGTGTACCTAATTCGGTGTGAGGGTGCTGCGAACACAGAGCTAGCAGTATACCAAGTGTCAAGGGTCTCCTTGAAACGGTGGTGGAGACAGAATAAAGGTCCTCCATAAGCTGGTCAGCCCACTGGATGGCCCTGGGACACTTCCGAGAAGGCTTACTTGCAGGTTTTGTTGAAGGTGCCGATAGTAGTTGGTCCCACTATTCTAATGGGTCGAAGCGTCTTCGCAGACCTTCTAGGACAACCAGATGCAGAGGGTTCCCACGGGACAACAGCGGGCTCAGGGTGCCAAACCTTCCAGCGGGTCACCAGCAGTTCCTCGATACGGCTTCTTAGCCTCAGGATATTTGGATCCTATCCTTCGTTCAGTTGGCGTCCAGAGATCGACATGGTATGCTTGTTTGGGGGCCTCTCTTATCCAGAATCTCCTTTGTGCCAAAATGAACAGGACCATATGGGAGATCTGCTCACATTCAAGCATACCATACGTGGACCAATCACGGACCACAGTGGTCCCAGGCATTCACAGCACTCCAGACTCTCTGGCACCCAGGATGTGTATTGGGAACAGACATCCCAGCCCACATCCTGGAGGCACACACAAAAGGAATGCAGAAGCCCGCAAAAGCTTGGCGTTTTGTCGGAAAATGCATGCCCAAATAAGGACTAACCTTGGTCGGCTCGACCTGGGGAAGACAAAGAGCAAGATGGCCAAAGGACAGGACAAAGAACCTCATGGCATGGCCATTTTGGAGCCAGGCCACCTATTCGTGCCAAACACGGTAATCGCGGTTTAACTGGCAGGAAAGCGTTAAAATTATATGAAAGGATAAGCTGCCACTAGCCCTGTCCGTGACACATCTGCACATCTCCTAAAAAATCCTTTCAGAGTATCTAGGGCCTTTGGAAATGACTAAGAAACCCAAGTAAATTGAGGTTGCCAGTAGGCCACCGCTAGCGGACTAGAACAGCGGCAGGGGTTTCAAGTGGTGTTGCCATTAATGAGCAAAGAAACAAATTACTTTTGCGCTCGTTACATGACTGGTGATAAATATGGTGCTAATTCCATGGAGCGTAATTACTGTTACCTCTATCCTATTCTGTGGAATTAGCACCATATCCTGAGCCCACAAATGTGTGCAATTGACCAAGTCAGATACAGTACTTCTGCTCTGCAGAATTAGCGACAAAATCCATTAGCATTTGGCATTTCCTCCTATTTAATGTTCATTTAATGTCATCGCCCAAAAAATGGTTAGATTACTGAATGGTAATACTTTTTAAAAAACATATCAGAATGACTTCCATGCAGTAACTATTTCACTGTGGAAATGGGAAGCTGCTGGATGTCCATTTTGAAAAAATGTAATCCATTCAAAATTGTATTAATCCCTTTCCCATTCAAACCCTTAATTTATGATAAAGGTACCAGGAGACAAAGCAAAAGAAAGGTGCCTGGAGTGTACTTGTTGAAGCCTAAATTCACAGAGGAGGAGCTACAGGTGCTGGCAGAGAGCATGTGGCAAATGTTGAGAATCTGTTTGGCACCCCGTTGCAGAAGATCACCATCTAGCACAAGCAGGAAATCCTGGCTGAAATCTGTGATAAGGTTGTCGCAGTTGGGATGGTGTTGTGAGATGTCAAAGACTGCAAAAACTACGAGAGTGGCTTAAAGGAGCGTGATACCAGCCTCTTTGCAACCTACTGCCACACGAAATCTGCCACTGGAGGAGGTCCTGCAGAGCCGATTCACCTCACACCATGGTATGATAAGGTGTTCAACATGATACACATGCAAGCATCTAGGTAGTACGATAAGCAGAGGCTGGTGCAGGCAGTCACGCACCCACAGGTGAGTGTGCATGCATAGCATGGTGTTTCCTACATTTAAATCCAGAATCATGAGTGGGAAACTACCAACTGGTGGGAACACAGTTGACATTGTAGCCAAGAAGGCCCATGCAAAATATCCAGCAGATGTTGTGTGGAGGATCACACAATGTAAGCATTGAATCTCTCTGAGCATCTATTTTAAAGTTCCATCGTGCTATCCAAAGAGACAGGGTGCCACCATGGCCATTTCCGCCCGTACAACCATGACAATTGACAGGCCCAAATCACCCAATAGGGCCATATGAGCTTGTTATAGGACCCTAGACTACCATACAGCATTCTGTAACCTATAGTTCTCTCATGCACCATGTGCATATGAACCTAGTGCTTACTGCAGTTGTGTTGCCATTTGGGAAGGCAAGAGTATGCCCGGCATGACATATAGGAGGCATTTGGCTCATTCACCAGACACACTGTGGGTATGCATGCTTGGCATGTATGATGCTGAATTCCCCCCTCTTGTTCTCTTCCCTTTATGTACTTTCCATAGACAATTCATTGTGACTTAGCAGTGACAACCTAGAGTTTCCATCCCGAACTGCCTCATGGCAATGATAGAGAGACATGACAACAGGTCATGGGATAAAAAAGGCGGCCAATTTTATTATCTTAATCAGAGTTAGTTTGCAGGTGATCAATACACAATCAGCAATAATAATTCAGATTAAAAGGATTGCTGATTGTCAGCATTGACACTTAAAGGAATAGTGCACTCAAAAATGTGATTGTCCCTAACGATCGGGCAAGTCATTATAAGCATACGTTGATCGATAAAAAAATAAAATCTTATGCACGTTACCTTAGTTTTCTTAACTTTTACACATGCAAAATCAGGCAGCGGGGCGCGGCCCTCTTGTACTAATGTTATCCTTTGCCTCATCGCCCTAAGGTGAACTTCCCTCGCGTGACTAACTCAGATCCCCCGCCCCTGAACCTGACATCACTATTTCTAACGATATTTTCCACCTATTTTCAAGACGTCACTGTGCAGCGTAGTGAAACACGCCCAGTCATCACTACATCTTTACATTTTGACGCAGAACCCGGAATATCAACACACACATCCTTTCACAGCACAGTCCCAATTCGGAACAAAAAACACTATTTTTAAAGGAAGCACCAATACTGTACAATTTATAATGTGCTTTTATTTCACTGTAAATGCTCTGAGAACCGTCGCCAATTTCCATTTTCAACCACATTTTTAATTTTGTTCTGCTTGAACATGAAATCTTTATCATGAGGCACTCAGTGTTCCTTTATGTAGAAGAAGTGCATTAGACGCATCCTGAATCGCAAGGCTTCTGTAGCAGCTTCTTACTAGCAGCTTCTTGCTAGACCACCGTATACGATGTCAGGTTGCTCCTAGTTGCTGGTATCGCCAAAAGGCATATCGGTCCTGGGTGATCGTCCCACAAAAGAGTAATTGCGATCCAGCCATTTAGGTTTATCTGCCACTACCTGTTGAACAACCAGTCACAGGGTATCTGGAAACGATGACATTCGCAGAAAGGGAGGATATAGCTGTGTAGAAAACATAAATATATTTCAGTAGCCGTTCTTTATTCTAATTCATCCATGTTCCGTTTAATTTAGCACTGGGTGAAACCTAATAAGGAACACAAACCAGAAACAATGGAAACACCGAGAAAACCTTGCGGAAAGTTGGAGTCTATGATGTGCTTGAGAGCTAAGTGCTTTGGAGTATGTTAATCTCACAATGGGATACGGATGCGGAAGGGTTATAGGTGATAGGATCTAAAACAAAAGGATCAAATGCCTTTTTTTCGACACCAAAAGGACTGAAAAAAAGGGTTGAATTTTTCTTTTCTTTTTATGGGGGGTTCCCCCGCAAACCCTTTTTTGCTTTTAAAAAAAAGTTTTTATACATACTAAACTAAAAATATATTAATAAATAAATAAAAAAGCATTCCACCCTTTTTTTTCGGTCGTTTTGGTTTCGAAAAAAAGGGTATTCGATCCTTTTTTTTCGATCCTTTGGCTGGACACCTGCGGAAGCTGACGGAAGAATTTGAACAACACATAGATGGCATTATTAAGGAATATTAGCAACAAACTTGGAGTTGGTGGATCCTGGGGGAACCCATACGAATATCTCTCAACTCACACACTTTTGGTGTATGTCACCTGCCACTTTGGCAGCTCTATAACCCGCCAAGCTCCATACACGCCCATAGGAACCAATGGGCATTCACCCATCAAATACAAAATCAGGTGTTTTCACCCGCCCAGGGGCTATGAAAGGTGGAGAGTTATGTCATACGTGGACTCCATGCATTTTGTGCTGGATTGCCCATGTGCCCGGGACAAAGACAAATACATACAGGTTGTGTTTGCGTGTCGTCACAATATGCCCCAACCAATATGCCCCAACTTCAGTAACACTCACATTATATTTGGTATTTCCATTCTCTTGGCGTAATGCAGTGTCTGCTCATTTCAATGGTTTTCATGAAATGAAATTACATGTTTCTTTGTCCACTTTTAAAATGATGAACCTTATCATGTTTGCGGGTATTACACACCTCCCGTCCTTCAATAAATAGCAAATCCTCCCTTTCTTCCAAGGACGAACAACAATTGAGCCTTCTTAGGAGAGCGTATGCTAACTTTCGTTTTGGTGAATGAAAGCCACAAATCAAAAACATACCATACAGGAAGCCTCGGTGTGAACAGCCCACAAGAAACATCAAACGCAGTGAGTGACCTTCACTCCATGGGACCGATTAGCCCTGCCATCCAACGTGACATTCAAAATAAGTTTGAAAAATAAACAAATTGTTTGCTGGCATCCACCAATGCTGCGCTATCGTGAATACTTTTTGCTCATCTATATTGATAGTGATTTAGTTATTTTAGGGCAACAGTTCCAGTTAGAGTCCTCCCCATTGTCACGTCTATGTGTGCCCTGTTTTCGCAGAGGAATGTGCTCTGCGGATAACGTGAGACACTGACAAGTCATAAATCCGAGTGCCGTTCCATCTCCACTGAACTTCCCGTGCAATAACAAATGTTGTGGGAGATGCGGTATATCCCGCCCCCTGCACCATTCTTGTACCGCGCAAATGACGTTTAAGCTAAGGTGGGAGACATTTCCACCCCTCCTGTAACTATTTGCATCACTCATGTTTCATATAAGTGTATTAATGCTGTGCTAATGTGTATACTTTGAACTCCATTTTGTCTCCTTCCAAACGCCAATGTTTTCTAGGCCATCTGCCCATCTTGCAAAATGTTCACTCTGCCTCTTCCAGGCCGCGCACAGCCAGCCCCCACCATCTTTGTCCTCTGTCAGCTCAGCGTGTCTCCTGTTCTCACTGAAATGCAGCTATTCATTTTGGCAAAGTAGCGAGTATCGAGCCCTGACAAAATGTGCTCATCCAAGAATGTGAGACCAAGGCCTGCTCCAACGTTAGTGCCCCATCCATCTCTGTTGACCAACTCATGCTATCTCCACCCCGTCCCTGCCAGGCTGCGGTCCCCTGAAACCATGCCCCATGTTCCCTTTGGACGCATCTGGTCACCGACCCTACCCCCGCACCACCTCCAATTCACCTACCATATACCTAATCTCGAGTGGTCATATATTCTGGTAACACTAACACCTATCAACACTGTTTATTTTCAAATTTGTTTATCGTAAGACTCCAAAGGCTGCAAATCAAAGATCTTCCCTTCAGATAATGTACCCGAAAGGAACGACCCCTAACACATGCCCCCATAGAAATATAGGTCAAAATGCACCTATTGCACACCAACAGCCCCTTTCATGCAGTGTTTTGCTGATAGTCGTTAGTTCTTGCATGCCAAGTTTGTTTTTTAGCTTACGTCTCATTCCCTAGTGGGACTCGTTTTTATTCTGTCCATTTGGACACGTGCATGCTAAAGCAACTGCAGACCCCACAGTTGCTTTCATGCAGATATCCTTCGGACCCTCCCGCGCCCCGATCAGTGAAGGACCCACAAGAGCTGGCCGAAAGCGGGAAGGGGAAACACAGAGTTACACTGTATGGCATGCTCCAACCGGCACTTGTTGCAAAACAAATTGACACAGAGGATACATTTGAAAAGACAATTTGGACGCTTAATATTTGTTAGTACTTTTAATAGTTTTGAAATTCAAGTTGAATAGATTTCCATTAGTTATGTACAATGTACAAACATTGTGGAACATTCCACCGCTGCTAATCATTTATACCAGGAAGTCAAATGTTCAACGAGGTCCACTTTTGGTGGACAGGGCTCGCTTGCAATGCTTTGTGGAAATGTATGTGCCCTAGGAACAAAATCAGGATTTATTCCATGAGTATGCATTGCCAACACACTCAAAGGGAGATCTTTCACAAAATCGAATTCCATTTCCTGGTATATCGGCTTGAAAACCCATTCTTTGCTTCGTTTGGAAAAGGCCATTGTGTAAGGAAGCATTCCAAAGTTTCCTGCAGTTCTCGATTTTTCTCTGCCTAAATTCTCGTTATGCGCTAATACGATAAAGGTCCATGTGCACATTGGTGAAAATGTTGGTTTTCTATCCATATGTGGACATTGGAACAGTGGTGCATCAATGAGTGCCATTTTCCAGTAGAATTTCCATAGAATTTCCACAGACCCAAAGATGGTTGCTGAAAGACTGGGACCACTGTAAAATGTTTTCAGAACCCTTTTTTTTACCAGCAGCTGTGATTTTTTTATTGATTGAATTGGCAATGTTCTATACATCCAATTGATGGCGAATGTTTGGAAATTGCTCTGGCATGACCTTGGCTATTGAAACTTGTCTGTCAGTGGCTATGAGGTCTATTTACATTCCCATCGATTGAAGATGTTCAAGGGATTTTATGAAACCAAGTTTCTCCATGGCCACTCAGGATTTACTTTGGGACACCTGCAGACCCCAGAACTCACAATTTATTTAGTTTCCATGTCCTGAAAGTGGTATTTGCAAAACTTTGCTGAAATTCCGGGGCTGTCACACTGTCCATCGCCAGCTTGTCTGAACCGTTTGCCAGAGAATGTCCTTTCAATTGTCATTTGTTCAATTTTCTAGGCTTGACTAATAGCAGGGAAAAAGAATTCTCTTAGATATTTATAGTACTGCGTTTTAGCAAGGAACTGAATTCCGACAAATTGACATAAACTGGACAACTTACTAAAAGTCAAACCACTGAAAAGTAAAGCTGCTGAACACAGTAGATTTCCAGCTGGCACTTTGCCCAGCAATGTTGGAGATGGCCACAGGTGGCTTGTATTTTCAGATTAGTGCCTTGTAATAGACGAGTCACAATCATCAATGGCTCCCCGCACATTTTCCCCCTCACTGGATGGACACATTTCTGCATCAGTATAATCTCTTCGAGGCAGCTGTCGAATACAAGGTATTTATGCTCCTTTATTAGCCAATCGTCCTGCATGATTGTCGTTTGTGACTCAACTGTGGTGGAGAAAGTAGACAAACTGTAGTTGAGATCTTTGACAAGTTCCTCGGTCAATTGCGTTGAGGCTTCAGTCTCTGTTAGTTTAGCTTGTGTTATTTGCACACGAATTGGAGAAACCATCAATGTCGATTGTTTATTGGGTGGATCTTTTTTTGCAGGTGTAGATTGTGTCAAGTGGTCAGGGAGTAATTCAAAAGCACCTTCATTATATTCCATTTCATCTTCATCTTGTCGAGTTATCACATTGTAGTAATGGTCCAACAACACTTTGCTTGCTTCGCTGGTCACATTCAATTAATTTTCTGCCCATTGGGCATAAGCATCTCGAGTCTGCTTATTGACTGGACCACGCTGCGTCTCAAATAGTAGTTGCTCGATGGTGAAATCTGTTTGGCAAGCAGCATCTTTGGTTTCATTTGTTGTCTGTGTCTTTATACTTCTTTTCCTTCTGGGCCTCTAGGAGATGGATTGTAAAAACATGCTGCACCGATTGCAGGTACGCCAGCTGCGAATAGGCCCAGGCTCATGATCCAGTGATTCGCCCTCCCAACTGTTGACCGATGCATCATTGTTTCTGCATCTTTCTCTTTCAACTAATTCTGCCTCGGAATACTCTGGCTTGTACTGGAAGGGCTGTATTGGCTGTATCGATCAACGTATGCTTATAACGACTTCCCCGATCGATAGGAACAATCACATTTTTTAGCGCACTATTCCTTTAATCTATTCCTGCTAAGGAAGCCATGTGTAGCTTCTCACCCCTTAAAAGGGGACCCCCTTTGTCAACCCTACTCCTGTGACCTGACCGGAAGGGGAGTGGCTTTGGGAGGGTGGCGGAAGTTGAGGAGGGACTGCTGCCTGGGTATCCCTGCTGAGGTGCCCCTTTCCCTAGTGTTCCCACTGCTTGGGAACAGGGATATCTGCATTCCTCACATACCTAATACCTGTATATGCTGTCCTCTGTGTTTTTCCATTTATCAGGGCAAGGTGCTGTTTTTTTAACACATGGGCATCATGTGCTGAGCCTGTGAATCAGGCAATGCAGCAGTGGATCACTGGGAAATCTTCATCACATGTCACATGCACTCTCATTGAATGATACTGTTTCTAGATCTGGTACACCTGCTCCAATGCCGGGGTGTCACCACTGCCACATGAGTACATTCCAACTTTCAAGAATGTCAGTTGCAACATGTCATGCAGCATGCAGACGGTTCGCTGAAAGGTGCCTGTGGCACAAAAAATGCAGAGCGGGTACCAATATGAGCAGTGTTGGTATTGCTGTTCTGATTAGAATGTCTGGCAGGATCAGGGTGAGGAAGTCTGTGATGTTCTCCCAGGTTCACATGATGCAGCGTCAATGGCTGCCAATCTGTCAGTTCCAAGGGAGTAGGTCTGGCTTGTGGAATGGGCACCTCCTTTGCCTCATGTCTTCTCCTTTTTTGCCCAAGTGGGTTTTTGGTGCAGCTGTGACACCCTCTGCAGATCAATATACAACAGTTGACTTTAAACGTCGAATCTGGCAGCTGCTACTGTTTGCATGATGCTGGGAAGTGTTTTTGTGGAAGGTGTGGCCCTTACATACTCTTTTGTAGGCAATTGTGTTCACATGAGGCTTTATTTTCTGCAGCTACAGCATTTTAGCTCCAGATCAGTGCTGGATGTAACTCCACCATTTTCTTTAGTTTTTTTTTTTAGTTCCAGATTTTGCTGGAATTTTATGTAATAGTCCTTCTTGCATTATGGTGGAATGTCCATACATTAATTCCTCAGTTGGCAATTCCTCCAAAGCAATCATTCCCATTTATTTGGAGGTAATTCCTCCATTTGTAACTCCTTCTGCGGAATTAGTGATGTTGCAGTTAGCTCCCCATTTGTTATATGCCTAATTTGGTGGAGCAATAAAAGTGGCAGTACTTGCATTATCACCACTTTTTCCTGTTTCCACCGTACTCATAATGAGGCCATGTGTGTTGCTCAGTATCTCACTGGTCATATTATATGTTTAGCAGCACTACATCAATTTCAAACCATGTGTAGAGGAGCAGCTGAATGCCTCTGCAGGAAGTCCCACCCCTATTCTGGCTAGAGGTCTCATTACGAGGTGGGCGGTAAGGGGTTAACAGAGCCAGTAAAGGTGCCGGAGCCAATAACCCCTTACCGCCCCATTACGAGGTCCGCTCGCGGGACCCACTCTGGCAGCCTGGTTTTACCAGACATCCCTAGCGGGTCCCGCGAGCGGCCCAGCATGCTAACAAAGGGCCCGTCATTAACGGGCCCGTTGTTAGCATGCTCCCCATTCCCATTGAGCCTTATTAAGGGCATGGCTACCTCCAAACTCGTAATGGGGCCCTATATGTTGAAAAACGGAAATTTCGACATGTGAAATGACAGTGATGGTGCCAATTACACGAAAAGCCGTTGAGACAAGGTATCCAGTGAGAAAACCCTATGTGATCTATCCCCGAAGAGATGATGGTCTCCTGAGGGAGGTCCCTGTAGAAGTATGAAGATGTGAAAATGAGAGGCTGGTGACATCACAAGAAATGTGCGTGACGCACTGAGAAGGATGACCAAAGTAGAGAAGTCATAGACCTTGTATAATCTGAGGGCGAAGTAAAGAATCGAGAAGACGTTCATGTGCAGAATGAAGATTGCATGTGTAAGAAGCACTGCAGAAAATGCAAGCCGTTTTATTACTGTACAGATGCCGTAACCCAAGTAGACTAAGAAATCATGAAGGCTGTCTATACGTATTGTTATTGTTATTGTTATTTATGCTTGGACCGCGCCAAAGCCGTAGGTATCCAGGCGTCGAGAGACAGGGATAGTGACCGAGCTGCTATCGAGAGTACATACTAATTAAAGAGATATGTTTTTAGTTGTTTCCGGAATGCAAGGAGATCCTTAGTCTTACACAAGGAAGCCGGTAACACATTCCATGTCTTCGCTCCTTGAGTGGAAAAAGCCCTGCCAAGCCCACGCGATTGTTTCACTCGATGTTGTCCTAATAAGAAGTCTTCAGCTGACCTAAGGTTTCTTTCGGGCTGATAAATACTAACAAAATCCTTCAGACAAATTGGAGCATTCCAAAAATGCTTTTATGGCAGATAGTTAGGAGTATAAACTGGATTCTGGTTTCCACAGGAAGCCAGTGTAGTTTTTTCCTAGCTGGCGTAGTAGGTTCTGAACGTTTCATCTGGAAGATGTTGTGGATGGCTTTATTCTGGACTTTTTGTAATTCTTGGATATTAGCTTTGCTTGCCCCACCTAGGAGAGCATTGCAGTAGTCTACACGTGGTAAAATAACTCTTACAAGTTTGGTGCGATTCTCAACTGAAATAAGAGGGGCGACCTGAATGAGCACTTTAAGATGATAATTTGTGCTCTAAGTAATGGCTGTGACATGAGCTTCACAGTCTATGCTATTTTGCATGAAGGTGCCCAGAGTTTAACTTTCTGTACAACCTTAATAGAACTGCCATCTATCCTGAAACTTAGATAGTCTTGGTCCAACTGGATTAGTGCCTGACGGGGGCCAAATAGCATCAGTTCCATCTTTAAGGCATTTAAGCAGAGCCAATTGGTGGACATCCACTGCTTTATCAGTAGGTAAACCATATTCACTGTTTGTTGGTCAGCATCGTAATCACCAGTAATATCGAGAACCAACTGAAAGTCATCCGCGTAGTTACAAAAGAAAATCTGAAAAGACTCTAATTCACCACAGAGAGGGAGAATGTAAATATTAAACAATAATGGAGATAAACATGCTCCCTGGGGTACACCACAAGTTATAAATTGTGATTTAGAAACACTATCCCCCCAGTACACCTGTGACCGTCGGCCCTCCAAGAATGATCTCAACCAAGCTATGGCATTGACAGAGAGGCCCCCGACTGTCTTCATTCTGTTAAGTAGAATTTTATGATCAAGCAAGTCGAAGGCTGCTGATAAATCCAACAGCATCGGCAGCCCCGGCTTACTTTCCTCCAGTTTAGACAGCATAAGGGTCTGTAGATCCAAGAGAGCACTCTCAGTGCTACGATGGCTTCTAAAACCCGATTGTTTGATGTGTAGTATACCAGCCATCTGTACATAAGCCTGTAGTTGGATGGTTGCTACCTTGTCTACAGGTTTAAGAAAGAATAAGGTATTGGTAATTGGTCTAAGATTAGCTGGGTCGATAGGATCTAGTCCTGCTTTCTTTAATAGGGGGAGACTGCAACATTCTTATTCGACTGGGGGATGACACCTCACCGAAACTAAGCATTAGCAAATCTACAAAGAAAGGGGGCAAACATTTCCTTGTGTTACAGAATGAGTTTAGAAGGAAGCAGCTCACCAGGGCAGTTTTTAGGATGCATCATTTTAGGAATATTAGTAATTTCATCAACAGTGGATTCCCTAAAGGTAAAAGTTGTGGCAATCTTGGGTATACAATCCGACTGAGTGTTTGTCGAATTGGTACCTGAATAAGATTCCTCTATAGGCATTGACAAAGGTTTTACAATAGGCAAAGGGAATGCCAATGCTTCTTGCTTAATTTTGTCTTGCACTTTTAGTAATTTGTCTGAAAAAGCTTTCTGTACCCGATCACAATCTTCGGCTGTGGGTTTTATGGGGGGACTACAAGCAGTGGGGTTTTCCCAGGATCTGAAAAGGCCTTTTACTGGCTCTGAGTTCGGCCAGGGAGGGGGAAAACCATCTATGGTGGTTAGGTAGGTCTCTAACTAATTTATCTTTTAAGGGGGCAAATTTGTCAAGCATTTCAGTAGTTTCCCTATTGTAACTATCTATAAGCGTCTCAGGGTCCTCAGTATCATTAGTTAAGGTCATCAAAATGTGCATGTAGTCGACCAAAATGGACGCAGTGAATACACTGCAGGCGGTGCCGCCAATATATATACCTAGAATCTAGACATTCAATGCCACAATTTTAGTAAGCTAAACCCAAGGAGACAGGAGGATGGATAGCTGTGTGTGTGAGTATCGCAGCAAAGAAATGAGCCGAGGCTCGAAGATGGACCAAAGGAAGACTGCTTGGCTTGGTGTCAAAGACTAAGGCAGACAAAATTGGTTATCAGTCCTTGAAGAATGGTGAATATGAGATGCCGAGGCATCCCTTGTTAAGTTGCAAAAAGAGAACACCATGAGTGGCAAGTTTTTTTATTTGAGACAATTAAATGCTATAAAATGGGGCGATTCACAGTCTCCTGTCACGTGAGTCCAGGATGGAAATAGAAGTGGGCACGTAGACCTGAACATTCATAAGAACAGGCTCACACTCCATAATATTCCCAGAGAAGCAAAGCAACTACAAGGACAAGGTCAAAGACTATCTGAAAGGCAGGAGGCGTGAGCTATGAGAGATGTAGGGTTAATTGGGTGGGGAGGTACAGTTAAGTCCACCCACCAGCACCTGTGGTACTAGTTTACGTGCTGCTAGAGAACTGAATGTTCCAGAAGGGTACACGCAAGCCAACCAATTGTAGAGGGCCATATAACGAAGGGCCTTATAGTTTGAGAGCCAATGATGTATCGTGTTTCTAATAACTGTTAAAGGTGACTTGCACAACGGGAGGGCATAAGTTGCCCACCTGACTTTAGACACCCAATCACAGTCCAATCCCTTATGGAAAGTATACTTAGATACTCCCCTTAGTCCTATCACAATCCTGCGTAGGTTTTCTTAGCTTCCCACATAGTATGACATCACGTATGACAAGTTTTTGCTATAAAAGTACTGTTTTTTATGAAATGCTTTGAGACCATGCTGTGCGATGTCCGTTGATGTACGTTGTAACCCCCTGTTTTAGATAATTGAGAATGAAACAGAGACATTTTGCCAACTTCCTGAGTCAGTCTTCTTATTGGTGTAAGAGTTATTCTGTATCCTGTCCATCGTATGATGTGTTACCTTAATTAAAGAGGCTAACAAAATTTAGTCAGCTCTCTTCTGACCATAACCCCTTCCACTAAAATGGCCTACATGAAAAGACAGATCAGGGAATCAACTACATAATGTCACCATAATGTTACAAACTATACCTTTTCACATAATACATCATAATACTAGAGAGATAGGATGATTGGCCCAGAATCACAGTATCATCTGGCGTCAAAGCTGGGATGATATGAGCTGCAATTCTTTGGTTGCACAGTCTTGAATTTGTCTACCTAATCATGTTTATAGACTTACACTTTTTGCTCTTCACCGAGGAAGGTAGCTCAATTTTTGTAATCCTCGTTGGGGGAACTGAGCTGCAGACCAACCTTGCAGTGTGCAATGTTTGTTTTTATACCTAGTGCTTGTGGTGCAGGTCTTTTAATTTGGAGCACAGTTGGTATCACTGTCATCAATGGGTACATATATAGCATATGGGTACTTCCCAAAGTTTTTTTTTGGGGGACCAGTTTAAAGATGGGAAGGCATGAATAGCACATATAAGCATATATAAGAGGAAACTGGCAAACCCTCCCTTTCACACTCACACAATTTGTGATTGCACCACTCTCCGGCTAAATGCTTAACTTATTATCAGCATTAATCAACAGAGCATTTTATTATCCAAAATATGAGTTTATTCCTTTTTTCTTTAAAAAAGTTATTTGTTGTAACATACATTATTAGAAGAAAATTACGCAAAAAAGAAATGTTAATTCCAACGATCTTTCAACAAAGAACGCCACTATAAAATTGTGACTAGGTGTTAGTACAAGGTGACTTTTTCAATTGTAGTACACCATTTTTTGTAAACCAATTTGACGGATTCTTAATCGGCAAAAAACCACACCTGGGCTATACCTCCACACAAGGAGATCAAAAACAATTCTAACCTAATTAAACATTTTATAGTTTTTTTTGTACAGACATAAGTTAGTTGTGGTACAAGGACAATAGTGTTATATGTCCTTTATGGAAAATGACTAGTCAGACCATGTTGTCTAGTCATGTGTATGTCAACATGTGTTTTGGCCCCTCTACTGTGATGCACCTTTTCCAAGCGTTCTCACTTGACTTTATATTTAGGCTTCATCAGGACGTGAAATTGCTAGATGTGTGAGTCAATCTGGTATACACCCAGTTTTTCAAATGTAGACCCTGAGTCTTGATACGAGGTGTACAGGGCAAACTTTTAATTGAATGTCTTCTGTCTGTAAAACAGGATTGGGCTCCGTTCTAATCTTAAATTGGAAGGTAACTTGTGTGGCACTTGTTAGATCTCTGACATGCTTGACATTGATTATTTATTGTCCGCTTTCTGGTTCCTGGAAGCTTTTTCTCAATGTCTCTTCCTTCTACTGTGCAATCACCTACTGTGTTTCTTCTTCCGCTACGATTTTCAATGTGTACATACACACTCAGGTTTATCAGCCTCAGAGAGAGGAAAACCTGAGTTGGCCTAGTGTGAATTTGGTATTATAATCGAGAATATGAAAACAGTTCTGTGCAATGAGTACTTAGCACACTAAGCAAGCTTCTGAACCATAGTGGAACTGAAATGTATTACCATAAAGCTCAACTTTGGTTATTGAACATAATCAATATATTCCCCAAAGAAAGATGAAAACACTACATGGGTTGTGCTGTGCATAAAGCAAACACTGAATGCACTGTTATGATGAATGTACAAACTGTATGCACTACTGTAGGCTTAGGAATGACAGAGCAATGGGGGTTACTACGAGCGTGCCCATTCACTACCAGGGCCCAACAGCCCTCACTCAGTAACAAACAGAGGACTCATCCAAGGGCAAGTTAGAACCGTTGTTTATTACAAAAACCGACAGGCATCACACAGGAGATTCAAAAATTCCCAGATTCACTGCTCCCAAGCGCATGTCGGGTTGTTTTGTTGTCAACTTGCACCACAAAATTGGCCCTTCCCCAAATAAACTATCAATATTTTTGGTTGGGTGATCGGAGTGGTATCCTTTATGGATAACCCTTATAGATCTTAGTTGATTGGCCCACGCATGTCAGGTGGCTGGCCTGCCCCTTCCCCAAGAAAC
This sequence comes from Ambystoma mexicanum, assembly GCF_040938575.1. Taxonomy (NCBI): domain Eukaryota; kingdom Metazoa; phylum Chordata; class Amphibia; order Caudata; family Ambystomatidae; genus Ambystoma; species Ambystoma mexicanum. Next base: position 912,942,788 of record NC_090929.1, read on the forward strand.
AATCTATCATATCATTTTGGGTTGCAGGATTACCATTGGCCCTTGCCCCCTGCCATCCACCCCTGGATTTCTGTCCACTGATTGGCTGAAACCTGTCTCCCAGGTCTGGAACCCAGCTCTGTTCACAGTGCTCTGTGCACCTATTCAAGCTCATGAGAATGACCATGTGTTCCCAATGTAACTGTTAGCAATACCACTTCTGCCTGTGCGAGTGCCCCAGCGTTGCAACGTTGTTAACAAGTCCATGTTTCACTTCATGTCTGTGTTGCTGAGAACCATTCGTCTTCCCAACGCGGGTGAATGACCATTGTCTAGCTCGGCTGCATCACGTGGTTGAGGACCACGAAATCGAGCTCTTCTGGTCTGCAATTTATGAGGATTTATTCAGTTTTTCTGCAGATTGCTCATTGTCGTATTAGGTTTGGAATGTGTCGCTTGTCTCTGACCTTGGCTGCGAGCCCTAGCCTTCTGTTTTGTGCAGCCTGGTTCTTCTTTTTCCGTCATATCCCATCCTTCAGCTTGTGGCCTCATGTAATCCTCATTATACTTATACTATGATTTTTACGTATCTATACCATGCTATGTTTCCCATAGGTTAGTTGTATTTGATCCTCCAAGACTCCTTATGTGATCATGTAGTTTCAGAGGTTAGTTGCCATAAGCATCTGCAAGCTTGCTCTACATCTCTTCATTTGCATGCGTTCAGCATTACTGCACTTACCTAGTGAGAAATATAATAAAAGATTTTGACAGCATATATATGTATCTGTCCTCTATCTACAGAACTGTGTAAGCATGTCCTGTGTGTGTTCACTTGTATGTTTGTGTAACTTCCTGCATGGCTGCGAGTGTACTTTGCGGCTAACGTTGCTATTTCGTGGTGTCACTAATGACATCAGCACAGTGGTTTCTCTGCATTAGTCAACGTCATCCTTCGAGGCATTTGGGTCCATGACTAATGTTGAAGCACCGGTATCCATAAAGACATTGATTGGATAAGGTTTTAATGGCTGTCTAAGAGAATATCTTTCTGCATAAGGGATTCACTGGCCCTCCTGGGGGCTGTTCGAATAGTGAGTGGCTTTGTGCATTTTTTACTCTTCGGGCCGTCATGTTCATGGGAGTGAGGAGGGGCATTTCAGAGACCCTCTCTTCAGTCCCCTCTCTGGTTGCCTTGTCGGCCAAACCTCCATACTTCATCACTCAGCCATCTCTTCGTTACTCCTCCAAGATGTCCATAGTAATTTGCATGGTCATCGAAACTCCAGGTCATGTAACTGCAGTCCACTGTTACACTCACCTGGTATCCAAGAGGACGTTGCCCGGCCCTGGTTGGATGATTTGCACTCTCAAACCCTCTCACGGTCTGTTGGTAAGGCCTCTGGTTAAAGATGGGTCTGCAATATAGGAGAGCTGGATTCAATACCAGATTGTCTTTATGTTCTCCCACCTCCCTTGGCCTCAACTCCTTCCTTCCCCTTGGGCCTTCTCCTCACCTTAATATTGTAAAAGGTGGATTCTCCATCCTGCTCCTCATGGCAGGGGAGCATAGATGTGGGGGGCGAGCAGGGACCAAGTTACTTCACTGGTGCAAGCCCCCCTCTGGGAATACAGGCCTGCTGCGACTCCGTAGGTTTGCTGCTTTACAGTCTTTATATGCAGTTCTTATGTTCCTCTTAGTTCGAATAATAATGTCTTGCTTATTTCCTTTTAGGTTTGGAAAGGTATTCTGGTCTTGTCATACAGTTTGAAGATGAGCATGGGCCGGTAGGTGAAAGCGCGGTGTGCACGATACTGTCCGGTGAGTAATGCGCGATGCGCGGTGCTGTTTCGCCTTTTATATTGCTAACCTGTGTCTTTTCTCTCCTTGCAGGTTGCAATATTCCTCGAGGAGCGCCGTAATGTTTCAGCAATGATACTGACCAGGAGATGACTACCCAGGTAAAAATTGTGTGGCTTTCTTCATTCGGGAGGAAACGTGAGTAAACACTTACTAATGCTGTCTTTCTTTCTCCTCTTTCCCGGTTATGGTATTCCAGGATGCATGCGGTGCCGGATGATGGAGTTTGTACCTTCAGGTGAGTGGAACTGAAGTCAGCGATGGATTGAAGACAGGATACTGTTCCAGGTAAGTTTTGTAGTGTTCTTTCTCTGGTTTCAGGGAAGCTGGCATCAAAGAACTGGGCACGGTGAGCATTATGCTGCCCACAGCAGAATAACGCAAAGCATGTTCTGCTGTTTGGGTGCAGTTTAAATAGTCTCAGGTAAAGTAGTCCAGGTGAAATAGTCCCAGGCTTGCCACACTCAAAGTAGTCCAGGCAAAGTAGTCCCAGGCCTGCCACACCCAAAAGACTAGACTGCATAGCTCAGTTCCTTGTAACTGAGCTATGTGTGTGCCTCCATGTCATTTGAACCCCCCCCCAAGTTAAATAGTCCCAGGTAAATAGTTGTATTCTAATGTTGGTCTTCATGATGGTTATGAGCCTGGCACGAAAGGCGCCAGGACTGACTCCAAGAGAGTCTTGGATGAGGTGTTAAGGCCTTTGACCTGGCCCTAACTGGAAGGCTGACTTGCCAGTGAGGGCCAGGGGCAAGGGTCATGACAGAACTCCCCCCCCAAGGCCCCTCTCACGGTGGCACTTCTGCCTGGTCCTGGTTTGGCTGGGTAATTCTGATGGAACTTTTTAATTAAGCGAGGTGCATGGATATATTCACTAGGTTCCCATGATCTGTCTTGAGGGCCGTATCCCTTCCAATCAACTAAGTAGTATAGTTTGGGTCTGGTGTATTTTGAGTCTAGGATATCCTTTACTTCAAACTCTGATTCTCCGTCAACTAATACTGGTTTTGGTGGTGTTGTAACCCGAGTACCGGGTTGTACCGGTTTCAAGAGTGATACGTGAAACACAGGATGAATCTGCATAGTGGGTTGTAGGGCTAATCTAACTGCCACTGGATTTATTATGGATTCAATAGAATAAGGTCCCAGATATCGGAGACGAAAGGTCTAAGTCCATTTTATGGGCACATATTTTGATGCCTACAGACCCTGTCTCCAATTTGATAGTCAGGGCTTTACTACGATGTTGGTCAGCAAATTTCTTTTGTCTGTTCTTGGCTTGAAGTAAATGTGCTGCTGCTTCTTTGAAGGCCTGGGAAATAGTCGTATGTAGGGTTTTAACCGCTGGCATTTCCAAAGGGGTTGGGAGATCCAATTCTGAAGTACATGGATGTCTACCATATATAGTGTAGAAAGGGGTTTGTCCAGTGCGGGTGTGTAATGAATTATTATAGGCATATTCAGCTATCTATAACAAGTCCTTCCAATTTCTTTCCACTTGATGTAACATGCAACGTAAGTATTGCTCGAGGGTTTGGTTTGTTCTTTCTGTTTGGCCATCTGTTTGAGGATGGTGACTTGTGGATAGTTGAATGTCAATTTGGGCCATTGAACAGCATTTCCTCCAGAAGTTGGATACGAACTGACTACCTCGATCTGAGATCAAGACCGATGGAAAGCCATGTAGCCGTACGATTTCCTCCAGGAATACTTTTGCTAACTTGGATGCATTTGGAAGAAACTTAAAAGCAATAAAGTGTGCCATTTTAGAGAACAAGTCTACAACTACTAAGATGGTGTTGAATCCTTGACTGGGAGGTAGATCTGTAATGAAATCAAGGGACAGTGTGTGCCATGGTGTGCGTGGAATTTCCAATGATTGGAGAAGACCAGCTGGTTTCTGCTTTTGGGACTTGTTTTGTGCACACACACCGCAAGATTGGATAAATTGTATGATGTCTTTATGCCATGTGGGCCACCAACAGTTTCGTTTTACTTTAGCTAGAGTTTTGGCAATTCGAGGATGACCTTCAATCAGGGAGTCGTGGTAACCCAAAATAGCCTGCTCTTGTAAGTCTTTATTTGGCAAGTATAGACGGTTCCTAAAATATGGTAACTGGTCTTTAATGGTGTAATGTTCTCCTTGAGTACACCACTCTTGTGAGAAAGTGGGATCCATTAAAAGTTGGATCTTGTTTTGGAGTTCACCCAATATCAATGTTGTCGTAAAACCCAGGAGTTTGTCTTCTGGAATGATGGCTACTGGATCTGGAGTTATGTATACCTTTTCATCAACACCCATGCGGGACAAGGTGTCAGCTTTTCCGTTTCGTACTCCTGGACGGTAGGTGATCACATAGCCATATTCAGCGAAGAAAAGAGCCCACCGCAGTTGACGGGATGATTGAGCCTTTGCTGTTTTTAGGTATTGCAGGTTTCGATGATCAGTTATGACCGTGACAGTATGTCTAGCACTAAGGAGATAGTGTCGCCATGCCTTGAAAGCAGATTTTATAGCCAAGAGTTCTTTGTCTGTGATAGCATAGTTAAGTTCGGGAGGTGAGAATTTTCATGACCAGAAGGCCACAGGGTGTAACTGGCCAGTTCCTGGGTCCCTTTGTGAGAGAACAGCTCCCCTAGCCATGCTAGAGGCGTCTGTGTCAACTATATAAGGGAGGTCTGGGTGAGGATGTCATAGAACTGGAGCAGCATGTCATGATGCCTACCCCCGGGGAACCTAGACCAAGTCCAGCAACACCGGAAGCAGGCATCAAGTTATCCCAAGCAAGCCCAACAACCCCTGCTAGGGGCTATTTGGGTGGAGTCCTGGCATCTATGGCGCCAGGCTCATATGGAGAGTCAGTCCTGGCACCATAGGCGCCAGGCTCATAGATTAAAACTTACCTGATGCAGACCATTCTGCAAACTTACCTGATGTAGACCATGCTGCAAGAGCTCCAAGCTAAAAGAGGCTTGGAAGGTACTACTTTACCTAGGGACTATTTTTTTCTCGGGTGGGGCTGGGGAGGAATACTTACCTGGGACTACTTTGGAGGCCATTTAAACCACGCCCGAAGAGCAGCACACGCTTCGCGTTATTCTGCATCCAGCAGCGTAACGCTCACCATGCCTGCAAGTCTGCATCCAGTCTTCTGCCACGCCCGCCTCGAGTCTGGAGCTCCTAGAAAAAGGGAGAAAGAAGGAGAAAAGGTTAGAACAAGAGCAATACCTTTGATCCTTACCTGAATTCCCGATCCATCGCGCCTTCGAGCTGGAAGAAAGAAGTTATTTTATGCGCGTTGCCTCGCCTGCTGCAGCGCCGCACTGAACTCACCGGCCTTTGCAGCATCTTCACATTCCACCGCATCCTCCTGCATGTTCCCGCCGCACTCCGGCACCTAAGCGGAAGACAAGAACAGCAAGGTGAGCCAAGGGAATACACAGAGGCAATATTAGTTACCCCCCATAGACTTACCTGATTTTACCACCGGGGGTACTATTCCTCTTCATGGGTCGGCGCAGCTTCCACTGCATCTTTGCCGAACCCCGGCCCCTAAGGGGAAAACAAAAGGACAGCAAGGTGAAAGAAAGGGACAAACAAGGGGAAACCTCCTCACCACAATAGACTTATCTGATTTTACGGCCGTAGGCATTATTCCCCGAGACTTCATACTTTCTCTCAGCGCCTGAATAAAGGAGAAAGCAACAGGTTACATATTGACATTATTTTATCGAACTGTGTTGGATAATACAAATCCTTACCTGAATATTACCGGTTGCCATGAGGAACACTTCGCTAGGGTCAAGCTGCAACCTGCAAGGAAACGGACAAGAGTGAAAGTCAGACATTTGAACTCTTACGAACTACATGCTTACGGCGTCTTGCCCGGAATCTCAGAGTCAATATTGTTCTGGAACTCACCATTTCCTTCGAGCCACTGAAGCAACTGGTTATCTACGCGCCCCTGCGCTCAATGCAGGATGGAGAGCTCATCTTTCCAAACCATCAGGTGAGACTATAAGAGGGGACATCAAAGGTGATCAGTGGGGAGAACAGCAGGAGTGGGGGAGGTTAACGCTCAACTCCACGGGTGGTTAATTCCCTTTCTCCATTTGCAGAAGAATATTCCTACGGGCCAAGCAAACGAAGCTAGGTGGGCCAGTCCAGTCCGTCATCTCGGCACTAGGCGTCACATTGGTGGAGACCGCAGCTGTCCGGTTCAGATCGACGCCCCTATGGGAGCCAGGTGAGCGTAACAGAATGCGAAGCCTACCCACAAATTCCCACCCGGGCGTTATGGGTACCTCAGAAACTGACCAATTGGCCCAATTACTAGGGGAACTGAGGGCTGAAGTGCATTCCGCCCGTCAAGAAACCAATGCTCTTAGGAGAGAACTGATTTTGTCAAAGGAGCGAACTGATGACCTTGCTAGGCAACTACTGCAAAGCCAGGCTGGACAAGCACCCCTACCAGGTTCCGGGAGAAATCCAGCTCCTGTTTTATCGAGTAACCCTGTGCAAATAAACCTACCAGGAAATATTCCATTAGCTCCGCCCGAAAGCTTTGCCGGAGATCCCAAAAGGTTCGCCGTGTTTATGAACCAATGCCGCTTGCACTTTTTATGCAGACCTGGAGCCTTCCCAAACGATCAAGCCAAGGCAGCCTTTGTATTGTCATATCTCAACGGAAGTGCAGCTGATTGGTCAATTCCACTAGTTACTCAGGATGACCCAATTCTTCGGGATTTTCAGGGCTTTCAAATGAGCATGGAGAGACTATTTGCCTGGCACTCCCAAGGAGAGGCCCTGGATAACGAACTTTTGTCCCTACAACAGGGTAACCAGGACCTTCTATCCTACATCGCGACCTTTAATAGGTTGATAGTGGAAACTGGATGGCCTGAGGTAAAAACGAATCACGTTATTTCATCGAGGGCTCCGAGGAGAACTCAAGGATGTCTTGGCTCAAGTCGTGAACCCACCTCAAGTCTGCGCTGAATATATAGACTTAGTGGTCCAGTTAGATCACAGACTTCAGAACAGAAAGGCTGATCGAGCCAAGTTTGAGAATTGGGTGTTGGTCAAAACCCACGCTAACCCCAAAGGAGCAGATGCTTCAGAACCCATGCAAATCGGAGGGGTTAAAGGACCCTTAACCCAGAAGGAAAGATAAAGGAGACAGCAAATGCAATTGTGTCTATATTGAGGAACTTCTGGGCATTTTCTACGGGATTGCCCTGTAAAACCACCCAAGAAGGTGGTAGGAGCTGCTGATAAAAGCCATATGGAGTCAGACTCGGGAAACGACCACGCCCAACAAGCGTAGAGCTCCGCTTGCCGAGCTTGAAGAAGGATACTCAGACCTCGCATTTCATCATACCAATGGTCCTCGTAGATCCAAGGCAGCCATTGCGTATGCACGCAGTAAGGGCATACATTGATAGCGGGGCCATAGGAAACTATGTGGACTACGAATTGGCTTCCAGGATGAATCTAACTCTCTGCGGAAAAACCACCTCAGATGTCATCACCACAGTCGATGGAACTGAAATTGCCTCTGGGCCTGTAACTCATTCCACCGCAGAGATGACACTATTGGGTCAGGATGGGCATCGAGAGACTATTGTGTTTGATCTAATCAAAGCCCCACAGTTCCAAATAATACTGGGCATACCTTGGTTGGAAACACATAATCCTTGTATTGATTGGCGAGAGAAGAGAATAACCTTCCCGGATTGTGCACAAACCTGTTACCCAAAGAAAAATCTGAATGCAGGCCTGGCCACAGTAACCACAGCAGTCATGTAACTACCTCCAGAATACCAAGAATTCCAGGATGTCTTCCAAAAAGAACAGGCAAACACCTTACCACCTCACAGATCGTACGATTGTCAAATCGATCTCATACCCGGTGCACAACCCCTTTGTAGCAGGATCTATGCCCTTACGGAACCTGAGAACCTTCACCTATGACAATACTTAGACCAGTACCTTGCCAATGGCTTCATTCGCCCATCCAAGTCCCCTGCATCTTCAGCTTTGTTCTTTGTGCCCAAAAAGGAAGGTGACCTCAGAACGTGCATAGACTATCGCGCATTGAACCAGATAACTGTTAAGAACCGATACCCATTGCCTCTGATCCCTGAACTACTAGACCAAGTGAAGGACGCTTGCATATACACTAAGTTAGATCTCCGGGGGGCATACCATCTGGTACGTGTAAAAGCGGGCGACGAATGGAAGACTGCTTTTCACACTAAGTATGGGTTATTTGAATACCAAATGATGCCTTTCGGGTTGTGCAATGCACAAGCAGCCTTTCAACACTTCATGAACGATGTCCTTCGTGAACTCATTGACGTTTGTGTTGTCGTATATATCGATGATATTCTAGTATACTCCTCTTCAGAATCTGACCATGTGAAACATGTCCGAGCAGTCCTTGAGAAATTGCGCCAACACAAACTATATGCAAAACTGGAAAAATGCGTTTTTCATGCCACAGAAGTTGAATTCCTTAGGTTTATCCTGACCCCAAGAGGAGTCCGAATGGACTCACGAAAGGTGGACGCAATCCTTAAGTGGCCATCACCAAGTTCAGTTAAAGGAGTACAAAGCATGCTACCGCAGATTCATCTCAGATTTTTCACATGTTTTACAACCAGTCACAGCACTCTTGCGAAAAAATAAACGCTTTATGTGGACTGAAGAAGCTGAAAATGCCTTCCAAGAGCTGAAAGTGAAATTCACGTCTGCACCTGTATTAAAGCACCCCGCCCTGAACTTCCATACATAGTGGAAACTGATGCATCAGTCTAGCCATGGGAGCTGTCCTGTCTCAAAAGGACCCTGAAACTGGCCAGCTTCATCCAGTAGAATTTTGGTCCAGAAAGTTCTCGGCACCCGAGTTAAACTATGCGGTTACCGACAAGGAGTTATTAGCCATTAAATCCACCTTCAAGGCTTGGCGGCACTATCTTCTCGGTGCCAGGCATACCATTACTGTGATCACCGATCACCAGAACTAACAGTATTTAAAGACAGCCAAGGCCCAATCGTCACGCCAACTCCGATGGGCATTGTTCTATGCCAAGTTCGATTTTGTGATAACCTATCGACCAGGTTGTAAGAATGGTAAAGCAGACGCCTTATCCCGAATAGGGATGGGAGAGGCAGAAGTGAACCCAAAACCAGTACCTATAATTTCCGAACAAAGGATTCTTGTCATGACTACTCTATAGACACTAGAGGACATTCAGGTAAAGATCCAGCAACTCTTTGATCCTACAGCCCTGCAGGACTGGGTAATGAACGGCCCAGATGACTCTGTCACGAATGACCTGCCTTATTACCAAGGGCGGCTATTTCTGCCACACAAGGAACTACAAGAGCTAGTCATTTCCCGTTATCATGATACCCTAATGGAGGGGCACCCAGGTATTGCAAAAACTGAAGCTAAAAGTAAAAGACAATTCTGGTGGCCCACCTGGTGAAAGGATATTAAATCATTTGTGATGTCTTGTGGCATTTGCGCCCAAAACAAAAGTCAAAAGAAAAAACCAGCTGGACTCTTACAACCTTTAGACATTCCGCCTACACCATGACACACCTTATCGTTAGACTTTATTACTGATCTACCCCCATGCAATGGATTTAACACCATTCTAGTCATTGTGGATCTTTTTTCCAAGATGGCCCACTTTATTCCTTTAAAGGGATTACCTTCAGCTTCAATCCTGGCCAAGGAGTTCCTCGAAAACATTGTTCGCATACACGGATTTCCGTCCGTATTGGTCTCTGACCGGGGCAGTCAATTCATTTCACATTTTTGGAAAAAATGCTGTCAATTGGCGCAAATCGATGTGAGGTTATCGAGCAGTCACCACCCCCAAACCGATGGTCAAACGGAGAGGACCAACCAGACTCTCGAATAATACCTGCGTTGTATGTTACATCAGACTGAGAGTAATTGGAAAGACATTCTTTGGATCGCCGAATATGCATTCAATAATTCAGTACACTCTGGAACTGGACAAAGCCCCTTTTATACCTTATATGGGCACCATGCTCAAACCTCAGACCTTGACTCACCCCAACACTTAGAAATGCCAGCAGTGGACCATCTGCACGCTACGATTACACAAGCCTTTAAGGAAGCAACTTCACATTTAAAACAGGCGAAAGAAAAATACAAGAAAGATGCTGATCGGCATAGAAGTGATACTCCACAATACCAGATAGGGGACCAAGTATGGTTAGCCACAAAACATATACCTCTAAAGGGAACACAGACCTTTAACCCCAGATATTTGGGACCTTACTCTATTAAGGCCATTATCAACCCGGTGGCTGTCAAGTTGGACTTACCTGCTAATATGCAAATTCACCCCGTCTTTCATGTGTCACTTTTGAAGCCAGTGCAACCAGGGACAAGACTAACCAAGCCACCAGACCCCATCCTTGTAGACGGGGAACCCGAATTTGAAGTTAAGAACATCCTGGACTCCAAGCTGATAAAGTCAAAACTTTTTTATTTAATCGACTGGAAAGGTTACGGACCACAGGAAAGTTCATGGGAACCTAGTGACCATGTTCATGCACCCCGATTGGTGAAAAAATTCCACCGAAATTTCCCAGACAAACCGAAACCACAGAGAAGAACGACTTTAGGAGGGGCCTTGCGGGGGTGTGCTGTCATGATGCCTACCTTCGGGGACCCAGACCAAGTCCAGCAACCCCGGAAGCAGGCATCAAGTTATCCCAAGCAAGCCCAACAACCCCTGCTAGGGGCTATTTGGGTGCAGTCCTGGCGTCTATGGCGCCAGACTCATATGGAGAGTCAGTCCTGGTGCCATAGGCACCAGGCTCATAGATTAAAACTTACCTGATGCAGACCATGCTGCAAACTTACCGGATGCAGACCATGCTGCAAGAGCTCCAAGCCAAAAGAGGCTTGGAAAGGACTACTTTACCTAGGGACTATTTTTTACTCGGGTGGGGCTGGGGAGGAATACTTAGCTGGGACTACTTTGGAGGCTATTTAAACCACTCCCGAAGAACAGCACACGATGCGCGTTATTCTGCATCCAGCAGCGTAACGCTCACCGTGCCTGCAAGTCTGCATCCAGTCTTCTGCCATGCCCGCCTCGAGTCTGGAGCTCCTAGAAAAAGGGAGAAAGAAGGAGAAAAGGTTAGAACAAAAGCAATACCTTTGATCCTTACCTGAATTCCCGATCCATCGCGCCTTCGAGCTGGAAGAAAGAAGTTATTTTATGCACGTCACCTCGCCTGCTGCAGCGCCGCGCTGAACTCACCGGCCTTCACAGCATCTTCACATTCCACCGCATCCTCCTGCATGTTCCCGCCGCACTCTGGCACCTAAGGGGAAGACAAGAACAGCAAGGTGAGCCAAGGGAATACACAGAGGCAATATTAGTTACCCCCCATAGACTTAACTGATTTTACCACCGGGGGTACTTTTCCTCTTCACTGGTCGGCGCAGCTTCCACTGCATCTTCACCGAACCCCGGCCGCTAAGGGGAAAACAAAAGGACAGCAAGGTAAAACAAAGGGACAAACAAGGGGAAACCTCCTCACCACAATAGACTTACCTGATTTTACCGCCGGAGGCATTATTCCCCGAGACTTCATACTTTCTCTCAGCGCCTGAATAAGGGAGAAAGCAACAGGTTACATATTGACATTATTTTATCGAACTGTGTTGGATAATAGAAATCCTTAACTGAATATTACCGGTTGCCACGAGGAACTCTTCGCTAGGGTCAAGCTGCAACCTGCAAGGAATCGGACAAGAGTGAAAGTCAGACATTTGAACTCTTACGAACTACATGCTTACGGCGTCTTGCCGGGAATCTCAGAGTCAATATTGTTCTGGAACTCACCAATTCTTTCGAGCCAGTGAAGCAGCTGGTTATCTACGCGCCCCTGAGCTCAATGCAGGATGGAGAGCTCATCTTTCCAAACCCTCAGGTGAGACTATAAGAGGGGACATCAAAGGTGATCAGTGGGGAGAACAGCGGGAGTGGGCGGGTTAACGCACAACTCCACGGGTGGTTAATTCCCTTTCTCCATTTGCAGAAGAATATTCCTATGGGCCAAGCAAACGAAGCTAGGTGGGCCAGTCCAGTCCATCATCTCGGCACTAGGCGTCACATTGGTGGAGACCGCAGTTGTCCGGTTCAGATCGACGCCCCTGTGGGAGCCAGGTGAGCGTAACACAGAAGTGAATTTTTTCTTAAGTTCTTGAAAGGCCTTCTCTGCTTCTTCGGTCCAATGGAACTTTTTATTGTTTCTTCTCAATAGTGATGTAATTGGATGCACTATTTGGGAAAAATCTGGGATTAATCGGCAGTAAAAGTTTGCAAAGCCCAACATACTCTGGATTCCTTTAAATGAAGTTGGTGACGGCCAGTTAAGAATGGCATCTACCTTGTGCCTATCCATTCTGATACCTTTTGGTGTGAGGATAACACCGAGAAACTCCACTTCAGTGACATGAAAAGAGCATTTTTCGAGTTTAGCATACAGTTTATGTTGGCGGAGTTAGTAAGGATGGAGCGGACATACCTGACATTGTCTTCTTCTGTTGCAGAATAGACTAAGATGTCATCAATGTAAACCAGGGCGCAAACATCGATTTAGTCCCGCAAAACATCATTCATAAAGTACTGGAATGCAGCAGGAGCATTGCAAAGTCCAAAAGGCATTACCTGGTATTCATACAAGCCGTATTTGGTACGAAAGGCGGTTTTCCATTTATCTCCTTTCTTCACTCGAACAAGATATTACGCCCCCCTAAGGTGCAGTTTGGTATAGATTTGGGCATCTTTGACTTGATCCAATAATTCGGGAATAAGAGGCAGTGGATAATGTTTTTTTACTGTGATCTGGTTTAATGCGCAATAGTCAATGCAAGTCCTCAAATCTCCTTCCTTCTTTGTTACGAAGAATAAGGGACTAGGTGCGGTGATTTAGATGGGCGGATAAAACCATTTGCCAGGTACTGATCAAGATAAGATTTCAAATGGTGGTTTTCTGGTTCAGTAAGTGCATAGATACGATCACAAGGAATTTGCGCACCAGGTATGAGGTCAATCTGACAATCGTATGGCCTGTGCGGTAGTAGAGTATTGGCTTGTTCTTTCTGGAACACGTCTTGAAAATCTTGGTATTAATTTGGTAGAGTACTAGTCACACCTAGTACAATCGCCACCGTACTGGGAGTAGCAGATGTACATAAGTCTGTTTTCTCCTTTTCTTGGTATTAACAGGTGTGAGCACAACCATCGGAAAAGGCCAACTTTTTGGCACGCCAATCTATTAGAGGGTTGTGAGCTACTAACCATGGCATCACTAAGATTAGTCGAAACTGAGGCGCTTTGATGAGATCGAATGCAATAGATTCTCGGTGTCCATCCTGGCACAGTAGGATTAGTGCTGTACATTGGGTTACTGGTCCGGAAGCTCTTTCTGTCCCATCAACAGTAGTAACTTTTTCAGTAGTCGACTTAGAGCATAAGGGAAGCCCCATCTCTGCTGCCAGATCTTGGTATACATAATTCCCAACTGCTCCGCTATCTATGTATGCTTCGACAGCATGCAACTGAGACGGTTGTTGGTGATTGATCAAAATTACTGCTAATACAAAGTGTGAGGTCTGTGGCTCATCCTTCTCGCTCGACAAGCGGACCTCTACGCTTGCTGGGCTTGGTAGTTTTTCGACTCCTTGTTATTATCTTCCTTCTCTGTGGCTCCAACAGTTCTCCTTGGTGGTTTCACTGGACATTCTTTGAGAAGTGGCCTGATTTTCCGCAACATAAGCATAATTGCTGTTGCCTTCTCTTGTCTCTTTCATTTTTAATAGAGGGGGCCGTACACCTCCGATTTGCATGGGTTCTACCGTCTTTTACAATGTAAGTGGAGCATTATCCTTTGACTGGACATACACAGCACGAGTGATTAACCTTATCCGGTCCGCTTTTCGGTCTTGTAATGTGTGATCTAATTGCACCACAAGGTTGATGAATTCTCCACCGTCTTTAGGCGGGTTAACCACTTGAGCAAGGACATCCTTTAGTTCCCCTCGTAGACCCTGATGAAATAGTGAGGTCAATTTTTCCTCAGGCCACCCAGCTTCAACGACTAGTCTGTTAAATGTTGCTATTGCTATACATGTAAGCAAGTCTTGACTTCCTTGATGGAGTGACAAAAGTTTGTTGTCTAATGCTTGGCCTTGGGTATGACGAGCAAAGAGTTTTTTCCATTTCCATCTGGAAACCCCCAAAGTCATGTAACAACGGGTTATCCTGATTTACCAATGGTACCGACCAATCCGCAGCACTGCCACTGAGATGTGACAAGAAAAAAGCAACCCACGCTTGGTCGTTAGGAAAAGCCCCAGGTCTGCAAAGGAAATGAAGACGATACTGGTTCATGAACGTTGCATACTTCTTGGGGTCCCCTGTAAATCGCTCAGGTGGAGCTAAAGGAACTGCCCCAAGAAGGGTTATTTGTACTGGATTGGTGGAAGAAGTTGGTACAGGTGCTGGCGGAATTTTACCAGGCAATGGGGTCTGTCCTGCCTGTGATTGGAGCAATTGTCTACTTATTTCGTCGGTACGATCCTTAGTAACAATCAAATCCCTCCTAAGAGCGTTGGTTTCTTGCCTGGCTGAATGTACTTCAGCGCGTAATTGTCCCAACAACTGAACTAACTGGTCAGTCTCTGAAGTTTCCATGACGCGCAGGTGGATCATATTATTGAGGCTTTGCGTTCTGTTACGCTCACCTGGTATCCACGGGGACGCCACCCAGCCCTGGTTGGATGATTTGCACTCTCGGACCCTTTACCCGGTCCCTTGGTAAGGCCTCTGATTAAAGATGGGTCTGCAATATAGGAGAGCTGGATTCAATACCAGATTGTCTTTATGTTTTCCCACCTCCCTTGGCCTCAACTCCTTCCTCCCCCTTGGGCCTTCTCCTCACCTTAATATTGTAAAAGGTGGATTCTCCATCCTGCTCCTCGTGGCAGGGGCGCGTAGATGTGGGGGGCGAGCAACCTCCAACTTACTTCACTGATGCAAGCCCCCCTGTGGGAATCCAGGCCTGCTGCGACTCAGTAGGTTTGCTGCTTTACAATCTTTATATGCAGTTCTTATGTGCCTCTTAGTTCGAATAATAATGTCTTGCTTCTTTCCTTTTAGGTATGGAAAGGTATTTTGGTGTTGTCATGCAGTTTGAGGATGAGCATGGGCCGGTAGGCGAAAGCGCAGTGTGCACGATGCTGTCCAGTGAGTAATGCACGATGCGCAGCGCTGTTTCGCCTTTTATAGTGCTAACCTGTGTCTTTTCTCTCCTTGCAGGTTGCAATGTTCCTCGCCGAGAGCCGTAATGTTCCAGCAATGATACTGACCAGGAGATGTCTACCCAGGTAAGAATTGTGTGGCTTTCTTCATTTGGGAGGAAACGTGAGTAAACGCTTACTAATGCTGTCTTTCTTTCTCCTCTTTCCAGGTTATGGTATTCCAGGATGCATGCGTTGCCGGATGATGGAGTTTGTTCCTTCAGGTGAGTGGAACTGATGTCAGCGATGGATTGAAGACAGGATACTGTTCCAGGTAAGTTTTGTAGTGTTCTTTCTCTCTCTGCAGGTCCTTGGTTTCAGGTAAGCTGGCATCAAAGAACTGGACACAGTGAGCATTACGCTGCCCACAGCAGAATAACGCAAAGCATGTTCTGCTGTTCGGGTGCGGTTTAAATAGTCTCAGGTAAAGTAGTCCAGGGAAAATAGTCCTAGGCCTGCCACACCCAAAGTAGTCCAGGTAAAGTAGTCCCAGACCTGCCACACCCAAAAGACTAGACCGCATAGCTCAGTTCCTTGTAACTGAGCTATTTGTGTGCCTCCATGTTGGCTGAACCTCCCCAAGTTAAATAGTCCCAAGTAAATAGTCCCATTCTAATGTTGGTCTTCAAGATGGTTATGGGCCTGGCGCCAAAGGCGCCAGGACTGACTCCAAGAGAGTCTTGAATGAGGTTTTAAGGCCTTTGACCTGGCCCTAACTGGAAGGCTGACTTGCCAGTGAGGGCCAGGGGCAAGGGTCATGACATCCTCTTCCGGGTTGAACCATACCCATATCCCCCAGTATCTGTTGTTGTCAAAGGGATTTTCGAATATTATCATCTCAGTCGGGAACAGTGAGCACTCCTTTATCTTTGCTCTCAGATTATTTCTTTCTTCTACTATCTTGTCCTTTTCTTCTTCCATGTTCACATCTACTAACACTTTCATCCCTAGTGTCTTCGCAGTAGTTTTGCAACATTGTGTAATGCAGATCCTGATCACACACAGTCCTACTAGTACTAGTATTAGTGCTACTAACAATACTTTCAGTCCATCGACTAACCACTTTGGCATCCATGAACATATGTATGACAACCAGCTCTGGTCCTTTGCTGTTCCTTTTGCTCCCTCCTCCATCTTGGCGTGCATATTTGATAACCTTTTCACTGCTTCTGTCAGGGTGCCATTCTCTCTGTCATTTGCAGGCATGAATGTGCAACAGGAACTCCAAATATTGGTGCAAATTTCTACTTCCATTGCTGTGAAAAGGTCTAGAACATATCTTCTGTACAGTGCTGTTAACCTTACTGCTCGGTGCTCTTCTGCTATCGCATTTAAGCCATTTACTGGAGAGTTTATCATCTTCATCAGCTCCCATCTTGTTATCTGCAACCATTTCGTGTTTGTATATGTCTGTATGGATGGAACTACTGATGCGAAAAACATCTTTGTCCTACTGAACAACCTGTTCTCAGGTGGCACATCATCTAGTTATGCTTCTGATGAGAAATAGTTGTCTCTTTTCACTCTACTCACTTCTACTGACTGTTTTTTTCTTCCCTTTTCATCCAATTATATTGTTCTCTTCTTTCTTTTGTTAGTGTCCATCTTAGGGAAGTCGTCTATCTTCACATCCTTCTGTGGCACTACCAGTGCTGGCATATTGATGTGCACCAGTGAGCAAACTCCTCCCCAGCTGGGTGCTAGCTTCTCGTATGCCTTGGACCCGCACGCCCAATAGTGATCCATTAATACTGATGTGCCAACCTTCATTGCTGGATGCTTTTCTGTGTACCTATACCCTGTGTTGTCTCCAACCTTTACTGCAGCGTCATTCTGGTGACATTATGTTGGTTTCTTGAGTGATATTATGGGAATTGGTCCGGTTTCATTGTCCACCCAGGTCAGTAACTTGGTACTTGCATGCTATTCTTTCAGGCACTTGTCATTTTCCCCATGTACTGTGTTTACTGGTGCTTGTACTAGGGTGTGTACCTACCTTGCTACTTACTACTCCCTCCTTCCATCCTTCTGCTGTGCATACTTGGCCATACACAAGCATTTGTGGTCTTTCCCAACATCCTGGTTCTCCTCCTATTTCCTTGACCCCAGGCTTTCGGGCAGGGTAATTCCTTCAGCTTTATTGTTGTCTCTTTCTGTGGACCGTGTAAGGAAGACACAGTTCAAGGGTGTTCATTGAACTTTATCAAGGGTGTGATAAACGCCTATCTAAACCTACATCTAAGATGGGAGCAAGCTACGACCATTAAATAATAAAGAATGCAGTCCCAGTCGAGTCTCGTCTTTACTTTACTTTATTAATTTGTATCATGCACCACTGACTCGGAGGCTCAAGGGCGCCAACAAAGTCAAAACATCCAAACAAGACCAGCAAAAACAGAGCAGAAAGTCTGCTATCACCAGGGGGGCATATGCAGATTTGCAGTGGGAGACCTAACTAAACAGGAATGTCTTTAGTTTCTTCCTGAACACGGGTATTGAGAGTTCCTCTCTAAGGTTCAACGGAATTATGTCAAAATAAAAGGGCCTATACTAAAAAACCTATTTCCAATTCTTACCACTAAGTTACAAATAGCGTGGGGTAATGTTCATGAAAAAGAAAGAAGTGTTCACAAAATGATATGTCAGGATGTTCAGGCCATTGGCCTCCCTTCCCCATGTTTTCAGCACGGGACAAGGCGGCTCACTTGAGCATAGCACACTCTTGGGCTTCTTCGGCACGAGGACACAGTTATACTACAAGCATCAGGGTCTTAAGTATCAAAAGGTTTCTTGATTCAGAGGGCCTGATGTATCAAACAAACAAAAAGGTTCCTTTCCAAGTATTCAAGTAGGGTGATTCACTCTTCACCCTGGATGCCCCTCAATCAGGCTCAGATTCCTTCTACACAATTAGTCTCCCTCAGCTGGGCTCTGACCAATTAAAGCTTGTATAATCTTTTCTCGGGTGACTCACGGTTCACCCCGGATCCCCCTTAGTCTGCCTCAGATCCCTTTTTCACAATTAGTCTCCCTAAGCCGGGCACAGACCAATTACAGTTTGTATTAGCTATCGAAGACTTTCAAATGTGCACACGGTTTGGCTTGACCCATTGCAGGACCACTTCGATTTCACAGTTCACAATTGTACACTCTGAGTTGGATACCTAACAGAGACCTTTGAATGAGCACTCACGTGGTGCCAGACGACTCTGTGTATGGTATATTGGGTTGTCTCACAAAGTTCAGTCACAAAGTTCAATTACTTCTTTTGTTCCAATTATACTTGTGTCGCTCATCGCCAATGCCTCAAACACGGTCCTCTTTATACAAAGTTGTTGCTTGCAACTTTGCTCCTAACAGGCCGGCCTGCTATCAGTCTCTCTGACCCACCAGCTATGCTGACTTTACTGGCGCTGCTTTGTTGTGGGAGTCAAGGACCGTACCATGGCGGCAATCACTTCTCCCTGTCTCAGTTATCGATGTGCGAGAGCCGTGGGGCCCTTTGACACACAATGTACCTTTCTTCAGCTTCAATTCCCGGTCTAATGTTTCTTGTTCTCGAGGGCTCGTGAATGTAGCAATTTTCCTCTGAAAAGGTAGAGGGCAATTTCCACCTTGCAACTCTTTTTGGTCTTGCTGTCTTTCTCCTCATATTAAACTGTCATCTCGGAACTGCTGCTTCCTCGTGTGTTTTGCCTTGCTCACAATGTGCTTTTGTGCTATGCCTTTTATCCGTGTGGGGAAGTGTGATGGAAGTCAGGTGTGTGTAATTATCAGTAATTGCCTGACTGCCTGACCCTTGTGTTAGGACATGTCAGGTATACGGCTCAGGTGTTAGTGCGTGTTCTCTCACAGTGAGCTGTCCGTGGGAAAGTGTTTGTGTCGGGAAAAGTGGGGGTTGAGTTCCTAGATATCCTACCTGGTAGGATTGGGAAAATGTTTTATAGGGAAGGGGATACCGCGTCTCACCCTCCGGTGACCCGCCGGGACCACTTCCACTCCCCGAGGACCCTCCATCCAGGAGATTCTCCCGCACTGGTCCACCCCCAGGAACTGTATCCAAAAGCGAAGGCTGTGTCCTGGCCACCTGGATGACAGATCCCCAGGGACTAGCGGGTGAGACACCTTCTGGTTTCTCACAGCCATCAGTTATGTATTGTATAGCCTGGTCTAATTGCCAGTAATTGTTTATCATGTGAAGTGTCTTTATATAACTGTCTTCATAGGGGAACATTGACTTGGACATCCATCTCAATGTTGCTGTTTTCCCTTGGAATCTTCCTCGGGTTGTAACCATGATACGTACATAAGGCATTGTGCTCTTGCTGCTGGTATTTCAGTTGCTATAAACGTTCTGGAGGCACTCATGGCTAAGGGGATTAGTGAGCAGACATAGCAGCTCTCCCCAGTGGTTTCTTTAACCACTTTGGTCAGGTGCTTGTACTACATGTTGTTAGAACCACAAGCAGTGTCAGTGAGGTATAGGTCCACCCCTCCCATGTCTGTATCAGCACTGCGCTTACCTCTCCTTACTGTGCTCACAATGCTCCCCTGTCCACCTGACATGGTTGTTCCACCTGCTGATGTTGGGGTAATGTTAGTAGAGGATACAGCGGTAGCACTAGATGCTCAAGCACAAAAAATAAAGCAAAAACCCCACTTGGAAATAAGAGACAAGACATGATGAGCACTTTGTAATAACTGTCTCCATTACCTGTGCTGCTTGGATCCTGGTGCAGCTGGAAGATATCATTTGCCTGCCTGAAATGAACAAAAATCACTGTTATAGGATTAGTATTGTATTAATTCAAGCCCTGCAGACCATGTGGTCAGCCATGGTGAAAATGAATGGTTGTTCCCACACAGCTTTAATTCTAGGGTCATGGAGTACTGCAAGGACAGAGGGATTTCATCTTTCTAGTTGTGGGTAAACTTGGCCAGATATGCTATGAAGACACAGAAAGACACATTAGGGTGACGTCTCTGAGTTTTGTTGGATCTTCTAACAAATTGGACAAATTGGCCCTGGAATGTTTCAGGATGGGGATCAGTGGGTAGCATGGATGAAATGCAATAAAAACAGTTGCACTTTCACGATGAATGTATACGGAAAGAAAATAACAAACAGAAAGTGCACACTCACTTTGGATGTGTAGGAATTCCTTGCCCTAACTCTGCGGCCCGTGATTGTGTAACCATTGGGTGTACTCAGCTTGGCAGTGCTGATTCCACACTATTGTTTTGCTCTTCTTGTTAAGGATCGTTGGCCCTTTCAATGTCGGTGCTAGAAAAGGCCACTGGTTTGTAGGGCTGGATGTCGCTGAGGTGATTGAATGTGGTCTTCCCAACTAATTTTACTGCTATCTCAGTCACATGTTCTACTACATGTAGGCCTGTAAACCGTGGGGTATCCCAATTGTGGGAAATGTTTCTCAGGAGAACCCTATCACCTGGATACAAGGGTGGCTGCTTAAAGAAATCCTCATTGTGGTCACAGTGCTGTTTTTCTCTTCTCCGGATTCAGGCCGCTACTCTTGTCTTTGAAGCTGGCAAGAAATAAAAGAGGCACTAGCAATCAAGTAAGTTGTATACTTGTACATTTCCTGACCCAATACATGATTTCAGTATCCTTTATTGCCCTAGGGGGAGGAGCCAAGGGAAGTCACATGCGCCATAATGTCACCACCTCATGTGGGGTTAAATGGTGGTCAGACCCGGGCTAATTGTGCAGTGCGAACAAGGCTAAGCGAAGGCAATGTAGCTCGTTTTTATTCAGGGTCTTCTTCATTGTTTGATGATAACCTCCTTAAGCAAGCCGCTGAGACACTCACACATTCCATTTGTTTGCGGGTGATAGGCATAGGAGAATTTGTGTTGGATTCCTAGTAAGTTTCTAATATGCTGTAAAATGTCATTGGTGAAGTGAGGGCGGTTTTCAGACCACACAACCTCACATATGCCCCATTGTGGGAATATCCCCCAGACCAGGAATTTTGCCGATCTAAGGGCGTCAGGATGGCAACAAGGATCAACCTCGATCCAATGGGAAAATTGACACACAACCACTATCATGTAGCGGTACCATTGGCAAACTTGGATCATGTTGATATAGTCGACGTGCATGTGTTGGAATGGACCCACCGGGTGAGGTATGGCTCAGCTCACTACTCTTAACGGATGAACTGCAGTATATTGTTTACACACTATAAAATTAGTCATATATTCAGTCACGTGTTCTGCCAAGTTAGGACAGAACCATGTTTCTCCAATTTGTGCAAAATATTCTCTTCCCTGTATGGGTTGGATAGTGTAAATGTGTCAGTGCTGTGTGCAATAATGTAAGTGGCATTACCACCCTCCCTGTGTTGTTTTTGCCACCCTATGGTGTCTGTCGGGGACACTGTACATCCTCTCCTTAGCCATAACTCTTTTTCTTCCCTGGGTCCAGCTCCCTGCAGCTCCATAATTTGAGTCACTGGTAATTTGTTGTACTCCTCTTTTAGTATCATAGTTCTTTCATAATCGCATGCTTGGGACAAAGCATCCATTTCTAAAATGTCCCCAAAATAGGCAGCACATTTTGCTTCTGCGTCTGCTGCTTCGCTACCCCTGGAGATAGGATCCTCCCTTTTTGGGTGTGCTTGGCACTTGACTATTGCTATTCGGTCTGGGAGATCTATGACCTCTATCAGTCTACCTGTAACGCTCACCTGGTATCCACGGGGACGTCACTCAGCCTGTTCTGACCTCTCACGACCTTGAACCCTTCCCTGTAGGCTATTCGACTGGAGACTGGGCCTGAAACACAGGATTGGTAGAGTTTAACTCCCAATTGTCTCTGTGTGCTTGAACCCCTTCTTCCCCGGGGTCCAACCCTTCCCTTTGATCCACAGCTTACCTTGTTTTCTTGGATAGTGTGCTCTCCGTCCTGCTTTCAGCGCAGGGGCATGTTGATTGATGCGGGCTCGTTGCTACCTAGTAACTACACTGGCAAGAGTCCGCCAGGTAAGTATATTGAGTCTTTTGAACAGTTCTCTAACTTCGTTCCTTTCCTTCCTTAGATGATGGCTGGCGTGCTGCTGAGATGAGTAGCGCTGAAGGTGAGTGAGAGCACGATGCGCGATGCACCCCTTTCGTATTTGCATTGAACTGAGTTCTTTTTCTGTGTCTTTTAGGTGCTGCAATGTTTTCAGCGTGGATGCCGGTTATGAAGAACAAATGCGGTGGGTAAGCGCGGGATACAGTGCCTCTAGATGTTTCCACGCTAACCTGGAGTGTCTTTTCCCTCTTGCAGATGGATGAGAAGTTCCGGAGACAGAGTTCCCCCAGAGCGGCTGGGATTCAGGTAAGTGTTTGAAGCTCGTACAGTATTTAAAAATAAGCGAAGATTTTCAGAATGCTTACTAATGCCTTTTTTCTGTTCTTTTCCCTTTTCCTTTCGAAGCAGCGTGCCGAGATGGGAATGACACCGCCGAAGATGCCGGCAGAACAGAATGAGCGATGAATGATGGGGAGAAGCACCGCAAGGTAAGGCTGTTCCTAATGGTGTTCAATGGTGTTCTTGTTCTTTGGTCTTGCAGGAGCTGAGCGCAGAAGAAAGATGCAGGCCTACTGGAGACCGATCCGAACACAGTGAGTTTCACGCTGCAGGTGCAAAAAACGCAAAGCATGTTTCTCAGCCTGAGCGTAACTTAAATAGTCTCTGGGTATCCCAGGTGTCTCTGGGCTGAACCACACCCAAAAGACTAGACCGAACATGCAGTTCTGGGAACCGAAATATGTTGGGGCATCCATCTTGTCCCCATTGATGCACTACAAGTCCAATCCCCAATGTTATCCTATGGGAGTGAGTGAGTCTGGTGCCACAAGCGCCAGGTCTGACTCCAAGTGGGTCTTTGGAAGGATGGAGAGGCCCTTGAGGGCCATGTAGGTGATCGTGGCCTGGCTCCAGCCTGACATCTTGGAGGGCTGGGGACATGAGGGGCAGGAATCATGACAGCACTGCCCCACAAGGATCCTCTCAAGGTGGCGCTTCTGTCTGTTCCTGGTTTGGTTGGATGGTTTTGATGAAATCGTCTAAGTAAGCGAGGTGCATGGATGTACTCACAAGGCTCCCAAATCCTGTCTTGTGGACCATGCCCCTTCCAGTCTACTAAGTAGTATAATTTGGATCTGATTTACTTTGAATCTAGGATGTCCTTGACTTCGAATTCTGGCTCCCCGGCGACTACTACTGGCTGCGATGGCGTTGCTACCCGGGTCCCAGGTTGAACAAGTTTAAGGAGAGACACGTGGAACACAGGATGAATCTGCATGTTTGATGGCAAAGCTAGTCTGACCACCACAGGATTTATCACGGAGGTGACGGTGAATGGACCCAGGTATTTTGGACAGAAAGTCCGGGCTCCTTTAATGGACACGTGTTTAGACGCCAGCCAGACTTTGTCTCCCACTTGGTAATTTTGGGCCATTGCTCGGTGTTGATCAGCAAACTTCTTTTGGCGATTCTTAGCTTGAAGTAGGTGTTCAGCTGCCCTTTTAAAGGTTTGAGAAATGGTTGTGTGCAAGGTTTTGACTGCTGGCATTTCCAGGGTTGTAGGAACGTCCAACTCAGAAGTACGTGGGTGCCTGCCATACATGGTATAAAATGGTGTCTGCCCAGTGCTGGTGTGTAGGGAATTAGTATAAGCATATTCAGCTATCCATAATAGGTTGAACCAGCTTCCTTCAGCTTGGTGTAACATGCAACGCAAATACTGCTTGAGCTTCTGATTTGTCCTCTCAGTTTGATCATCCATTTGGGGATGGTGACTGGTGGATAGCCGGATGTCGATCTGAGCCATAGAGGAGCATTTACTCCAGAAGTTAGCTACGAATTGAGTACCTCGGTCTGAGACCAAAACTGAAGCAAACCCATGGAGCCGTATGATGCCTTCAAGAAATACCTTTGGCAGAGTGGAAGCATTTGGGAGCCCCTTAAGAGGAATGAAATGTGCCATTTTTGAAAATAGGTCCACGACCACAAGAATAGTGTTAAACCCTTGACTGGATGTTAAGTCAGTAATAGAATCGAGGGACAACGTGTGCCAGGGTGCTGGTGGGATTTCCAATGGTTGTAATAGCCCAGCCGGTTTCTGCTTGGATGACTTGTTTTGAGCACACACTCAACAAGATAGGATGAATTGGATAATGTCTTTACGCCATGTGGGCCACCAATAATTTCGTTTTACCTTGGCTAGGGTTTTAGTGATTCTGGGGTGGCCCTCGATCAAGGAATCATGAAAACCGGACATGACTTATTCTCGTAGTTCTTGGTTTGGTAAGAATAAGCTATTCCTGAAGTAGGGCAACTGATCTTTTATCATGTAATGTTCTCCTTTTGCACACCACACTTGTAATTGCTCTGTACTCATCAGGTTTTGGATTTTTTCATGTAATTCTTTCTGAGTTATGGTTGCTGTGATTCCTAGGAGCTTGTCACTCGGGATGATTGCTATTGGGTCAGGGGTCTGATACCCTTGCTCTTCCACCCCCATACGCGAAAGGGCATCGGCCTTCCCGTTTTTCACCCCTGTTCGAAATGTAATCACGTAGTCATATTCAGCAAAAAAAAGAGCCCAACGTAGTTGTCACGAGGATTGGGCCTTTGCCGTTTTTAGGTACTGGAGGTTTCCGGTGGTCAGTTATTACGGTGATTGTGTGTCTGGCGCCCAAGAGATAGTGCCGCCATGCCTTAAAGGCTGACTTAATGGCCAGGAGTTCTTTGTCTGTGATAGCATAATTGAGTTCATGGGGTGTGAATTTACGTGACCAGAAGGCAACAGGGTGTAACTGACCCGTTTTGGGGTCCTTTTGTGAGAAGAAGGCTCCCATAGCCATGTCTGAGGTTGTCCGTTTCCACCAGGTATGGGAGATCAGGGCGAGGGTGGCATAAGATTGGGGCAGATGTGAATCTTGCTTTGAGTTCCTGGAAAGCCTCCTCGGCTTCTGTTGTCCACTGGAACTTTTTGTTGCTTTTCCTTAGTAATGACGTGATGGGATGCACAATTTGCGAAAATCCTGGGATGAACCGGCGGTAGAAGTTTGCAAAACACAGCATACTTTGAACCCCCTTGAATGAATTTGGGGATGGCCAGTTCAGGATAGCATCTATCTTGTGTACATCCATTCGGATTCCATTTGGGTTCAGAATAAAGCCTAGGAATTCCACCTCGGAGACGTGGAATGAGCACTTTTCGAGCTTGGCAGAGAGCTGGTGTTGACAGAGTTTCTCCAATACGGATCAGACGTGTTTAACGTGGTCCTGCTTTGATGCGGAATATACTAGGATATCGTCGATGTACACTAAAGCACAGACATCAATCAATTCCCGTAGGACATCGTTAATGAAGTACTGAAATACAGCAGGCGTGTTGCAATGGCCAAAGGGCATTACTTAATATTCGTACAAGCCGTATTTGGTGCGAAAAGCGGTTTTCCATTCGTCCCCCTGTTTTACGCGAACAAGGTGATATGCCCCCCTCAGGTCTAGTTTTGTGTAGATTTGGGCATCTTTGACTTGATCAAGCAATTCAGGGATCAGTGACAGGGGGTAGCGATATTTTACAGTAATCTGGTTCAGTGCGCGATAGTCGATGCACGTTCTCAAGTCCCCCTCCTTTTTCGGTACGAAGAATAGAGGACTGGCTGCTGGAGACTTCGAGGGACGGATGAACCCGTTGGCCAGGTGTTGGTCAAGATAGGCCTTCAGGTGCTGGTTTTCTGGTTCCGTGAGTGTGTAAATTTACCCACAAGGGATTTGTGCGCCGGGTATCAGGTCGATTTGGCAATCGTATGGCCTATGTGGTTGCAGGGTATTAGCCTGTTTTTGCTGAAAGACATGTTGAAAGTCCTGGTATTCACTTGGTAGGGTGCCGATTGCCACAGTCGCAAGCGTGGAGGTTCTGGTGTCTATTGGTTGTTTCTCTTGGAGATAACATGTGTGGGCGCAAGTCCCGGGAAAGGCCAATTCTTTTGCTCGCCAATCGATTCGAGGATTGTGAGCTACCAACCATGGTGTTCCCAAAATCAACCGGAACTGTGTCGCCTTAATGAGGTCGAAAACTATAGATTCTTGGTGTCCATCCTGGCACGGAAGGGTTAAAGCTGCAGTGCATTGGGATACTGGACCAGAAGCTATTTCTGTGCCGTCAACAGTGGTAACAGTGTTGGTGGTTGATTTAGGGCGTAACGGAAGCCCCATCTTTGCCGCAAGATCCTGGTCGATGTAATTCCCAATGGCTCCACTGTCTATGTACGCTCTTACAGGGTGCATCTGGGATGGTTGTTGGTGATTGATCAAGACCACAGATAGTGCAAAATGGGAGGTCTGTAGTTCACTTTCTTTGCTCGACAAGTGGACCCCTACACTTGCCGGGCTGGGGAGTTTTCCCATTCCTTGATGGTATCTTCCTTGTCCGTGGCCCCTACCGTCCTCCTCGGTGGCTTCACAGGGCACTCTTTAAGGAAATGACCTGACCTTCCACAGTACAGATATTACTGCTGCTGTCTCCTTTTATCCCTTTCCGCTTTAGCCAAGGGGGATCTGACACCCCCCGTTTTGCATTGGTTCTCCTGAACCTTCCGTTGTTCGGGCAGTATTGTCCTTTGAACGCACATACATAGGACGAGGGTCCGGTCTGGTTCGATCTGCTCTTCGGTCCCGCAACCTATGATCCAGTTGAACAACAATGTCAATGAATTCTGAGCAGTCTTTTGGGGGTTCACTACTTGTGCGAGAACATCCTTGAGCTCCGCCTGCAACCCCTGATGAAATAACGTGGTTCTCTTCTCCACTGGCCATTCTGCTTGAACTACAAGTCTATTGAACATGGCTATGTATGTTAAAAGGTCTTGATTCCCTTGGCGTAGGGACAGAAGTTTGTTGTCTAATGCTTGCCCATGAGTATGACGGGCGAACAGTTTTTCCATCTCCTGCTGAAACCCCCTGAAGTCATGCAGCAAAGGATCGTCTTGTGCCACAAAGGGTACAGACCAGTCTGCGGCGCTACCACTCAGGTAGGATAGCACAAAAGTGACCTGTGATTGGTCATTCGGAAAGGCCCCTGGCCTACAAAGGAAGTGCAGGCGGCACTGGTTCATGAACGTTGCAAACCTCTTGGGATCCCCCGTAAATCGTTCGGGCGGGGCCAAGGGAACTGCCCCAGGAAGGGTTATCTGAACGGGATTGGCTGATGGCGCTGGCATCGAAGGCACGCTTCCCGGCACTGGTGCATGCCCTGCTTGTGACTGGAGAAGTTGCCGGCTTAAATCATCAGTGTGTTCTTTGGCTACTACATGCTCTCTCCTCAGGGTGTTGGTCTCCTGCCTGGCTGCATGTACTTTGGAACGTAGCTTCCCCAACATGTGGGCTAACTGGTCGGTTTCTGACATTTCCATGACGCCCAGGTGGATTTTGATATGAGGCTTTGCTTTCTGTAATGCTCACCTGGTATCCACGGGGACGTCACTGAGCCTGTTCTGACCTCTTACGACCTCAAATCCTTCCCTGGAGGCTATTCGACTGGAGACTGGGCCTGAAACACACGATTGGTAGAGTTGAACTCCCTATTGTCTCTGTGTGCTTGAACCCCTTCTTCCCCGCGGTCCAACCCTTCCCTTTGATCCACAGCTTACCTTGTTTTCTTGGATAGTGTGCTCTCCATCCTGCTTTCAGTGCAGGGGCGCGTTGATTGATGCAGGCTCGTTGCTGCCTAGTTACTTCACTGGCAAGAGTCTGACAGGTCTCTAATTTCGTTACTTTCCTTCCTTAGATGATGGCCGGCATCCAGGGATGGCGGCATGCAGCTGAGATGAGTAGCGCTGAAGGTGAGTGAGAGTACGATGCGCGATGCACACCTTTCGTATTTGCATTGAACTGAGTTCTTTTTCTGTGTCTTTTAGGTGCCGCAACGTTTTCAGCGTGGATGTCGGTTATGAAGAACAAATGCGGTGGGTAAGCACGGTATGCGGCGCCTCTAGATGTTTCCACGCTAACCTGGAGTGGCTTTTCCCTCTTGCAGATGGATGAGAAGTTCCAGATACAGAGTTATCCCAGAGCGGCTGGGATTCAGGTAAGCGTTTGAAGCTTGTACAGTATTTAAAAATAATGCCTTTTTTCTGTTCTTTTTCCCTTTTCCTTTGGAAGCAGCGTGCCGGGATGGGAATGACACCGCCGAAGATGCCTGCAGAACAAAAGGAGCGATGGATGATGGGTAGAAGCGCTGCAAGGTAAGGCTGTTCCTATTGGTGTTTCTGTTCTTGCAGGAGCTGAGCGCAGAAGAAAGATGCAGGCCTACTGGAGACCGATCCGAACACGGTGAGTGTCACGCTGCAAGTGCAGAAAACACAAGCATGTATCTCAGCTTGGGTGTGGCTTAAATAGTCTGTGGGTATCCCAGGTGTCTCTGGGCTGAACCGCATCAAAAGACTAGACCGCACATGCAGTTCTGGGAACCAAAATATGTGGGGGCATCCATCTTGTCCCCATCAATGCACTACAAGTCCAATCCCCAATGTTATCCTATGGGAGTGAGTGAATCTGGTGCCACTAGCACCAAGTCTGACTCCAAGTGGGTCTTTGGAGGGATGGAGAGGCCCTTGAGGGCCATGTAGGTGATCGTGGCCTGGCTCCAGCCTGACATCTTGAAGGGCTGGGGACATCAGGAGCAGGAACCATGACACTACCCACTAGGAACGTGTGCTGCCCCAGTGACCCATCAGCACGCCTGAAGCCCCTCCTCATCCAACATGACAGCCCAGAATGCACTGTGGATGTCATGTTGGATGAATCAGAGTACATCATCATTTCCTTCTTCCTGCTGCACTCCAATGCTAATATTAAGGCCACTAATTCTGCTGCTTGTGCTGAGTAGTGTGACAGCAGGTGTGCGCTCATCACTACCTTGCTTGTCCCGTCCTCTCTCAGTCTCACGACTGCTGTCCCAGTATGTCTTTCACCAGTCATTTCGACAATTGTTGAAGACCCATCAATATAGAGCACGTCTCCCCCTCAAGTGCGTCCTCCTGTACCTTGCGAGTGTCACTGAATTCTTCTATGTTTGCTGTGTAGTCGTGTGCATAGTAACCCTTCTGTAAATTGTCAGCAAGAAAGGTTGCTGGGTTGACAAGTCTGCATCTCACTATATTGAAAGCTCAGTTGGATAGTAACACCTTTTACCCTGATGCTCTATTTGTTGTCAATGTGATCTTCAGTCTTTCCAGTATTGCAAAGAGAGCATGCTCCACGTAGAGAGTGGTGCTGCATCCCGTGGCAATACTTGCTGATTTGTCCACTGCAAATGCGGCTGCAGCCAATGCTTGTTCACATGGATAGTGTTCTTTCATTACTGGGTCTAATTTCCAACTGTAATAGGCTAGAGGCGTGTGCCCCATACATGTCTTCTGTGTCAGTACTATGGTCATAAACACTCCATCGGAGTGTGAGAATAGGAAGAATTCCTTTTGATAATCTGGGATCCGTAGCACTGTAGCGGTGCATATTGCTTCCTTCAGCTTGTTAAATGCCTCAGTCATTCTTGTTGTCCATTGTAATGTCTTCTCCCCTCTTTGTGCTTCCGTCAGTGCTCTCTGTAAGGCCCTAGTGTAGGTACTATAATCGAATACCCATGCCCTGCAGTAATTACACAGTTTAAAACCTGCTGCATCTGTCTGACTGTTGTGGGTTTTGCTGTCTTGCGTATAGTCTCTGCCCTCTCTGGTGTCACTTGTCTGTCATTTTGGGATATCATCTGTACAATGTATAACACCTCTGTCTTGCAATATTGTAGCTTGGCTCTGTCTACTTTGTAGCCATTTTCTGTGACTACTGTCAACATGTGTACTGAGTCATTTCTACACTGTTCTTCTGTCTTGCTGCAAATTAGTATGTCATCTATGTACTGTAGGACCATGCGCTCCATCTGTACGTTGCCTAAATCCATTTGGAGTACCCTGTTGAATATGAAAGGTGATTCACAGTACCCTTGAGGAAGTTTTGTATGTTTCCATTTCTTATGTCTATATAGAAAAGAAATTAAGTCCTGTTAGTCTGCGTGTAATGGTATAGAGAGGAATGCATTGGCAGCTTCCGTGGGGATGCTACACACAATTGTCACCAAATTCGGGACTAAAGGATATTCTGCTTCTACAATATTGTTAAGAGGGCACTAGTCCTGCATAAAATGCTATGACCCCCTATTGCTTTTTTGACAGGGTATACAGCCATGTTGCATGGTGATTCTGATGGCACTAGGATGCTCTGCTTCAGTAGTGCTGCAATGGTCTCATAGACACCTGTGTCTGCCTCTCTTGATGTGGATATTGTTTAACTCATGGTAAAATGGCTCCTGGCTTCAGTTTTATCTTCACTGCTCCTATCCCCTTCAGAAGCCCCACATCATAGGGACTTGTAGTCCATAAGATGCTGGGGACCTTTGCCAAATCTTCCTTGAGAAAGTTTGGTGGTGCTTTCAGCACCATGGCCAATCTCTGTGGTACCTATCTGTAATGTATCCTCACCCGATATGTGATGTTCATTTTGAACACCATCTCGTGATCTGATCTGTTGTCTTTGAACAGTTCTTTGTCTGTCACTGTAGTCAGCCTGTATCCTTCCGCCACAGCGATCACTACTTGCATGGCCACCCTGTGTCATCTTTCCTGTCCACTGCTGTCCAGCTGTCTCCCACGATCACTGCCTCTCATTCTAGTGGCACTATTGTCCCTTCCTTTTCATCTAATGGTATCTTTTGTCTAAATAAGTACTCATTTGGAGGGCAACACATTTCCCCCTGCATCCCTGGAAGCCATGCTATTATTATTTCGTTCCTATACTGAAACTACTCCTCGTCTACTGGCCCGCTCTGTACTCTTTTTCCACAATAGGCTTGAATGATTTCCCTCACATTTAGAAAGTGTATCCCTGGTGTGGGACATACTATCCCCTTGTCAGTGAATGAGATAGTAATGCTGAGTCTGCTCATGATGTCTCTCCCCAGTATGTTTACAGGTGTCTGTCGTGAATAAAGTTAGGGGATAGATAGATTGTGCTCTCCTATAGAAAATGCAAGATTTTCTGTAAAGGGAACCACTTCCGTTGCCCCAGAGAATCGTTGAGCATTTATGGCATCGCCTGACATACTATATTTCCCTTCACAGATGCAGGATTTAGTCGCCCCTGTGTCTATAAGAAAGGAAAAAGTGTTGTCACCTATCCTCACCCCTATACGTGGTTCCTCCGCAGGGTTGGGTGTAATCAATAGGATGAAACACATCAAATCCATCTGTGGGCTGTACTACTGAGGGTATAATGACATTACGTTCCCTAAAAATGACACCCCCAGTTGTTAGGAAAGATTTCGTAATTGTAGGGAATTTTCCTTCCATGTGGCAACCCCTAAACTTTTTGCTATTGTTTTTAACCTTGTTCTTGACTTTGCCAGAGAAGTACAGCCTTCTGCCGCACTTCTCTGGGCTTTCGCTCCTTTTCTTACGGGGAAACTGACATGCCCTTAAGACAGTCAGTACCGGGGAACGCTGTTTCCCGTAGTTTCTTTTATCGTGTTGCGGCTTTAGTGCAACATGACACAAGAGGGCACTGTAAGCTAAGTTACAGCTCTCTTGGGTCTCTAGCCTTCTACAGACCCTAGATACTCTTTTAGGATGGTATTTGATCGGTGCAAGTCATTCAGGGACTCGAATGGTGGCAGCGATCGTTTTGTTTATTTTGAGCTCCTTTTGGCGTTCTGAGCACGTTTTTCGCACTGAACCCAAAATGGTGGCCTGGCTCCCAAAATGGCCAGACCACGAGGCTCCTTTGTCTTGTCCACTGACCGTCTTGCTCCCTTCACCTTCCCCAGGTCGGGCGACCCGGGGCCTTCCTTATTTGGGCATGTACTTTCCCGCGAAACGTGGTTGCTTTCGCGGGCTTCTACATGTCGTTTGTGTGCCTCCAGGGTGTGGGCTGGGATGTCTGGTCCCAATACACATCCTGGGTGCCAGAGAGTCTGGGGTGGTGTGAATGCCTGGGACCACCGTGGTCCGTGATTGGTCCACGTATGGTATGTGTGTTGATGAGCGGATCTCCCATTGGCTCCCCTCCGTTTTGGCGCGAAGGGAACCGTGGATAAGAGGGAGCTGGAAACACCACTGCCAGGTCGATCTCCTGAGTTCTCACGAACGAAGGAATACAGGAGCCAAGTATCCTGCAACTACGAGGCTGGACCGAGGAATCGCTGGTGACCTGCTGAAGGAATCCTCCTTTGCACTGCTGTCGTCCTGTGAAGCCCTTTCCTCCTTGGATCGAACCAGAAGGCCTGTACTGGTGCTTCGACCTTTGGAATAGCAGGAACAGCTATTCCCGGCGACTTCATCATCTCCTGCCAAGTAAGCCTTCGGAAGTGTCTCTGGGCCATCCAGTTGACTGACCAGCTTACAAGGGAGTCCTGCTCTGTAACTGCCGCCAGGTTGTGTTGTATTTCGAGTCCTTGTCACTCTCCCACGCTTCGTACACTTGGCGTTCCCAAGTCTGAAGGGAGGAGTGTACATTTGGCTTGAATACACACGGCCGCTCCGTTGTCCTGCTGCGGCAACAAAACTGTGCTGGTTTCGTCGATTGGGACGTCTTTTTGCTCTACACGACTACGAGGCGTTCCCTGCTCTTCTGAACCTGCCAGCTGCTGAAACTAACGTGGAGAAGCCTGGGTCTGCTTGCTTCGGGGACCGGTGAGTAGTTTAGCTAGGATCTGGTCGCCCTCCTGCAGTATCCCATTGCTTTTCCCTGCTGTGTAAAAACAGCACCCTTTTGGCAGTACTCGCGCTCTGCTTCTGCCCGCTGTGGAGGCTGCGCTTGAGTTGCGGAACCTGTTCTTCTTCTGCTGTGCACTAACCCGAACTGCCTGACTTCCTCCGAAGAGCTTCCCCTTTTGCCCGTTGGCACCGGCGTGGCAGGTACTTTGAGCAAAGGCTCCACACTTTGCAGAGCTCGGACTTCCATCTAGTTAGGTGCCTCTGAAGGCGAACTGAGTCTAAAGCGTTATCGCACTGCCTGTTTTCCTTTCCTTTCAGGTGGACTACATATTTCGTGCTTTAAACGCTTGCGACTGTGTATTTGTATATATATTGTGTTGATATGGTATGTGTTGGTTTAATATTGTGATATTGTGATTTTCTCGCTACGGTCATTATTTTAAAGGCCTTAAAATAAATGTGTATCTATTTTTGATATAACAACTGTTTGGAGTAGTTTGTAAGCGCTCTTGCTTTGTGTGCTCATTGCGGGCTTTCAGTCACCCTCACCCCTCTTGAGACCTAGTCTTGACCGCCGCAATCGCTACCTTGATTGGTCTGGCTTGTCCAGAGGTTACCCTGTTCCAAGTAATTAGGTTGGCCTTCTGAACTTCTGCGCCACCAGGACAGAGTTCAGAAATCCGTCTTAACAAATTGGTGTACAGCGGTGGGATACGACTGAAGGTATCCAGTGTTGCGCTCGAACTAAGGCATTTCAGGTTATTCCAAACAGTACACGTAGTGAATTGTTGTAATATAACTTTAAAAAGGCCATAGTCCTATCAAACAGTATGGAAG
Source organism: Ambystoma mexicanum (assembly GCF_040938575.1). Taxonomy (NCBI): domain Eukaryota; kingdom Metazoa; phylum Chordata; class Amphibia; order Caudata; family Ambystomatidae; genus Ambystoma; species Ambystoma mexicanum. The sequence goes on from NC_090929.1 coordinate 912,976,616, forward strand.
CAAATACCTTGTTAACTTTAAATGCTTCCAAATCAGAAACGCTGAAAAAGATGTGTGCGGAGAGAAGTGTTTCCTCTCAAGGCACAAAATTGGAAATGATCCAGAGAATCGTGGCGTGGCAAGAAGCGCAGCTTGACGCTATAACTTCCGAGGACAGTGCAGAAGGTGGTGGGGCTGCTCTCACTGGTAGAACCGACGGTTCTGCCGCTGCACTGATCCATCGCGACCACGAGGACAGGGAGGATGTAATGTCTAATGTTTCCTCTGCCAGTGTTGATGGGGAGGCTATGCTTGAATTCAAGAAGCAAGAGCTGCGGTTTAGGCAGCAGGAGTTTGAATTCAGCATAGCCAAGCTAAAAATCGAACAGGCAGAAAAACAGAAAGACAGGGATCACCAGTTGGAACTGGCCAAGCTTCAGGTTGCAAATGGATCCAAGGGTCTTAGACATGAGTCTGGGGCTTCCTCTCATCCACGGTTTCCGAAAGATCTGCTCAGTGTGTATGAAGAAAGGAATGACATTATGGACTGGCTGAATGCGTTTGAGTATGCATGCGAGGTTCAAGAAGTTGACAATGCTGATAAGATTGCGTGGTTGCTCAGTAGACTGCCCCATTCTGGCTGCAGTGCCATTATGGAAATGTCGAAGGCTGAGCGGGCTGATTTCGCAATGTTAAAGCAAACTCTCATTTTAAAGTTTGGGAAGACTCCGGCCCAATATTTAAAGCGTTTTCGAGAGTATAAGAAAAAGGAAGGTGGTACTTGGGTATCTTATGTCGCTGAATCTTTGAAAAACTTAAGTGGCTGGGTCGAAGGTTATAAGGTTTCTACCTTCGAAGGCATGATCAATCTGGTCATGCTGGAAAACATTTTTGCTTCTTCTTCCCCGGAGCTTAAGCAGCATTTGGCCGATTCGAAGGAGATAGATCCTAAGAAGCTGGCCATTGCAGCAGACTTATGGGTGTCACATCGAGTGTCCCATAAGGACAAAACTCATCCTGGTAAGCAGGAGGAAGGGAAAAAGTCCAAAGATATGGAGGGTGGGGAATCTGCTAAATCTTCTTCCCATAAGGGCCACAAAAAGAAAAACAAGGGTAAGACACAAGAGAACTCACAGGGTAGTGGAGGTCAGCCTCCGAAACAGAACTCTGGTTACAATAAGCCTCCCTACGTAAACAGACCCAATGGGGCTTGTTTTTCTTGTGGAGCAACTGACCATGTGAAGGGGGATCCCCGTTGTAAGGTTAGACCTTTGGGGGTCCACTCCGCTAATCTGGCCTTCTCCTCCTACGAGGAAGAAGAGATTACAGGAGCATCCTTCTCCTCAGACTCATTTCCCAGCGGAATAGAGGCTGAGGTAGTTTTAGTGTCCCTGGGTTCCTGGGAGCCTAAAGTCGCAGAGGCTTATGCTAGGATTCCGGATAATACCAAGCACTACTTTAAAGACAGTGTGCTGATCAATGGAGTGGATACTCCAGCTCTTAGGGATAGTGGGTGCAGTCGCACTGTAGTGGATTCTACCTTGGTAGACTCAGAGGAAGTTGCCAGAGCTACTCTGATGCCCACTAAGTTGGCTGATGGCCCCCTCCGTATGTTTCCCGTGATCCCTGTAAATCTTACTTTAAATGGTACAGCAGTCAGGATTCCAGTGAGCATTCAGAGAAACGTCCCGGGAAAGGTCTTGTTGGGTAATGATCTCAGAGCTTTAGGGCTCGTAGGAGACACTGCCGAAAGACCCTACACACGGTCTCAAGCACGGGCAGCATTGGCCAAGTCCAATACGCCGCCCCAGCCAAAGGGGAAACCCAAGGCGAAAGGAGTCTACAAGTCAAGACGAGGGAAAGAGAATATTCCCCCGAGCTCGCCTACCACTGCGGTGGAGGAAGTTGGTCAATCGCCCGGGCCTGACGAGGAGGTGGCGATGCCTGAAGTATTCGACCCCAACGATCATCCTGAACTAAAAGACTTGTTAGTTGAAGGAGGTCCTGATAGGGACGAATTCAGTAAAGGCCAATGTGAGTGCCCATCTCTGAAAAGCCTAAGGAGACAGGCCTGCTCCCAGCTTGAGGGTGAACCTCCTGGGAAGCATAGGATTTATTGGGAAGGTGGACTCCTGTATAGTGAGCCCACAGAGTCTACAGAAGGAGACCATAGGAGGTTGGTGGTTCCCCTTGCTGTTAGGCCCTTCCTCCTGCAGTTGGCGCATGAAGTTCCCCTTGCTGGTCACCTCGGTATGAGGAAGACCAAGCAAAGGTTATCCATGCACTTCTACTGGCCCAAGATGGGGGAGCAAGTAGAAAGTCACTGCAGGAGTTGTGCCGCCTGCCAGTTGTCTGGTAAGGTTGGCGCGACAATCCAAGCTCCGTTGGTACCGCTCCCAGTTGTGGGGGTACCATTTGAAAGGGTAGGGATCGACATGGTTGGTCCCCTTGACCCGCAAACATCCTCAGGCAATAGGTTTATCCTGGTGCTGGTCGACCATGCAACCAGGTATCCTGAGGCCATCCCATTGAAAACTGTAACTGCCAAGTCAGTTGCAGAAGCTTTACTCGGCAGATTTACTAGGGTTGGCTTCCCTAAAGAAGTTGTGTCGGATCATGGCAGCAACTTTATGTCGAAGTATAGGCAGGCTATGTGGAAAGAATGTGGGGTCACCTACAGGTTCTCTTCTGCATACCACCCCCAGACCAATGGTCTGGGGGGGGCGTTTCGACAGGACGTTAACGAGCATGATTGGGGCTCTGGAGGAGCCTCAGAGAAGAAAATGGGATCTTCTTGTTTCATGCTTACTGTTTGCCTACAGAGAGGTACCACAGGAGGGTGTTGGCTTCAGCCCCTTCGAACTTCTGTTCGGTCATCCTGTACGGGGACCCTTAGCCATCGTCAAAGAGGGATGGGAGATGCCCACTCCCCCTGTTACTACCAATGTAGTTGATTATGTGCTAGGGCTCAGAAAACGGATGGTACTTCTGATGGGCTTGGCCAGTGATAAATTGAAGGCAGGGCAAGCGCTGGTGAAACATTGGTACGACCAGAAAGCTTCCCTCATCAACTTTACACTTGGTCAGCAAGTCCTGATCATGAATCTCATAAGGCCTCGAGCTTTACAGGACAAATGGTCAGGCCCTTACCCAGTGGTGGAGCCCCTGGGTGAGGTTAACTATTCAGTGGACCTTGGAAGGCCTGGACAGGCTCTCAAAGTGTTTCACATGAATAGGCTGAAGGCTTTCGTCCCAAGCGTCGAAATCGCAGCACTGCTATTGGCTTCAGACGTTGAGGAAGAGGAGTCTGAACCTCTCCCCGACCTGTTCCCAAGCAGTCCTTCAGTTAGCTCTTTTGAGGGTGTCCGAGTGGCCCCTCACCAAAATGGACAAGGCTCAGTGGTTTACCTTGGACATGAAGTAGGTGGAGGGAGGAGACAGCCTCTATCCAGTAAGGTACCAGCGGTACAAGACTGGCCTACCCCCACTACGCAAACCCAAGTGAGAGCCTTTTTAGGACTCACGGGGTATTACCGCAATTTTTTGGCAGACTATGGCACCATAGCTGCTCCTCTGACTGCCCTCACAACTCCGAAGAAACCCAAGAAGGTAACTTGGACCGACGAGTGTGAGAAGGCCTTCAATGGCTTAAAAGACTCCTTGTGCCAGGCCCCTGTCCTAAGGGCCCCTGATTATCAAAGACCTTTTATCGTGCAGACGGATGCCTCTGACACTGGGATAGGAGCTGTACTATCACAAGTAGATGAGAAGGGTAAGGAACACCCTATCGGTTTTATTAGTCGCCAGCTTAAGGACAGAGAGCTCAGATGGTCCACGGTAGAGAAAGAATGTTTCTCTGTTGTGTGGGCCCTAAGGAAGCTGAGGCCCTACCTCTATGGGACCCACTTCACTGTGCAGACTGACCATAAGCCGTTAAAGTGGCTAATGAACATGAAGGGGGAGAATCCAAAGTTGCTTAGGTGGTCCATAAGTCTACAAGGCTTCGACTTCACTATTGAGCATAGGCCAGGTGTCCAACATAGCAATGCTGATGGGTTGTCCAGAATGTTTTACCGACCTGAACAAGAGACTCATCCAGGGGTGGATTAGTTCCCCCTGTCCATAGTCTGGGAGGGGCGAGTGTTAGGAAAGATTTCGTAATTGTAGGGAATTTTCCTTCCATGTGGCAACCCCTAAACTTTTTGCTATTGTTTTTAACCTTGTTCTTGACTTTGCCAGAGAAGTACAGCCTTCTGCCGCACTTCTCTGGGCTTTCGCTCCTTTTCTTACGGGGAAACTGACATGCCCTTAAGACAGTCAGTACCGGGGAACGCTGTTTCCCGTAGTTTCTTTTATCATGTTGCGGCTTTAGTGCAACATGACACAAGAGGGCACTGTAAGCTAAGTTACAGCTCTCTTGGGTCTCTAGCCTTCTACAGACCCTAGATACTCTTTTAGGATGGTATTTGATCGGTGCAAGTCATTCAGGGACTCGAATGGTGGCAGCGATCGTTTTGTTTATTTTGAGCTCCTTTTGGCGTTCTGAGCACGTTTTTCGCATTGAACCCAAAATGGTGGCCTGGCTCCCAAAATGGCCAGACCACGAGGCTCCTTTGTCTTGTCCACTGACCGTCTTGCTCCCTTCACCTTCCCCAGGTCGGGCGACCCGGGGCCTTCCTTATTTGGGCATGTACTTTCCCGCGAAACGTGGTTGCTTTCGCGGGCTTCTACATGTCGTTTGTGTGCCTCCAGGGTGTGGGCTGGGATATCTGGTCCCAATACACATCCTGGGTGCCAGAGAGTCTGGGGTGGTGTGAATGCCTGGGACCACCGTGGTCCGTGATTGGTCCACGTATGGTATGTGTGTTGATGAGCGGATCTCCCATTGGCTCCCCTCTGTTTTGGCGCGAAGGGAACCGTGGATAAGAGGGAGCTGGAAACACCACTGCCAGGTCGATCTCCTGAGTTCTCACGAACGAAGGAATACAGGAGCCAAGTATCCTGCAACTACGAGGCTGGACCGAGGAATCGCTGGTGACCCGCTGAAGGAATCCTCCTTTGCACTGCTGTCGTCCTGTGAAGCCCTTTCCTCCTTGGATCGAACCAGAAGGCCTGTACTGGTGCTTCGACCTTTGGAATAGCAGGAACAGCTATTCCCGGCGACTTCATCATCTCCTGCCAAGTAAGCCTTCGGAAGTGTCTCTGGGCCATCCAGTTGACTGACCAGCTTACAAGGGAGTCCTGCTCTGTAACTGCCGCCAGGTTGTGTTGTATTTCGAGTCCTTGTCACTCTCCCACGCTTCGTACACTTGGCGTTCCCAAGTCTGAAGGGAGGAGTGTACATTTGGCTTGAATACACACGGCCGCTCCGTTGTCCTGCTGCGGCAACAAAACTGTGCTGGTTTCGTCGATTGGGACGTCTTTTTGCTCTACACGACTACGAGGCGTTCCCTGCTCTTCTGAACCTGCCAGCTGCTGAAACTAACGTGGAGAAGCCTGGGTCTGCTTGCTTCGGGGACCGGTGAGTAGTTTAGCTAGGATCTGGTCGCCCTCCTGCAGTATCCCATTGCTTTTCCCTGCTGTGTAAAAACAGCACCCTTTTGGCCGTACTCGCGCTCTGCTTCTGCCCGCTGTGGAGGCTGCGCTTGAGTTGCGGAACCTGTTCTTCTTCTGCTGTGCACTAACCCGAACTGCCTGACTTCCCCCGAAGAGCTTCCCCTTTTGCCCGTTGGCACCGGCGTGGCAGGTACTTTGAGCAAAGGCTCCACTCTTCGCAGGGCTCGGACTTCCATCTAGTTAGGTGCCTCTGAAGGCGAACTGAGTCTAAAGCGTTATCGCACTGCCTGTTTTCCTTTCCTTTCAGGTGGACTACATATTTCGTGCTTTAAACGCTTGCGACTGTGTATTTGTATATATATTGTGTTGATATGGTATGTGTTGGTTTAATATTGTGATATTGTGATTTTCTCGCTACGGTCATTATTTTAAAGGCCTTAAAATAAATGTGTATCTATTTTTGATATAACAACTGTTTGGAGTAGTTTGTAAGCGCTCTTGCTTTGTGTGCTCATTGCGGGCTTTCAGTCACCCTCACCCCTCTTGAGACCTAGTCTTGACCGCCGCGATCGCTACCTTGATTGGTCTGGCTTGTCCAGAGGTTACCCTGTTCCAAGTAATTAGGTTGGCCTTCTGAACTTCTGCGCCACCAGGACAGAGTTCAGAAATCCGTCTTAACACCAGTCATCCCTCCATTTTCCTACTTGGAGTCGTCATCGTGGAGTCAGTGCGTGCCATTGAACCGTTGTTTGGTTTTGTGCTGTTCTGCATCTGCAGCATTTGATGTGCCGTGTATGCATGTTGTGTGTTACCCTGCATCTGTGGCATCTGTGGTGCCTTCAAATGCTGCTGCATAGATGCATGCATTTGTGGTGCCTGTGTCATGGGCTGGAGTGTCTGTGGGAATGCGTTCAGTGTCTGTCCTTGGTGTTGTGTTTGGTCCTGGGCACAGGATTAGTTCTGTTTCCCACTGGTACTGCATTCCCCCATTTTTCTGCGTCCATACCCTGCTTCTCCATACCCTCAAGATGTGCCATATCTTTCCACACACCCAACTCTGGGGTGGTTCCCTTCCTTGCCTCTCAAACCCCCAAGGAGCCCCTTCTGGGCCCCCTGCATTTGTTGCCCATATCCTAAACCCCCCCAGAAATCACCCTAGGTTCTGCTGCATCTGATGCCCATACCTGTGTTCTCTTGGTGGCCCCCCTCTTCCTCAGAACCCATGCTGCGCATCCCCCGCCCATGAACCCACCTCCCATGAGCGGTGGTGCATACTGCATCTGTGGTGCCCCTTGCCCTCCCGTTCTTGTTAATATTGCCCCTTTCATGCCGTATGTAGATTGTTGTACTAACTTTGCCTCCTCCTGCTTTCTTTCCTCATGCTTTTTCCTCTTGTTCTCTTGCATTAACCTACTGTAATGTACTATTGTGAGTTTTATTTCTAACCAAGGCTTTGCTTCCATCCAACCAACTTATTTAGTTGCCTTTGCACCTGTTCTGGTGCATATATATGATAGACTAATGCCACTGTTTTGTCCCATGGGTCTCACGTTTCAAGGCGCCAAAGCTCTTGAATAGTCTGAATGTAGTGTAAGGGGTTTTCATCTTCCCCCATTTTGCATGCCATAATCGCACTGATGTCTGACGTGTCAGGCTACTGCGTCAGTAGAGCTTGCCATACGGCCACTCAGCAGTTAGCAAATGGCGCCATTTCCTGGGTGGTTACACCTGGGTAATCCCCCACTTTTCCATAGGTCATCAGTGGCTTCCCTGAGGATCGCCACTAATAATCCACTACTCATTTTTGTCCCGCTGTCATGCTTTCCATCTCATATATCCATTTCCTGCATCCGTGGTTAATGAGGGAAGCCTACATCTCAAGTGTTCCTTATCTATATGCTTCCATGATATGAATTGAGGCTGCCCCCCTGCCTTTTCCAGGAGGGGCAACTGTGTTAACTCGATCTTCCGGTTCGCCCTTTGTGTCAGCATGATCTGCCTATCTGGTCTCTCAGTGTCTTTAATGTCAGTACACACCTTTTCCGGCTCTCCCTTCTTTCATCCGGGAAGGTCCCTAAGCCTCTGCACGCATGGGATTAGGTCATCCATGTTGCGTAATGTGACCCTGGACTGTCGTGATCTATCATCATTGTCTCCCCTGTACCTGTGTCCTTTCCTAATTCCCATGTCACAGGCCTATCTGCGCCACTCCCCGTCAATCGACACCTGGGTTGTCCTCTTCGCTCGTCCTCACTTCCCTGTGTGTTCCCGTCTGAGTCATTGTCCCCCAAGTCACTGTCAAATAGTCCAAGGAGCTTAGCCTCCTTGAGGTTGCGTTCTTGCTTAGCTTCCCTTCAAAGTCTATCAGGTTCCCGCTACCCCTTATCCCAGAGGTCCCCCATGTCTGTCCTGTCCTATGGAGTGGCCATCCTGTAAGGGAGTAGCTGCATTCTTCTGCAGGAAATCCCACCCCCTACCTCCTATATGTTGGAAGTCTGGGCCATGTTTGACACCAGCAGTTGTGTCAATACCGCAGCAAATCTTTGAAAAAAAGGTATCCACTGAGGAAACCCTATCAAATGTATCCCCGAAGAGATGACAATCTGATGGATGAACTCCCAGAAGGGATACGAAAAGGAGTAAAAGAGCGAAGCTAGTGATGTCACAGGAGACAAGCATGACGCAATGAGACTACTGGCTGAAGAGTATTCATAGACCTTACATAACCCGATGACGAAATTAAGAATCGAGTAAACGTTCGTATGCAGAGAGAAGATTGTACTTGTGCAAAGTGCTACAGAAAATCAACCGTTCAATAATTGTTCAGATGCTGAAACGCAAGTAGACCAAGTCATCATAGAAGCTGGCTATATATAGTGAATAGACTGCAGGTGAAGCCGCCATTGTATAGAAGCTGGACATCGGTGTCATGAATTTTAGACCCATGGAGAGGAAAGGCCAAGAATTGTGTCGCAGCAAGGATAAGCTGAAATCGTGGAAGCACCTGGGGAGGTTGTCTGGCCTGGCATCAAAACAGAAGCAGCCAAGGTTGGTTTTCTATTCGCGCAAGCAGTGAACATGAGAAGGATGAATCATCACTTATTAAGGGGCAAAGAAAGAACACCAAGAGTGCCAGGTTTTATTTGTTTAAGACATTTAAATGCTGAAGAATAGACCAAATTGTGGTCCCTTGTCACGTGAGCCAAGGATGGAAATAAAGTTGAGCTTGGAGTCCTAGAACAACGATAGTGAGAGCCTGTACTCCCCTATATTCTCACAGACAAGGATACTTTGCAAGGTCAAGTTCAAAGACAATCTTCATGGCAGAAGGCAAGGGTGATGAGACATGTTGGGCTCATTTGGTGGGGAGGTAAAGTCCACCTCCTTGCACCTGGGTCTGAGTTTACGTGCTGCTAAATGAACCGAATGTTCTAGACATGGCACGAGCATGCCAACCAATTGTAGAGGGCCGTATGATTAATGGCCTTATAGTTTGAGAACCAATGATAAACTGTGTTCTTAATAGTGTTGGAGATTACATGTTTTAGAGGTAGGCATAAATTGTCGACCTGTCAGTAGGGCAGCCAATCACAATCCTAGTCCTTATAGAAAGTATATTTCGATGTTCCCCATGAACCAATTATAATCGCTTGTAGGTTTTTTTTATTTGCCACGTAGGATGACATCATCTCTGACGTATTTTTAGTATAAAGTCAATGCTTAATGAGAAAATTAACAAGAGCTGAGCAAACGTCCGTTGATCTCTGTTGTAACCTCCCTGTTTTAGATATTTGTTAATAAAACAGCAACCTTTGTCATCTTCCTGAGTTGGTTCGATTATGTGAACCCATACATTGCATGCACGTTACTAAAGAACCATTTGTTTAATCCTGTCCTGTGTGCTGCCACTGCCCTCCTCTGTTCATCTACCTCCTCCCAATTTGCCATCTATCATGCCCATTCCCAACTTTGTCCTTATGTCTCTCACTGCACGCTGCTCCTCCTCCTTGCGTTTGCGCTCTCTTACGAGTCGCTCTATTTCCAACTTTCTCTGTTCTCTTCTTACTAAAACTTGCCTTTCCTTCTCGTCTTCCTACCTTCACCTCTTTAACTCTTCGAGCTCCCTCCTCCTCCTCATCTCTCGCTGCTCTCGCCCCTGGCACTCTCTCGTGCGGCTCCTCTTCTTCCTTCTCCTTTCTTTCTACTTCTTCCTTTATCTCTGCCCAGTTTTGCACTTCACTTATGACCATCTATTTCTTTACTCGCCCCTGCTGATTCTGCCATTGTCTTCCCATCCAATTTCAGAATTATCTGCCCCCCTACCCATTCGTTAGAAGCTATGCCCTCTCGCCCTTCCTTAGTGTTCGTCATGGTCTCGCCACATGCTCTCACCATCTGTCTGTCTGACCCTTTCTGCCCTTCGTCCTTGGTGTAAGGTGGGGTTTGAAATGTTGGATTGTGTACCCCTCCACTGCCTTTAGCTCCTTTATAGGGTAGAGCCCCTGTTCTTCTGCTGCAGCCCCTTTTTTCTCATGCTCGTAGGTGGGTGAGTGGGGGCCAAAGGCGCTGCACCCGGTATATCCTGCTGGCTCAGCATCCATTGATGCCTCACTATTTCCCCCTCGTCCGCCTCGAACATTTTCCAGAGCTCAAATATCGCAATAGGATTGGCCAACTTCTTCCCATTATAAGCGTCTTAAATGTGTGTCTGTAATGGTTGCTAGGGACAGGATCTTTGCATTGTCAGGGTGTCCTTCCAGCCAGGGCTAGAATAGGTAACACAATTGAAGTACTGCTTGTTCCAAAAATTGCTGGCAAATATTTTGTAGTTTTTGTTTGTCTTGTGTGATACCTGCAATGGTGCTGCACATTTTTTGAGAAACTTCTGCATTGTGGCCATGGCTTAGTCAATTTACCCTCTGTGCTTTTCGTCCATTCCTCGCTATATTTATAAATCTTGTCCTTGTATCATGGAAGGGCCTTACATATGTTCTGTAGGGGTGTATCCCTCCGCACTTCCCTTGATACATTGCTTTTATACTTACTTGACCTAAAATCGAGACTTTCAACAATTCTGTTACTACACAAACACCACAAACACAATGAATACTTTCAACTCCCATTTTTTTATTTCACAATTAACAGTTCTCAACAACTCTTCTCAGGGCTCTCTGGCTTCCAAACAACCTGTCAGGCATGCTCTGCCCACCGCCCTTCTACAATTCTTTGCTTCCTCAGGCATGCCCACCATTCTCGCGCATGTGCTTTCTGCTGCTCCACCGAACGGCCTCCTCTGTTAGTGTTAAGTTCTCAACATCAACTTCTGTAACTCCTCGTGCTCTCCAAATTTGTATACACATACTTGATGGGTGACATCACCACTTCACTAAACAAGGGAGTCCTAGAGATCACTTACAATGCTCACAATGCTAATGTGCCATTACATGCACATTTTCACAACCCCAACATGAACCCACAGCTGTCTTTCTACCTCTTGAAAGGGGATACCAATATTTCTTGTGTTCAATCTGAACCTACAGCATCGCCTTGTCGATAAAACGCCTCTGCGAATATTAACCAGAAGAACACCTTTCGCAATGTAAGCTAGCTCCCTTTGCTAAGCCTTTACACAGGGATACCATCATCCATGAATCGAGCTAAAACGCCCAATTCACAGGGAATCCAATATTCACATAAATTCTGTCATCCTTGCCCTTAACTCAATAGTCTAGGTTATTCACCAGAGCCTTTTACCTCAAGACCGAATGTTTCCTAATCACAGAAATTACATCTACCTCCGCTCCTTTCACTACTATGCTTCACAATTCTAGACACTACTAAACAACACTCAACAATACCTCAAAGGCACTCAACACTACTCATTACCATCCTGCACCCACCGTTACTTTCCCATTACCCTTAGTTGCAGTATGGCTGAATCAATACTTACACTCTGTTATTCTATGACAATGTTCGCTAACGGCTCCCCCAAAGCTGCCATGCCACCCTTCTGGTCTGTTGGACTCCTCATGGACTGTGAGCAGGATATTTCCAAGCTGGCTCCTGACTGCCTTTGCATTTGGTGCACGTCCCCATTGACTCCCTTTTTGCGAGTTGCCCCGCAGCCCACTGGTGCTGCGACGGAAGAGGCAGCTTATGCCGAATGGGCGTAGTTAACCATACCTCTGCTACCAACTTGTTGGCTTAGGTATGCCAGAGGTCTGGGGGTTACTGCGAGCGTATCCGTTCAGCTCCCAGGGCCCAACAACCCTCCCCCAGTAACAAATGGAGGACTCAGCCAATGGCAAGACAGAATTGTTGTTTATTACAAAAAACAACAGGGATCATACAGGACATTCACAAATTCCTAGAATCACTGCTCCAAAGCCTGTGTCGGGCCGTTTTGTTGTCCGCTTGCGTCACAACATTGGGCCCTTCCCAAAAAACGTATCAGTCTTTTTGATTGGGTGATTGGAGTGGTATCCCTGAGGGACAACCCCTATAGATCTTAGTTGATTGGCCCTTGCATGTGAGGTGGCTGGGCTGTCCCTTCCCAGGCCTATTACATTGTTGCAGGGTCGCAGGATTACCATTGGCCCTTGCCCCCTGCCATGCACCCCTGGATTTCTGTCCCCTGATTGGCTGGAACAGTCTCCCCAGGCCTGGGAGCCAGCTCTGTTCTCAGCGCTCTGTGCACCTCTCCAAGGTGATGAGAATGACTATGTGTTCCCAATGTAACTGCTAGCAATACTACTTTTGCCTGTGAGAATGCCCTCAATGTTGCAATGTTGTTATCAAGTCCATGTTTCACTACAGGTCTGTGTTGCTGAGAAGGTTCATCTTCCTACTGCGGGTGAATTACCATTATCTAGCTCGGCTGCATCACATGGTTGAGGACCACGTAATCAAGCTCTTCTGGTCTACAATTTATAAGGATTTATTCTGTGTTTCTGAAGATGGCCCCTTGTCATTTTAGGTTTGGATTTTGTTTTTTGGCTCTGACCTTGGCTGAGGGCCATGGCCTGCTGTTCTGTGCAGCCTAGTTCTGCTTTCCCTCATCTCTCGTCCTGCGGCTTGTGGCCTCATGTAATCCTCATTATACTTATACTATGATTTCTATGTATCTATACCGTGTAGCAGTGTACCGAAATTTGGCTTTGAGTAAGTATTCGGCCGAATTCTGGCTGATAATTAGGCATTTGGCTTCTTCAGAATACCTACAGGATTGCTTCCTCGAAGCCGAAGTTACACCCCTAGTGTGTACAGAATAGATTTGAATTCAATCGCTTCCTTTCCGGAGAAGTTTGTGGCAGGTTGATGAAAGTTCTCGCTGTCAGCTGGCTTCTGCTGCAGCAACACTGTCATTTCGCCAAGTGCAATTGCTTTGTTTTTCTCTTTTGATCTATGATTAGCATATGCAGACTATCAGTTACATTACAAAGCTCGTCAGCTGCAGTTTTGCTGTCTTTACTTTGGGCCCTGATGGAGTCCTTCAGGGTTTGTGGCTACGGCACTGCTGACAGGAAGGAGCACTGCTTGGAAGTGGCGGCTGGAACCAGGTTAATTTCCCTTGGTGTCAATGCTATGTGTCTTTGGATGTCTTGCATTCATGGTACATTATTATTAGAACCCAGTCACATGGTTTAATAATCTCCCAAGAACTCTCAGTGAATAGGAAGGCGATATCATAATCACTACAATGAAACAGGCGCCGGTCACAAATAATTGCCCTCGCTGGTAGGGGTATGTTTTTAATTATATTGCAGCTCACGTTTCTTACTACACATTGGGCCAGTACCGGCATGCTGGTAATGGATGTACTGCCATGCCGGTAAGGACCCACAAAGCCCCTGATAGCGGCATCAAGAATAGCGCTGATACCTCCTACTCCATGGACATCCCCTAAATAACGGTACGGCTAATACCATTAGCGTTATTATCGGGTCCGTCATTACTGGAACTGGAAGTAACGTAATCACGCAGGAACGGGAATTGCTCCGGTGGCCATCTTCAAAAACACAATCCATTGTTATCCTCTACAGACAGAACCTGTACAGGCAAAATCACAAACACACCTGGAAGAGGATGTCCAAAGCAACCAAGAAAGCCGCTGCTCGCCTGTGTAAGCCAAGATTTAGCGATCAAGAGCTAAATATGTTAGCCGACACGCTAGTGGAGCAGGCCGACGTTGTATTCTGTGCTGACCTGAGGCATCCAGCACAGCTAAGGAAAAAACAGATATGGGAGGATGTGGCAAGAAAGGTCAGTGCGGTTGGCACCACCGCACGCACCGTTAAGGACTGTAAAAAGCAGTGGGACGACCTGCGCCTGCGATTATGCAACATTCTGTAGGCCAATCGCAGCCAGGGGCTGGCAACAGGCGGTGGTGCTCACTCCCCCATAAAGTTAACAAGGTGGGAAGAGACTGCAGCTCCACAATCGATATGGAGGGCATCGAAGGTGTAGGCGGAGCGGAGTATGGAGTCCCATCATCGGCTGGTGAAGGTGAGGGACCCTTTGCGCACAACACAAGTCCCCACAAACACCTGACAACCAAAGTACAATGTAGAACTAATAATGTGATTCTGATGAGAGCCACTACATAGCCCATCATACACACATTCACACATCCCTGTCTAGATGCTGGCCCGACCCAAGTAACATCAAATTGCATGCTGCATGCCGCTGCTATATCTAGTACACACCCGATACACAGAACAACAGCCATGTCACACAGAACACAAGCCACTACAGACCTGTAGGCCACACAGCAGACACCATGCTAAACATGTCAACACACAAGGGATGCCAATACTACCCCCCAACCAATCCTGCATGCACCGTGTCCGCCACAACAAACATTCTATGATCCACATGGCACAAACGGCACAAACACCAATGCATGCATGATGCAAGTACCCCCATCACTGATGCCCTGCCTCTATCTGTCCCCCACAGGCACAGATGCAGACGGGCATGATGCTGGTGCACAGCCAAGGACACCAGCCAAAATTTCCAGTGGTCGGGACGATGGCACCACGCCATCCACATCCAGGGTCTCAAGGTTGGTCCAGGTGCCACACAAGGCACACACCAGTGCCCAACCAGCTGCACAGCCCCCAACACATGACCAACAAACACCTGTCCCTCCACCCCTGGAGACACACATCTTACAGGACGAGCCCACATCTGTGGAGGCCGAGCATGAGGGCTCACAGTCGGCAGCCAATAGTTCTGTTGGGGAGGCAGCTGCATGTACACCACAAAGTGCCGATGAGGAAGAGGGCAATGAATACTACACCCATGAGGGAACCAGCTTGTTGGGTGAAGTTGTATGAACACCCAGCCTGCAGGACACCCCACAGGCCACCCCACAGGGCACCCCACAGCATGAACCTGAAGGTGAGGGCAGCCATGCAGAGTGGACTACATCAGAGGACAGCCCCATATTGGCCACATCAACACCTGCCAATGAACCATCCACGTCCACCGCAATACGGGACCTTGAGGGACGTTTGTCAAGGAGGGTGGAGGGGAGGTATGGGAGTGTTGGGGGCAAGGGCGGAAGTGGGGTAGAGGGTTCATTCATGTTGTAACTACCATCTGCACAATACACCTGTTGTGTTAAAAAAATCACATTACTGGACATTGCTTCTTCAGCATGTATCAATTTATTGAATGACAGTGTACAGTGCGAATTCATCCCCAACCCCATTGTCCATATCCCCCTGTCAATGTGCCCAGGGTCCCAAATCCATGTCACCCTCTGCATACTAGTGCATTAGAAACTCTGGTTTATCAATGATTGGCACACAGCACGTCCCTCATGTGCATCGCAGCCTGGCCGATGTGCAACATCTTCTCCTTCCTCATCTTCATCTTCACCTTGTGGTGTCTGCTCCATGTCAGGTGGCAGAGGAACGTTCCGCTGGATGTCATTGGGCATGCCTGCCAGTACATGAAATGCAATTTTGGTGTCATTTACCTCCTGTTCTGTCCGTGTTAGGGATATGTGGGCCCTTGCACGCTTTAGGAGTGCATCCAGCACTTGGTTTAGCACACCGGAGAAACATGGTCGTGAGATGCCATGCAGCTGCCACACTGTGTGCTGGTAAGTGCCTGTGGCCAGGAAGTGGAGCACTGGCAACACCTTCAGCAGAGGGGGGATGGCGGTGCGGATGTTGATCAGGCTGACAAAGTCTTCATGTATTAGATCCACTATGGTGGTGATGGTGTCCCTATCCAGGCTGTACAGCGTGGATCTGTGCTGGGGTTAAGTTGAATGGACTAGCCCTTATGGGAGGGATTGGTGGCTGCCTGCGGGGAACCACTGCCTTCACTGGTGGGATTTGCTGGGGTTGTCTCACCCTCCTTCTCCTCCTGCCTCTCCTCTGTAATCCCTGCTGTACTGCCTGCTCAAGGAGTAGCAATGTAGGCATGTCCTGCAGCTCAAGTATCACTATTGCAAGTGGGATCATTTTGGTCTTGGAATGGGTGTGGTGTGTGGGTGTGCTCCTTTTGTGCAAGGCCAGGCTCCATTGCCTCCACCTGTGTTGATTTTGTGCACCTGTGGCAGTTGGGAACACAGCAGTTAGATATTTACGGGTGATCCGCGATGCCGATATTGGGGGCATCACGGTAGCCCTTCTTACCGGCATCTGGATGCCGGTATGTGCATGTTCATGCGACTTGTGATGTTCTCTTCCTTGCGGCATGCCGGTATTACTTGCACAGCGCGCACGCGCTCGCATGCACGCAGGAATGGTGGTGCACGGCCACAGCGGGTCCCTATCGATGCCGGTGGTACTGGCATTTAGGATTGTGATACAACATCCCAGTAATGGATGCCAGTATTGCCTTATGGTACCGTTATTACCGAAGCGCCAACCTTGTAATGAGGCCCATTGACTTAGATTTTTGCAAAATATAAGTGCTTTTCTTCACACACAAAATGCGCTCTATTTTAGAATGTGACGTGTTTTATTCGTATGCGCAGTGCGTGTAAGTCAAGACCTCGTGGGCAACGGTTAGATGTCGCCAAAGTGACCACTGACACAGTTCAGAGCAGGATTAACCATTACCCAAACAGGGTCTGGACCTCTGACCCCTGCAACCAGGCATGGGGTACCATCTGCTCAGCTCCTGAATAATTAGATCAACAGCATCAGTCACCCACAAAAACCATCTCCTCCTGGTGGAGGTAATTGCTTCCTAACACCTCCCCACTGTCTTGCTCTGATTAAATGAGGCAGTGGTAGTCAGCAGAAGGTAATTACTCAGTGCCCTATTCACCAAGGACATCGCCTTTCAATGTTTTGTTATGCAAATAACAGAAGCCTAGCTGGGACGCTTCTAGCAGCATCAAATGTGCCGATTCAGGCCATGCACCACTTGCATATCTTTTAAATGTGAAGAGCCCAAAGAATGAAAATGAAATTTCGATTCTTGTTCAACTTACATTCTAGACAGGGAGGCCCAGTATCACTGGGCACAGTGGACATTGTTGCTCAGGTCTGCCCCTCCCATCTCCTCTGGTGGATACACTTCAAAGGGTCGGCTTCTGGCAGGCTCAGAAAGCCACACACTGTGGATGAGGACAGCTTAATGTGGGAGCAAGCTTCACCTTCATCACGATGACACGCAGCAGCTTCTGCACAGAACATACTGGCAAGTGGCAACTGTCCTAAACATGAAGAAGTGCCAAAGCTACTGCACCCTGTAGAATCTGTGAGGTGCAGCTCATCGACTGCTGCTAACAAGAAGTGTAAAGCTGCAGCAAAGCATAATGTTGACCACGCTGAGTTTGTTCAACTGTGAGTGGCTCTATGCGCTGATCATTTCCACACCATTTGCAATCATTCTGGACCAGTTCCCACTTTTGTTGGCATGCATCTCAAGTGAGCGACATCAGCCTGAGCCCTTCTGCGTTACGTGCAAGGCAGGCCAATTCACTGCCTGCAAAGGATTCACGTGTTCAAATATGAACACGTAGAAGGGGCTGGCAGAGCAATGAAAGCAGCACTCTCTCCCTCCTCCCCTCTCCACCACCAGCAGTACCCATAATGTCTCCTTCAGGGCCCTCCCCTTCTAAAGCTTAGTTGCAGCTATGATCTATTTATAATCATGTCTATCACTGAAGTCCTGTTAAAACAAGCATTGGTAAAGCCAACAGTTTTGGCTTGTTATGCAAATCTTGACACATTTCCAGTAGTAAGCTACTCTTCGGTAACTATTCGGCCTTGACCAAATACTTATGTAAACTATTTGGTATTCAGCCGAATAGTACATTTACTATTCGGTACACCCCTAACACCATGCTATGTTTCCCATAGGTTAGTTTTATTTGGTCCTTCCAGGCCCCTTATGTGATCCAGTAGTTCCATAGGGTTAGTTTCTATAAGCATCTTCAAGCTTGCTCTGCATCTTTGTTGCCTTGCATTCAGCGTTTCGGCACTTAGCTAATGAGAAAAATAATAAAAGATTTTGACAGTATGTATATATATCCATTCCCAATCTATAGAACTGTGTAACCATGTTCTTCATGTGTTCACATGTATGTTTGTGTAACTTTGTGCATGGCTGCGAGTTTACTTTGTGACTAGCGTTGCTATTTAGTGGTGTCACTAATGACATCAGCACAGTGGTTTCTCCGCATTAGTCAACATCATCCATCGAGGCATTTGAGTCCATGACTAATGTTGAAGCACCTGTATCCATAAAGACATTTGGGGCATTCCGAACCCGGTAAATCCCCTTTGCCGGGTGCCGGTAAAAATGACTTCCCATTCCCATTGAGTTGCATAGGACTCAATGGGAATGGGGAGGCTGGTGCTACCGTGTAGGTCTGCTCGCGGGTGCCGTTCTTCCCAGCAGGTCTGACATGCCGTGCTGAAAGGCACATGCGAGCAGACCTCGCAGTTTTCCGGTCTGGTAACAACGGTACCGGCCAGTTTACCGCTACTGGTGTTACCGGACCGGCAACCTTGTAATGAGGACCCTTGATTGGATATGGTTTGAATGGTTGTCTAAGAGAATATCTTTCCGCATACATGAATGTCACTGGCCCTGCTAGGGGCTGTCCGAATAGTGAGTGGCTTTGTGCATTTTTGTCTCTTTGGGCCGTTCATAGGGGTGAGGAGGGCATTCCAGGGACCCTATCTTCAGTCCTCCCTCTGGTTGAATTGCTGAACAAACCTCCATACTTCGTCACTCAGGGATTGTGGAATGTTATCATCTCATTCGGGAACAGTGGGCACTCCTTTATCTTTGCGCTCAGGTTATTTCTTTCTTCTGCTATTGTGTCGTTTTCTTCTTCCATGTTCACATCTACTAAGGAGGGGCATTCCATGGAGTCTCTCTTCACTACAGTGAACACAACATTTATCAAAGAATTAACTGATTAGATTGTAACATACTAATTTAGTCAGTCATTCATTTGTCATTTTACCATCTTTATTATTGAATTGTGTTTAAGAGCTATTGAAGTTGTATTTGATAGGGAGGACCCTGGAATTTTCTCCAAAACGCCACTTGGGTGGAAGCACATTTGTTACTTTCTGCAAAGGGCAACGGCATGGCCCACAGGTATATCACCCAAAGAAATATGGAATGCTTAAATGAGCTGCGCGACCGTTTTAGGTGCCCGTACGTTTCCATATTGTGATGTTCACCTGCCGGATACGGCAGGCGTGACAGATGCGAGGCGAGGGCCTCACGCAGGGCTCGCGCTGTTGTCGCAGTGCGCGGGGGCGGCGCAGCAAATAAGGACAGGACCACGCTCGTAGCTGCATAAAGCCGGACTGGCGTTAAGACGCCAGTTCCGGTGATACCTTTATTTCCACACCCCTCCGTCGTGTGTCACGTGACCCTGCGTCTCGGGACACGTGACACCACATTCCTCCCCAACTTGGAGGCAAAACTCCCACGGGTTAACATCAACATTTTATATTGAGTCTTACTTCTGAATAGGTGAATGTTTCTGTCTCTGCTGCCGTCTTCTTTGGCATATTTCGTCTACTACATACCCTTGAAGGCGGGAAGATGGTCTGGGCTTTTCTCTCAGACTGTATCGGGTGCTTCTCTCTCGTGGCGCGTTTTCCGTGGCGGCCTCCACTTCACCATTTGCTTCTTCCGGCGCTTCTGTGGTCTGCTGTGGCGTGGGTCTTTGGGGTGAGTGCACTACTTCTCCCCTCTGGGGTGACCGTTGCTCTTCCCACATTTCTTGGGGCACTTTCCTGAAGTGGGAGACGTTTCTGGTTACAGTCTCTTTTCCGCGGGTTGGCGTAATCATGCTGTGGTTGGTGGTCGTGACGGTCCACGGGTGTGCTTTGAAATTGAGGGACATTTTCTTCGGTGGTGCCCGGTTCCTGACGAGGACTGTGTCACCCGGGTTTATTTCTCTGTGATGTGCTCGTCGAGCAATGCTTTCTCGCTCGTTGTGTCTTTCCCGTCTGGCTTCCATCTCGATGATGTCTGGGTCTGGCGCTGTCCAGTCTGGGTGTACCGGTAGTTCTGCCTGGATGGGAATTCCAAACATGAGGGCCGCTGGACTGACTCCTGTGGCTGAGTGTGGGGTTTGTCGGTGTGTCCTCAGAAATCGATATACCGCCTTCAACCAGGGGTGTCCTTGTTCTTTGGCGATCCTGATGATCTTGTTCAGTGATCCCATGAAGCGCTCTGCATCACCGTTTGCTTGAGTCCATCTTGGGGTGATGCGTTGATGCTTAACGTTGACCTCTTTGAAGAATTCCCTTAGTTCTTGACTGGTAAACGATGGGCCATTGTCACTTTTCATTTTCCTGGGAATGCCATGTGTGGTGAATATTTTCTCCAGTGTGAGGATGGTGGTTTCTGCGTTTGTCGAGGCAACATGCTCTACTTCAGGGTATCTGCTAAACTCATCTATTACCACTAGCAGGTATCCTTCTCCTGCGATGGTGCAGTGGTCCATACTGACGGCATCCCATCGTTTTTGGCTTCGGGGGGCGCAGCTGATTGGTTCGGGGTTTGCTGGTCTCCGTGAGGCTTGGCATGCTGTGCAGGATTCTACGAGTTCGGTAATTCTCTGGTCCATGTTTGGCATCCACATTCGGGATTTTAGGTAGGCGGTCGACTTGACAATCCCTTGGTGTCCGCTGTGGGCCAGCTTGAGCGCCCTGTCCTCGAGGGATTTTGGCAATATGATCCTGTGTCCTTTCAGTATTACTCCTTCAGGGGCTACAGAGAGTTCATGTCTGATGCCGAACAGGGCCCTGAGTTTGGCTTGGGCCGTGGTTGTTCGGTGAGACATTGACATGAGGTAAGTCTTCCAGTTTCCTGACTGTATGGCTGCGGCCGTATGTTTTAGGACTGTGTCATCTGCTGTTTCTTGTACCACTTCCTGCAGTGTAAGGCTCGTGGTCGGGCGCACGCTATCACGTGACAGACGTGTTCGTCCGTTTCTGTAGCATGGTGCTGTTCTTTGTCAGTGGCTGGCCGCGGATGGCGGGACAGGTAGTCTGCAGGGTAGTCCGATCCTGGGCGGTATTCTACTTCAATGTTGTAAGGTTGCAGCTGCAACATCCACTTTTCAATGCGGGCTGGAGGATGTGGGGCGGAGCCTCGGAATATCGGGACTAGGGGCTTGTGGTCGGTGAAGACTTTTGCCTGTTTCCCTAACAGGTAAACTTTAAAGTGGCGACATCCCCACAGAATAGCCAGGGCTTCCTTTTCGATATGTGCGTAGTTCAGTTCAGGTTTGGTGAGGGCCCTGCTGGCAAACGCGATTGGGAATATCGTGCCATCTTTATCTGTTTGGGTCAGCACGGCTCCTAGGCCAACTGGGCTGGCGTCGACGAGAAGTTCGGTCTGTCGGTCTACGTTGAAGAACGCCATGGTGGTGGAGGCGGACAGGGAGTCTTTTATTTGTTGAAAGGCCTGTTGGTGAACCTCCGTCCACTCCCACTTTTGGTCTTTCTTGGTTAGCTCCCTGAGTGGGCTGGCGATGCTTGCAAGATCAGGGATGAACCGTGCACAGTAAGTGGCCATTCCCATGAAGCTTCTCACTTCCGAGGCCGACTGTGGTGGTTCAAATTCTTTTATGTCCTGTACCTTTGATGGGTCTGGGGACACTCCTGCTGCACTGAATATGTATCCGAAGAAACAGAGTTCCTTTTTGTTGAATTCGCATTTGTCTGCGTTGAGGGTCAGTCCGGCATCTTCGAGTCTCTTTAGGACTGCTGCTAAGCGTTGGTGGTGGTCGTCTTTGTTCGATGCATATACGAGGATGTCGTCACTGATGTTGGTGGTCCCCTCGAGGCCTGTGATGACTTTCCGGATCTCATGCTGGAATACTTCCGCCGCCGATGATATCCCGAAGTTGAGTCTCTTGTATCGCATCAGGCCAAGATGGGACGAAAATGTTGTGATGTATCTGGATTCTTTTGATAATTTCAGCTGATGATAGCCGGACCGGAGATCGAGCTTGCTGAAGATCGTCGCTCCCGTGAGGTCCACAATGAGCTTGTCGATGGTGGGAGTGACATGGCGCTCACGGCCGATAGCTATGTTGGGGAGCCTCATGTCGATACATATCCTTACTGCGCCTGGTTGTTTTGGTTTCTGGGCTACTACCATCGGCGAAACCCACGAGGTTGGTCCAGATGTTTTCTCGATGATTCCTGCGTTTTCGAGCTTGAGTAGTTCCTTTTCTACGGCCTCTCTCAGATGGAATGGGATTCGCCTGTGCCGTACTGCTTTGGGTTCGATGGTGGGGTCTATGTGTAGCTTGACCGTTCTCCCTTTTAGGCGCCCGATGCCTCGGAACAGCTTTTTGTGTCGCCCTAAGAGGTCGTGTAGTTCATCGTGTTGCGCACTGAATGCGAAGTGTATCAGTTCTAGCTTTTCGGCTGTTTTGCAGCTTAGGAGGGTTTCGCACCCAGCATCTACTACGTATATTCGGGCTCGGCAGCTGGCGTTACTGTGAGCGAAGTTGGATTTGAATGATCCTCGCACAGGCAGGGGTTTCTTTGATCCATAGGCGTATAGCATGACTTTCCTCTTGAGGAGCTCTGGTCTGGGGTTGAGACTGTTGAATGCTGTCACGGGCATGACATTTACTGTGGCACCGGTGTCAATGATTACTTTCAGTGGGTCTCCATTGGAGAGGATGGTGCATGTTGGTCTCCTCTTCCGTCGTGATTTCCGTGGGTCCACTGATGATATTAGGTGCACTCGGTGTATTCGCCTCTTCCCTTTCTTTCTCCTTTCTTTGCCTTGCCTTTCGGGGGATGAGTCGCTGTCACTCTCATCGCTGTCACTCGTGGTTGGGGATCTTTGTGATTCGTCGACTGCCCTGGCTTTCCCTCTCCGCGTTGGTTGGCTGGGTTCCTTGGGCGCGAATCTCCTTCGTGGTTCTCGTGATGGCCGCGGGTCTGCGTCTCTGTCGTTTTTGTTCGGTGGATTTAGGCAGACTGCGGCGTAGTGGTTCAGGCGGTTGCATTTTCTGCATGTTGACCCCCACGCCGGACAGGATTCCCCTTTGTGCCATGGACCTCCGCACCACTTGCACAATTGGTCGCACCTTTGTGGTGGTTGCATTCTCGGGTTTTGTTTCGGGCGGGTGCCTTGGTGTCGGGAGATGGCTGCTACGTCTTCTGTTGGTCCAGGGTTGTCTAGTGGTAGCCTCTGAATGGCTGCTTCCATTACTGCTACCTGGTCCTCTGTTTGTTCGCGGAGTCGTGCCATCTCGAGGATGCGTGATAGCCGTACATTCTTCTCCGATAGTATCGCCCTCCTCAGCTTCTCAGAGGAGATGCCGTTGATGATTTGGAGGCGGATGGCGAATTCCTCGTCTGGAAATTCGCAGCCTACAGCCATCTCGCGAAGGCGAGCATGAAACTTGTCCACTGTCTCCTTTTCTCGTTGTCTTGCCATGCAGAAGTGAAACCGCTCGTAGTCGGGGTTGAGGTCTGGTTTAAACATGTTGGAAAGAGCGGCTTTTGCTGCGGCGTAGTTGGCATCGCTTCCTCTGTTTGGCGTGGCGTTGAATAGGCGCAGGGCGGCAGATCCTATGTTGAGGAGGAGAAAGGTGCGCATTTTTTTGGGCGTAGCAATATCTCTCGCATCAAGATGCATCTCAAACTGTTGTAGCCATATTTCCCATCTGATGGCTGCTCCGTTGGTGAACGGGTCGAAAGGTGGCATGAACGTGGTTAGCGAGGGGTCAGTGCGTTCATCGGTGAGGCTCCTCCTCGACGTGGACCTGGCGCTGGTCTCTGATGGGCTGAACGTCGGGTCGGACATGTTGTGCTTTGCAGTGTTGCGGCGCTGTGTTGCAGCTTACCGTGTTGTGGTAATTGGGCCTGGTGTGCGTGCAGCGCGTGGTCCCACGTGCGGCGTCTCGGCAGGGTAGGCCGCGTGTAGTCTACGTGGATTGCCTCTCACTTGTCGTGTGGGTGGTGATTACTGCTGGATGCGGCTGCCAGGGTTAATGAGGCTGCTTCCTGGGGTGTTGTTTAATATGATTTTTTTTTTTTTTCCTTGTTGGGGCCCTGGGGTACTGTGGCCACTCTCCGCCGCTGCGGGAGGATATCTCCGATGGTGGGCGGGGCCGGCGTCACTGCCTTGCCGGCTCCGCGATGGTGTAAACGCGGGTCCGTGGGTGCGACGGCTCCCGTTGTTGTCGGGGCTCGCAACTCACTTACCGCCTCGTCGCCAGTGTGATGTTCACCTGCCGGATACGGCAGGTGTGACAGATGCGAGGCGAGGGCCTCGCGCAGGGCTCGCGCTGTTGTCGCAGTGCGCGGGGGCGGCGCAGCAAATAAGGACAGGACCACGCTCGTAGCTGCATAAACCCGGACTGGCGTTAAGACGCCAGTTCCGGTGATACCTTTATTTCCACACCCCTCCGTCGTGTGTCACGTGACCCTGCGTCTCGGGACACGTGACACCACACATATTATATAATGCTGCTGTTGTCTCCACATTTGGAAGGCAGATCACTCGTTTTCTTCCAGGTTTCCCACAACACCTACCAATGCGAGTACACCTTAGAGTGCAGGTGAAAATGTTTTAGCGTGGAGGTTATAAAACCCACCGCACTACAGACTCAGTTTAATTAATTATCTTTAGGTATCTGCGGTACAACAGGGCATGCTAACATTGACACAAACAGCATGTCCCCGGAACCAAGGATTCACACACACTAATATGCACATTACATGCACTCGGGGGAACTCCTGCAGTGTCACACCTGGAGAGCACAGAACCTCTAGATGGAGTCTCTTTATTTACGCTCTTAAGAACACTCTGCCATCGTTTTCAGAACTACGTAGCAAGCTATGGGGCTTGGACTTTATTACAGGCATGCATCACTTCCGTTCAGAACGTGGATTCCTTAGGCGGGGCCCAATCCTGTTGTTGTCTTGTCTCGAACACTCAGGCCGAATTGCGTCAAGGAAGATTACAGCTAATAGGATTTAGGATTTGGAACCCTGCTGGCATGTCCTGTGTGAAAGCGTCGCTGTGTCTACTCAAGGAAGAATATGGACCTCATTCAGAACATGTTTCTCCTGAGTTTTGTCCTACTCAAAGCGCACCCTGCCCATTCCTCGTGTGTGACGGGCTGCTCCTGTTCAAATGATACGTTTGGAAGGTAAGGAATGTGCCTAAGCGTGTCCTTGATAGGAGGGAGACTAGAGTAACTGCCGATGTAATATGCTGCCAATATGGCGTACATGTACATGCGTGCAAACGAGTGAATGAATGAACGTCACATACTATGAGCTACATCATATGCGTACGTAAATAAATACATGCTGGCAAAATTATGGGGGAAAAAGCTACATTCACATTTCTTTCCGCTTATCTGGACTGTAATGTGTTCTTTTCTTTGGTTTATGAACAGTAAGTTTATATGTTTTACAGTAATACACTGAAATAACATGTGCTTGCAAGAAATGCTCACCAAGCGTAGATATGGCCAAAGATGTGTGCAATTCAATGTACTGACAGGCAGAAGGGTAGGGGTGAAAGAATAGTGTTAACTTACTGGTGAGGGGTTGACATATTAAAAGCCTTGGTAAACACATACAGTGCACGTTCGAAACAGATATGTCTCGTATTCTTCTACTGAAATATTGCTTGTTGTTTAAAAAATAAAGCTGCCAACTTGGAAGTGTTACTGTATTTTAAACAGATTTATCTTTATGGTAGGAGTTTGCTCTGCATGGCAACGGCTCTCAGCAAGATTCCAGAAAATATCCCCCCAGATATCCGAAAGATCCGAATAGAAAACTGTCACCTGACCGAATTGCCACGAGGGTCTTTCACCGCCATGAGGGCCTTAGAATACCTGTGGCTGAACTTCAACAACATCACTGTCATCCACCTGAAAAGCTTGGAGAACCAGAAGGATCTTGCTGAGCTGAGATTACAAGGGAACAAACTGCGCTCTGTGCCCTGGACCGCCTTCCAAGAGACCCCGGCCTTGAAGATATTGGATCTGAAGCACAACAGACTTGACGTCCTCCCTGAGCATGCGCTCAGGTATCTTGGCAACCTGACCTACTTAGATCTGTCATTCAACCAGCTTACTGTCATCTCGAAAGATGTCTTCTTAAACTGGCCGCTGCACCAGACACCCCACCTGGGAGACAAAAGGGGGGAAACGGCATCCAACGCAGTGCTGGCCTTACACGACAACCCGTGGTTGTGCGACTGTCGCCTCAGAGGCTTCGTCCACTTCGTCCAGTCTGTCAGCCCACCCATCATCCTCATGAACTCCTACTTAACTTGTTCCAGTCCAGACTTCAGGGCTGGCAAGTTCTTCCATGAGGTGGAGTTGAGCACCTGTATGAAGCCAGATACCTCCAGCCCTGTGTCGAACCTGACTGTGCAGTTCGGGGCAAATGTCAGTCTGACCTGCCTGGTGCAAGCAAGTCCTACCCCAACAATCCTGTGGTCCTACCCACTGAAACTTCACAGAACATTTAATGGTAAGATGTGCTGTAAACATACACTGTTTTTAAGGGTTTCAGTTTCAGGGGTTTGAGCAGCACATAACCCTTGTTAACGTATTATGATTTGCAGGCATTGTTAAACGTACGTATTATCTATGCTGAGAACATGGTGCACTGTATATATAATGCAAAGGTTAAACTAAAATGTAAATATTTCCCCCATATATCTAGCAACCTAGTTAAGCAAGGGATCCCAAACCTATCTATCCGTTCCCAGAGGGAGGTTGGGGGGGGGTTGCTTCACCAGAGACCAATTAGTTAATAATTGGTACAAATGGTGCATTTACAGCACACCTTTTTTGCAATTGGTTTTGTAGGCTAATTCAAGAAAAAAATCAAATAGTTGAAAGTCACCAACAGTGCATTTCTCCAACACATTTTCATGATACGTTTTGCCCACAATATGTGACAGTATAAAAACATGTTCACACTGGCTGTGCCTATACATTTCCATGCTGTCTCTTCCAATATATGCAAGCATTCCCATATAAAAACATACTCAAGTTTGTTTTGCACATAATGCCAGTAATGATCCTATAACAAAATATGCCCACACTTGTTCTGCCAATATATGGAAGTGTCCCCACATACTCCAACTGATTTTACCATTAAGAATCCATGCCACAGTAGGAAAACATGTCCAAAAGGACTGCACCAAAATGCTAGACTAGCTACATAATAACAGTTTTCATGCTTGCTTTATCGAAGCTTTGCAATGCAAAATGTCATGGCAAAGTAAGAAATGGCTAGGCTGGCTACACCAAATGCCATTCCAGTCATGTAATAACACTTATCATGCTTGCATTATCAAAGATGCCTTAAACCAAAATGTCATGTTACAATAAGAAATGGCAAGTCTAGCTGCACCACAATGCCAGTCTAGCAATACAATAACACGTATAAAGCTTACTTTATCAAACATGCCTGATACAAAATAAAATGCCAAAATAAGAAATGGGTAGACTGGCTGCACCAAAATGGCATTCTAGCCACATAATAACACTTATCATGCTTGTTTTTTCAAAGATGTCCAATACTAAATATCATGCCACAGTAAGAACGGGCTAGACTAGCTGCACCAAAATTCCAGTCTAGCCACATAAAAACACTTTTAATGCTATACTTGCTTTATCATAGATGCAGAGTAAAAAATGCAATGCCTGCCCCTGGTGCACCAGTGCCTCGCACTGACACATTCTCATATTCATTATTAATGTAAATATGTGTGCGTGTGTGTGTGTGAGGTGCTGGGGCGCATAGAAGGCAGATTATGTGTGCAAGGCACTGCTGCCCCAGGGGACATCCATGGCAATTTTTACTGGGCATCAGTGGCCAGTAAAAAATGCCATGCCAGCCCCCTGCGACACACATTATCAATTGTGTGCATTGAAGGCATTGGGGGCCCAGGCATAACATTATCAACTGGGCTTCTATCATAGGGTGCGCTTTCTCCATTGTCTCAAACCCTGCAAGGTGCCTCGTAGCTTCAGGCCCTGCGGCGGGAGAGTCAGCTTCATGCCAGGCTAACATGCCCCAACCATCGACTCTGCTACCAACTTGTTGGGGTAAGTCCCAGGTATACCAGGGGTCGTCTGGGGTCCATCTGACTCCCAAGGGCCCATTACCCGTACCCAGAATAAACAGAGGACTCCCCCAACGGCAAGTTAGAACTGCAGTTTATCACAAAAAAACAATAGGGATCATGCAAGACTATCAAGATTCTCCAGTACATCTCAACTTTACAATGCATGCTCCCTGGTTTTGTCGTGATCTGTTGTCATTAACTGGGCCCTTCCAAAAAAACCTGTCCCCGTTGCGGATTGGATGCTGAGAGTGGTAACCCATATAGACGCACCTTATAGTGGTTATTCTACTTGTCCTCGCATGTCAGGTGGCTGACCTGCCTCGACCCAAGAATGATCTATTACTTTGTTGCAGAGTAGTGGGCTTACCATTGGTTCATGCCCCTTGCCATCCACCCCTGATGTTCTATCTCATGATTGGCTGGAAGTGGTCTCCTCAGGCCGGGGACCGACTCGGTTCTCAGCACCCTTCGAGGCGATGTGAAATGTCTATGTGTCTGAATTGTATCTGGTAGTGTACCACCTTTGACTATTTGAGTGTGTCTCCACATTGCAATACTTGTTTCACTTCGTTTGGGTTGCTGGGATCAGCTCTCCTTCCCACCATGGGTGAATGCCCATTGTCTAGGTTCGGCTGCATCACATGCTTGTAGACCACACAATTGAGTTCTTGGGTCTGAATTTGAGTATTTATTCAATTTTCCTCCAGCAGGTCCCTTGTCGTCTAGGGTTTGGAATTTTACCGTTTATCTTATTATGTTCCTGGGGGTGTGGAGGGGTATTCCTGGGACCCTCTTTTCAGAGGCATAATAAAATATTACAAGCAGGATGAAGGAGAAACAATGTTACCCGCACCAGAATTGAATAAATCAAAGAACCAGCCTGCAGTGATGGTTGTGCTAGTGGGTGGAAGACAGGCATATTTCAAGGAGACCAACTCCGGAGTGGTCTTCCTGGTGTGGGGCATTGTACACTCAGACCATACAAAACAGATGTGCTACTAATTTGTACATTCTCGGAGGGACGGTGGGATGACTCGGACAGGGGATTTTGGAATCATTGTCCACTGGTCTCTCTCATGTATGCAGAGTGTGATAGAGTAGCACCCATTGAATTATTAGAACACATGGTTATATACCCGAATATATGAATATCTGTGCAGGGCTGAATATGATGTCATCAACCAGGGACACATGTGAGGAGTTTAGGCAAAGCATGCAGGGTCTCCACACACATAACCCGTGAACGTAACTACACAAGGGATGTCACTGGAAGGTACACACGCTGCTATATAGAATAAAACATAACTAATTGTTCACCAATTCTGATTTATGAAGCCTGGGGATGTGTTTCATGCACTCCAATCTACAGACCGACAACCATCCTTTCCATTCCATATAACGCTTGCACAACCTATATTGTATACATTGGCTGAGCTAAGCTGTTGTGTATTGGAAATTCTCTTTGAACATAAATACTCCACAAGGTAAATGTGTAATAAAGGAATTGGCAAATTTGCAGAAGTACTGTTGAAAGCAGGTGGCAAATTTCGCAGGAAATCCACCTTTGCCCATTTCCCTATGTGTTATTCGTTCCTTCGATTTCCACACCTTTCACAGTACACATTCGATTTAAACACCTAAACCCCACTCAATTCACAATATTGGAAAGTATTTGCACAGGCACGTGATGTGTGCTTAGATATTGTGGGTGTGCAGTGTCGGTTTTGACATATAATATCCAGTTTGTAAACAGAAGTAGCGGAAGTAAAATATATATATTTCTCAAGTTCGCTTCACCGCCATTAGTGTCACTCACCACTAGTGGCAAGCATTGTTATTTCAGACACTGTTGCTTTTATGATGATGGGCACAGGATGAGGAGTCAAGTTGCCTCCAGACAGTGAGGAAGTGGATTGTTTTTTCACTGTGGCTATATCAGGTGAGCAGTTAGTGGGAGGGGAACCATAAAAATGTCAGTCATTGCACAACTTCGATACATGTTTTCACAGCAAATCTAAATATTGGAACATTGATGCAGTCTAGCAGTTTGTTGCATTTGATAGGTTTGTGTTTTCTGGATTAGATCAAAAAGAAAACAACTGCGTGTAGAAACCTTTGTGTAATTGCCCGGCAAATACTCAAAATCAAACACATCAAATCACCAACATGTCTAAAGGACTTTAGTGTGTGTGGTACATTTAGATGGTTGAGGGTCTGAACTCAGCAAACAAAAGGCAGATGTTGCGAGCGGCAGCCATGAAGGCAGCCATGAAGGCCACCCACTCTCTTCCACACCCCAGCAAGGTTGTTTTTTGCCTCCTTCCACTTTCCCCTTGATCGTTTCAGGACGACCCGCTCGCTCTTACTCCTGTTTCTGTGAAGCCCCTCTGCCATGCTCACCCTTTCTCGCCATTTACCTTTACCGACTATGGCAGCCTCTTCTGGCTTCCTTCCCTACCTAAATTAACAGATTTACACCACTATGCCAACATGACATATCCTGGTGTACGTCAAATATTTGGGGAAGAAAGATGCAGAGGTAGGGGAGTAGTCAGAAACCTCTGCTCTGCACCCCACCATACTTGTATTTTGAAAAAGCAACAGTAATACTTACTGTTGTATCCGCTTCACGTCCCGCATGTGCAGTGACGTGAGGCACACTAGTAATAAAGGGCCTGACCTGCCGGAAAGGCAGAAACTGCCCAGCGCAGGGAACCACGTGTGGGGCATGTGGCCACAAGGACCACTACGCACATGTCTGTAGATCCTCATGGCAGCTTCAATGCCCAAAACCACAACTGAAACAAGCTAAATCCTTCTCCAAGAAAAATAAGCAAGCGGATACTGCATCACATAGCGGCTGAGAACTCGTCGACAGACGGATCTGGAGATGACAATGGTTACACAGTGATGGATTTGGGGACTGGGAGAACGAGGAGGAGGAGCAAGGTTGGTCTGATTTCAGCACATAATCACAGAAGCACGGAGCCGAGAAAGAAACAGAGGAGACACAAATGCCTTGTGTCCATACAGGGCCACGAGACACACATAACGATAGACACCGGAGCATCAGTAAATGTCATGCCATCGACAATGTTCTGGACACTACGTCCTCGACCTGACCTCAAGTCAATGAAACACTTGTGTTCGCATAGGGAAGCAAGACACCACTACCAGTGGAAGGACGCTTCAGAACGGAACTAAGCAGAGGCGAGACAGTCTTCAAATCAAAGATATATGTCCTCAATGCTGGAATCGAATGCCTGTGCCTTAGTGGGGATGCAGCGGAAGACCTACGGCTGATCAGGTTAATCTGCGATGTCACAGACTCAATGGACGTCACCAACCTCCCAGAGAAGCACGCAGGCCACCTCAAAGGCATCATATTTTTAAAGGCATCACCTCTTGCTCCTCGTATTACAAATCATTAGATGGTTCACTCCTGGCTCCCCCTTATCAGCTGCCTCTCCCCAGAGCTTCTCCTGGGCCTCTAAAGGACCACACTAATCAGCAAAGTTCTGATGGATTTATGTGTTCTATTTTATGGGCAACTGGCACTTCAAAAGGGATGGCCATTATTCTGGGGAGCGTTCATGCCTAAATCTAGGCCGGGCCTTTTGGCAGCTCAAGACTTTTGCCCCAGCTCCCATGAGTTTGTCATTCGGTACCGGCGCAGTGCTCGGCCATTCACATTCCTTTCCGATTTCACAGGCCCATAGCTCGATTCAATCACATTTCTGAAGGCATCTGTGTTCGGTTTCACTGCTGGGGCCTGGGATGAGAAGGTCATTCAAAACTCGTTACCAGACTATGCTGTTACTTTCAAGAGGGCCTGCAACCTACAAGGCCTCAATTCCAATATGGCGGAGCATCAGTATTTCTCTCGTCTGTGACCGGGCCTACGTTAACATACTTGTACACTATATTTTACCTAGTGTACTTCAGTGGTGCTCGTGCCCTCTACCTGGGCCTACGTATACACTCATGACTGCTACAAAGCAATTATGGTTTTTATTATCACTTCACACGTTCAACCCCCCTGTAGCTGCGCATGCAGGGACGTCATCTGGGGTACCACCAGGGGTCGCAGCCGCTACCCCTATGTTCTCCCTTGCAAACTTTGCAATCTCCCTTGCTACCCATGTAAAAAAAAAAGTTTTATGTAGTTGTTTTTTAATGAGTTATATATAATGTAATGAATTATGATTGTAAATAAGATCTATTTCTTTGTTAATTGCGAAAAGTTTATTTATAATCTGTAACACATTGAATAAATAAATTAAGTTATTTAAAAAAAATAGAAGCTCCTGGAGTAGCAGGGGCACGCAACAGTCTTCACTCATCAGGGTGAAGGCTGGGCCGGGGCTTGCAGTGTAAGAAGGAAGCGCTCAGTAGGGGTTGGAGCTGACCATGACATGCAACACTTGTCACATGCCACATTCAGCTCCAACTCCTTCTCCTCTGGCTTCCTTGCGGCTCATGTACAGGAACCAGGAAGCTCTCCCAGCTTCCTAGTTCCTGTTTGTGAGTAGCATGGAGGAGCTGAGGATAACCTGGAGTGACGGACCAAAGCTGAAAAAAAGGGTAAGGCCTTTATTGTTTAAATGTGATGTGCATTTTGCATGTGTGAAGTGCGTGTCAGATGTATGTATGTGCTATGGGTCAACGAGTGGTGGGTGAATGAGATTAAATGTGATAGATTGTGTGTTTGAACGTTCTGGGTGGGTGCGTGTGTGCTTGAGTAGATAATGCAGTGAGAGTGGATGTAAGAGAAGGTGTATGAGTGAATGACTGCTGGGTGAATGTGTATGAGTGAATGACTGCTGGGTGAATGTGTATGAATGTGGTAGTTTGTTTTGGTTTATTATTTGTATAGTGTGTTTCAATGTTCTGGATGGGTACGTGTCTGTGTGGAGAATGCAGTATGAGTGGACGCGTGAGAAGGTATATGGATCAGTGATGGTTGCTGAATGAGTAGAAATGTGATAGTGTGTTTTTGAATGTTCTGGGTGGGTGCGTTCCTGTGTGGAGAATGCAGTGCAAGTGGACGTGAGAGGTTTATGGGTGAGTGAATGGTGGGTGAGTGAGTGAAAAGGAATGTGAGTGTGTGTGTAAGGCCCTGGGAGACTGGGGATCACTAGAGCATTTATGACAAATCCTTTATTTGCATGTTTTACTGGTATTTTCAGGCAAAGCCAAGTACATGTGTGTTATTACCATTTTGGTATAGCCAGTATAACCATTTCTTACTGTGGCATGCCATTTATTACTCGTTATCTTTGATAAAGCAATCATGATAAGTAGTATTACATCACTAGACAGTCGTTTTGGTGTAGCAGCCTGTGTATTTCTTATTGTAGCCTGACATATTATTTACTTAGCATCTATGATGAAGCAAGAATGATTTGTTCTTGTTGGTCTAGTTTGGTTTACATTCGAACCAGTTTAGACATTTTTTCTTATTGTGACATGTCACTTTTAATGGCCAAACCAACAGAAGTATTTTTATCCATAGGAGGACGGGCATATATTGGCAGATCCAGCTTCGTGCCTAGTGCCAGTAATGATACCATAAAAAACATCTCAAAGAAAACATGAGTATGCTCTTAAATGGGAATATTAACATATGTTAGTGGGCCGGTATGGAAATGTATGGGCACAGCCAGCATGAAAATGTGTTTTATACTGGCATATATTGAAGGGACCGGCATGATAATGCATTGAGAAATGCGCTTGTGCACTTTTGATTATTTGCATCTATTGTATTTTTTTTCCATGAGTTACCCATAAG
This sequence comes from Ambystoma mexicanum, assembly GCF_040938575.1. NCBI lineage: Eukaryota > Metazoa > Chordata > Amphibia > Caudata > Ambystomatidae > Ambystoma > Ambystoma mexicanum. The sequence goes on from NC_090929.1 coordinate 913,010,526, forward strand.
CATTATAAATACACAATGAATAAAACCGATTGCAAACTGTCTGGCTTTCTACACACATTGTAACAGAAAATGTGCTGTGTAATGCACCATATTAACCCATTATTCAAAACACTTTCTTATGGGAGGGGGAAGAATAACCCTGAACCAGAACCCGTTTTCGTTAGTTCGGGCCCCTTCGCTTTGCTCAGTCGAAATCGCATATTTATTGGCAAATATTTCACCCTCCAATAAGACACTGGTGGCTGGTATATTTTGGGAAGAGGAACCACCCCCTTCTTTCTATGCTAGGTGAAACATTTAAGCTTTGATTAAAAACATATTTACTTCTTTCACTTGGAGTAGTGCATGCTCCTGCAGCGGGACAATCATCATGGACATTGCGCACATGTGGTGGTCTGGGCCGGCCCAGGGTGTGGCGTGCCCTGTGCTGTTTTAAGGAGCTTGGGGGTGCTCTCTGCATGGCTCACCAGGGGGGCCCACATGTTGTGCTACACCACTGATTGGGCTCCGCTCACCCTGAACGCATTCAAGTGTGATGTGAATGGTTGACCAGACCTTGCCTGGTGCAATATTGTTTAAGAAAATAAGCGTTGGACACAGAGTCTCAGAAGTGAGAATGCCATGGAGTGATCCACAACTTCGCACTCAAACTCCTTATTGGAAAGGGCTTTGTCGAATGTTCGTTCATGGGCCGGTTCTTGTGGGGTCACTGAATAGCGATCCTCGCACATAGAGCTCTGAGGTTGCTTGTCACATAACTTATAGATAAATGCACACAGACACATATGGCCTCAGCTTACACCTGCGCAATAGGGTTCTTCTATAGCAGTGGTAGCTAACTCATAGATACATTTACAACCAGGGAATTTTGTTGATACTTAATCCTGGTCAATGATATCATTTTCAGGCCTTACTCATGCAGAATTTTGCTCCTGGGTAAACAGACACACCTCACAGGTCAGTGCTTTTTTTGGTTGTTTAACACATCAAGGCCACAGATAATGAGTACTTCACGTGTCCATTGACCCATAGATGTTTCATACAGTAGCTGTAGCCTGCGTTAGAGGTTTTGGTTACTCTATTACAAGTACTACTTTATGTGTGTTTTATATATAGGCTCCACGTCGAATCTGGAAAATGTAATTTCTCAAATTTGTGATCATGGCTAAATCTCACCTTCCTCTGTGCCTCAGTTCTTACATCTGGCGGAAATGAGAGTGCCTGGAAACGTACGGGTTTAGAAGCATCTGAAGGTCGTGTCGCATTACTTCCCGGGATGTCACTTGGGTGTGGGACCAAATCACATCACTTCCTGTGATGTCATCGAAGGTCAAGGGATGTGTGATGTCACTTCCGCTAGCCCTGCATTTTGGTGAAGTGAGGTCCCTGTGCGCATGTTCGCTTTCTCGTGTATTAATATATTTTCCATAGCCTAAATCATTTGGGTGGGCATGGGAGCTGGATGTGCATCCCAACCCCATGTTAATAAATAAATAATAAAAGAAGCAAGAGATTGGATTGCTGGAGGAGGGGGGTTCAGTTTTAGGAATATTTTCTATGGACTTCAGCACTCCCTTACCCTATATCAGTCCCCATCCAGTGCCTAGCAATTTTTATCTGTTCTTCTCTTATTGCATACTTTAGTTAGATGAAAGCCCTTTCCTCATTAGCATTGGACCCGTTCTTTTTATTTATGAATTTAGAAAGTGCACCAGAACTGGTCATTTGGAGCCTTTGCAACTATCCAGGGGTACTGGAAAAAAAGTGACTGGACTAAGGACAATGGATCACATCAGTGCAGGCTGGTTTGGACAATGAGCAGTTTAGTAAGTTCAGAAATGGTCATGGGGGCGCGACCCTTATCGTCTGGCCTGAGAGGGCGAGACCGGAAGTCTTAAGGCGGTGGCCATGTTGAACCGGAAGAATTATTAATATGCCTTATTTATGCCATCAATAGCGAGAAGGAATGTGCCCCTTCATGAATGGTTTCTTTGTGTAAGGCTGGAAAAACATCCAGAAGGCCGATGGTCAGGTGGCTGTTCCCTTATAAAACTATGGGCCTGAAGCCGGATTGGGTTATTCAGGAAGAAACAGGTTAACGGGTGGCATGCTATAGCAAACTAATAAATCTACTGTCTTTTACTGTCACTGAAATTTAGATGAGAGTTTCATTAATCCGACACTGGTATGATTGAAACACTGTGGCACCACAAGCTAAAATCAAAAAAGATGGCTGCCTAGAGTACTGATATTAGGTCTGCGCTGATCAGTAAATGCTAGCGTGATCCCTGTTCCTTCGACTCTGTACGGATAACGTTGGAAGCTTGGAATAAGATTTATATCAGATTGGGAGTGCATACGATAGTAACAAACCAATATGAAGATTTGTTGGCGTTAGTCTGACAATGGATAGAAGCATAAATAAACTCTGGGAACATGGAGATGTACATATGTTAGGGGATATGTACATAGAAGGCATTTGTATTATGCTGGACACATTGGGTTGGAGGATAAAGAACAGTACTATGTTGCTGTTCCACTACTACTGAGGGCTGCATTTAGGGTCAAATGACAATTCTACCCCACACAGCCTATCCCACATCCTTTTGTATCATATATATCATGGTCAAAAGAGGTGAGGCATTAGATCTCTAAACTAAGTGATCTGATTGAATTACATTCCATCAGGCCTCCATCTGCTCCACATTTGAACTGGGAGGCAAACCTTGGGAAAGCCTAACAGAAGAAACAATGGAGTAATATGCATGAGCTAACTAAGGACCTATGAATAGGAAGTATCATGAAGTTTGTGAACCGGCTATAATACAATCCCACCAGGATCAGCTCAATCCATATTGTGAGAGCAGATTTTATTTTTTATTTTTTTGGTTTAAAGTGCAAACCTAGCCCAAGAGCAGTGGAGCGCTGTACAGAGGCGTCTTTTCACAGTAGTACAGTACTGTTAGGTCTGTTCATCGGTATGTGCATCCATTGGAATTAGTCATTGGTCAGGTGTTGTTGAAAGAGCCATGTTTTGAGAGATTTGTGAAATTGGAGAATTTGGAGAATTGTGGGGGCATTCTGAGCCGACACCGGGATCAAGTTCCAGAGGGTGGGTGCATGACAAGAGAAGGATTGGTTGCAGGTCCTCTCTGCGTACGAGTTCTGATTCAAGCCGGTTGGACGATTTGCTGTGCGAGGAGCATGTGCCACCAGATATGTGGAGCTTAGCTGCCAGGTACGCTAATATGCTACTCACGACTGCTTATTAGATGATGCATGCAGTCTTGAACAGTATCCTGGCTTGGAGTGGAACCCAATGTAGTTTGCGTAGGATGGGGGCAATTTGGTCAAATGTCCATGCTCCCGTAATAAGACATGCTGCAGCATTGTGGACTGTTTTTACGGGAGCCAGGTGAGCAGCTGGGAGCTCTGACAGGAGAGCATTTCCTCAATCGATGTGCAAGACCACAATGGCCTGCACTACGGTCTGGAAGTCATGCAGGGGGATGAAGGGTTTGATTTTTCAAAGGGTAGAGATTCTGAGCCAGGCTATTTGGGCCACCTTGGCTATGTGTTTCTGGAAGGACATGCTGCTGTCAATGGTGACGCCTAAGGAGTTTGCTTGCTGAGCTTGAGAGTTGTGGATCAAATCCTTCTAGGCGCATATCATTGAGCCATTGTTGGGCAGTTATTTTTTAGTGGATAGACCGGTGAGGATAAATTCTTTTTTGGATGGGTTTAGTTTGAGGTAGGACGTCGACATCCAGGACTGGATGATGACTCGGTAATCATGGAGACGAATGATGTCCTTTGAGCTATTTCCTCTCATGTACATCCGACTATCATCTGCGTATTGGTGGATGGCTATATTGTGATATTTTAGGAGAGTACCCAGAGGCTCCATGTAAAGGTTAAAAAGGATGGAGCCTTGGGGAACTCTGCAGGAGACTTGAAGTCAGTTAGAATGCAACAAGTACACCTGCACAGCACGGTGTCTGCCTGAGTAGTAGGAGGTAAACAAATACAGGACAGTGCCAGAGAATCCCTTCCTGTCAACAAGGAGGGAGAGAAGGATGTGGTAGTCGATGGTGTTGAATGAAACCGAGAGGTCAAGGAGGACCTAGCCCAAGAGAAGTGGAGCGCTGTACAGAGGCATAATTTCACAGTAGCGCAGTACTGTTAGGTATGTGCATCGTCGGTATGTGCATCCATTAGAATTAGTCCTTGGTCAGGTGTTGTTGAAAGAGCCATGTTTTGAGAGATTTGTGAAATTGGAGAATTGTGGGGGCATTCCGAGCCGACACCAGGATCGGGTTCCAGCTGAGAGTTCCATTCGAGAGGTCAAGGAGGATGAAGGGGGTATGAGTCGCCCTTATCCATGATTTGGAGAGCATCTTCCACCACCTGGATGTTGGCTGTCTCAATGCTACTCTTGGGTGGAATCCTGACTGATAGACATTGAGGAGGTGGAGTTCTTCGATTCTGGTCAGTGGTTGTATAGCAACTACTTTTCCCAAGATTTCGCCAATAAACGGAAGATTCGTAATGGGCCTGTAGTTGGCCAGGTCACCTGGATCTAGAGTTCTTTTTTTTTTAAAGAGGTCGTATGAGACCTGTTTTGAGGTTTTTCGGGAATTAGCCTTCTGTAAAGGAGGCTTTTATGATGTCGAGGAGCACATTAAGTACTGGGCCCCTCAATTGTTTAATAATGGAGGCTGAAATTATTTCATCAGAGTAAGAAGCAGGTCTGAGCGAGGCAATAATTTCTAGGAGTTGCGAGGGAAGGAAAGGATAGAATTCGGTCCGGAAGGGCAGTGAGCATGCTAGGGTACATGGGATGCTTATGCTGTGTGGGGTTGATTTGATGGGGTCTGAGATTTGGCTATTTTCTAAATCAAAAATGTGTTGTTTTTTTTGCATTTTTCCTGAGTTTCTGGTACCTCAGGGTCGGGTGAAGTTTGGTACAATGTTTTATTACTTCAAAGAGGGCTTTGCTTCTGTTAGAGGCTGCCTGGTGCAATAGTAAGCAGACTTGGCCTCTGTAATCTGAATACTACAGTTTGCGCTGAGAGATTTGAGGCTGTTGATGTCACCTGATTTGTCATTTTGTGTCACCGTTTCCGTTGGCTCTTATTGAGCGTTTGTTGGAGGCTAGCCTCGATGGTGTACCATGGGGCATATGGTTTGGCCTTAGCCTGGCTGCCCGAGATGTAATGATTTAGACAGATTGAAAATGTGTCCTGTGGTCCTGTGCTGTACTTACTGGTTTTTGGGAACATGTTTGCAGTAAGCTTTCTGAAATCTCTGGTGTTCAATAGAGAGGTCCATATTGTATTGTCTGTTTTGGTGCCCTGGACAAAGTACCAATTGTGAAGCAGAGATTCCTACTTCATAAGATATGCATCGTGAAAATATGGAAGCAATGCATTTCTCCATACTTGGAAGTATGGTTATAGGACTTAACATTAACGAAAAAACTATAAAATGTTACTACTGTTGACTAGCCACTCTAAGGTCATTTGGGAGCATTATAGACATGATGTAATGTCCCTTGTGTGAGAAATGTGCATAGTGTCACTCCTATGTGATGCCTGTGCCCAAAGCAGGTCATGAGTCTTTTCAGCAGAATATGCCAGTACTGCCCTACTTTCATGCTGTTAGCTCAGTGCCCAAAACAGGACAGCAGTTTCCTGTTAAACAGATTTGCATGGTGCCCAACAACATACACCAGGATTTCCACTGCGAAACACAGCCTCATATTACCCATGCCCAACACATTATACCAGAATGTTTTTCACGATGCCTGCACACACATACACAAACATAAGTGCACACCCACAAATACACCCCCACACATACACCCCAAAACCAACACACACATTCACAATCACACAATTTACTCACCCATTCACACTTTTTTGTACACTTCACTTCTATCTGCCTAGTCTCTCAGCTCTGCTTAAGCATCTCTTCTGCCTGTGGCTTGGACATAAAGCAGACAGAGAACTTGTTTGACAGTTTCCCTCACTAAGCCCTACCTCTGTGCAGCCTGAGGTTTACACGAGGAGAGCATCAAATGTATGACATCCTGGCCTCCCATCAGCCAAGATCCCTTGCACCGCTCATTAATTACAAGGGTAGAGGACTTTCAGGCCTTCATGTGGGATGGGGAATCCTATGTTGGCCAGTAGGCCCCCTGCTGTCGCAGGAAGGAGGCGAGTCTCAAGTATTGGGATTGCTGCACATGATAAGAGAATATTGAGGGATGGCCTGTGCATAGTGGGTGGAGCCATGTCCCAACTCTCATTATGAACTAGCCACCACTGCATTAGACAACCCCTGTATCATTTAATGTAAGCTAATTGATTTTCTATCAGTTTAAGTGTAATTACATTGGGAGGCCTGCACTTAATTCCTTCAGCGCCTTTGGGCTACATACAGATTAAAAAGTAATATAATATAAAATAAAACCAACATTGCTGAAACCTTAACACACCCTCTTATTTGGATTTTTATTAATCTGTTAATGTGTTAATAGTATAATAGTATTCTTGTGTTTTGTTTGAACCTTTCTCTTGTACGTTTATTTGTTTGTACTTCAAATGTGAAGGTTAGTTGTTCGTTGGTGTGAAAAGTGGCATGAAGATTGTATTAAGAGAATATGTTTATTTGAGGTAGTTACTTTAGTAATTGAGGTTGTTGATTTAGTACATTTTAAGGTGAATAATGTTACTATTTAGTGAAAGGTTGTGTTTTGTAATTTTACAATTAATGTTATGCTTGCAATGTCTGTTGGGTTGTTGGTGATTAATGTTTTAAAAATACATATGTGCTTATGCTAGTTTTTACTTTTTATTTGAGAATTAGAGTTAAGGTTCAAACATTGTTTGTCTTATGTTATACTGGACAAGCAAAATGTACCCGTTCTCCGCACAGGTTCTGTAGACAGACATGATGACATTCATGAATTGTTGCAAATCAATGATCCTGTAGGTCGCTGTTCTGAGTCGATTATCGCTTGATGTGCTTTGCACTGTGCAGCAAACTGTAATGAGAATGGGCGTGTGTGGATTTCTGACATACCCTGGAGCAGACGTTGAGGGGAGGGGAGAATTGACTTGCTGCAGCATAAGGGGACATTCTGTGCGCTCACCCTGGCGTGGCGCAGTGTGTTGTGGTGCATTGGAGTGCAGATATCTCAGAAATTGTCTGTCCTAGGGCCTTGAAACGTGGTTTTCAAGGTTTCATTCCTCTTGTTGAGGCACTTAAAATGAGCCTTGTCTGGTCCTTCCGCGACCACATTGATGTTTCTCCAATTCCAGGCAACCATCTCATGTGTGAAGGGGCTGAAATCGGGAAAAGGGATGGGGTGTCCACATGTTATGTAGCCAGTAATGTCCGGAAGGCCCTAACATGTAACGATGCAAAATATGGTGCAGATTGGTGGAACGGTGAGGAGCACATTTACAGATTTTCTGATTAATACATAGAGAGATAGAGATTTGGTATACAACAACTCATTAAACATTAACATAGTCATTCCCAATGTTGAGAGATTTTAACACTTTATAATAAGTAACCTTAACTCTATTGCCACTGATTTCTTTGTTTAAATAGGAAAATGCATTTAATTCTTCACCTGCATGTTTTAATTGCTTAAAAATATTTACCACTGTTACATTCAATTTGTATGATGATGTCCACATTATATGGTTTATACTCAGTCAAAAAATGAATTGAATGCGTGAATATTTCACTTGATAAAATGGGTCTTACTATACTGTTTGTAGATGTTCATTTGTCTTCTTATGTTTGGTACACCAGCCTGGATTACGTTCTATGCAGCTACTATGAGTAACAATGACCCTTAAGCACAACATTTTTTATATTCTAGCATGAGTATCATCTTTAGATGTTTATTGTGTATTATTCCACAGCTATGAGAACATGTGCATGGAGTAGTCAAGTTCTAACATGGTTTTTCTTGCATTACACCTATGCAACAGGTAACCATTCAGTATTTGCTAATTGCGCAAATTTATACGACAATAATGCATTCAAAGTTAGTAATGTTGTACGGTTGTTACTATTTTACATTTTTATTGTACTACATATGTGAAGTTCAAAGTGGGTTACCAACCTTTGGCCTTGATTCATGGAATTATTTGCACGATAAATCGGGACATTGCGTGCCAAACCACGTGCCAAACCCTGTTTGTAGATTAATGGAATGGACTGCATTTCGTACTTTACGCAGGTTCGGCACGTCTCTGCGAGCGGCCAAGTGCTTTGCATGGGCGTGACCTGCACATAGACCGGAGTGGGAGGTGTAACACACAAAATGGGGAAGAACAAAGGAAAACAATGTAAAAAAAAAGTGTAGGCATTACGAGGGAGACACGCTGGCAGTCCATTGTACGGCCATAGAGTATTCCTGGATCTGTCCGCGCTGCCTCTCTCCAGGGAAATGTCCACACAAAGCACTCAATTTAACCACCACCCGAATTCAGGTGTACAGACACTTGTTCATAGTAATCACTGCACAGAGGTAAGTTTGAATGTTGGATTTAGAGGTGCATGCAGGCAGTCGGTGTTCCGATCGGACTTAGGGGTGTGCGTAATCAATGTAGCTGGGTGCAGGAACAGTTCACGGCGGTACACACGAACCGTGATGTGTACGTTACGTGGTACGCATGTTGATGGGGTGCTGGGAATAGATATGGGGGACTCCATGCACCCCCGACGGGGTGCTTGCCTGGTTGTGGGGGTTCACAGGCTATTTTGTCCAGGGTGCGCAAAGGTTTGTATCGACGGCTGGAATGGCTCTGCGTGTGGGCGTGTCATGGGCGTTCTGGCCGCGACTTGTGCATAGGGTTACTTTGCGTGAACAATTCCATGAATACGCATAGCATGCAGATTTTCTCCTGCACAACAGGGCACTCAGAGTTGTTCTATTGGCGTGCAGGCTTTGTGGGAACTATGCAGCCTTTTGCATGAATCGGTCCATTTTAGATCCAAACGTATATTTTTGTTTTATTGATGACATTTTTAAGGAATGATCCTTTCTGTTGGTGATGTGCAACAGAAATGTGGAGGGTTTTGTTGTGTGGTGTTTTTAGAATATGTTGTCCAAAGCTTGATATTTGTATGTGTGCACATGTTTTTGAAAGGTGTGCATGTGAATCAATGGTTGGTTATTATATTTGTCTGAAAGTGAGTAAAAGCAAATGTGTGTAGCCCATCTGCTATGTGTGTGCTTTTAATTTTTCTGCATAAATTGTGCTTCTGAGAAGTTAGAAGCGTGCTCCGCGGTGGTGTTATGCATGCATGGTATTTGTTGTATGAGATATTTATTTTAGGATTCATTTTACTTCCTTCTTATGGGTGGTTTGTTGTAATGTATGCTCGTCCATTAGTTGTGTCCTTTTGACTGGACATTGTGCAGCAGATTTTTGCATTCATTTCACTCCTGAGACCATGTTGCTATGTCGCTGTGATTTTTCTGGTTATGTAATGGTGTGTGTTTTTGTCTACTTTTTGTATGCTATTTCCCATTCTCAGAGATTTGATGTTTCTAGACTTATATTCCTCATTTTGTTGTAATTCTCAGACAGTAGTGTGCATGACCAAATAGGACTCTGTGTGTATTAGGGACTGTGTCTGTTTTTGTGTATTTTACTAAATATTTTCCATTTTGCAGAATATTTTTTATTTTTTTTATTTTGATATGTCCATTTGCCCCTTCTGAGCATAAATGATGGCCCTACTGGGTGTTTGGTATGGAAGGTCATCTTGTGCGTCTTGTGGAATATTTTTCAAACCATGATACATTTCTCATACCACTTTGTCCCTCCAGTTGTACTGAGCTTTGACAGTGGTGTTATATGGTGTTTGGTTTGTCATCTTATTGTGTCCTGTCAGTGGAATATGTTAATTTTGCAGTATAATTTTCATTTCATGTTGTCCCTACAAACTTCCTGCACATGGCTTAATGGGGTCTGTGTTTTGGGAATTGGGAGGTATGAATATCTTTTTCATTCAGTTTTACCCCTCTGAAACTACTGTGCATGACTGTGTGTGTGTGTGCGCGTGTGTGTGTATTTGTGCGTGTTGGGGTCTGCATCTGTCTTCGTGTGTTTTGCAAAATATAATTCATTTCACAGAGTGCTTTTGACTTTATTTTGTCCCTCCAACCCTGGTAAGCCTGTGTGTATTGTGCCTCTTCTGCCTGTTTCTGTGTATTTTGAAAAATATTTTCAGTTTGTGGTATATATTTCTCACTAAATTAACCTAGGGAATCCCACCCTAATCACTACCAAATGATATCTGTACCTTATGGTGGGAGTTGTGTACACAAAATACTAGAAGAGGTAGAAAGAATCTATCAGCAGTTAGACTGCAAAATCAAATTTATCTCGAAAATAGATTCACAATTTTATAAAGATTCAAATATAAAAACACTTTAAATATAGAAAAATACAATACATACATAAATAAAAAAGACCAACAGAACCCATACATTAGTCTTCGTGACAGAAAAACCTTAATAGAAGGCTTAGTATACAATGATTTCACTTAATATACAGAACATCATCCAAGTAGTGGTATTCTAATGATCAAAATGTATGTGTGTTCATATAGAGAAAGTCTGCTTCTGCTAGGCTTTCAAACTCAACATGTTTCAGTCCTCAGAGGTTATTTTGGGACATTCTTCAGGACGGGTGTCACGTTGTTTAAGATTCTCATAAAAGCAGATAAGTCTTTGCAATTAAAGTCTTAATCTTGTTACTGATTGGCGTAACTGCTGATAGAAGAAATAAAACAAATCAGGAAAAAGTACTTAATACTACAATTCCTATACCATAATTCTATTGGCAAGCTGTAAGCAAAGTCTAGCAATTACCTTCTTCAGCACGTGAATTGAATCCTTAAAGGAAAATCCAAATCCTCAATTAATCAGGAAGTGGCCAATATCCAAAAATGGATTCCTCGTTGCACCTGTAGATAAGTATATTAATTATAATCCCAGACTCAATGTTTTGACTCAGAAACTTACAGGAACAGTCTCTGTAGCTAACTCCTCTGCATAATTACATTCATGGTGGTTGTCATCGTTAGGGTCCCAATTTTAGGTATCTCGCAGTATCTCAATAGGTTAGGATGGCAACCAAGATTGCCTTCAGCAAATTAAACATACCTATTGGAAAAAGCAACAACAAAAAGTTTCTTTTAATCATACAGACAGGGTAAAATAATGATTATCGTCATGCACCCAGACGCATGGATGGTATGGCAGCGGTATTGGTGGAGGGGCCATTAGATGTTCCAGCACGTGTACTGCTATCCTTTGGGTGCCGGTCTAGTCTTTTCTGCGTTTTCGCTTGCAATCGCCAACAGCTGGAAAGTATTTACTTCTGGCTTTCCGGACGGTCGGTGCGTTGCAACGTCTAAGCCCCTCCTCACTACTTTGTTGCTCTACGCTGTGTATCTTCTCTTCTCCCTGTGCAGTATTCTGTCTCTCCCTCTTGTTTACCTTTTCTATGCTTTCCGCCCTTTAGCGGAACCGGACCCTCGATCTACCTTTTCAGGGCATCATTCCTCTTCCCTCTTTCTCCACGAATTTTCGCACGCTTACGCGTTACTTCCCTAGGAATCATTGCTCGCTTCCTTCCTCTTACCTGGATTCCCTTTTCCTTCAGCCCTCCCATGAGTGCTGTCTGAGTGGCTTCCTTCTGCATCTTCCGGACATCATTCCAACTGCCTACTCCATTCACGCGGACGTGCCTGCCATCCATTCAAGAAGGTTTTTTTTACGCCTGTGGCTTTTTCCCCTATTGCCTGTCTTTGGTGAAGGGGCCGCAGTGGCCACAGTTTACTGGTGGCCGCTGTGGCTTCTCACCGCGGAAGGTCCACCACGTCATTCGCCTGTGTCTACTGAGAGTCCTCCAGGTACGCAACGGATTCAAGCTCTACAGGTGAGGAGTCAGAGGAGGGAAGAGGGTCGGACGATTTGGACACGAGCTGTGACAATTATTCTCCGTTTACACTAAAATCCCCAAAACACAAAACTCACAAAATGTGGCTACTTACCCTAACAGGCTTCAATGTAAAAAATCACCTTGGGCAGAGGCTCCAGAATTGTACACAGCTCACAAGTGGCTGGTATGTGTAATGTATGGCTTTCTATCCCATGGAATGCCAAGCGGTTATGCATAAAAGTGGGACAAAAGGTGGAAAAACATGCCGTCAACCACTCTCTTATTGTTTCGAATACGAGATTTCTATTAACTTGTTGTGCGGCCCGTTCTTACTAATGATTCTTACCTGTTAGTGCAGAATATCCCACAATTGCAAAAGGCAGGATTCCTAGACCATTGTCCTACAGTGCTTAATCTAAATACTAGTATTTACTCGGTCAGTGCAGCGCGGCGCTTGCAACCTCTACTGGAATGGCGCCATGATGAGTGTACTTAGTCAAAGCGGCTCAGTCCTTTCACTGTTTCTACCCTTATAGGGTCTCAAAAGCACGATATCTACCGAAAAACACTGAACAAGGACTAGTTCAGTCTCATTTAACACCAGACCAAAATCGCAACAAATTCAATAGTTTAGGGGAACAATTGTGGATGACGGACCTCGACTAGATCTTCTATAAAGTGCCCTGAATGTAAATCAAGAGGGGTGTGCATTATATTAATAAAAGGTAACCCGGTCTTATTCAGTGTTTACATGCTGTTACCCGACAAAAAAGTGGTTAATTGCTGTGAACATTAAGAAAGGACTAGTGATCTCCGAAATGGTATATATTTCTCTTCATTTTGTCCCTCAAACTTTCATGTGCATGTACCGTGGTCCTACTGCATGTTTGGTGTGGCAGACCATCTTGTGAATTTCACTGAATATATTTAATTCCATAGTATATTTTTCATTTTGTTAAGACCCTTTGAACCTACTGCACTGTGTGGTTTTGGGGGTGCAAATGTTTTTGTGCATTTTGTGGTTTATCTTTAAACCTATATGTTCCTCTGCATCTACAGCACATGTATGACTATATCAATATTTTTTGCTCCAAAGGTGAATATCCATGTTTGGATAATCCGATTTTCATCATCATCAAGGTTTATTTCAGAAATTGATAAAATTCCATAATTACACAAATACATCTTTTCAGATAATGCAGAGATAAAATATACCAGATGAAAAGATTAAAACAGCTCATACACACATGCAATAAACCAGTAAAAACGGAAAGAAGAAAAATCAAGCACCCTAGCAAAGATAGCTATGCATTCATTAAGGGTTTCCTCTTATACAAGGCTTGCCTCAAAAATGATAGAAGTGCCGAGCCTACTCTAGGGGAATCAGCCCACAAAAGATCAAAGCAGGTCTAAACATTGATTTGCGATATCACACCCCCATATAGCTGTAATAGCTTTGAGGGGGTTGGGGGCAGTTAAAGGGTGCTCTGGTAATCAAGATTCTCTGAGAAGTATTGTAGTCCATAATAGATATTTTTGGGTACCAAGAGCAGTTATAATCACATGCCCCCTGTTAAATCGGGTCAATAACTCCTGATATTCCCTTTTCTTCGGCCTTTGAGATATTACTCTTGTTTGTAGATCCTTTACCACCCCTGATGTTAGAATCTCTGGTGCGTTGAAATATGCGGCAGCATTAAATGCCACAGCTCTGACTTCATAATCAACAGCCAAGGTATCCTAACATTAGGGTATTTCAGAATTAAAAACCTAATTAGGTTGTGCGTCAATCCATCCTTATCATTGCTCCATAGACAGTCAGTGAGATAAGGGCTGTACAGACATGCTATCACTGATACATTCACTACCTAATTCTAGATGACTCCATAGTTAAAGGCTGAACGAGAAAGACCCAAAACTTGTTTAAAGAAATCTTTTCAACTATCTGGAGCGAGGCTACATTCTTGTACCCCCACATCTCCATGCCATACATTGCAGCCGATACTGTTGTTTACCTTTAAAACCATATCTGCTGGTTTAGCTTTGAACTATGCCAGACATTCAGCTATCCCACCCAGAGCTTGCTTGAACTTACTAGCTTGTTTCTTGACATGTAATTCTGTGGAGAAATTTGTTGAAAAGCTATTCCCTAGATATTAAAATTCACTGACCTTGGGGTTGATTGTGCCATTACTACGCATGGGTGAGAATTTTGGCGTGTGTCTTCCTTTATGACAGACCATGACTGCTGATTTCTGGGTGTTTACCTTCAAGTCCAGTCCATCTTGTCCGTAAACAGTGTAATCAAGGATGAGTTTATGAAGTGCTCATGGATTCGGTTGCCAGACATTTCGTCGAAAAAAATTGGTCGACCAGACAAATGGTCGAACCAATTTGGTCGAAAACCAAATGGTCGAAATTTTTTTTTTTTTTATTTTAACCCTTTTTTTTTTTTTTTTGGGGGGGTCCCCCCAACCCCCTTTTTTTCTCTAAAAACCCCTTTTTTAACTAAACGAAAACCCGCAAAATAAATATATAAATAAAAAAAAAAATTCGACCATTTGGTTTTCGACCAAATTGCGTAGACCAAATTGCAGTCGACCAGTTTTTTTTCGACGAGTTGACTGGACACCCATGGATTCCATGCAATTAAATCAGTGTCATCCACGTACACCAACAACGGCATCACTCTGATTCCCATCCTTGCTATATCAGATGTTAAGTTTAACAAACAATCGCAGAGACCATGTATGTAAAGACCAAAGAGTAGGGGTGCCAGGGTGCAGCCGTGGCACACACCCATCTTTACAGGAAAAAAATCTGTTGAATGCCAATTTTCCCACTCCTTACACAAGCATGATTCGAATGGTGAAGCCTGATTAACAGATTAACTATCCCCCTCGGGCAATCCCTGGACCAGACCACCCGGCACTGCTTGCCCCAATTAACTTTGTCGAAGGCGGTGCTCAGGTAAATGAAAGCCAAGTAGATTGTCTCCCCTTGAATATTTAAGGAGTGGGCCACTAAGGTTTAAGGAGTGCTCTGAGGTGTCCAGACCTGATCTAAATCCCAGCTCGATGGGGGACAGAATATTGTTCTGCACCGTCCAAGTTTCCAACCTAGCAAATTTAGCCTGGCAGGTCCCTCTGTCTTTTCTTATAGATGGGGGGAGTCAGGGCAAATGCCCATTAGATGTTATCTCACCTCTAGCGCTGATTGCATTGATCCCAGTTAGAATGGGTGCCCACAGATCTATCTCAAACAGAAAAAGTGCAGCTGGCACCCTTTCAAATTCTGACATTTTATTGCTAGGGATATTACATCCACTGTAAAGAGAAGCACTGTACCCATGTCTGCCCTAATGACTGATACATCATATGAGGTTCCGATACTAGAGGGGAGTCGGGAGAACTACAAGGGACTCCCAAACTACGAAGACGGGAGAGGTGCTCTAACTAAGCTTGGTCCGAAACCATAGTTTCCAAGCCTTGGGACTTATATTGGTAGAATAGTCCATGGTTTACAATTTGCCCAAATAACTTGTAATTTGTTTTTTGAGAGGCCGTCACCAGGTTGGACCAAGCTGACCCCTCTATCTCCTCTTTCTTGTTGGCTATAGTTTTCTTCCAATATGCCCTTGCACCTGTGATTTCACCTCTAGAAGAGGAAGGGCCCTTTAAAGTTATTAACAACCTAGATTTTGCCTTTGTACAAGCTGAGTTCAACCAACCCGGATGATCAATCTTTTTCCAACTACTGCTAGCGATAGTGAAGAGGTTTGAAATATTAGACATGAGAGTAGAAAACCCAGCTAGGTTGTCACTCTGATCACACGACCCCTCTAAGAGAGTATCGATCATTTGACGATTTGTTAATATTATTTCCCTTATTATTTCCCCCTGATCAATCGAGTGCCATTTCAGCCTTCCCATTTGGTTATTCACTGAAACATCAGACAAGAGCAGAGTATGGGATGGCAAATGCCTTAATGTTTCTTTTTGTTCTAGTACAATCAAAAAATATTCCCTAACTATATCCCAGGCAATGTAAAAATCCAGCACATGATTCCAAGATTTCACAGGAACACAAAATAATCTATACTAGAACAGCCTTGGGCCGAAGTGAAAGTCACCTTGCCAGTATATCTTTAGGGAACCGGCCATTAACTGTTTGCACCCAATCATGCAGGTTCTGCAGTAGACTTAACCCCTCTGCACATATTTGCACAACATGATTGGTTAGGTATCTTCACCAGACTATCTTCTGTTTCATTAAAAAGAGCATTATCCGGCCCCTCACACATTTTCACATTAAAATTCCCACCTAAATTAAGTACCAAATCCTGCATACCCATCATAAGTAACAAACTGTCCACCACGCTAGCCAAACCTAGCATACATCCATTAGCGTTTTGTTCCTGAGGACTATTGTAAACATTCACCAGTAAGGTGTAATTTGCCTGGCCCATCGTTATCATAACCACTTGGAGAAAGGAGTTAGAAACCTCCAAAGTAATCAGTTCTCTAGAGTGAGTAGATTCGACCAATATGGCCATTCCACCGTAACAACGGTCCCATGCATTTTTCTGTGTTGGTATACAATGTGCACCAAAGCCATCCAATATCAACGCCTCCAAAGACCACGTTTCCTGGAGCAAGATAACATCATCCTTCTCCAGGAAAAGCAGTACATCAGGCCTGGCCAGCCTCGTTTTGACCCCGCCAAATTCAATGTAATAAATACCAAAGACTGGGCCATAAAAGTGTCAGCAAGAGATATGGGACTAGAGTTTATGTCATGCGCCCTACTGAGCATGGATTGATCATTGGAAGGTAATAAAACCAAATCAGAAATCACTTGTAGGCAGACTCTGTGACAGTCAGCCGATGGCATCCATCTCATTAAGACACTCAAAGTGGTTCCTAAGTGGTAAGAAACAACCATGCCTAGAGCATTCCTACCGAGCCAGGGGTCTGTAATCACTTTTCCTTCAAAATCATATTCAACTGCTTCACATGAACAATTCTGTGCACTTTCTGGGACATACAAACGGGGGACCACGGAATGTGGGCCAAATCCCCACTGCCAGTATTTGTGCCTTCAGCCATATAAAAAAAGTTCAAGGGTACAAGCCAGACACTTATTCTGTGCTAATGTTGCCCTAGGTTAGAATTCACCACATACTCTGTGATTCTTAGATTTGAAAATTTCACCACGATGCAATCGCCATCAAAAGCTTTATTTGACATGCTTAGCCAGGACACCTTCCTAGCCATAACACTGTGCTCTGGATTAACTGCCCTCTGATTAATATTGGTGCTTATTTTATGGGCTACTTTACTGATCAAGGACTTACAGTCTTCAAATGAGTCCTCAATTAGTGGGGGGGTGCGTTAACTATAAATGCAACCAGGAGCTGGGCTTCTGGAGGGAATTGCAGTGTATCTACATTAGTTCTCATGTTCATTTTGATAACTGGAGAAATCTGGTACCAATCCCTGGCCTGAACAGTTACAGGACGTTTATGAACATCCACTCGAATAGCCACTTTCACCTTAGTAGGCAGCACTTCCCCGCCAGGTACTTCTCCTGATGACACACTCTCCACTTTCGTATTGCTATGATTGCCCACCACTTCTGTATGTGTATAACTCTGATAACTATACACTTTTAAAAAGAGGTCTTTCTTGAAGGTACTCATAAAATCTTCCAAAATGGATAAAGTATTACAAATATTCAATTTGAAGTTAACCATAAAATCTGTCAGGGACGGCACTTTAGACATAAGACCTTTATAGTCCAATTCAGGGTGGATCCTTGCTGCACATTCTCTCTGCATATACAGTCAAGCAAGGGCCTGAGGAGCGGGAGGTGCAAAGAGGCAAGCTAAGCATGGAATTATTGTTTCCCAGATTAGAAACATAAAGACTGTTATTTGGGGCCCTAGTGGTAACTGATGCCTCTGGGCTGTTGCCCAAATTCTGGGTTCCCACACCAGGACCCTCCACATTTCCCTCTGCAAAGGGGTGCAATTGTACTCACCCCTCCACCAAAAACAGGCTAATAGTAGTGGAGATAAATTGTTCGATGGCCTTTATCTTTTCTTCCAGCTGGCTGGCTACTAGCTTCAAATAGGTGTCCAGGGAGAGTTGTGACTTTTCCTCTTTCTTGCCCATCCTTTTCTTTGGTTTATTGCTGGACTTTTCCCCAAGTGGGGAAAGGGTACTTTGGGTGGCTTTCCTTTAAACCATTCTCAGGCCAATCCCTCCTACCACAGTGCAAGTAATAAATCGTTGTCACAGATCATTTGAAATAAGCACCAACCACAGTAACTCGGATGATGGTTTGAAGTAGAGACCAGCCTCTGCCTTGTTGGCCCTCCTTTCCTGCAGCCCCAAGGCCTCAGGACCTCAGTGATGCCCTTATTGCGGCTTGCTTATGGCTGACTTGCTATTAGTTTAATTATTTTAAAGCAATCCCTCTATTTATCACAGATCATATTGATTGATTGATTGATTGTTTATTTATTAGGCACTTATACAAAAGTGTTTCAAAGCGCAAGCATGCATGGGAGAAGAGGACATAAGGAAGACAAGGCAAATGATCTAACTAGGCGTGGTACATTCAGATCATGCAGGTGCACCGAACAGGAAGTGTGAGGGAGGGGCGAGGTAGGGACCAAGTGTGCCGAGTCCTGTCAGAACATGGGTTAAGTGCAGAGTGATGCCATTCTCATGGGTCGTAACCGAAGTACAGTGATGCTGCGGCAAGTGCAAGGCCTGGCTGTAAGTGCAGGAGACTGGCGACGAAAGTTTGGGACCTGTGAGACTCTGAAGGTACACCAGGCAGCCAGTCAGCGAAACTGAGCAGAAGTAGAGCAGCGGGAGCGAGAGAGCAGAAAGAGGTGGTTAATAGGGGAGATGGAGAGAGAAGGAGGAGGCGAAGAGGAAAGTCTTCATCAGTTTCCGGATCTTAAGGAGATCTGGCTCAAGACTGAGAGAAGCAGGGAGGCTGTTCCAGAGGGAGGCACATGCAGTGAATAAAGATCTCCCCCCAAGTCTCTGCTTGGAGAAGCGGCTCACTCGCAGAGAGTTGGAGGATGACGAGCTGAGGGCTCGTGAAGGAGAGTATTTAGGAAGAGAGCTTTGCAGATAGAGTGGGCCCATGCCCCAGCACACCTTGTGGACAATACAAAGTGTCTTTAACTTAATCCTTGCAGCCATGTGGAGCCAGTGAAGGGATTTCAGCACCAGAGAGATACAGTCCCTGGGCTAGAGGCAAAGGATAAGTCTTGCGGTTCTGTTCTGGATGAGTTGAAGAGGACGGAGAGAAGAAGAAGGAAGGTTGAGAAAGAGGCTGTTGCAGTACTCCAGGGTTCTGGAGACAGTGAGCCTCTGGGAGAAAATGAGAAATGGTAGAATACCCCTGAGAAGGTGCAGTTGGTAGTGGGACTTTTTAGAAACGTCTGCGATGTGAGACGAGAAGGAGAGAGTGGAGTTGAAGATGACCCCCAGATATTTTGCCTCGTTGTTAGGTGGAGGCGCAGGGCCAAGGGAGGCCAGCCAGAGAGAAAGAGGGAATGCAGGAGCAGGGGTCACTATGAAAACAATCTCTGTCTTGCTGGCATTGAGGCAGAGGTAGTTTGCAGCACACCACAACTGAATTGCTGACAGACAGTCAGGTATGAGTGAGGAAGAGGCTGAGGGTAGCCTGAAGGAGAGCTGCGTGCATTCCACGTAACACTGAAGGTTTTTGGTGAAAGTGGCTATCGTATGGCC
This sequence comes from Ambystoma mexicanum, assembly GCF_040938575.1. Taxonomy (NCBI): domain Eukaryota; kingdom Metazoa; phylum Chordata; class Amphibia; order Caudata; family Ambystomatidae; genus Ambystoma; species Ambystoma mexicanum. The sequence goes on from NC_090929.1 coordinate 913,030,285, forward strand.
TGGGGGGCATGTACCAATGGAAAAACCAGGGGGATAGGTTAGATCCCTGGAGGACACTGCATGTGGAGAGAGTGATAGAGGAAAGGCCCCCAATTCCACCTGGGATGGGCAGTCAGAGAGAAAGGAGGTTAGCCATGCCAAGGCCTGATCAGTAATGCCCAGGGTATCACAGAGACATGTGATCAGGATGTTTTGGTTTACCGTATCAAAGGCAGAGGAGAGGTTGAGTAGAATGAGGACAGAGGGAGAGTTAGAATCAAGATTTGAGAGCAGATCTTCGGGGGTGTTCAGAAGAGAAGTTTCCGTGCCTCTGGATGCTCTAAAGCCAGACTGGTGATCATAGAAGCAACCAACAGATTCAGTGTGGAGGGTAAGCTGAGAAATAGCCAACTTCTCCAGCAGTTTGCCCAGGAAAGGAGTGATAGAGATCGGGTGATAGTTTGCCAGAATGGATGGGTCAGCTGAAGTTTTTTTGAGGAGAGGGTGCGCAAGAGCAGTGGGGAAAACTCTAGTGGTGAAGGAGAGGTTACAGAGGTCGGCCAAGGCTGGTGCAAGAGAGTCAATGTTGTCCTTGATGGTTTTGAAGGGACAGGAGACTACCTGTTTGGAGGAGGCTTTCAGGTTTCAGAGCTGCTCAGAGCACGGAAACAGCTATGCTGGATCTCCAGAATCATATGTTGGGTCTTATGGACAAGGGGAAATGGGGATGTTGATGTTACTAGATCTCAGTGCGGCCTTCGACCTAGTGGACCACGAATTGCTGGTCAGAGCACTTCGAGACAATGTGGGCTGTTCGGATCTGGCTTTGAAGTGGCTTGTATCTTTTCTTACCAACCGCCAAGCCAGAGTTCACTGGGGTGACAACTTTTCAGACCCAACCCAAATTCTCTTTGGTGTGCCACAGGGCGTGAGTCCTTCACCCATGCTCTTCAACCTGTACATGTGTGCACTGTGTGACTTACTGACAGAACTCAGAGTTTTTTTCTCCAACTACGCAGATGACACGCAGCTTATAATAGAGTTAGAGGGATTACATCAGAAAGACAGTGAGAAATTAGGCCTAATATACAGTAAAATTGACGAATGGATGCAATCCAACTGGATGTGCCTCAATGACTCAAAGACAGAACTGATGCTATTTGGCTCCAGCCGCCAACTGGACAAATTGGGCGGGGAATACAAAACATTTCAGATTAAAAAGGCCACCATAACAGTTTCCACCCAAGTGAAGACGCTAGGCATGATGATAAACTCCTCGGTTAATTCAGAGGCCCAGGCCAATTTCCTACGTAAGAATACTGCCTATTACCTGCGATTAATGAGGGCCATTAGCTCCTTTTTGAATGATTATAACATGGCCACCATTGCCAGTGCAGTAGTTCTATCTAGGTTAGATTATGGCAATGCCCTATTGATAGGGGGAAGTGCCAAAAACCTACATACGTGCCAAGTCATACAAAATGACGCTGTCAGGATTGTAAAACAACTGGCGAGAAGAGACCATGTCAATACAGCCAGAGAGTCTCTCCACTGGCTCAGAGTCAAAGACAGGATCGAATTTAAAGCTCTTACCTTGGTGCACAAATGCCTTTTCGGCAAAGCGCCCTATTATTTGAAGAAAAATTTCGAATTTTACTCACCAAAGAGACAGCTTCGCTCAGCAGGAAAAAACCTACTAGTTGAACAGAAGCACAGGCTCAAATCAGGTATGGGCAGATCATTCACAGTAAAGGCAGCACAGATGTGGAATGCCCTTCCGCTAGCACTGAGAAGCCAAGAAAACCACCTCCAATTTCGAAAACTCACCTTTTCAAATAGCTTCCCCTGTTACCCTCCGGGCCAGTGATTATTATGTCCATCTAGCTCTGTACGTGTTTTGTGTCACAGTGCCCTGATGCCTGCGGGCTTTCGGTGCTATAGAAGCATGCAAATAAATAAAATAAATAGACCGGACTTGTCTGGTGACCTCCTCAGGTGTGACAGTTGGGAGAGAGAAGAGAGGAGAAGTGGAGTGGTGGGGGTAGCCAAGGGAGGTACAAGAGGTGTTGGTGTATGTATTTGAAGTGAAGTGTGTAGCCAGGGCCGAGCAAAGGGCCTGGGTAGGTGCAATGGTGGAGGAGGCTGCGGCAGGATTGGCTAGTACCTTTCAGACTTTGAAAAGTTCATCTGTGTTATTGGATGCCACAGAGATGCAGGCATGAGTAAAGACTCTTTTCTTGGAGCGGATGCAGAGTCTATACTGCCTTTGAAGGAGGAAGCGGTAGGCCAGTTTGTCAGAGGGTGCACCAGAGGAATTCCATTTCCATTCGGCTGCCCTGCACTTGCATTTAAGGGCAGCCAGTTCGGAGTCGTACCAAGAGTTGCACTTTTTGGTAGGCTTCAGTCGTACCCTCATGACAAGGGCAATGATATAAAGAGTGTTGAAAACAGAGATATTAAAGTTAGAGAGGGCAGTGTCAGGGTGGGAGTCAGCCACAGGAGTAGAAGGAGCAGAGTAGGTAGAGGCAATGGCAGCAACTGACATTCTTTTCATTGGTCGGATGACATTGTAAACGGGAGGCAGTGCTGGGCTTGCCGATGCAAGAGGCGAAGAGAGCTTCAGGTGAGAAGAGAGTGATCAGTCCAGGAGAGAGAAGTAGTGAGAGGTATAGATAGAGGGATGTCAGTTGGGATGAGAGCATCCAAGGTGTGGCAAGCGGTGTGCGTTGGGCCAGAAGGTAAGATGGAAAGAGAGAGAGAGTCGCAAAGATTTCGGAAAGGTCCTGAGGAGTCAGGTGAGTCGAGATGGATGTTGAGATCACCCAGTAGGAGGAGTTGAGAAGAGGAGGAAAGGAGAGAGGAGGCCAGGTTAGCCCATTTCGAAAGGAAGAGTTTAAAAAATGTGCCTATACTAAACAAAGTATATAAAATGTATGCAAAATGTAGAAGGGCAGAATTTAAATGTCCTTTAAAAATGTCCTTTAAGATTTCTTTTGCGTCCTTTATGCAAGCAGATTGACATAAATTTCAGCTAGATACTATCAAATGTTGTCCAAGAGCCCAAATTATGTTTAAAAGCTGCTCTGAACCAAGAATACTTTATTAGAAAATATCCAGCACAAAGAGAAACGTGTCAAAAGCACTTTAGGCCCACTGCAGACTGCAACCAGACAGGAAGGAGGAAGCAGGAAACCAACCAATAAAAGGATGCGTTTGATCAGTCAGTGAGATAATTAGACATAGCAAAAGAGTAGCAGAGTGCCTTATCGATCCTTGTTGATTCCTTATTAATTCCTCCACTCGGTACCTCTAATCAGTGCCTGCACAGCTTCACAGCTGAACACGGGGCTTGTCCCAGCTCGGCAGGTGATCATCAAAGAGCAATCAACCCTCAGTCCTCCGTCCTCCGTCCTCCACTCACATCCACACAACCTCTGACTTGGTGAGGTCCAGACAAAGGTAAAATAGACAGAGGTCAAGCAAAAGCCCACTACTAGAGCACCACCAGAGAGGTACAGACAATAAGCCAAATTCAGCGCAGAGCATGGATGAGACACAGTGTCAAGAAAATGCCAAGAGGCAATCAAAGGCAGTCAAAGTACTGTGCAATTGGACAAGTAGATGAGTGGCTCAGTAGGAAGAGCATGAACAGGCCACTGCCGACTCTGCTGCCGGCCCCGCTCCGCTGCGATTAAGGAACAAGGGTTTATGCACTGTGACACACGTCAGCTGCTCCTCCCATCCCGCTGCCGGCCCCGCCTCGCTCCGTCCGATTTCAAATAATTCTGAGATACTTACCACTTAAGGAGTGTAGCAAAATTCTCAAAAATCAAAATTTACAATGTTGAGATATTGTGCTCTAAATAATGCATTTTCCAGACTTTATAGACAGCCCTACCAATTAACAGCTTTTTCCAACAATGTTTTTCAACATGAAATCATTTATGAAATGTCGCGAAATTGTCAGACGTGTTTGGATTTGGTCAAATCAGTGGCCTGACAAATTTGGTAAACCTTTATGGATGGGAATACCTTTTAACCCGTTTACATATTTTTATGAAATTTACCAAAGATGTTTTCTGCCTCGGCCCCCCCACCCCCCAAATTGAAAAGTTTGGTGGAAATTTGAAAAATAATTTAAAATGTACAAAACATTGAAAAAAGGGGGGGGGTTAAACTTTTTGGATTCGTTTTCCCATAGGGGCATTGGCCAGCCATTTAACAGGAGCACAGCCTAAACCACTGGACAGATTTGCTTCAAATTTGAAATAGGTTTGTCACAAAGCAGTTCAGATGTACATTTTTGTGGTATGGTACCAACACTTCCTGTAACATAGCATAATATAACATAGTTTAAAATATTTACAGACGGCAGGGTACCCCTGGTGCCAATATCGTTTATATATCTCCCTAGGTGCATTCAGCAAGTGAGGCTCTTCAGAAATGCAAACTGCCATTTAATTTTACTGATGTGAGGTATTCTGTGAGAATGGAGAACATATAAAAGCATGCTGGGAGGGATTTAAGGGGATGTTTGCCTTCAGGGTTGAAGTGGAGACGGAAAGGGAGGAGCAATTGATTAGTTTGAGAGTTTGAGGTGGGCTAGAGAATCCTATTAATTTCCTTTCATTTTGAACCTTCACATGCAAAGTTATATGCTCTCGATCTGTTCACGAGAAAGATGAGGTTTCTGAGAGAAATCATCACAATATTGTAAGTGCGTCACAGGATGACCGTGTGGTTACAATTATCATCATCATTTATTGCGGCATAAACCATAAAAGTTACACATACAATAAATACATTTGATAATTGTAAAAAGCATTTTCACACAATTAGTAAAATCAATTGCCCAATAATATGGCGTGCAATACCTGATACATACAAAAATGAAAAGCACGTCCCTAAGCATGGAATGGTGGTGTTACATGCATTGGTTAATCTGGAATCAGTTTAAAAGAATAGCCAAATTGATTGCTATCTCATAAGCAACAGTTTGGATCAACAAGAGCAAGAGCATTCCTCATTGTGGTCCTTCTCAGCCAAGCCCTATACACATTTGGCAACAAAGAAAAGCGCGCCCAAATTATTCGAACCTTTACAGAAAGACATTGCTACCTCCACTTGTCTGATACCAGCCTGTTTAAGCAAAGGGACTAGATATTTCACTCTGTAGTCGTTATAACCCTTGCAACATATCATAAAGCGGATAATGGACTCCTCTAACTCTCCACAGATTGTAGGAAAGCGCCCACTTTCAAACTATTAATGCAGAACTCGACGAATGTGCATGTGCATGGCGGGGTTGGAAAAAGTCCAAATAAGATTTGTACCCAATATCGCCCTTTGAGTTTAGGTAAATTCGACCAGTACTGAGTCTTTCACAAGCTACTATTGACGAATGCCAGGAAAAATGGATATTAGACGGTGCAGAGGACACATTGGCTTCACGTTGATTTGGGGAGACAAAAAAGTAGGAAATAGGTACATTTAAAGTTAGGGGGGCCCTATGAAAAATATGATATTCAATTCGATGTCATCAGTGATGTCATCTCATTGTGATTTAGTTTCCACTGCTGTCATTGATGATGTAAAATGTGATATCATACATGGTTTCATCTGCGATATTATCAGTGATGCCATTGACATTGATATTTTATTTGTATCGCGCTCGTACACAAGTGTTTCAGAGCGCGACGAGGCAAGGGAGGGGAACAAGGGAGAACAAAACAAAGATCTTACTAGACCCAGTGACATTGAGAATGCGCAAGTGCATGGGAGAGGGAAAGGGGAAAGTGCATGGGGGGAGTAGTGGAAAGTGCTGAGCAAAGGAATTCAAATAAATAATAAAAAATAAATAATAAAAAGCAACAAACAGTCGTAGTGCAGCCAACAGGTGGCAAGTGCAAGGCAACAGACAGGGTGTGTCTGATAAGTGCAGAAAAAAAGGGGGGGCTGTAGGGTTACAGAAAAGGTATGGGTGCGTGGCAGGGTGAGCAGGTACCTGGGCACGGAAGTCAGAGGGTAACCAGGTGCATGATGCCGAGACAGAACAGATCCGCAGGCGAGAGGAGGAGCGAAGGCAGAAGCAAAGACGAAGGTCTTGAGGTGCTTCCGGTACCGGAGATGGTTCGAGTGGCAGGGAGGCTGTTCCAGAGGGAGGAAGACAGAGATCTACCCTCAGCTCGTTTTTTTGAAAAAATGACTGACTCTGAGGGAGTCGGAGGTGGAGGAGGTGGAGGAGCGAAGAGTTCGGGAAGAGGGACAGCTGAAGGTATTTTGGACCCAGGCCGCAGAAAGCCTTGTGGACAATGCAAAGGGTCTTGAATTTAATCCTTGCAGCCACTGGGAGCCAGTGGAGAGATTTCAGGGCTGGAGAGATACGATCTCAGGGCTTGAGGCCAAGGACAAATGCAGAATACCTCTGAGGAGGTGCAGTAGGAATTTTGACTTTTTAGAGACATCAGAGATGTGAGCAGAGAAGGAAGGTGTGGATTTAAAGATGACCCCGAGGTTCTTAGCCTAGCAGGTGGGGAAAGGAGAAGGGCCAAGGGAGGCTGGCCAGAGAGCGTCAGGAAAGGAGGGTGAGGTGTGCCGATGAGAATCTCCGTCTTGCTGGAATTCAGGCAGAGATCGTTGGCGGCACACCAATCCTGAATCGCAAATAGGCAATCAGAGATGAGAGAAGGAGAAGAGGTGGCCAAGGGAAGCCTGAAAATTAGTTGAGTGTCATCAGCATAGCACTGAAAAAAGGAGAAGAAAATGACAATGCGGTGGGCGAGAGTTGCCAGATATTGGTTGAAAAGCCAGGGTGAGAGGTTAGACCCCTGCGTTACACTGCAGGTAGAAAGAAAGATAGATGAAAGGAAGGACCCAAGTTAGACCTGGGAGGGTCACTCAGAGAGGAAAGAGGTCAGCCAGGCCAAAGCCTGATCAGTGATACCCAGGTTGTCACGGAGACTGTTGAGTAGGATGGTATGGATGACCGTGTCGAAGGCAGAAGAGAGATTGCATAGGATGAGGACAGAGGGGATGTTAGAATCAAGGTTGGAGAGCAGATCTTCACGGATGTTCAGGAGAGCAGTTTCTGTGCTTCTGGCAGCTCTGAAGCTAGAATGATGGTCGTGGAGACAACCAACAGAATCAGAGTGAAGGTTAAGCTGCGAGATGGCCAGCTTTTCCAGGAGTTTGCTCAGAAAAGGAGTCATGGAGATTGGGTGATAGTTAGCCATGCAAGAAGGGTCCGCTGTGGGTTTTCGGAGAAGATGGTGCGCAAGAGAGTGCTTCAGAGGGGAGGTGAAGGTTCCTGGGGTGAAGGAGAGGTTGCAGAAATTAGCCAGGACAGGAGCAAGGTTGTCAATGTGGTCCTATATGGTTTTGGAGGAACAGGGAGGAACTTGTTTTGACAAGACGCTCATAGATCAGACTTGTCTAGAGACCTCATCAGGGGAGAAAAGAGGAAAGGGTGAGAAAGAGCATTGGGGGGTGGCTGTAGGAGGGCCAGAGTTTACAGAAGGAGAGGGGAGAAGAGGGGGAGGGGACGAGAGGGAGGAGAGGTCTTCCTGTGTTTTTAGATGAAGTGAGAGGCAGGGGCTGTGCAAAGGGCCTGGGAGGCGACACGAGAGGTAGAGATTGCAGCAGTGTTGGCCAGCACCTTGCAGATTTTAAATATTTAGATGCCGCAGAGACACAGGCTTCAATGTGGGCTCTCTTCTTAGTGTGGACAGAGAGTCGTTATTGCCTTTGGACCAGGCCACAGGCCAGTTTGTCAGAAGATTAACAAGAACCCTTCCATTTCCTCTCGGCCATCCTACACTTATGTTTAAGTGTAGCTAGGTCAGAGTAATACTAGAATTACACTTGGCTTTGGGCTTCAAGCGGATCCCCATGACAGGGGCAAGAGCTTCAAGAGTATGGGAAATAGAAGAGTAGAGCATAGACAGGGCTGTGTCAGGATGTGAGTCAGCTAGAGGTGGAGGGGGAAAGCCTCAACTGACACACGCTTCATGGGCTGGAGTTCTGAGAAGGTAGGTGGCAGTGTTGGAGTAGGCTTGGCCTGGGGGGAAGAGAGGGAGAGATGAGAAGAGAGGAGGGAGTGATCACTCCAAGAGAGAGGAGTGGTCTGAGGGATGGCGAGGGGGAGGTCAGAGGAGATCAAGACATCAATTATGTGCCCTGCAGATTGAGTCGGGCCAGAGGGGAGGATACAAAGGAAGGGGGAATCACAGAGGTCCCGGGAGAGTACAGAGGAGGAACAATGAGAGTCTAGATGGATATTGAGGTCACCAAGAAGGAGAAGTTGAGTGGTTGAGGCCAGGAGGGAGGAGGAGAGGTCCTCCTACTCAGAGAGAAATTAGGTAATCTGACCAGGAGGATGGTAGATAGTAGCTACAGTAAGAGAGTGGCTAGGAGAGAGAGAAAGGCTGCAGACAAGGCATTTCGAAAGAGGAGTATGTCTGCGTGGGAATGATAGTGGCAGAAATCCACTCAGGAAAAATCAGGGCTACACCCCCCTCCAGACCGGGTGGATCTTTGTGTGGAGAGGATCTTGTAGTCATCAGGGAGGAGAGTGTCAAATCTCGTGACAGAGCTGGCGTGAACCATATCTCGGTAAGACAAGGACATCGAGGTCAAGTTCCTCCAGGAGGTGGCAGATGTCAGAGGAGTGTTTGACAGCTGAGTGCGAGTTGAGAGTGGCAAGATGAAGAAGGTTACCAGCCTTAACGGCCATCCGGGGAGGGGTACAAATCAGAGATACGCCCTGCGGAGGTGAAGAAGGAGCCTGAGGTGGTGCAGAAGAGGAGGGAAGAGAGGACAATTTAGCCAGGGGGCGGGGGGCAGCAGGAGATGAAAGGAAATTGATGAGGCGAGGGAAGCGCCTATCAAAGAGGAGGAGATTGGCCTGAGGGCCTTGGACGATGACGGTGTCATTAAGGTAGACATTAATGATGACTTTAGAGGAGTCTAAGGGAGCCATGAGAACTTCCTAGCCTGTGCCACCATTAATGGGAGAGAAGGAGACAGGACAGAGCACAGAGATCATATGAAGGGCCCATAGATCTGGCGAAGGAACGACAAAGAGGATGCCAGTGAGCATCTGTGTGGAGGAAGTGCTGGAATAGGTGTAAGCGATGGGGAGACCAGGGTTGGAGGCCAAGATATCCTTTTTGAACTTCTTCCTACCAGACTTAGTGAGAAGGCAAGGATAGACAATGGAGAAGCAGTTGGAGAAGATAGGAGAAACAGAAAGCGCCATGGGTGTGACAGCAAGAAAAAGGGGGAGAAGCAAGGGGGGAAGCAGGTAAGAGTGGAATAAAGAGAACAGTGAAGTCACTGGGCCATCAAGTTACAGAGAAGCAACAATACGAGCAATTTAGCAAAATATAGAAAGAAGCCACAGGTGAACCCAATCCACTCCAGAGGGCTACATAAGGCACACCCCTACCCCAAACACTGTTTCCAAAACCATGCTGCCACTTGCCACTGTGAGCTGGGACAGGCAGCTGCTCATGCTGCACCTGGAAGTCGAGAGGCTGGCCAACCAGGGCAGGGTACAGGCAGTACAGGAGATGAGGGAGAAGGAGGGGAGCCCAAGCAAGGCATGCACCGATCCCCAGGGTTAGGTCCTCACCCTGGACTCTCACCGACAGACAGTTGGTCACCCTGTACCGCCCCAACAGGGAGACCATAACAGAGCTGCTCACCACAATACAGGATGATACAGGGAGCAGGACCAACATCCGGACAGCTGTCCCCCCACTGCTGAAGCTAGTGTCTTGTCCTACAATTCCTTGGAACTGGGACCTTCTAGCACTCTGTGGCCATGATGCACGGCATGGCACAGCCCACATTCAGTGCAGTGTTGGGCTAGGTGCTTGAAGCCCTCCTGCAGCAAGTGCAATACCACATCTCACTGCCTACCACCCCAGCCAAGGTCAATGCCATGAAGGCACAGTTCTTTGCCGTCGCCCAAATGCCAAATGTTATTGCTGCCCTGGACTGTACCCATGTTGCGCTGGTGGCCCCCCAGATCCACGAAGCAGTGTACCATAACTGCAAGCACTATCACTCCCTGGATGTGCAGGTGACCTGTGACCCCAAGCTGTACATCACCCACTGCTGTGCCCGCTACCCTGGTTCCACCCATGATGCCATGGTCCTACGGAGCAGCACACTGCCAGGATACATGGAGAGGTACAGAGGACTACGAACCTGGATAGTGGGTGAGGAGAAATGCCAGCACACATGCGCTGCAAAGTACATGTCCAAATGAGGGGGATGCAAATAACTACACAAAGCATGGCATGACAAGCAAATGCAAAATCTGTACTTGACCATCTCCCGCACCAACATCACAGAACAGGCCAGGGAGCATGCACATGTCGGACTTACTTGGATGCAGAAGCTGGCGTACACATACGGTGGCAACTATAAACACCAACATGACAGCAGGTACCACAATGCAACATGCGATAACCAAAGCAATGCTGACAAATGGCCACATCGCCTCACACACCAGCATCCCTGCCATTACCACAGCCAAGCACCCATGTGCAGTCAGCCCACAATGCCCACCCGTTAGCTCCAAGTGCTCAGGGAGGGCCCATGGGGAACCCAGAATGCTACATGCCTCGGTGGAAATACACTGCCACATGAAAGCCATCATGTCACTGCACAAGTCACGGACAGACACCTTAGGTAACATATGCTGCAAAGGAACAGGGTTCATGTGAGGCAGAAACAATGCATGACACGAGTGTCTGATGTACGCGCCAGGGAAAGTGGGTACAATTGTGCTTGTGTGCCTGAAGAGAAATGTTCTGCTACCCCCTGATGTGGACATGCCCCCCACCCCCAGAGGATGAGGATGCAGTGACTGTGGCAGAGACAAATACATGCATTGCCAGAAATTACATGAGGGATAGGAGATTGGCCCACCAGGGACTGTTCGACAATTTCTTTTGATGCTTTTACACGGCACAAGCCATGCACAACTGTGTGTCACTCACCCCTATCAATAAACAAGACAATGACATAATCAGGAATGTCCTACCACCAACTCCCCAGCACACTATCCCCCCTCCCCCTCCTCCCAACACCAACATCAAGACACGTATGGCCACTCAGGGCAATACGTGTCTTGATGTTGATTACAACTGTGGCCTCTTTCCCCCCCTGCCAGCCCCTGGTGATCTTTGGTGCAAATGGTGCTGGGACTGACCCCTTGGAGTGCCTTGCTGAGACTTCTCTGTGGTAGTCATGGAACTGGAAGGGATGGAGCCAGGCCCACGGATATGTTGGAGTGTCACCTACGTGCATTGGCAAATGGCCTCTGTGAATGCTGAGACCCATTTGGTCATCTCCCTGACCCTCTGGCCATATAATGTCTGGGCAGTGATACTGGCAGTAGTCTCTGCCCGGTTCGTGGTGAAGGCCCGCACAGTCATGCGGGTGGCCCCTTGTATGCTGTCACGTATGGCCTGCAAGTGTTCCCACTGGGTGTGCCCTATCACCTCCATCCCCATTTTTCTACACTCCATCTCCTCCAGCCTCTGCAGGACAGTGCTGCTTGGTGGTTTGTGCTCTATGGGAGGGGGCTGTGAAGGTGTTCCGGGCTGTTGTCAGGACAGACATACGAAGGTGTATCAATGTCTGGCTCAGGTGTCTGAGCATGATGGCGGCTGCGAGGGCACACAGGGGTTGGTGAATGCTGGCGACAGTGAGGGCTCTCTGGGTTTGGCAAACACTGGCAGCGGTGAGCGCACCTAAGGGTTTGAGGCTCTTCTTTATGCAGTGACACCGGGCTGGTGTCTCCCTCTGTTTCCACAGTTGCCCTTCCTGGAGGTGGGGCCTTAGCGTCAGACCCTCCAGCTGCAGGAGTGGGTGCAGTGGGCCGTGCAGTGGTTCTGGTGGGCTGTGGAGTGGTTGTGGGCCTGGCCATGCTGGGTTGCGGTGTATCACAGCGGGTGATCTGCCTTGGCGTAGCCTGTCTGCACCTTTGTGGGGTGGTGGTGGTGGTGAACCTTAAGGGCCTGGAGGCACCACTCCCAGATGGGCCTGCCCCCTTGTCCTGCTTGGATGCATCTGGTGATGCGTAAGTGCCTGTAGGGGACATAGGAAATGTTGTCAGGTATGGTTCCCCCACGTGGGTTGGGATGCAAGACACATTTACTATGGTACAGAGTGGGACCCCACACATATGGGCAGATGGCCATGGTTGGTCAGGGGTGATTGCATGTGGGCACACCATTATGGGGATGGTTGCAGCCATGAGTGTTTGACACATGACCAGTTGGTCTTTGTCCTGTGTGTGGTGAGGGCAGGGTGTCCATGCTGGGGCAGTTGATGATTGGCATGCATGCCTGTGGCCCTTCATGCCCCCACTCCCTTCCCCGGGTGGCACTCAGATTGTGGGGGCGCATGTGGTGCCTTACTCCATGGTATTGGCATGGGTCTACGGAGCACTACTGTGCAGTCAGCAGGGTTGTGCTATAGTGTACAGTGATTGGCTAGCTGAGCCCATGTCGGTGTAGGGGGGGCATGTATTTCCCTGTGTCTTGTCTGCCATGCCAACCTGGGGCAGACCAACTGGGCCTGCAACATGTTGGTGTGACTGCTGCACAGTATCATGGTTGCTCACACACCACAATCCTGCTGGCATAGGGTGCACCAGCAGGGGTGTGGTGTGCATGGCACTTGTATAGGTCACTTGCCATCCCTTCCCGCTACTGTGATGCACAGAGGTGCCCTTGGTGCTCTGCCCCATGGCTGCTGTGGAGGGTGGCTGATATGCCGCCCCCTCACTCCACCCTGTTGGCATGCCCAGCGTCTGGGTCTGCTGACATGTGTGCCTGTCCACTGGGGCATCTTATGCTAGACTGTCATTTGTGCATGCACTTGTGCAGGGGGGGGTGTCAACTCACCTTCTGCCTCCTGGCTGCTGGCACCCCCTCCGCACCTCCCAGCCCCTCTATTCCCTCCATATCCAGCACTGTGCTGCACTTTTCCTCCCAGGCGGTGAGGACCAGTGGTTCCACAGTGCATCCTCCAGTTGCCAGGGACTCAGGGCAGTGTTGGGACAGCAGTCCACACACCCTGACCCTCAGGTTGTTCCATCATGTCCGACAGTCCTCACAGTCATGGGGTACGCTGGCCACAACAGTCACTTCTTGGCTGATGGAATGCCAGATGGCTATCCTGTGCTGTGCTGATGTTTTACGTTGCCTGATGCCTTATAGCTCATCACTGTGTGCAGCAACCTCATTGGTTTCCTCAAACGATTTTCAGCCACTGTGCCTCTGATCCTCTCCTGGGACATTCTGGCTTGTTTCCAGGTCCGTATGGTTGCAGTAAGTGGAGACTTTGGATGGATTGTGTTTTTCAAAATGGCTACCGCAATATTTCCCTTTCCGGTGATGGCGCAAGTCCCAGCCCGGCGCTAATAGCGCTGGCACTAATTGCACCGGGGTCACCAGAGGTAGCGCTATTAGCGCTGATGTTTCAGCGGTAATCCTTATTTTGGTGTCATTTTCCACCGGGCGCTAATAGCGTTACTACCGGAGTCGGACATGCGTTCATGCCAGGTTGTGATGTGGTGCTAATTCCGCTGCACAACTCGGCGGTAACACTATTTCCGCTCAACGGGAATTGCCCCAGAATGCCGCCAGACTCCTAATGAGGCCCTAGACTTGAGATAAAAGCCCATGGCTTTTAATGACGCAAGTGTGAAAAAGTCTATCATTAAATGGTGGTCCAAAACATAAACAATTAGAGTCATCGTCAGTAAAGAATACAATCTTGATGGGTGACAGATTTAAATAAATATAGTTGTGTTCTAAATTCAGAATGTGGGGAAGGAACACAGCGGGTGGACAAGAGTGAGAGCGGGCGTTGATGGTGTTTGTAGGGAATGTTGATGGGGTGCCAAGGAAAAGACAACTGTAGCATCATTTACCTCTGTGGTCATATTATTATAAGTTGCCTTTTTGGAAACTTTATTGACCGGATTATTTGCAGGTAATACCCATTACGCTGAGTGTTTTTTTTCTTCCTTGTTACAGATCTTATTATGTGGCTGATGTGAGGTTATACACTCAAAGAGACAGGGACTCTGCTGTCAAAAAACCCATATTTGTATACTGGCTCTGTCCCACAATCTATTTTAGGAGATACATTGCTTTAACCTTCCCTAATACCAAAACACAGAACTAGAGAACCAACAGCACCACAATGGATAGGTGAGTGGAATGCCAACTATGACAAAGAAAAATAGGATTTAGAGTAACTGTGATTTCCAGTATCTTTTTTCTCTCTTCCTCTTCCAAGTAGTTAAAATAATGAGGATAAACACAGTGCTTGTGATGTTGCGAGAAACACACAGAAAGAAGCAACAGTCCAACAACTTCAAATACAAACATGTGATTTATTCAGAACCCCTACGTATTTGACACTTTACACTGGCACCTCTTTAACCAAAGTGGTGCTGAAAGCACAATGGCTCAGAGTTTGTAGTGCTCATCAAAAGTCACAGGAAACGTCCAAAGGCCTGCCTTACAGATATCTTCCTTTGAAGCCTCTCAGCCAAAAGCTGCGAAGTGGCCATGCCAAAAGTGGACTGACCCTGAACCAAGGGAGGAAGTGAAACCTACACCACTCTAAAATAAATTGAAATAGCAATGAGAGTCCACCTGCTCGGGGTCAGAGTGAAAGGGTGCCTACCTTTTTTTCCTGAAGATAAAGAGAAGCTCAAAGAGACATAACATATTTGTATTGTCAGACTAAATGCTAACCACCATCCACCACCTATCGAAAATCCAAGAGGCTCTCAGCTGAATGCAAAGAGGAAGTAAGGAAAAACAAGAAAAAACCGGATCCGGGTTAAGACTGAAATCCTACCCAACGTTATGCCTAAAGTCAGTGGAAGGAGGAAGGACAAGACACAAATGGAGAAACCTCTGAAAAAAGTCATGACACAGAAGAGAACCCAGCTTGCCAAATCTTCTGGAAGATGTAACAGCCACCAAAATCAGAAACTTCAATCAGTTTAGGCTGAAAGTAGGTTCCTGAAGAGGTTTAAGAGGATAACCTTAAACACTAGAGGCGGTTCTCAAGTGGGAAAAGGGGAGCAAATGTCAGGTTTTCGAAAATGAAGCCCTTAAGAATACAATAGACATGTTCTAGCAATGTCACAACAAGGTTGTAAAAGAGCCGAAGTAGTTAGCAGCTAAGGGTAGAGACACCCATCTCCAGAAGAAAACCTTCCCTCATGTGTTTAAGGGTGGATCAGGGATAACACTTTACTCTTAAAAGGCTTTCAGAAGATCACCGCAATGCAAAGGATTCCCAGTGTTTGGCATGGGATTTGTTAGAAGAATATTTTCATGATTCTTTAGCCATCAACAGCAAGCAAGCTAGGGGCAGACACGAAAGGGACAACCGATACATTGGACATGGAGCAACAGGAAGAAATAACCTCTGACCAAATGACATCTGCAGAACAAAGGGTAAGCAAAATGCTCTCTTCCAAAGAAGATCAAGCAGGATGACTTCAGCCCTTCAACCTTGTCTTTAAAAAGACTGTTACAGAAGGGTAAAGGTGGGGATGTTGATGAGAAGGTATGGTGGCCAAGGGAGAAAAAGATCAGTCTGAGGTTCAGGTACACCCTACAAAACTGATACTGGATTTGTTTTAGTTCATATCCAACACCCAGACATCTGAACTAGCTAAACACCACACCTCGGTGAAGTGCAGTATACTTTATTCACAGGCAAAGGGGAGAACCGGCAAGAGAAGGAAAAACACTGGAACAGTCAGGAGTACGTTGAAGGCCATATAATGAAATACTTTCCTTTGCTAGCCATAACACAACTCCTAAAATGACCTCTGAAATGTCCATTATCTGAGGGACTGAAAGAACTGAGGCTGTGATTTTAAGGATATGCAGAGGTTTAGGAGGAGAGTGATGTTCAACTGCCCGCTTAACAGCGCTCCAACCATCATCCCAAATATCTTGTTTTCCTATAAAGTGCAATATGAAGAGCATATAAAACTGGACATCTGTGCATTCTCTGGATCGATTCTAAGATTCATTAAAACTTGATTTACTTCATGAAGTTATATGTGATAGACATCTTAATGTGTCCCAAGAGAAATAATTCCTGATAAAGCAACATTTTGAAAAACTGAAGAAGAAAGTAAAGAAAACTTTTCTCATTAGTTAGACCAATCAATGTCCAGATAAATTCCACCCACAGATTCACTGTATTCAGAAGTGGTGAGATTCACC
The DNA here is from genome assembly GCF_040938575.1 of Ambystoma mexicanum. Taxonomy (NCBI): domain Eukaryota; kingdom Metazoa; phylum Chordata; class Amphibia; order Caudata; family Ambystomatidae; genus Ambystoma; species Ambystoma mexicanum. The sequence continues at coordinate 913,046,550 of NC_090929.1, forward strand.
GAATATTTGGGTGACAGATTGATTTTAATCTTATGACAATTTCATGATGATGAAATGTTGCTTGTTGACTAATGGGCTGTACCTTGCTGTTGCTTAACTATAGAAGCCAAATTTGACACTTTCTTTTCACCGGACAAACAGTAATCTTTTAAAAAATATAGAGATATGTTGTCTGTGTTTCCCCAGCTACCAAGCTCATAACAATGCAATAGCACCCAACTAATTGTTGTTCCTTTAAGCAAAGTCTTAAGAAGAGAAGTCTGCTTTATGAATGCTTGTCCTATTACTCACTCTGTCCATGCCTAACTGTCCTTCCAGAGGTTATTAACTTGCAGCCACATGCTCTCGGTTATAACATAATTAACCTCAATGGTGATCATTGAAGGAAATACCAAGTGCATGACTGATTTTTCCACAGTGCAGAATGATTTTCATAGGTGTATGCCTTTTATACATTTCCTATATTGTACTATTATAAACCTCATTAGCACTCAACACATCGATCACTCAACAATGAAGAACATACACAGGGATCCCTTCATTTAACTGACTCACCCGATCTGACATGAAATCTTACAATTGGCCACTTCAACTTTACTAATTTTAACAATTTCAGAAGAATGAAAGGTTGAGTTATCCTTACTGAGATTCAATTCTGGGACTGGCATGTTAAATATAGATCTCTGCAGCAGGTGCATTAATTTACTGAGATATCTTACTGTTGAGTTTCATGTATTGTCCTATATTTATAAATAGATTCACAGGATTCCATTTGCTCATTATGCCCCCACTTTTCACCTTCAACCTACCCTCCATTTACCCTAACAATGTAATCCCTTCCTGCAATCTGTGAAGTTAATTTGTGCAGGTTTTTCAAACCCAGCCTGCTGCAACTTTTGCCAAATCTCCCTGAAGATGTATGGCTCTTAAAGGAGATTTGTCAGATTTTGGGTGGAAGAAAAATGTGTGGCAACTCACAAACCACCCCAAATCTCACTTGGAGAGTCATGGATCCCCAAAAATCATACTTGAGAATGTGCCCTAAGACATAGGGCCTCATTACGACCCAGGCGGTCCGGAAATAACGGTGGCGGTAAACCCGCCGCCGCCGTTGTTTCCGGACCGCCTGAGTCCGACCCCTGCAGGCGGGAGGTGATGTTCCCGCCAGGTTTGACCTGGCGGGTTTAACACCGCCCGCCTGCAGGCGGACGAGGAAACACCGGCAGAATTACGAGATGCTGCCGGTGTTTCCATGATCCCCATTCCCATCGAGTCCCATAGGACTAAATGGGAATGGGGATTAACACCATTCCGCCTCCGTGATTCCCGGAAAACCGGGGTTGTAATGCCCCGGTAATTCCGGGAAACACGGAGGCGGAATGGTAATACGAGTCTGGCGGTACCCAGGCGGTTTTACCGCCTCGGTTACCGCCGGACTCGTAATGAGGCCCATAGTCTTAGTTTGTGTTAGGTCCGTATTTTTGATGACAGTTTGAAGACTATTCTGGTAGTATCCTACAGAGAAGTATCTTTTTGGTGCTGTTTTTCTAAGTCTGACAGGCAAGTGTCCTTCACCTCAGCCATCTTAGTGGGAGCTGGTGCAGGTGGCTGGTGGTATTTTTTTAATGTTTGGAGCAGTGGGATTCCATACTTCATACATTCTTGTGACTAGAGCAAAAATACACTATAATAAGCTGGAGTCACCAAACTGCATTCTACACGAATAATCACATATTTTGGAAGGGCGTGGAGGAATGTAGTTTTAATTTCCTGAATTTCAGTCTCAGAAAGGTGTGATCTGGTCAAAAGTACATAATCTCTGGTGACTGCTCCTCAACACAAATTACATTATTTACTTCCTTTGGTGCTTCTGGAAGGTTTCTAAACATCGAAATGTTTAAAATTACTGCCTGGTAGGGAAACCCTTTATGGTGGTTCTGGTCTGGAAAACCTGGGGGAAAATGTCTGTCTTAAATATTCTATATTTTATTTGACCCCATTGAGTTCAAAAGATATCATTATTGTTCATACTTTTCTAAATGTTCCCAAACAGAATAGTTGTGCTAAGGTGTCATAAATCATTTAATAGTTTTTATCAATTGGACAATTAAGAAATTGTGGGCTCCTTTTTCATGTCCCCTGCCCTGGTTCTAACTTCCCTCATCAGTGTCATAGTCACAAGTTGAGCACCCTGCCCTACTTGCATATCTATACATGATATAAGGGATGCTCCCAGTTCTCTTTTCCCCTCTGCTCTTGTGAGATATTCACCCAGAATACCTTTTGAGGGGTTGAATAATATGTAATTTCCTCCTCCTATGGTTCAAAGTATGTGGTTTTCATCGGCCTATGACTCCCAGAGTTTCCTCATTGTCCCATGTATAGGAATAAGTTTAGAAAATTCCCTTCCTAGGCTGCATCCCTTGTGCCTGAAGGTGATCCAGGTGAGCTAGATGGTCTATTTATTGGATTATATGTTCTAGCTCTTGTTCCTTTCACTAGCTTTGGTGTGTTTTCACTAATTCTCTGCTTGGGAATACTTTCTGTTCCCCTCCTCTCCATTCCTGACACTTGAGCAGATCATTTCCACTCTTTCCTCAGGTATTCCTTTCTTTGTGTTTGGGGAAGTTTACCTCATAACCTCTATATCTCTACTAGGAGCAGATTTTCAGGTATTATTCAGGAAATATCTTTGTATGCTGGATAATATTTCAGGACTGAGTTGTCTATGATTTTGGCTACTGTTTTTGAAGTCAATCTAATTTCTCAAGATTTCTTGTCTAAACTTAACATTGCTCTTAGTTTCAAAAATCATGTGTTGCTTACATTGAGCTGGTTGCTCCCAAGATGTGTTAGGATATGCCTCACTAAATTCAAATACATTTCGTAAATGTTATTTTGTATCTCCCTCTCTAGAGATTCTTATCCATGCTGCCAAGCATGTATTTTGTGTACTCACTCTTGGTTTTTAGGTTGTGGTTGGTTAATTTTTGACTCAACTGGTCTGTTTATTAAACTGCCCCTTTAAGGACATTCAATGAATGTGTTTTCCAATTTGTTCGCCTAACACCTCATCTTTATCTACCATTTTCACAATTTTTTGTGCAGAGTCTGTTTTTGAATTTCTTCTTCAAGCACAAGTGTCAGTTGTAATGTGAGTCGATGTCTTTTCCTAAATAGCAAAGTCCCTTTTATTTGGCAACTGGGGTTCTTAGTGCTTCACTATATTGAAATGATGTTGCCGTTGATTAAACTAAGCTTGTCAATTTAATTCTTTACCAAAGAGGTTTTGAAGTTTCATTCTTATTGTGTGTAAATTGAGATGTTGAATTGACAATTTTATCCATCAAGGCATTACTATAAATATCATGAGTGTCTAATGTACAGTGTACATTGCTATGTGGCAGTAATCACTGATTGTGAGTGTCCTTGAGACCCAGACATTTCTTGAGTAGACAATGTTTTGCTTCTCCCTTAGATTTCAGTTCAACTTACATTTCTGCAGGGAGACTAGCTGTATTGAATCACGGTTGATACCCTACACTTCCTACACTTGTTGTATTTTGAAAGATCTCTGATTTCTAGTAAGTTATATATCTATTAAATATACCAACATATTTGGGTATATTCTTTGTATAAATTAATGTCAGTCTTCCTTTCTGCTATTCTTTGTTCTACCCACTTGAGGCAAAAAAGAATTCTGCTGAAACGTTGACCAGAATATCTATTTTATCTTTCTTCAGACTTGTCACACATAGTCTCTGTGATGAGTGATAAAATGGGCCCTGTTCTTCACAAATATCTACCCTGATTTCTCTATTATCTCTTTCTTTCTGTCTTTCCAAAATTTCAAATCCTGTGTCACCCACTCCCCATGTGGGAAAAATCTATATAATGTGTGAGCCCGATTCATTTCTTTATTGCTTGAGAAATGTTTATATTGGATATTTGACAATGAATCATAATCAATAATTGGTGATCAATGATCAGTAAAGACACACATGGCCTACATTAATGATATTACTTACTTCACAATTGTGTCTGTATTGTTCGCTACAACAACAATTCTGCACAAATGCACAGTACCGAGAGGAATACCTGTACAAATAGGATTGAATACATCAACTGATCAATACTGAAATGAATTATTTTTGATTACATCGATATATGTCTTATTATAAAAACAACAATGAATACAAATAACTGACACAAAAACACAAACATGCTTGTGAATTTATGAAAAATGTGCGGGTTTAATGATCGACTTAAATAACACCCATCCTGTGCAATGTGGATTGAGTACAAAAGTGTTATAGCAACTTCATATGGCTTTGTTGAGCCATTCAAGGCTCTGATGAATTTCTCTTCTTTGGGAATGCACTTATAAGTATGGACAATATGCCAAAAGTGATAAAGGAAAAGGTTTAATAAATCTTCCCAAACCAATTTTGTTGAACTACCAGTCCCTGCTTTTTGTGGCCTTTACTATGTCGTCTTTGGAAGTTTAAAATTACATAAAGCACCACTTTAAACCTTCATGAATGTGAGCGATCCTTAAACTACTAGGGTACCTTTGGGGAATATTAACAAAAATCCAAAGACATAATATGGACAGAGCACAAAACATTTAAACTTAAGTAACAGGACTCCCGTCCCATCACTAAAGGCACAGAAGCAATTATAGATATAGTGTATGTGTTCATCTATAGTTACAGTCTGAAAGAATATTTGAGGGGAAAATGGGGGGAAGTTTTTTGTAATTATTTGTGAACAATTAATGTCGAGCGAAACACTTCCATTGTTTAATGACCCGTAGACTTTTGAATCCGGCTGTGGGGATTGGAAGAATCTATATTGCTATGATTTATTCAAATGTCTCATTCAAATGTAGGCACATTGTTTGCTTAAATAAATGCCTTTTAAAATGTTGAAGGTACTACCTACAGCATACATGGGTGAAACAAACAACACTAGCACAAAAAGATTTCTGGATTCGTCTTCTAGATACCATCTTGCATGATGTTTTATCTTGCGGAGTGGTATTGATTAGACATGTTCTACAAAAAGAGACTTTAATTGAACAGGTTTTTATTTATAAATGTTACCTTCAGTAGTGTTCAGGATCTGAGTTTTCATTAACACTCTTAAAGTGCTTTAAATCAGTTTGTGCTTCATATGTTTTGACTGTCCTTCCTTTTCCTCACCTGGAACACTTTATTTTATTCTCCACTTCCTAGAATATACCATTTGTGTACTTAGTTCAAATGTCAGCCTCATTTCTTCATTTACTTCATTGACACTTTCAGCAAAAGCCTTTCATTTTGGAAAACCACAGCTGTAAAATGTGTAAATGTTAAAATGTTTTGCAAACAGCATCAATGTTATGGTGATTTAAAAGCATACACAATCTCTGCTCGGAAAGTGATAGTAAAATTGGCAGTTTTAGCTAAGCCATATATCCAAAGGCACCCCCCAGTGACCATTCTTGGATGTTCACACTGACAATTTTGAAATATGCAAACCATAAAACATTTTCTTTCTGGCACTATGGAAACTGCATTCGAGGAATAAAACCTGTTTCTTGGTAAAGATTTTGGCCATGAAACGGTAATAAAACATTCTGAAATGTGCCAACAGTACCTGAATCCGGGCAGATCAGTTGCATACCAAATTTGTTAAACATGTTTTGATGTGAAAAACGTTTTAGAGAAAACGTTCATTTTCCCATGTAATGCGACATGTACCCATAACTAACTATACTTTGGGGCAATGTCATGCCACAAAAATGATAATGTATGCAGCAGTATATTCTTATTTAATGGCTATTTAATGACAGGAGCAAATGTACCCCTTATTGATATTTAGTATCAGAGCTTTGATAATGTTGAAAGAAAAGTAAGAGTATGGGACAGTTCTTTATTTTTTTTTACAAATAACCCTTTCTTTTTCCATTAAATATTTATTTTATTTGCTACCAATGTATAATTGGTTCCAAGGACGTAGTGATCCACACTTCACAAATGATGCATTTAATAAAATGTCTAACGTAGTGAGGCTATCTTATGTGTGGGGAGTTCAAACAGCGGGTGTTAGATTACAGAAACAACTTTGACTTTGTAACCACTATTCACAATTAGATTTGATTTTCTTAAAGAGACATTGGTGTGAGAAAAGTGTTCAAATTACTATCTTCATAATTATTGATTCACTCTGTTATGAATTGATAGTCATAATGACTTATTATTTTCTCAATATGTAGCAGTGGTTATATAGCATTAACATAAAACCTTTGTGTGCCATAAAAGACTATACATGTGATTTTATTTTAATCTTTCTATGGTTGTTTGGGTAACAGAAGATCAGTGTGACTGAACGGTGGTGCTCTTTGTTTGATTTTTACAAAAGAACACTTAGGATACATTCCAGTTTCTCAACAGTCAACAGAGAATAATTTAGTTGTGCCCACATTTATTGTGCATAGGCTATATTTCTGACGTTGCTTGGAGAATGTGCTGCCCAGCTTCCACTACCTGCCAAGCTTCCAGTACCTGTCATTGTTTTCTGACCATAGTAGTTTCAATTGTATTTTCACTACTTGCATCGGCGGGTCGGAATTCTGAGATTTGTAATCGTTTAAGGTAAAGGACAAGTAAAATTAATTGTCATTTATAAGTGTTATTAAATGTTTCTAGATCTCCTCATCTCCCTTACAAATCATAAATAGATCTATATATAGCAGAACGGATTGATGATTATGTCCTTAACGTGGAACACTTTGGTTTGGTTCCATTTCAATATAAGTTCTTACAAGAAACAATACAATGCACAATGCTTTGACCGAAAATAATGCTTTTTGAATACGAGTGTAAGGGCTGTATTGGATATGCTTAACACATTATGACATTATGAATTAGTGGGATAACTGTCCTGAGTAATAACTGGTTTTCCAAATAAAGACAAATGTAGGGACGTTGTTAATGTGCCCTCCATCAGGATATGGTAGCCCTTTTAGTCCTATCTTTCCATAAGAACTTTATAGTTCATTATTTGACCATCACTCTTATGAGTTATGCATTGCACTGCCTGATGAAAATGCATCAAAAGTGAATAAGGAGCTATTCAACATATATTGCTGTTGTTTGACTGTAAAAAAACTGGTTAGCTAACAAGTGTTGCTTTACTAATTTTATATTAAATACGGGACTGTGTCACCAGCGTCATCACTCTGGTGTTTTATGTAAGCACAGCACTTTACACACATGTCTGGTGATGGGTACTTTTTCTGTACATTTTATGAAAAAATTGTTGCCTTTAGAAAAAACGTGGAAAATAAATGGATAAAACTCATTTTGAAAATCGTTCCTTGAACTAGAGTGCTATACATCTTTGCACCAACCATACATTTAGCCTTAAATTATCCCCTGCCTCCCTACTATTTACTTTTGTTTAATTTGTAGTCTCTTTCATCTCTTTTATTGTTACTAAACTTTAATTTTCCTTAATTTGTCCAGTTGTATTAAATCATCGTTTTCCCAGTTCATAGCGAGTATAGTTGCAAGAAGTCATAAGTGCTATTGAATTCAGCTTTCTTCTTGCCAGATTCGGTGAGCTGTCACAGATTGGTCTAGAGGAAAGTAGGAACACATATGAAAACACTTGCCAAGTATTTTCCCAAGTACGCAAACTAAAACAGCTCTTGTCCCCAAACATGCAGACCATGACAATACCAGTGTGCATGTTGCTTGTGTATGACTTTTTTCTTTCATTGCGACTTTCTTTTCTCTTTATGCTACTCTTCTCTTTTCGCTTTCAACAGTCTTACCTTTCGGAATGCTTTGCAAGAAAATAGGCATGGCGGCCCTTAAAATATTTCAGTTTCAATAACAGTCCCATTTCAGGGCCGAAAGGTTCTCTCATTAACTTAACTGAAGTGGTTTAATTGCATAATATTCCATAAGAAACTAGACTTAGCAATGTGGATATCATACCTGAGAAACTGCTACAATGAAGACCCCTTGTTACATTGCTATTTCCAAAACAAATGTAACCATATTATTCTAAGACAAAGTGTACTTGGTAGCCAATAGGTTATTATTCAGTTCTCTAACTATCTAATTTCTGTTTCTGTTTTTGTGCCTAGTTTCTACAACTCACATTAGTGAAGACAGAATCAAGTCAGAGCTGCTCATCCCTTCAACACAAGTTGGTGATCAGGGCACATACATCTGCACTGCCACAAACTTCATCGGCAACTCCTCTGTTGGGATCTCCCTTTTCATTCAAGTTCCTGAGAAGGCCAGCTCAGCCTCCTCCTCCCTGTCTCCATCCTTCCCCCCCTCAGTTTCAGATGAGAATGTGTTCATAGACATCCGGATCTCCAAACAGACGGTGTATGGCATTATTCTGGAATGGTACGCAGCCACAGAAAACCCATCCGAGACCTGGTTCACTATTTACTTTGGCAGATATGACACTGTCAAGAAGGAGATGATATACATTGGTCCTGGCATCAACACATATGCAGTGGACGACCTGCTTCCAGCTACAAAGTACGAAGTGTGCATCACGCTGAAAAACCAGCAACCCCGGCGGGGTCAGTGCATCATATTTGTCACTGGAAGTGACCTCAGCCAGCTAGAACAGCGGGAGAAGCTCATCCACATCATCGTCATAGTTTGCGCCATGGTCTTAGCCGTGCCAGCAGGAATGTACGCCTGTACCACGGAGACAAGATTTAACTGCTTAGAGAGGTGCTCCGAAATGTGCCGCAGGAAACGAACTGCAAAGAAGACCCCGAAGAGGGAGCACAACAAGGAGAGCACTTTCGACAGCCTGCAAACAAACAGTGATGTGGAGCTCTGCCAGGGGGAGTCCAAGGAGGACAACAGGAGGCGGAGGTCTTCTGAAGACAAGCTCACCAAGCCCAAGTCAGAGCAGAGAAACAATGCTGAACTATACTAGCAGACAAAGTGTTTGTATCCGCACACTGCTGACTGGCAGCTCCACTGATCCATGCAGTCACTCCGGAGTTCCAAGCATAGCATGCAGGTGTTTTGGCTTGTTCCAATACTCCATACTGCATGCTTTGCACAGTGATGTTCTCCCACTGTAAAGGATTAGATGGATCAACAGGTCTAAGGCACAGTGAACCATTGCCAGCCTGTAGCCGCAGGGTTTATCATTGTGCCAGCTGGTTCTAATATATGACTTATCCTTCTAAAAGGAGGACCAGAGAAAAATCAAAATGTGGTCCAGCTGCCCTGACTCTGCAAGCACTAAACAACCTGCATCAAACCCTGTTCACTCTCATTGAGTTTAGGAGTGCCCAAAACTCAACTATTCTTTCAACCTCTTCTAGTTTTCCCCACCTTTTTCAAGCCATCAGTGACTAGAATCAATTTGGTTTCCGTTGTGGCTATTTATAAGAGTGCTGAGGAAGTATGTTAAATGCAGACCAGTGGGGTTGCTTGTAGGTGCCTGTCTGGTAGTCCTGTCTGGTTGTTGCTGTAACCCAGAGGTCATCACAAGTTCACATCTGTATAGTTTCTGTCCTTAGACAGAACAGGGTATATATAATATGTTTCCATTTCATAAGCTTGCTCTAATTAATTGCGATCTGCAGGTGGCCTGTCAAGCTGCTAGTAGACGTTATTTCTCAGTTTATTGTCAGGAAGGTGATGTCAAGGAATGTTTCATGCATTGATTATTCACTGCAATGTTTAGTTTGAAACTTGCAGATCGCTGGTTCGATTTCACATCCGGGCATATAAACTGTCTCATAGAAGCTTTAAGAACAGGTGTCATTATTTCAAAATGCATTTGATCAACTTCCGAACAGTGAAAGACCTGGAAAGACTTTGTCACCTAGAGCAGGTACATTGGCCCTCTGAACTACCTTGCTAATCAAAAAATATATATATAAACAGTCCAAAAAGTACAAACACACTTATCACCCATTCCCCATGTCATGACCTCAGTTGTATTTTGGTAGTTTAGTAGTAGGAGCTATTTATCAATACCACAACCCAGTCTTTCCGGTTATATCCAATCCTCACGTTTCTCACATAGCACACTTTTGGAATATTAACTGAGCTACTTCACCAAAGGGTAGTAATGGTACCGTAACAGGTGAAACATAAAAAAAACACTACATTATATTTACCATAATCCTTTTGAGGCCGGTGGCCATTTTGTTGTGGGCTCCCCAGGCTGTCCGTTTGCAGATGATATTTATGCCCAACTCAGTGTTACTCATTGTATGAACTGCATCAGTATAAAAAGATGAGGCTAAATTCAACATTATTACAAGAAGGTTCCTCACAGACATCTGCAGTAGTTGCACCTACCAGAGAACTATCCTTCCAAAAAGTCATCAACATGATCTTAAGATCTGGGACTTTGAAAATGTTTAGAAAGACACCCGAAATGGAGTTTTCTCTTGCCACTATGAACAATTTATATTAATATTACACAACTGAATCATAATCATTCCATCTACATCCAAAAGAAAAATTGGAACATTCTGGCCTGATTCTGTTCTTTGACCTGCGCATTACATTCGTACTTCTGCAGCCTGTGCTTTAGGTCCCAAAAGTTGTCATCAGTTGCTTAACCGTTATAAATCACTTATATAACGGTCTTACCAACCAGATACACTTTTTTGTTAAAGATTCATAAAGTTATTTCAGATACAACCGTGCCCATTATGTCACTACCCTTCCCTCTTTTTTTCTACTTACTCATTCTCTTTCTGCCCTTTTAATATATAAATGATATCTTTAATTTTATTCTCGTAATACTGTCAGAGTGGATCGCTCACGTTGTATTTAAAAGTCATATCTTTCTTTCTTACTTTTTCTTTCTTTCTTTCTTTCTTTCTTTCTTTCTTTCTTTCTTTCTTTCTTTCTTTCTTTCTTTCTTTCTTTCTTTCTTTCTCCCTCCTTCCTTCCCTTCCTTCGCCTTCCTCCCTTCCTCCCCTCCTTCTCTCTCTCTCTCTCTCTGTTTCCTTCCTTCCTTCCTTCCTTCCTTCCTTCCTTCCTTCCTTCCTTCCTTCCTTCCTTCCTTCCTTCCTTCCTTCCTTCCTTCCTTCCTTCCTTCCTTCCTTCCTTCCTTCCTTCCTTCCTTCCTTCCTTCCTTCCTTCCTTCCTTCCTTCCTTCCTTCCTTCCTTCCTTCCTTCCTTCCTTCCTTCCTTCCTTCCTTCCTTCTTTCCCCAAAACTGCTGGGAGATTAGCAGTATAGATCTGTAATGACCACCATTTTTATGAGTTGGTGGTGTCATGGAATGTGGTGCTACATCACAACAAGTGTCACAATGGGCAGCATCAGTCATGCAAATCCACTATTATTGTTTTATATTGTTTTTAGTGAGGCAGCCTTTGGACTGGACTGATGATGAAAGGAAGAGTGATGGTGATCACATGCAGGGATGCAGCCTAGAAACAGCTGGACAGCAGCTCTGGAGGTTTTGATACAGAGGGCAAGCCGCCATTTCATCATTGAGGTTGACAGCCAATCTGCCTCTGATTATGGATAATAATATTAGTAATAATACTAACAATAATAATAATACATCGTTTTTGTCTACTGTGGCACACTTTACTCTTTTATTCAAAATTCACTTTGTCAAATATGAGTTTTGTACATATTTAGAAAATATTTTACGTTTATTATTTTCCTTTGATTTTAAGGGAAAAATAAAAAAAACAAAGATGTTTGGCCCAGTAATTTCATATGTCTCGCTACGAGGTGGACAGCTGATGGTTTAAGCACTCTCTCTCACCTGACATGCAGCAAGCCTGCTCTTTGCAAGTTCAAATAATCAGCATTGCTGACTTCTATTCTGCTGCTGATAAGCTGAGTACCAAGAAAAGTGGGTCATAATGTCAGCTAATGTTTCAAGGCTTTTAAGTGGTTGAATCAGGGAGGAAGCGCCGTGTGAACCAAATGGGTTTCGCTTAAGCCACGACTTCAAACTGTTAGACTTTGAGTGATCCTGGTACTTATTGTGCATTAAATCTAAACCTCGTCATTGCTTCATCATGAAAGTGTTGCTATTATGGGGCAAAATACAGGGAATGAAAACAACATTTAAAAGTCAATCAAAATAAAAGCCCTGGAAACTATTGGTATGAATAGAAATCTTTTCTCTGGAATGATGTTTCACTCCAGGAGCAGGACCAAACTGCAGGGTTGAAAGCTTTATTTTAAGCAAATAAAACAACTGTACAATCTGGAACACGGATGACACAAACAATTTGCTGCGAAGTGCAGCGGGGTGGGCGGCAGCAGATGTGATGAAGGACTTATTAAAATGTGACTTAGCTTTGGCCCCAAAACCGAGGACCTGAAATATCATTGGGCGTTATTTAATGACTTTCTTTCAGCACACCACCATCCCAAACAGTCATAAATGCCATTTAAGAGCAACACTTTCATCCCACGTGGTTTATCTGGTTTCAAAATAGGGTTAGAATGTGAGAAAGTGACAATAGCTCCATCACCCAAAAAAGTTACCTGCATTTGTAAAACGCAATTTGTGACTTTGCCTGATTTTTGAAAAAAAAATGTTGTAAAACAGTACATCTTAATGAGCAATGAGTCAGTAGCATTGGTCAAACCTCCCAAGTGCAAAATGCCGTAAGTTTTCAAACCGGTCCACCTTTGCCCCATAACCGGTCACAGTGACCTGTTATGTGGCCTATGCCCTATTGTTATGTGGCATTGCCTATAAGACTCAATGGGAATGGGGAACACGGAAGCACCGGTCACATTAAAAACTTTGCCCTTCCGTTACGGCTTGCTTACCATGGGCGCTGGGTTACTCAGGGTCAACCGTGTTGGGCACAGTTGCTCTCGCAGACAAACCCGTACTGTGCCGGTGCGAAAACAACAGTCCCAGTAGGCTTACCAGCACTGTTGTTTCCGGACCGGAACAGTTGTAATGAGGCCCAAACTCTGGTCCTGAGATCTTAGGAAGAATGGCTAAGCAGGTAACAAAAGCACTCTGTGCAAGTTTGCATAGGTGGTGAACGTGTACAATCCTATGCAGACTTGCTCTCCAAATGGAAGGCCTCATGTGCTGGCTTGTGGTGGGATATACTCCCTGAAATGGAATCTAACTGCCCATTCGGTCTTCACAAAAGGAATCATTCAGGCAGATGATGATGTTGCTGGTCAGGTGGTCCTAGCATAGCAGGCTCAAGCGACATGCTGGCTTTATGCCCCTATCAATGATGTAACTGGACTTCCGCAGAGTGAGGAATGCTTACACGTTCTAGAGCAATAGTAAGAAGACTGTCCCCAGTGGTTTCATACAAATGGTCTGATAAGTAACTGCAAGGCAGGAATTGCATAACATCCAGAAACACTGACATGTATTTAAAGTGCTTTAATAGTTTGGATAACCTTGGGAATTCAAATACACCAATAATGCACAGCGTTGTTTATTTGTCTGGGAAAAGGATCATCTTACGCTGTTCCTTATGAAGAGTTTCTCAGATGTAGGCAGGTTCAGATTCAACTCTCCTGCTGGAGATCTCCCCTCTCCGCAAGGGATCATTCTCTGTCCATAGCCTCCACCTTTCACTGCCAACCTGTGGAAGCCTGATCTCGACTCGTCCGGCTTCCGTGAGTACAAGCAGAAGTCCTACTTGAATAGATGCAAACAATAGCCATGCAGTGTTTGACAGCAGGTTGGGCAAAGGGGTTGCCAAAACATAGGCACCATCATCTCAGGCTGGGTGGTGGAGAAGGTAACACCTGGTCTAGCTGGTAACAGAACAGGATTGGTAGCACATGACTGCAAAGTAATGCTCAGAATTAAACCATTGGTGGTGAAGGCGGTTATCTCTTAAAGTGAAAGTACTCTTTAGGCCGGGCTTCGGCTAGCTGGTTCCCAGTGGCTTGACATCACACTACCTGCATGTATTGAAATCAATGAATTTCTCAGTCATAATCCCATTAATGTTTGTCTATTTTCAAATTGCAATTTTTCCGGCTTTGGACCTCTGTGTTGCATACCATGAGGTCCCATTTATTCCTAGGAAACATTTTTGGGAAACCTAGGAATGAATTTCAATAGCCAATGTTGACTAGAGCAAACATTTTTAAATTTTTCTGTCATCCAAAAATGTCTCTGTTTTATTTTGAAAGTGCCATGGGGCTCATTTACAAAAAATGCAGAGAGGGTGCCAGGTATTCGGTTCACTTGCACACTTTCCCCGGGTTCTGGGAGCCATCGACTTCACCCATGTAGCACTGAAACCCCCCAGCCCCCAAGCCCCACCAAGACACGGAGCACATTTATTGCAACAGGAAACATTGGTATTAAATCAATGTGCAGGTGATCTGTGATGCCAAGGGAAACATGATGCATGTCAATGCCAACTACCCATGATGCACGCATGTTCGCTACATCTTCTGCCGTTCCCCCAGCTACAACGCTCTGGCATCAGAAACCTTTGGAAACAACTGACTAGATAGTATCAACTATCACACACCCACAAGAAGTCACTTGATACATGCAAACACAAGAAATCACAATAAATGCAATTAATAACCATTTTCTCCTTTGTAGGGTACATTGCCTACCCATTGTCACCATTTCTATTGACACCCATCAGGAAACCAGTCACCACAGGTGAGTCACACTACAGTGCAGCAGACATAGTCACTAGGGGCATAGTGGAGCCCACATTCGGAGTGATTAAGTCATGCTTCTGCTCCCATGACCACTCAGATGGCGTATTGCTGTATGTACCACCTGCAATATGCAACATTATTGTGAGATGGTGTGTCCTACATAATATTGCCACGCATTATAGCATAGCAGTGGAGGTGCAGGAAGGCTTCCGCCCTCATCTACAGGCAGGCACCACCCATTCCCTTAGTAGGTCAAAGGTCAAAGGGACAGGACACATGCAATCAGGTAGTACAAAACTTATTCACATGAATAACAACCTCTGTGAAACACACACACAGTAAAACCACATCCCTGATGGCCTTTTCTGATGCAATCAGGCTAATCCAGCTTGCCCATAACAACACCCGGAGAATGTGCCTCTTAGATTGCCAAACTGTGTGTGCTTCCATAACATTAAAAGTACACTGCAAACTCATTGATATCCTTGACATAAAGTGCACAAACCACGTCCAGACTCATGTCAAGTTGGAATAAAATTGTCCATATCACACACCCAAAATACCTGATATTAAAAAGCGAGCCCCTGGGATGCTGACTCCATCAAATGTGATCCCCCGAGTCGCATGCATCAAGTGCAAAAGAAACTCCCACATGACTGCCATCCTGAAGATGGGTCCCTCTGCACCATTGCAGCTGGTCCTGCTCACCACCACTCACCACTGCCATGTAGGTGCTCCTACAATGGGGACAATGAACTGCTGACCACCCAACCCCTCCCCATTCATGCCTTCAATACCCTCAACATGTTCCTTTTCCCATCATGAAGATGCACACCAAATCTCAAAGAAAGCAATCTAGCCACTCACAGGATACACACACATAAAAAGGTGCATGTTTACACACCCTTCACTATCACTATCAACAGTTCCTGATCACATCAATGGGAACACAACAGCAACATTACACATGACACATGTGAAAGACATTTGGGCCGCCGACAGCCGCACCTCACCAGAAATTATCTGCATACTTCACACATCATCCACATGCATACTTCTCATCAGGATCATCCACCTACGTGGATTGTGAGAGTCAGGTATTTTGCATGCCCATGAATCATGGGCAGGGGTGGACTGGGAACCAAAAGAGACTTACCTATAGGTCAGTCCACCCTTGATCATGGGGTGCCTACTTGACATGACATATGTCAGAAGACAAATAACAAGGGGCGTCCTGGGAGACTCTCTGCCAGACATGAGTCCTGGTTACAAGAGCCTTATCCAGAGTCTTTAGGTCACTATCTTTCACAGAGGAGAAATATCCTAAACATATCAGTCTTTGTCCTGCCCTGGGGCAGTCCAGCACCGAAATGCTAGGCAATTCTCCTCTGAACAAGAGTACCAACAGCAACCCCAGACACGTGTTTCGGTCTGGTTGAACCTTATCAGTAGGGTGTAGCTGTACCTCTCTAAGAATAGTGAGCAAGGGGTCCACGTCTGGATTCCCCTAGTAACTTAGGGTGAGACCCAAAGTTACCTAAAATATGAAAATAACAAGAGGGGTCCTGGTAGACTCTCTGCCAGACATGAGTCCTGGTTACAGGAGCCTTACCCAGAGTCTTTAGCTCACTATCTTTCACAGAGGAGAAATATCCTAAACATATTAGTCTTTGTCCAGTCCTGGGGCAGTCCAGCACCAAAATGTTAGGCAATTCTCCTCTGAACCAGAGTACCAACAGCAATTCCAGACACGTGTTTCGGTCTGGTTGAACCTCATCAGTAGGGTGTAGCTGTACCTCTCTAAGAATAGTGAGCAAGGGGTCCACGTCTGGATTCCCCTAGTAACTTAGGGTGAGACCCAAAGTTACCTAAAATATGAAAATAACAAGAGGGGTCCTGGGAGACTCTCTGCCAGACATGAGTCCTGGTTACAGGAGCCTTACCCAGAGTCTTTAGCTCACTATCTTTCACAGAGGAGAAATATCCTAAACATATTAGTCTTTGTCCAGTCCTGGGGCAGTCCAGCACCAAAATGTTAGGCAATTCTCCTCTGAACCAGAGTACCAACAGCAATTCCAGACACGTGTTTCGGTCTGGTTGAACCTCATCATTAGGGTGTAGCTGTGCCTCTCTAAGAATAGTGAGCAAGAGGTACACGTCTGGATTCCCCTAGTAACTTAGGGTGAGACACAAAGTTACTCAAAAAATGCAAATAACAAGGGGATCCTGGGAGACTCTTTGCCAGACATGAGTACTGGTTACAAGAGCCTTACCCAGAGTCTTTAGCTCACTATCTTTCACAGAGGAGAAATATCCTAAACATATCAGTCTTTGTCCTGCACTGGGGCAGTACAGCACCGAAATGCTAGGCAATTCTCCTCTGAACAAGAGTACCAGCAGCAATTCCAGACATGTGTTTCGGTCTGGTTGAACCTCATCAGTAGGGTGTAGCTGTGCCTCTCTAAGAATAGTGAGCAAGAGGTCCATGTCTGGATTCCCCTAGTAACTTAGGGTGAGACCCAAAGTTGCTTAAAATATGCAAATAACAAGGGGGGGTCCTGGGAGACTCTCTGCCAGACCTGAGTCTTGGTTACAGGAGCCTTACCCAGAGTCTTTAGCTCACTATCTTTCACAGGGGAGAAACATCCTAAATATATTAGTCTTTGTCCAGCCCTGGGGCAGTCCAGCACCAAAATGTTAGGCAATTCTCCTCTGAACAAGAGTACCAACAGCAACCCCAGACAAGTGTTTCAGTCTGGTTGAACCACATCAGTAGGGTGTAGCTTTGCCTCTCTTAGAATAGTGAGCAAGGGGTCCACGTCTGGATTCCCCTAGTAACTTAGGGTGAGACCCAAAGTTGCTTAAAATATGAAAATAACAAGGGGGGTCCTGGGAGACTCTCTGGCAGACATGAGTCTTGGTTACAGGAGCCTTACCCAGAGTCTTAAGCTCACTATCTTTCACAGAGGAGAAACATCCTAAACATATTAGTCTTTGTCCTGCCCTGGGGCAATTCTCCTCTGAACAAGAGTACCAGCAGCAATTCCAGACATGTGTTTCGGTCTGGTTGAACCTCATCAGTAGGGTGTAGCTGTGCCTCTCTAAGAATAGCGAGCAAGAGGTCCATGTCTGGATTCCCCTAGTAACTTAGGATGAGACACACATTTACTCAAAAAATGCAAATAACAAGGGGGTACTGGGAGACTCTCTGCCAGACATGAGTACTGGTTAGAAGAGCCTTACCCAGAGTCTTTAGCTCACTATCTTTCACAGAGGAGAAATATCCTAAACATATCAGTCTTTGTCCTGCCCTGGGGCAGTCCAGCACCGAAATGCTAGGCAATTCTCCTCTGAACAAGAGTACCAACAGCAACCCCAGACAAGTGTTTCAGTCTGTTTGAACCTCATAAGTAGGGTCTAGCTGTGCCTCTCTAAGAATAGTGAGCAAGGGGTCCACATCTGGATTCCCCTAGTAACTTAGGGTGAGACCCAAAGTTGCTTAAAATCTGCAAATAACAAGGGGGGGTCCTTGGAGACTCTCTGCCAGACATGAGTCTTGGTTACAGGAGCCTTACCCAGAGTCTTTAGCTCACTATCTTTCACAGAGGAGACCAACTTCTAATTCAGTAACACACAGGCCTCCTCCTAAAGTGGCAGGTCTTCCATCAAGAATGCACCAAACATTGCTAACACAATTCAAGACAGCCATCTTTGATTGCTAACGATAATTAAACATTGGTAATTGGTTCAATGACAATTTCAGGGCTCTATGGATCCGCTAGAAAGGGCTTAACAGAAAGAGGAGCATTGCACCTGAAGGAGGTTTCATATTCCATGCAAATGCTTCTTGAACACTAATGCTCTCCTACTAGCCATTTGAGCACCTTGCAGTCACACTAATTGCCACTGTGAATATGGACATTGTCAAAAGAGTCTGTGGCAAAACTCACAAAGCCGGATACACTCTGGATAATATTTTTACCTTCAGCATCACAACATAGCAAATCTCAGCTTGACCACAATTCTGGACTAATCATAGCCTAACCATTGGCGGCTTGCATACTCTTTCGTAATGTTTGAGTTCTTACAAATATGACATGCATCAAAGGCTACTTCCTACAGGGCAATATCGAACATTTCTCTGGGAAGTCAGCTAACACTTTCATTCTGCCCATACCTGTGCCCTCTAACCTTGAAATCTCTGAAATGGTACTGGTCAGTATCGATTAGGAAATCATCAGTGTCCTTGATTGTTAGTCCAAATCAGATCCAGAATTGTGCAATAAATGGACACTTATGGAATTGAAAGAATTAGACAGAAAAGGCAGGAAACTGCAAAGGATTTGGAAACCATCTTGGTCAGAGAAGAAACGGAAACGTGCCACTATAACCACACAATAGGTTACCAGAAGTCAAAAATAGAATACTATCAAGGTTAACAGATAGCATTTGCTAAAAACAAGCTTGCCGAGATGTTGAAAAACCAGAGCCAATGAAAAATGATGTACCTCTTTCCTAAAAACTAGATGAGGGCATCTCTGAACTCTGAAGAATAACCATCAGCATCCAAATTCGATGTTCCTCTTTTACATTCATTGGCGTCTGTATATTAAGTGGGGAATGTGAAATTAAAAAAAAAAAAAACTGAAGGTGTTTTCTCAGCAGCGAGCCATGTGCCTGGCTGGCTAGCATGGTGAAGACGCCTTATCACATTAGTCCCAGAGTTGAAGGACCTCAGTAATGGCTCTTATAGTGACCACAGTGCATAATATGCTGATGAGAGCTGACATTGCTACTTTGAGAAATGAGCTGAATGCAGACAGATACAACCTACCCAACCTCTGCCTGATTTCAAACCTTCCCTTCCGGGAAACCATTCCTGAATGGCTAGTCATTGCAGAGCCCAGAACTAAAGTGACAAGAATCCCCCTCGGCATGACTACCGATCAGGCTTTAGACCTAATGGAAACTCTCAAACGACCATCCGACATATAAGGCAGGAAATCCCAAAACATTGAGAAGACACAATGCGGCTTGCCCTGCTAGACCCGCTAGTTGCCTATGATGCAGTGAACCATGACATTTTGCTTCACTGCCTCCCGCATCACCTGGGCAGAGCTGCCACAGCACTGGAATGGGTCGCCTTATTCTTGCAGAACTAGTCCTCACATTTTAGACTGCATCAATTAAAATAAATCGCTATTGTAGTGAAATATGTGATCCTGGAAAACTCAGTTTTATTTATGTTTCTTTTCACCTCTTACATGAGGCCTCTTGTATCACTCATAGAATTAACACACCATTTCAGTTCTATGCACATGGTACCAATAGATGAACAGTGCCTCAACAGTAACTGTAACAATATTCCTACCATATCTCCCACCTTAGAAAGATCCAAGATCTGTTGCTCATCCAAGATTGGTTGACAAAACAGCAGCCTCCTCCTCAAGGTGGGGCAAAACAGAAATCTTATTCTGTGGGTCGACCAATCCACAGACTCTGCCTTTTCTGGGGCTGGCTCATTAAGCCTCTCACCCACTTGCACAATTTAAACAGGATGCCAAAAGTCATTTTTAGCACAAACCCCACATCCACCAGAAAGAGATAATGAGCAAATTGGCCTACTTTTAGCTCCAAATGGTTCATAAGATACAAAGGAGTGGTCGTGACAGTTCTGATTCTTTCTGGAATGGCTTTCTGCAATAGCCTCTATTCAGGTACACCAACGAAAGTCATGAAACAGCTACAGCTGATGCCAAATAGTGTGGCTCACATGATCACAGGCCTGGAGAAGTACGACTATATTTCATGAGCTCTAAACCCCCTCAAATGTCGACCAGTAAAACAGAGGGTGGACTTTAAGATCGTCTGCTTTATTGATGCACAGGTTCCAAGTAAATTACAAATATAGCACAGCACTATGCACCTACTACCTCAAGTCACATGCCATAAGATTTGTCCAGCTCCTATGGCCTAGGACAGGTCGATACAGTGGTATAGTGATATCACGTGTTGGTCCTAAGATGTGGAATTCACCACTTAAATGTTTTACACAGGACAAGCATTTTTACAATTTGAACAATAACTTGTTTTTAAACAAGCATTCCCTTTGTAGACATTTCTAATGGAGAGTTGCCGTGACTTGGGACTACAGTCCATTTCGTGTCTTCCTGGTGGTATGCCACTCATTACCGCAATCAATGGCTGCTTCGATTAGCACCGAATGGGATCCATCTCCAGCTAGACTGCAAGATTCACTTGGTATATTGTGCATAATGTCTGATTCAACTTTGTTTTCTGGGCATTTATAATGCAAACAGTTTCTGTCAATGTGATATAATGCCTCCCCTTCCTATTTTCCCGTGTACCAGCTCCTGTTTTTTACACCTCACCTCTCATATTAGCCCTTTAATGCGATACAACCTTTATTTAGAACACTGAATAAATACCAAAATACAAATACACAGCAGGCTCCTACTACTTTTAAGAGCATTTCAGAAAAGGTAGCAGGCGCTCCTCTCCAGAAAGAACATGGCATGATAACCTGTTCTGAGATGAGAGTTTGCAGCACACGCTTTTTGCTCACTGTACCTTTCACAGATGGGAAATAACCATTTGCATATCAGTCTTTGTTCCGCCCACATGGGCAGTCCAGCACCGAAATGCTATGGCAATTCCTCTCTGAACAAGAGTACCAACAGCAACCCCATACACGTGTTTTAGCCTTGTTGGGCGTCATCAGTGAGGTGAAGCTGTGCCTCTCTGAGCACAGTGAGCAGGGAGTCCACGTCTGGTTGCCCCCAGGTAACTTAGGGTGACCAACCCCAAGTTCCTTGCAAATATTTCAAAAAAGGTAGCAGGCGCTCCTTTCCAGAAAGAACATGGCATGATAACCTGTTCTGACATGAGAGTTTGCAGCACACTCTTTTTGCTCACTGTACCTTTCACAGATGGGAAATATCCTTTTAAATATGCTTTTAAGAGCAGTTATTATTATCCAAGTTGATGTTATAGGAATTGTTTGAACCAGAAAGGTAAAGGATAAGTCATCCCTGCCAGGTTTTGAACTTGTGTCGCGCATCCAGGTCAGAAGCCAGCACATAACGCGTGAACACTTCTCCCTGACTATATATGGGGTCCGGATCACCAGTTTGGCCAAGTACTAGAGCATAGTGTTGTATTGCTCCCACCGTCTTTGGGATTCACTAATATTCTCAAGGTGTGGGTTGTGGTTACTGGTGGTGAAGTCTGTGTGCTATAATGATCACCATGTCACTGTGTTTACTTCAAGGTACATCATGACATACATTTCACCAAGCGTGGAAAGCTAATATTGTAGTTTAAGGAAATGTATGGTTTATTACCTCATCCATCACAATCATGATCACCGATGGAACTATGGTGTATTTTACGACAAGAATATAAATATATGAGACAAAGGGAGTGGCATAGAGTGGTTGAATGCATCATCCCGTTTTGTAGCCTGTCTTCGCCTACCAAGTCAACAAAATAGCCTAGAATGAAAGGGCATTTCAAGAGGCGAGGCTACACCTTGTAGTGTATTATCAGTCATTAGTACACAGGGCAAGTCTTAGCAACTGGAAAGGGCCTGCCTTACAAGCCATGTAACCAGCTGTGCCTGCCACCATCCACCCTCACTCTCCCTTGGTTGCTCATTGAGCGCCTCTCACTTCTACCTCCACCAAACTTCCACTCACCTGAGTCTCAGTGACCTCCATGCTTGTTTCACCAGCACCGCACCTCTGAATACTGAACCTTCAAAATGGAGATATCACTCAAAGTAGTTTCATTTACTATTTACAGGGCAACCAACTTTTTTGTAGTTCTTTTTGGTTGTTGTAGTTTTTGTGAAGCAGCCAGCACACGCTACATGTGCAGTTTCAGATGTAAAATAAATTATAGTATCATAACTAGGGCTTTGCAAAATTGTTAATTTCTGTTCTGTCAACCGCAAAAGCAACATCTGTAAGAGTTCAATCCGTTTCACCCCAATCCGCTATTCGGCCATGCTTGTGTATCGAAAAGAGTGGCATGAGGTTTCTTGTGCTATCCCATTAACTGAAGTGAGCTGCTGCTCAAAAAGAGCAGCAAAAAGTTTCTCGTGCCACTGTGTGACCCTAGTGCGAATCTTAGAAAAAATTGCATGAAGTTTCTCGTGCCACTGCATGAATCGAGCATGAATCGGGACAGAGTGGCATGCAGTTTCTCATGCTTTTGCACCACCCTATAATGAATCGAACAAGAAGCTGTGCAGAGTTTCTTGTGCCACAGCTCGAACCTAGCTGGGTTAAAAGAAAAAATAAAACATGCAAAGTTTCTTGTGCCGCAACACAAAACTAGCACGCATCTAAAATAAGCCCGGGTGGTTTCTCGCGCTGCTGCATGAAACCAGCAATTCAGGCCAATTCAGCTTTATTCGGTCAACAAACCATAAAAGCAAATACAATACAATAAAAACAATAAGAACAAATTTGCAGCCCATGATAAAACATTACAGGAATTCAAAGACTTCTATTTGTTCCCATAAAATCACCAGGATACGTTTAAGAATACATGATATATGATAATATAAAAATAATGTGCTAAATTCTGGCACCAATCTACTATCACAATATAAGCTCTAAAAAACAACAGCTATTGAATTTGGAATACCCTTTCTTTTCCCCCATGAATAGGGAGCTAGTTTAAGTGATACAATGTGACCTTATCTTCCATGCACTTGTCAAATACTGCACAACCACATGTAAAGCTAAATCATCATTTCAACTAGTACATAGTGTACTGGCTTTATTTACAGATCAAACGAATCTTTGCCTGAATAGCGGCACTAGGTATCTTTTCCTAGCATAGCGGTATAAAGGGCAATATAGAAGAAAGTACACAATATTCTCAGTTTCGACCTCATATGCAGGGCATTTCTGGGAGGAATCACAATTCCATTCATGCATAAGTTCAGCTAGAGGTAGCTTGCCAAACCAAAGCTTTAGTTATACGGACCTTGAATTTTTCGGGTAGACAATGTCCAAATATTTCTCATATCCGGGGGTCCGTTTCACATCGGAGTATTTCCTTCCCCTTTCATTACTTAGAATATCAGCAAGAAGTCCTTCCGCTTCAATTTTCAAGAGTGCTTCCTTGATCCTTGTTTTTGCACCCTCCCCCAACCCGCAAAGGGACCTCGTAGTAAGGCGGTAAGGATTTACCGGTACCGGTAAATCCTTACCGCCATCCGTGTAATGAGACCCATAGTCTCATTTTTTTCAGCATTACATACTTTTCACATAATAGATGCAAGGCATTGTTCAATTGTGCTGATATTTCCCCAGAACCGGGCCTGTAGTCCAATAAAGATATTGGGTGGTAGTTCCCAGGGTCCTCTCTACCACCCTTTTTATATATTGGCACTATTTTGGCCTGAGTCCATGTCTGTGGGACAGTATTGGCCGCCACAGCCGCGATAAAGAGCTTCGTGAGATATGGGGCCCAAATCGAGGGTTGTGATTGATAAAAGTCGACAGGAACCTTGTCTGGTCCAGGGGCTTTTTCTGCCTTTTGATTACTGAGGGCAACAGAGACTTCGCCAAGAGTGAGACTAAGGGGGACTAAGTCTCGCACACCATCAGTTGTAACTAAACGGCCAGGATCCAGTATCGTGGAAAACCTCACAAACTTTCGTGTGGCACTGCACAAAACGACCCTGGTTCGAAAAAGACCCGCACAAAGTTTCTCATGACGCTGCACAAAATTAGTATGAATCGTAAAAAAGACCAGCACGAATGTCCTAGTGTCGCTATGCAAACCTATCACGAATCGAAAAACCATGCAGAGTTTCTTGTGTCGCTGCATGAAACTAGCAGCAATCCGAAAAAAAAGACCCACGTGAAGTTTCACATTGCATTACACGAAACTAACATGGGAGCTAAATACCAGGCACCACGGCAAACTGCACCAAACTGGGAAAAATTTCAGTGGCGGCAGAATCGTAATCCTGACTTTGCAGAATGGGTGGATGCAGAGTCCAGCGCAGATTATGCACTTTTGACTTCGCATGTGAACATTTTGCTCACCCTAATCATTACTTTTATTCCAAGATACTAATATCTATAACCCCTAAGTCCTACATTCTTGCTTAATTAAAACACTGGAATGTTGGCAAGGCTATCCTAAACAATATGTCACTAGAAGGCCACAAATCACAGATACAACGTATGTTGCTGCTTCTCTCCAACATTTCATATGCTTTCTCTGGCCAGCATTCTACATTTAAAACACCCATTTCAACGTTCTTTGCACTAAAACTGTCGTTCACAAGCAGATGCATCTATTGACACACTGTGTTGTACACCTCTTCTGTTGCCATTGTCGGGTTTGGTTTGTATTGGGGGGTGGAGAGGTGGGGAGGCAACAATGAGCATCTCTCTGGTGCCTCCCCACATGAAAAAAGATGGCGCCACCAAGGGGAGGGCCTCAGATTGCTGGAAAAAGCAGACGGGACACTGTGTATTCTCCCCTGCTGTTCCATACACCTGAATGGCTTAGCGCCCTACCCTGAGTGCGAATCATAGTTCACCTTCATCTGCAATCGCTAGAGACATCAGATATTAATCAAGGCATTCAGAGAGTAGCTGTATGTGGAAAACGTGTCTCGTAGTATGGTGTGGCTTGACTCTGTTCTGATCCACTCTGACAGGCTCACTAGGTTATTTTCTCTAAACTGCTCAAGAGGAAGAGAGGAAGACGAGGTACAAGCGGCGGCGGAGATGGGACGGAGCAACCTCAGAGGTCTGGTGCTTCCACACAGGTGAGGAGCAGCCTAACATGACTGGCGTAGCTGTTAATGATCTTGTGTCCCGTTGGTGGTAGGTGGCAGGAGCCCCGCTAGCATAACTACAGGCAGAATACAACTGTGAGGAGTGAAGACGCTGCGCTCTTGGCCCATACTTAACGTTTAATATATTTTCTTCTGTGGAAGAGTTCCTGTACCACGGTTGCCGGGAGGGGTGAGGACTGCGGGCAAATGCCTTTGACTCACCAGCTTGGCCCATTGTGCTGGTTACTTATTTGAGACGCAAGATCTGTATTTCAGTGGAGCCAGGGGTGAGGAGCGGTAATTCTCTACTTGCCGGTCCCTTTGTGGTTCTCGCGATCTCGGTAGTGTTTTGCTGCAAGGAGATCACGCCGCGACAATGATCTGTGTAATGGACCGTGGTTCTCTTTGTTTCCTTTACTTCTGAACCTGCAAACTCGCAGTGTAAAGAGCAAAGAGCACCCGCACCAAGTGGTTTTGGAGTTCGCTTTCAAGTCAAATTTTTAATAGAAGGAGTGTTATAGCAGTGTTATAATTGACACTGACCTTCAAGTTAGATGTATAAAATCATGCTGAAGACCTACAATCTTCGAAGTGCAGCTACGGGCAATGTTCCAAGTGGAAAACACTCAGCTGGCTGATAATAACGCCTGTTAACCCCCTAAATTTAAAGGAAGGAGGCTAATCTTTTAGGCCCTATAAAAATGAGAGGGGGAGGTGTTTCCCCCGCAGAGTTTTTTCACAAAAGATCTACAAGAACCTACAACCTCCGGTATTACACCTAATCTGGGGGTCCTTGTAATGTCAACTACGGCCTCCCGCCCGAGAAATCCTTTGGTAAAAAATGTTCTTTCTTCAAACTTAAACTATACTCTAACAGCTACTACAATAAAGACCACAATTGGGACCTTTTTTCCGCCTGCACTTGAAGGGAGTCCACCTGGACCCCCTTATTTCCCTTTGGAGGTCAACCAAGGTACCCCTTACCTCCCAGCTGAGAATGTGGATCAGTCTACTGAAATCCAGTCTTCTCTATCGGAGGTGAGGGGCGAGGGGGTACCACCAATTCCTATAGACTCTTCCTATGAATTAAATGGCATATCAGCCATCTGGAAGGAGACGGTAGGAGTTAGAGATTTGACGCCCCGTCCCCTCGAATCAAATAGATGTATTGGTCAAAGACATCTCTCCGTTTGCTCAGAAAGACCAGGACCTAGGTTCCACCTCAATAGTGGCCCTTAATTTTGTGTTGATCTCCTTGGTTAAGGTTTTCAAAAATCTCAAATTAGAAGTTCAAAAGCATACTGGAATCTTGTTGGAAGTTACAAAAGAACTTAAATTGAGCAATATATCAATGGTTGCCCTAAAAATCTCAGTGAATGACTCCAAGGGGGAAACTGTTACCCTCTTGACGTCAATATTGGAGTCGCAATTGATGAAAATTGATGTATTAACTAATCAATATGCCGATCTAAAAGATGAGATGATCAAACTGACTGTGAAAATGGATGAAGTTGCAATGGTGGGTGCTTTGAATGGTTGCAAGAATGGTACATAGCCGCCTATTCTAAATATTCCAGAGAATGAAGAGGATGACCCTCCTCTTTTAGCTTCAGTGATGGCCAAATTCATACGTCTAGTGCAACTGCCGTAAAGTGAAGAGGTACCTATGTGGAATCAGAAAAATACAATATTAAGGCTTTTACACCATGCAAAGGAAAATACACCGACACAGGCTTGTAAAGATTCCCAGAATCTTTATTACAACACTGAACAGTTATAAAACAAAGTACACAAATAGCTATTTGGCCGTCAATACATCACAGAGACCACCAACAGGGTCCAATGTGAGCAGTGAGCAGGATTTGCTAGCTGGACATCGGCGTGTTTATACATTTTCGTTATAACAATGTCCAGCCTCTTTCAAGTTAATCATGTACTGGGCTAGGGTCACGCCAGGTTCGTTCCAAATTTACATATCTCGTGCATGCGGTTTACTTTTTTAATACATTTACTAACAAACATTATTATACTCTAGTTTAACGTTACACTCTTTACACATTGCTTTAATACAGATCAAACAAGTGTTTCGCATGCCATTTTTGGATAGCGTTATTGTTCTTGTATACTTGTAGGTTAACATCGCTGATTCAAGTAATCCCCTGATCCCGAGGTCAACAAAGGACAAGGTCTACATGACCCTAACATGTAGCCTGAAGGCAGGTTGGACATTAACTCTCCTACAGAGGTTGAAGAGGTTAAGGCAAGAACAAGAGCACACGAGACAGCCATTTTAGATTACAGGGTGACTTTGTACAATAAACTAAAATGGCGGCTCTGACCTAAAATGGAGGCTTGATTCACTTGAGGTCATGACCTTGTAATACGAATTTCCTCGCAAAGGGACTGGGCATAGGCCAACATATACAATACGGACAAAACAATATTATATCAGTTCTAACAAACCCTCCTTTTGGCCTATGCCAAGCGCTAAACTACCTTCAATCATTTTGCGATTAACTCCACATTTTTCATGATTAACAAAAGGGTATTATTCTGATAGTTCCGTCTATGCGAAGAATCTCTAGGCGATAAAGTATGCAATTGCACGGAAGGAGTGGGGATAACAGATACATTTTCAATAGGTAAAAAGTCCTCTAACGGATATGCTTCCTCCAGATACCATAACCCAAAACCAACAGTTACTAAAAATCCGGTTATTATTACAACAAGGCAACAATACACTTTGGGGGTCCCATTGCATGCTTGATCATTGTCTCTTCTAGTCACATATTTATCTAAATGTTCGGTACGAGCGGTAGCGGGTGCAGGCATTGTAGTCTTCAATCGAAAAAAACACCAATTGTTCATTTGCTGGTGACTCCAGTCGCGCGTATTCTTAATGTCTTTCCCACAACCCTTAGCCAACAGAATCCTCCCGTCCAGTCGGGCCAAAAGGCAAGCCCTCAAATGATTTATCCTCAATCGCACAGTCAGACGTGCCGTACGTCTATTTCCTTGGACGTAAATTATATTTCACAATTTCTGGTGAGAACAAAGTGTCGTCACTTCCTACTGGAGGTGGCGAGTGAACGGAAATGGGATCAGAAAAGGATTGATCCGGATGTTCCACTCTTGGAGAGTGCGGAGACAAGATGGCCGTTTTGTCTGGCCTTGCGAATTCTGGAACGGTCTCCGATACTCTCTTGTCGGTTGTTGCTGTTTCAGGCACATTAGTTACAGCAGTGGGAAGGCATTCTGTGTTTTCTGTATCGTATGGCAGGGACTGCGGGATCCGTTTGGTGTGCGTCGTATGGATCCAGTTCTTACGACCCGCTACCCGCACAGCAGTTTGAATGACTATCAGGACTTGGTAGGGACCCCTCCACCGAGGTTCAAGGCAAGACGACCTCTCAAAAACTTTTGTAAGGATCCAGTCCCCCGGTCATAGACTGTGACCAGGACCATTGTATCATACAGGTAATGCCTCTCACACCTGGTGATAAATTGAAAACAGATTTTTAGTCAACTGGTTACAGTAATCTGAAAGAAGCACATTTTCTATATCCCGCAACAAACTGCTTTTTTGTCAAAGCCCAAATATTAGCAGGTCTCCCCATTACCACCTCAAAGGGAGAGAGCCCAGTCTTTGAGGGGTTGTTCTCATCGACAGCAACATGATCGGTAAGGCGTCCGGCCATTTTAGCTTGGTGCCAGCACATGTTTTAGCGAGCTTGTTCTTTATAATGCCGTTATGCCTTTCCACTAATCCGGCACTTTGGGCATGTCTGGCCGAATGGAACCGTTTATCAATCTGTAATCCTTTGCATATTTGTAGGATTACATCAGCGATAAAGTGTGGCCCATTATCTGACCAGATGACTCTTGGCAGCCCGAATTTAGGAAAAAACTCTTTCAAAAGAGTTTTTGCCGTGGTTATGGCCGTTGCATCTCTAACCGGGAAGGCCTCAACCCACTTACTAAATGTACAAATGACAACCGACACATATTTAAGATTGTTACAACGTTCCATTTCAATAAAATCAAAGTGAATAACCTCAATCGGAACAGAAGGTGGAGCGAAACTTCCTCTAGGAGTCGAGGTACCTTTTCCTACATTATGCTGCAAGCAGACCATGCACCCTTGGACAAAGCTCTCCGCAGTTTTGAAAATCTTATCATTGGCCCATACACTGTGTAGCATTTTGGTCAATTTACGTGCACAAACATGTGTCGGTCCATGAGCCATAATAACCATCATTGTAATGTAGGCATCGGGAAGTAACCATTTTCCTTCAACATTGTCCACCCAACACCCATCATCATCCAGTCTCCCTGCACCCTCGACACATCTCTTAGTTTCCTCTATGGTAGCATCTGCTTGAATGTCTTTTACAGAATCGATACTTTCACCCAAAGTGAAAATATTTACAGTTTCTTTTACAGCATATATTTCTGAACTAAAATCCGTGGCAGTTTGTTTAGCTATCTGATCAGCGAAAGCATTCCCTTTTCCTACATCATCTGTAACCTTTTGATGTGCTGGACATTTTATGGTAGCTAGCTGAACAGGGAGTGCGAGTGCCGAAAGTAATCGCACTATTAAAGTGCCATGCTGAATTTTTGTGCCATGCGAGGTCAAGAAACCTTGTTCTTTCAAAAGTCTACCGAAGTTGTGGTCCACCCCAAAAGCATACTGACTATCGGTATATATATTTACTGTAAGCCCTTCAGAAAGTTCACAAGCTCGAGTTAACGCTATAATTACTAAAGCCTGCGCGGAATTATGCATAATTCTTTTTGTTTCCACAATCGTGCTTAAAGTAGTAACGGCATAAGCAGCCGTGGATGTACCATTCGGAAGTTTAAAACAAGAGCCATCACAAAATAGCTCTCCTTGTGGGCTATTCAAAGGCGTGTCTTTCAGATTGATTCTACCTTTAGTCTCTTGTTCTGTCGCATAAAGGCAATCATGTGACGTTTTGTCACTTTCAACAGTATCTTGCGGGACAGGTAAAAGTTCAGCCGGATTTAATACACAATACCTCTGAATTTGAATGTGGGGGGCAAACAAGTTTAGTTAATATCTTGTCAATCGCGCAGAAGTGAGGTGTTGCGTTTGAGTTCTATTCAATAAAATATCTACAGAGTGAGGTACCATTAGGGTTAACGCATGACCCAGGACCATCCCCTCGCTCTGTTTTACAGATGCAGCAGCAGCAGCAACAGCTCTCAAAGATCTCAGCAAAGCGCATGCAACAGGATCAAGGACGGATGAGAAATAGCCGCCGCACGGCCTATTCTTCCCTCCATGTTCCTGCGTTAATACAGCCAAAGCACATCCATCACGTTCATGCACATACAACACAAAGGCCTTGTCATAATTCGGAGTTCCTAAAACCGGCGCTGAACACAGCGCGGATTTGAGCAAATCAAATGCTGTCTGGTGTTCCAAAGTCCATGGTAATGGCAAAGAAATGCCCTTCTTTGTCAAAGCCAGCATTGGTTTAATCGTTAACGAAAAGTTAGGGATCCACAATCTACAGTAAGAAGCCATACCTATCAGGGCTCTAACTTCCTTCAGCGTATTTGGGACAGACATGCCAGAAATAGTCTTTATTCGTTCAGGTGTCAACCGTCTTCCCTCCTTTGACAGGAGATAGCCTAAATAGGCGACCTCATGACAACAATATTGGAATTTTTTGAGTGAAGCTTTATGGCCATGTTTCACTAGATGACAAAGCAACGACACGGTGCCATCTTTACAGGCACTCTCAGAATCAGCAGCCAAGAGGAGATCATCTACATAATGTAGTAACGTGCAAGTAGTAGGCAACTCGAGAGTATCGAGCTGCTCTTTTAATGCCCTACTATAAATACTTGGACTCTCAGTGTACCCTTGTGGTGCACGAGTGAATGTGAATGAGCGTCCACCTAGGGTAAACGCGAACAAATACCTGCTATCCTCGTGTATGGGAATACTGAAAAACGCGTTTTTAAAATCAACAACGCTAAAATGAGTGGCAGAAGCCGGAATCATAGTTAGTATCGTTGTAACATCAGGTACAATAGGAAATTGAGGGGCCACAATTTTGTTAATAGCGCGTAAATCAATTATAAACCGAAAGGGAGTCGCATTATCACCTTTTTTGTATACTGGCAAAATGGGGCTGTTACATAGGCTACCCATAATTTCCTCAATTACTCCACGATATACAAAATCAGAAACTATATTTTTCAAAGCCTGCTCGCCTTCAACTGAGATCTTATACTGCGGGATGTGAGGCAATTTTACTCCATGTTTCAGAATAATTTTAACAGGTTCAATTTGAAGAATGCCCACATCATTATCATCAATTGCCCATAAGCATTCCGGAACATTACTGAATTCTGGCGGTAAAGGTCGAGTCAAAAACTGAGAGGTGAGTGATTGCTGAGGTGAAATTGTTAACCGAACTCCGTCCGGAGAACAATGTATTACTGCATGCAATGCCTTCAACAAATGTAACCCCAGGAAGTTCTCCCCACAGTTTGAGGTAAGTAGAAATGGACACTGCTCCGTGAAGGGACCCAGTGTTATCGGTACCGGCAAAGAGACCGGACAAACTACAGGTGTGCCTGAAAACCCTACGGAAACGTTGGACTGCCCTGACAGGGGAATATTAGGAACCTCTGAATGGTCAATGGAACATTTCTGTGCTCCCGTATCTACTAAAAATAGATGCTTCCTATTTCCCACCGCCATCTCAACATAGGGGCCTTTCTGATGAACGGGAATAGGCGTCGGTTCCAAATCCTGCTTCGGGAAATCCTAGCGAAACAGAATATTATCAAAAGGAAGCTCTTCAAAGAGGTACGTGGCAGAAGACTGATCAAAAATGTTTCTATTATCCACATTCGAAACTTGCTTATCTTGTGAAGGAGGTTGGTGTGATTCTGGTGCAAACTTACCTCTGCCAGGGCCCCCTAAACCTGGGCGACCTCTGGATCACTACCCGTGTTCCCAAATGACCTTTGCTGCAAGGTCGGACATTGTGCGCGCCAGTGGCCTTCCTGTCGACAATAGGCACACTGGTTAATGGTTACCGGAGCAAGGGGCGTACTTCCCTGTGGAAAGTACTGACCTCTAAATTGATTACCCCCTCTAGGGTTTCTAACAATCTGTTGTAATAGGACTTTTGTTTTCAGGTCGCCCTTTTTTTTCTCAAGTTTTTCCTTTTCATTATTCACACGATTTTCATAGTACTGAGGCATATGCAGTACTTCTGATTGAGACTTACCCTGCCAAGCGCTTTTGGAAGACATAATCTGTAACTCGATGTCAGGCAGCAATCCACGTACAAATTTGTCGACAAACAGCCTTTTCCCTGACTCTGTGCCTAAGTCTTGTCCACTGAAATCTGAAAATACCTGTTCAAACCGATTGAAGAAATCGGTAGCAACCTCAGACTTTCCTTGGACACAGGCCGTAAACTTGTCCCAAATGATTCTTTTTTCAGGAACTATGGTTTTCAATTTTACAATGATCCTATCAGGCAAGGTTAATATCACTTGAGGCGGTCGCTCGCCAGCGGGTCTTTCTCTATCTAGCCTAACCATGTTATCCCATGTATCTCCTAGCCCAGGTACATCATCTACAGTCCTATTCTGTTTCCATAAATCAGCAGGAGTACGGGAAATAATAAATCAATATCACTTAAGGTGAATACCGACGACTGTAAGACCGACTCTATTTCTTTATAGAACCCAGTCGGATTCTTTCTTACATCGGGAATAGATTGCTTTATGGTGTTCACTTCCTGTCTTGAAAACGGGACGTGAACAAACTGCGATACGTTATGTGCAGGAATGTCCACCACGAGTATTCCTCGCGCAGCATCGGCCGCAAACTCAACCTTCGGGACAAATGTCGGAGGGACCTCTCTCATAAGCAACTGAGAAGTAGGCCGCTCCAAACGCTTACTGAGCAACAGAGCCAAATCAAGCGCCAAGGAAGTCGAAGAAGTATCAATCGAAAAGGCTCTCTTATAAACACTCAACAATTCTGCGGGACAACAAATCTTTCTTTTTACACACTCAATCTGCAGGTATTCTACCATCACCTGTATCACCTTCTTTTGCATTTCTAACGTGTACTGACTATATGTGTCATATACTTCATCTGGAGTTATCGATATATCCAAAATCCACCTTATCGCATCCTCTGTACAAATTCGCGCTTCCTCACCTTTTAATTCACGGCGAGGAGAAAACCGTTTCTGTAAGTACATAATACCTAAACTACCACCATCTGCTTCCTCATTCTGTAACTCTTCCAACTTCTTCCTTTACTCAAAAATCTTCTCGACTTGCTCGTATACTTTCTCCGCAGTATCTCTGGACAACACTAAGGCGTTCAAATCCCGTAACCCTTGTGGGAAATCTACATTGTTTAATCTATTCCACATTATACTCAAATGAGTCCCTAATCCTTCAATAAAAACATTTTTTTCAGGAATACTTTTTAAATTTTCGAGTGTGGAAAAAACATCAGCTTGTTCACCCTTCTCCATACAATGTTTATCCCAAGCGATCAATTCATTCTTTTTCACTGGGGGCACAGTATTACGAGTCACAACCCTTGGTCTCGCTCCCTGGTCTACTACAAGCGATGCAGAATCACTTGGAAGAGGAAGAGTAGGCACATTCTGAATATCAATAGGTGGAGGCAAGGGGCAGGCAAAGGAGCGACGGCTGGAAGAACAACAGCAAGAACAGCAGGGAGGACCGGAGGAACTATAGGAGGGGGAATAACAACGGGAAGGGGCAAAGCACCAAGAGGAGGGATGTACGTCGGTGGCGCAGAGGCACCGGGCCTTCGTTCATGCAAAAGTATATTAATCAATTCATCTGACGTATGAAAATCTTTTGAAGGGTACATTTTCTGAATGCCTAATTGAAACGCCCTGTCCGTGTTCCTAACTGACCCCAATTGTTTATTTTGATCATATAACCGTGCCTTTTCGACACTTGTCATATGTCTACGCATATGTTTCTCTCTACTCTTTTGTTGCTGCAAATCTTCTGTTTTCCAACTATGCGATGCGTCAAATGCTGCAGGTCTAGTCTTTTTCTTTACTAATACAGACTCTAGATATTCTATACGAGGGATTTCAAAACTACCATTGGTTGGCCATGGAAGATTAGAATTATGTCTGGTCTGTCTTTGCCAAATGTCATTAAATGCTATACTACTGAAGCCTTTCTTACAGTACATAGTACATGCTGGCGACCCCTCCTGTGGTGCGGGACGGCTATCTTCCAAAGATTGTCTGTCGCTGCGGAATAATGCCCTAAAGCAGGCAGACAATTTCCCAGGCATATCAAAGTTCTGGTGTTACCTGGTCAAGTAATTGTGCTCGCGAGTACAATGCGTCAAATTCAAATTGTAAGGGTTAAATTAAGAATCGGGTCACGATTCACCTGACCAAAGGACTGGGAGGCCCGATCGGGTTACTAAGGACAATGCTAAGGACCCACGTGTCTGGTGATTTTCCGCAAATGTACCCACCTCGATATATGGACCCTCGTCAAGACGTCGTCTCGGGCTACAGCTCACCGTTCAGGGATCGGATCGTGCAGTTTTGTCGAGGAATTCACTTCTCGTCCAGAGTGGCCGTTTCTGTTGGCACCGTCTGATCCCGGTCCGATAGCCGAGCCAACCTTCAACGAGAAGAAGTCGATCTTGAGGGTCCCTATTCGGGCGCCATCTGTGGAATCCGAAAAATACAATATTAAGGCTTTTACACCATGCAAAGGAAAATACACTGACACGGGCTTGTAAAGATTCCCAGAATCTTTATTATAAAACTGAACAGTTATAAAACAAAGTACACAAATAGCTATTTGGCCGTCAATACATCACAGAGACCACCGACAGGGTTCAATGTGAGCAGTGAGCAGGATTTGCTAGCTGGACATCGGCGTGTTTATACATTTTCGTTATAACAATGTCCAGCCTCTTTCAAGTTAATCATGTACTGGGCTAGGGTCACGCCAGGTTCGTTTCTAATTTACATATCTCATGCATGCGGTTTACTTTTTTAATACATTTACTAACAAACAATATTATCCTCTATTTTAACGTTACACTCTTTACACATTGCTTTAATACAGATCAAACAAGTGTTTTGCATGCCGTTTTTGGATAGCGTTATTGTTCTTGTATACTTGTAGGTTAACATCGCTGATTCAAGTAATCCCCTGATCCCGAGGTCAACAAAGGACAAGGTCTACATGACCCTAACATGTAGCCTGAAGGCAGGTTGGACATTAACTCTCCTACAGAGGTTGAAGAGGTTAAGGCAAGAACAAGAGCACACAAGATGGCCATTTTAGATTACAGGGTGACTTTGTACAATAAACTAAAATGGCGGCTCTGACCTAAAATGGAGGCTTGATTCACTTGAGGTCACGTCCTTGTAATACGACTATCCTCGCAAAGTGACTGGGCATAGGCCAACATATACAATGAGGACGAAACAATATTATATCAGTTCTAACACCTATTGCTGCAGAGAAGATTGTAGCCATAGAAGAAACCTCAGATGAGGAGAAAGATGAGAGGAAGAAGGGCAACAAACCAAATGGGAAAATAAGGAAATGGAGGAAGAGACAAAATAAGGTCTTGAAAGGCTCCGCAAAGAGGGAAGCTCAAAATCAAATGAAGCAAACTGACACAAAAAAAGGTGTCACCTCGAATGGTGCGACAAAAAAGTCAGAAAGGAGCAAATTCAGAGGTCCTTAACAAAGAGTGGTCTAAAGAAACTAACTGATCAAAATGGGGAATAAAACAAAAGAAGTTAGGGGATGAAAATGAAGTGAACATAGACTGTAGAGGAAATACTCTGCAAGTACTGTAGGCTACTGTTGGAAGTCAAACTGAACCTTTGCAACTGCCAAGGAAGATCGCTCTGATCTTTCTGAATATAAAAAAGCAAGCGAAGACACTCGCATCAGACAAGAAAATTGGCCCTACATTTTTGAAAACTTTCCAACCAGGAAAGCCCCCCCAAAATCCAGATGTGTGGGTAAGAAGATTTCCTCACATTCTTCCACTGATTTGTTAGGTGAACAACTTAAATTAAGTCTTCCAGCAAAGGATCCCCCATTGAAGGATAACGCCAACCAAAAGGAAGCTGTTGAAAGGGGTAATATCAGTGACCCTTCTGTACAAGCTTCGACAATGAGTAAGAGCCAGAATCCTTTAAAAACCTATCAGTCGCATCAAGATTCATACTCAGGTCTTACAGTTTTCCTTTCTAATAAATCAAAGGATACTATAAAGGGCTTCTCCTTAAATCGCTCAAGGGTATTAAGGGAAATGAGTAGTATTCCTGCCATAAAATGCCTCTCTACTGCGGACATACAGCAATTGAGATTCCCTCTACAATCAGAGATAAATATTCCAGAGCTTTGCATGAACTCAAGATTCGCTTTTGAAATTATCCTGGGAGCAAAGGAAGATTGGATTACAAGAGGGTTCCATACATCAACTGTGCTTCGCATGAAGACAAACATGAGGCTCCTCAAGTGAGTAACCCCTCGAATCCAGTCGATCTGTGGCAAATCATCAACGTCTCTTCCAACTATGTGGGAGTGTGTTCCGGAAAAAATATTGCAAGTCTTTCTTAAGTTGGGAATACCGGAGCAGAAGCTTTAGTCACGGATGTAATAAGATGCCTATCCTGGAACTCAAGAGGTTTTAGTTCTTTTTCTGAGGATTCTAAAAAGTTTTATATTTTGCAGAATTTTCTTTTGATCTTATTTTAGAAAACTTTGGCTTGTGATGTTTTGAATGTGGATGGCTTCTCCGTATATATGCAGATGGCATAAAGAGGTCCAAAAGGGCACCTTAGTGGAGGTCTACTCACTTTATGTAATAACATGACCTTCAGTGCTTCTACCTTACTATCTAATGATGTTGAGGGTGTATTGGCGTTAGAGTTGAAAGAAGAGGGGTCGACGCAGGTTCAAATTGGATTATAATCAATCTGTATTGGAACCCTGAATCCTCTCCTCTGATTGATTTTCTGGGTTATCTCTCTGATCTTCTGGTGGGGCTATCAGCCCATTTCTCAGATGATGAGGTGATTCTCATGGGCAACCTCAACCCCCAGTGCATAAAGACAACAGTGAATAGTGTCTCAAAAAAGAGGTAAATGATAGAGGTTATGCTTGGTGTAGTTTTATGTCAGATCGGGAGATGAGGATGCTCAATGGTAATATTCAGGGCAATATTCCTAGTAGACATACCTGGCAGAGAGGTTCATCATTATCAACGATCAACTATATCTTTAACTCTAATAAAATGTTTGACACTTGTATTGAATTTATAATAACAGAGGGAAATAGAGATGATCATCGTATGCTTGAGGCCACCTTTTTCTTTACACAGAATATACAATCTTTCAATTATCTCCAGGAATTGGTTGTAAACTCTGCCGGTAATCGTCGGAAGAGGTTTGAAAGGGGTTGGCATATTCTCACCAACAAACTTGAAATAGTAACCAAGGACACTTCAGAGCAGCAACTTGGTCAATACTGTGAACCCTCTCAGTTTGGTGAATTCCTATGGGACTTAAATCCTCCCCTCTTCGGCCCTATTATTCCGAGTAGATTTCATAAAAATGTATTTGATTCAGCAATCTATGAAAGGAAAAAGCTTAAAAGGTCACAAAAGGGGGGACATGGCTAGGTAGCATGCCATGCAGTCGTGTCTGCTGTGAGCTCCGCTGCAGGGCATCCTGAATAGCATGATATTGTTGCCTGAAAGCATGAACTCTGGTGGATTCCTGGATAAACTGATTGCTGATAACATGAGGAGACCAGCGGGGGAACATTCGCAGTGAAACGGGGCTGCGAAGTGAGCGAAACCCGCGTCGTCCGTTCTGCCCCCTCCGTAGACAAAATGGCAGGCGCACCAGCAAAGCTGCAAGACGATCCTCTGCACCAGGGACGTGGACTGCCTGTCGAGGCAGTAAATAAGGTGGCCATATCCTGAAGTCTATGGAAGAGCGTTTCGCCGGAAATAAGCGCTCTTCTAGATTGAAGCCAACCGCGGGGCTACAGACCGGAGCGATGCACCGTAACAGAGCGGGTCGCACTGCGTGGGAAGACAAAGGTCGCAGATAGCCGCCAAGCTGAGCTCGAAGCCAAGAACATAAGCCAGGTGCGATATACAGAGCGGAGGGCTTATCGTTGGATCCTGATGAGGGACGAGCAGTGGATGAACAGCTGAAGAAGGCAGGTGGGACCGCTCCAGCCCGAGCTTATCGCTGGATCCTGTTGGGGAAGAGCGGTGGATGGTCAGCTGAAGAAGGCAGACGGGACTGCTCTGGCCCAGCGAGGAAGAGGTACGCAGGCGTGGGTGGAGCTCTCGAGTCGCTGGCTGCTGGCTGCCGGGCAGACCCTGCACCATATGTCAAGCACGCTACAGGGGGACGTGAGGAAGCGCCTATCCCGCAGCCAAATTTTCAGGAGCAGTGGCTGCCTGCAGATCCGTCGTGTGGGCGAAGTTGGAGCCCCAGTGGTAGGGCAGCTGAGGTGCTTTGATCATCGGACGGCGACTCCTGAGTCCGTGGCCGCCTCAAATAAACAAATGAACAAATGAATGGAAGAAGCTGGCCCCGTGGTTGGAGTGGGAAAGTGAGCAGAAAGCCAGGTGTCTCCCCCCCCCCCACTATAGCTCCCTGGAGACTGCTGTGCCAGTGGTAAAACGCAGCATTATTTACCATGATTTGGGCACTAGCTTCACTCAGCCCCTAATAGTCCTGAGCGCCCCCGGAGTGGGTCCATCCACGCCAAGTCCCCCGGGGTGGAGCGGCTCAAGTTGGATAACACAAGCTCCAAAATGATCTGAAGATTGCCACTGGGACGGTTGTAACAAGGGATAGCAACAGAGGAGGTTGGGGGGGGACATTAGTCGCAGTGGGCCTCAGAGCATGCTAACAAAGGCTCGACCCCCTTGAGACGCCTGGGGTTGGGAAGAGACCCCTACCTGGTTAGCTGCAATAACTCAGGGACTGGCCATCGTTGCCTCAACCCACAGATACCATGAAAACGCACTGTTGGCGCTTATATCACCCAGCATATGTACGGCCAGCAATGCCTAAAGCAGTGGGGAAATGGGGAGCGCATGGAATTAAGGCCTTCCTAACACCTCAGCCAACAGGCACTTTGCAGAGGCAAACAGTAACAGGAGACATCCATCAGGCCCCTGTGATGTTAAAACTTCCAGACGTCGCGTTCTCTAGAAGTGACTTTGAGGAGATGCTTAAATCTCTTAAACAAGGTATCACCCAAGAAATTAAATTAGAGATCAAAACCTCTAAGGATGCCTTGGCTCGATCACTCGACGACCTAACTACTCATTTAGGAGGCCTTGAAGCCAGAGTTAACAAGCTGGAAAATATAACGTGTGAACAAACACATGATAGTGAGGTGCTCATGGAAAAAGTGTGGATTATTGAGGACCATCTAGAAGACATCTGGGTGAAGCAGGCAGACCTTGAAAAAAGGTCAAGGAGGAATAATGTACATCTTCGTGGTGTTCCCCTGAAAATACCAGACCAGGAATTGCCGGAATATGTGAGCACTCTGTTTAAATCCTTAATGGGACTCCAGATGGCAAATACTTTGGTTCTAGACAGAACCCACCGTGTATACTCTTCTTCCCAGAAGAGGAGGAACCTGCTCCCAGACGCCCTTACCTGAGTGCATTTCTTCCACCAGAAAGAGCAAATAATGGCGGTGTTCAGGAAGTCCGAATCAGTGCAGTTCTGTGGATCAACACTCAAACTCTTTCAAGACCTCTCCCCATACACGCTTGCGAGCTGCAGTTGCCTGCAGTGGGTGACGACCTGGCTGCAGGCCAAAAAAGTGTGATACCATTGGGGATTCCCATGCAAGCTCATTTTCGACCTTCACAATCAGCACTATATCATTTCTTCAGAAGACGGGTGAAAGACTTATTGGTAGAAACAAACAGCAATGTCACATCAGAGCCATCCACCCAAGAATCAGCAAATCCAGACCTACACCCCACGCCAAAAGACAAATGAAGGAAGCCCAGGGACTGGAGGTGTTTGGAGCCACCTCCACACCAAGAAACGGAAACCACGGTAATGCGCAGACCGGCATCAAACGCCAGATGACTCCACTTCTCACCAGGCCACGATGGACATGGAACTGTCTGTGACCCCGTTGCCACCTCGCTGATTGGTAATGCTCACAGATTCTGCTTGCGGAGACCCCCTGTGACTCCTCCGGGGCAGGGCGGTGACCCTCTGTGGCCGAAACACCACAATTTGAGGCTCAAAACTTGTCTGCCTGCCTTGCAGCGAGACTCGAGGTTCAAGGCCCCAGGTTTGGTCCAGTGAGATTTGCGTCCCTGGTATATCTGCAGGATACGGGACCAGGAGGTTTACCATGGCCATCTAAATAGGTCATATGGGGAAATGAGGAAGAGTTCAACTGAGTGGAATCTAAAGGAGTGGTAAAGCGGCATAGACACCTCACCGGCTGAATGAGTCCAGGTACTGGCCCCAACCACTTGGTGGTCCAACAGCACCCTTTCTGGTGGCCCTACGCCACAGCCGGGGCTGGGGTGCATGGGAGTCAATGGGGGACTAACACTCTTGGGCCGCCTTGATAGATCCTCAAAGCTTAATTCTGGAAGTCCATTGCTGACTTGATGTAGGGAGACAGGCTATCTACTCATGAACTAGTTGCGGTGATGGAAACTACCCATAGGTGAAGGGAGGTATATCGAGTGGCAGATGCCGGTTGTAATTCAAGAACTGTATAGATTAGTAAAGTTGGGCACCCTGGGCAGATTACGCCCGTTACTGTTGATGATTTGGCAATGTTGGTTAGGAAAATGAGGACATTAGAAGCCTCACTTATGTTGGTTAATAGGCCCCTTTTTGTTTGTGTTTCTTTTATGGTTTTGTTTAGACACACTCTCACTAGGCCTCATTTATGGCCCCACACATGCCCTGGCACTTGTAAACACCAGAACATCTCTTGGCCCTTCAGAATGGATCCTCATTTGGCCCACCCCGACACCCAGCCAGGTCACTTTAGACTCTCACGCACATGCAATATGCAAGCTTGGGAAGATCGGGAGGGGGGAGAGGGAATTTGGGAAGTCTCGCACAGGGGCAGGATGAGGTCACTACGCAGATCACTAAAGCTTGAGTGATCTCAGAATGGCAACCCCAGACGTTAAATGCATTACCCTCAACGTCCAAGGCTTGAATTCCCCCTTAAAACGCAACGCGTTGTTCCATAGACTAGCCACACTCAACTCCGCCCTCCTGTTCCTCTAGGAAACTCTTCTCCAACCCACTGATGAATGTCACCTTAACAATAAACTCTACCCCACAAAATTCTTTGCTTCCAGCGGCGTGAAGAAGCATGGGGTCGCCATTCTGTTGCGCAAGGGCATCCCCTTAAGAACATTGAAGGTGGTGTGGGATGGGGAGGGAAGGTTAGTTGTGGCAATGTTATGGGGATGCAAAGTAACCCTGGTTTCACTGTACGCTCCAAATGTTAAAGAGGACGTGTTCTTCACTCCAAATCCTTGACGGAACATGCAGAAGACGAATTCATTTTAGGCTGTGATTTCAATGTAGTGATTAATGCCTTAGTAGACAAGATGCGACCCACAATGGCCAATGACAAGACGAATTGTATAGCCCTTACTACACTACTGCGGAAGCACTCACTTACAGAGGTATGGCGATTTCTTCACCAGGAGGAGTGGGACTATACTTAGTTTTACCCTGTCCATAAGAGATTCTCCAGATTAGATATGTTCCTTCTCTCAGATACGCTAATCCCCCTGACGTTGGACGTCGAAATTATCCCAGAAGCTCTCTCGGACCATGTCCCGGTGAGGCTAACACTTTCTCCCCACCAGACATGCCCATCCCAAAAGCCACCCTAGTGACTGAACGATCTTGTACTGGAACACCCCCTAATTAGAATGCACATAGCTGAGGCCATACATTTCTATTTCAGGAAAAATGGTAATGGCAACGTGGGATATGTCATATTGTGGGATGCTGGGAAGTCGCTAATTAGGGGGCACCTAATTTAACAAGCTGCACAGAGGGGGAGAACCAGAAGGGCACTAAAAAGCTCAACTAGAGGGGGAAGGTTGCAGGCTTGAAGCAATACTCAAAGAGAAGGGCTTACGGTGTTCCCTAAGAGACTTACGAATAGCAAGTAAAGCGTTGGAGGCACCCCACACGGCGGGGGCAGCACACTATATGATGCTTACAAAGCAATACTTTTACACAAAGGGAAATAAAGCAAACAAATTATTAGCAGCTAAATTTAAAAAACAAGTAAAACAACATAGGATCGATACCTTGCGAGAGGGCACAGGTAATATTGTCTCATCAGAGGAAGGTAAGCTTCACATAATAGAGAATTTTTTCAGGGAACAGACAGCTCCTCATTTTGGAGACTCGCAGACCGAGGACCCAATAACGGTTCAGGAACTAGAGAACGCAATCAAATCCCTTCCCCTCGGTAAGGCCCCAGGCCTGGATGGGTTTACGAATACATTTTATAAGGTCTTTAGGGCGGAGCTTATACCCCACCTCACGAAGCTCTTCAACTCCCTATGGGATCCAGGGTGTGTCACAAAGATGATGGCAGAATCTGCCATGACCCTGGTTTTAAAGACGGGTAACGATCCCAATGAATGTAAGTTTTACCGCCCTATAGCTTAACACAGACGCGAAAATATACAGCAAAATTATAGCTCACCGTTTGGGTGAGATCTTGCCACTAATAACAGACAGGGACCAGACCTGATTTATTCAAGGCCGATCGGCACACAATAATATTCACCGGACAATAGACCTGGTAGCCGTAGCCCCTAAATCCCGGACACTCTTTTTGCTTTTGTCTCTAGATGCCCATAGGGAATTCGACAGTATGTCAATACTTGGACCTAGTTCTAAAGGGCTTTGGATTTCGTCCAAAATTTTCAAGACTGATCCTTTCAAACTTTCAGATCCTGTCCACCCGTGTGCGAGTCAATTTGCAGTGGCCCACTCTGATAGAGCTGGGAAGGGGAACTAGGCAAGGCTGCCCTCTATCTCCATTGGTGTTCTCAATGGCGATGGAACCTGTAGCCCAGCAGATCCGGCTCCACCCGAAGACTCAGGGATTCTAATTTGGCGGGCAATGCCACAAAATCACCTTATACGCGGACGATGTGCTTTGCTTCTTGAGAGAAGCTCTTAACTCCCTTCGAGCCTAGTGGACTTACTGGCCCAGTTTGCTTTGATTTCTGGATTTACGATAAATACAGCAAAGTCTATGGGTTTGGGCCTGTCGGAACCCTCTACCACTTTAGCTTCTCTCCAGAACACGTATCCCTTTTAATGGAAAACCGCACACATTACTTATCTAGGAGAACACTTTGTCCCAACGTATGCAGGACTGATGAAAGCCAATATTCCCAATCTCTTAAGGGAATCCAGAGATTCCTTGAGAGGTGGGCCTCACAAGAGATATCGTGGCTCGGGCGCATCAGCGCAGTGAAAATGTCCCTGCTCCAGAGAATTCTATACACATTTCACGGCTTACCAATCATGATCCCGGAACGCAACCTTCTTGAGGTGCAAAAGGAAATTGGCCGGTTCATATGGCAAGGGAAGAAGCCTAGACTTCTGCATAAACTTCTCACGAGGGGACGGCGCAGGGAGGGTTAGGGCTACCTTCAATTCTGTGGTATTATCGAGCAGCCCAAGTAGCCGTAATGCTGGGCAGGACTGATCCAATTGAATCACCTAAGTGGCATGACATTGAGCAGACAACAATTCACTACGCTTTGAATTATTTGCCGTTCCTCCCAAGAAAAATACGCAAGCAGCTAGGGCCCCTCCTGCCTACCACCATAACAACGCTCTGATGTTGGGATAAAGCCTGTGCACAAAGAGGCTTTCCAGCAGACCTAGGCCCACTCTCCCCTATCACACAGAATCCAGCCTTCACCCCAGGTCTCCTACCCGATTCCTACT
Source organism: Ambystoma mexicanum (assembly GCF_040938575.1). Lineage (NCBI taxonomy): Eukaryota > Metazoa > Chordata > Amphibia > Caudata > Ambystomatidae > Ambystoma > Ambystoma mexicanum. The sequence goes on from NC_090929.1 coordinate 913,091,101, forward strand.
GCTGCTGGTCAAAGGAGAAGTCGTTAAGACTCCGAGACCTTTATGATAACAACTCACCCCTTACATTTCAGCAATGCAAAAGGAAATTCAAATTACCAGAAACTGAGAGATTTAAATATATACAGCTCCGTCACTGGATACCTAACCCGACATAATCGTCGGGTTAGGTATCCAGCCTACAGGACCAGAGCCTGCACCCCTAGGTCAGTGGACCTACACCCCCACCGCATGGTGAGCACAACGCAAGCGCCTCACCCACCCCCAGCTGCCTCCCACACTCGCCGTACCCGACGATCAGCTGTTCTCCGAGCCGTGCCTGGTCCCAAAATGGCCGGCGCAATGCGGACTCAGATCGAGGCTCAAAGCAGTTGCTGAGCAACCTACTTACCCAGGACACATCCGCCGGCAGGCGGAAGGAAGCCGGCCAGTCGCAGAAGGCCAGAAGTAAAAGGCCTTGTTTGCCTTTGTCGACTCCATTCACCCGCCTTCAGGAGTCCGAGAGGGCAGGAGCCCTTCTCCCCCTGCTTCAAAGCATCCACCTTCCCCCACCCATGCGTGGACACATCGGCAGCCTACAGGACCAGAGCCTGCACCCCTAGGTCAGTGGACCTACACCCCCACCGCATGGTGAGCACAACGCAAGCGCCTCACCCACCCCCAGCTGCCTCCCACACTCGCCGTACCCGACGATCAGCTGTTCTCCGAGCCGTGCCTGGTCCCAAAATGGCCGGCGCAATGCGGACTCAGATCGAGGCTCAAAGCAGTTGCTGAGCAACCTACTTACCCAGGACACATCCGCCGGCAGGCGGAAGGAAGCCGGCCAGTCGCAGAAGGCCAGAAGTAAAAGGCCTTGTTTGCCTTTGTCGACTCCATTCACCCGCCTTCAGGAGTCCGAGAGGGCAGGAGCCCTTCTCCCCCTGCTTCAAAGCATCCACCTTCCCCCACCCATGCGTGGACACATCGGCAGCCTACAGGACCAGAGCCTGCACCCCTAGGTCAGTGGACCTACACCCCCACCGCATGGTGAGCACAACGCAAGCGCCTCACCCACCCCCAGCTGCCTCCCACACTCGCCGTACCCGACGATTAGCTGTTCTCCGAGCCGTGCCTGGTCCCAAAATGGCCGGCGCAATGCGGACTCAGATCGAGGCTCAAAGCAGTTGCTGAGCAACCTACTTACCCAGGATACATCCGCCGGCAGGGGGAAGGAAGCCGGCCAGTCGCAGAAGGCCAGAAGTAAAAGGCCTTGTTTGCCTTTGTTCGCCGCTTGGGCGCCGGGTCGCCATAGCACTCTAAAACACCGGAGGAACAGGAGCCTCGCCTCCACTGCAGGAGCAGTGTGAAGCAGGAGCTTCCCGCACACATTAAGTGAAATATCTGAACATTTTGAGAAGTTTGGTTTGGCGCCGCCTGGATCACACGCTCCACATCACCCCCACTTCCAGGCTGCAGAGGTACTGCCTTTCTTGTAACGGCTTTGCCCGCCGCTGCTTTTGCTCATGCATCAATGTAGTGGAAGATCCCCTGCATGCATGTTGGTGCCCCAGCACCCCCCGCAGCCCTCCTGCAAGAACAAAAGCCACAGTAATTAGCCTAGAGAACACCTTCTTTGCCTTTCAGGACTGGATGTATCCAATTAAAAGTGTAAGCCTCTGCAAAGCAATCGTCTTGGGTAAAGCGATTGTCATACTAATTCCAGCCTTGAGAATTTCTTCAAAAACCACATGTACTTTCAGTTTTGCTATATTAGTACTCTGCCACCCCGGAGATTTAAACAAAGACCATTTACCATTGTGTTGTGCCTCTTGGTCACCTACTAGACCACATTTACCATTGTGTTGTGCCTTTGGTCGCCTATCTGACCACATTTACCATTGTGTTGTGCCTTTTGTTCGCCTATTAGACCACATTTACCATTGTGTTGTGCCCCTTGGTCGCCTATCCGACCACATTTACCATTGTGTTGTGCCTTTTGGTCGCCTATTAGACCACACTTACCATTGTGTTGTGCCCCTTGGTCGCCTATCCGACCTCATTTACTGTTGTTGTGCCTTGGTCACTCGGCCGCCCACAGACTACGTTGCCTGTTATGATGCCCTGCATAGCTACTCCGCAATCAAATTCAATCAATTTATGCTGTGCCTCTATTCGCTAATAGACCACCCCCGTCACCTTGTGTACCAGTAACACCTTAAACATCATGTATTGGTACCTATCAACGCTCATACACCTACTGTACACTTACAGTAGTTATTGGTCTAGCCAGCCTGACCTACACTCTAAACAATACACTTCCACTAGATTAGGCATGGCACCCACCACTTCCTCCCTGAGGCCTAGCACCATGACACCCGCAAATCTATACTTGGATGATCCAGCACTCTGGATACAACACTTTGTCTCCAAACCAACACCCAACCAACCCTGTACTATCACCATCAGAAATTCTAGACTGAACTCCAGAACTAGACCACCCACCTACCCAGGCTCGTTCCACCCTAGCTCACTGAAGAGAAATACTAGTCTGAACATCCTAACCAGTCCACCTACCTCCCCGTACTCTCACCACCCAAGTATCTTAAGCAGGAACTCCAGACTTAGAGCCCGTACCATAAAACACTCGCATCTTGCCCATAATCATGCTGCTCCCCCCTTTGACATCAACAATCTAGCCCACAATCCACCGCCAACATCTGAAAAAAACTTCAAAAAAGATAAACTCATCAAAGCAGCACTAGTGAATGCCAGGTCTCTTCCTGCCCATGCTCTCGACATTGCTGACATTATAACCTATGAAAACCTTGATGTCCTCGCAGTCACTGAAACCTGGCTCAATGCCGCATCCGGCCCATCTCTGGCCCTCGCAATACCTAATGATTATGCCATTATAAGATCTGACAGAAACACCACTCAAACAAAGGGAGGCGGACTTGCCTTCATATACAGAAATACCTTCGACATCAAAATCATCCAAGATGCGCAAATCCCGTCTGCCGAATCCTTGTCAATTAAGTTACCCCTCTCACCCAACCACACGGCCACCATGCACCTCATTTATCGACCACCAGGACCCATCGCCTCTTTCACAGAGGACATTGCATCAATTATATCCATAAACACCAAACCTAACTCGCAAACCATCTTACTTGGGGACTTTAACCTCGGTCTCAACGATCCTAAAGACACCAATGCCCTTGACTTAGCCAATTCATTATCTGATTTGGGTCACACGCACATCATCCACGAATCTACCCATATCAAAGGTAGAACTCTAGACTGGCTCTCACACATCAATTGCTCTATTGACCTCCTATCTAATGACCCATGCATCTGGTCAGACCACCACAAACTAACCTTTACTATCAAAGCTAACATTACTCACTTAGCGCCTACCATCTCCCCTGCCATCTGCACGAGAAACAAGAAAGACATTACTCCCGACAAACTCCTACCTATTCTACTCCCCATATTGAATAATATTGATTCAGATGCAGACCCTACAGCTCTAGTGGACACCTACAATCAGGCTATACTTAAAGCTCTGGACTCCATTGCCCCGCTAAAACTGCAGAAACCGAAACCACAGCGTCACCTTAACACATGGTTCACGCCACAGTTAAGAGAACTACATAAAGCCAAAAGAACCGCTGAGGCACTTTGGAAAAAACATCCCACAGCTCCGAACAAATCTGAACTAACCTTAGTATCCTCTAGCTACAAAGAAGCCATACTCCTAGCCAAAAAAGACTCCTATAACAAAAGGATTACACAAGCGGAATCCAATACTAAAGAACTCTTCAAAATACTCAAAGAATTAGAATCCCCTATTGCCCCGACTGACAAAGGTATTACTGACGCACTATGGTGTAGCAACATCCAGAAAGCCTTATTAGATAAAATAGCTTGTCTACAATCCAAAATTAACGCAAAAAAATCTGTGCTATCTGCAGACCCTAACCACAAACAACTGCCTAACATACCTCCAACCTTCCAAACGACTTGCAAACCTTTCAGCTTCTCACCCCTTTTAACGTGGGAAGTAGAAAACATCATCAGGAAACTGAAACCTTCAAATTGCCAAGGCGATGCCTGCCCTGCCCCGATTGTTAAAGCAGCTGCACACGATCTGGCGCCATTCATTACCACTCTCATCAATGCCTCTTTCAAATCTGGAATAGTTCCTGACAATCTTAAAGACGCTTGGGTCATTCCACTCCTTAAAAAACCTACGCTTGACCCAGCTAACCCGTCTAATTACAGACCAATAACGACGGTACCTTTCCTATTAAAAATACTGGACAGAGCAGCCTACCTACAAATACAGGCTTATCTAGAAACCAACAATCTCCTAGGGCTCAGGCAATCAGGCTTCCGACCAAGACACGGTACGGAAACTGCTCTTATTGACCTTGCCACCCAGATCCAAACCTTGAAAGACCATGGCAAACTTGCACTCCTTTTATTGTTTGACCTGTCAGCAGCGTTTGATTTGGTTAACCATCAAACACTTTGCCAACACCTGAAATCTGCAGCCCACTTTTCAGATGCAGCCACGGCATGGATCAGCTCCTTCCTGGCGAACAGAACCATGAGGGTCTTCTCTCCCACAGATTCCGCCGAGCCGGCCCCAGTACCTTGTGGTGTCCCGCAAGGCTCATGCGTGTCCCCGACACTTTATAATATATTCACGAAACCCCTCTTCGATATCCTAGACTATCTGGGTGTCACGTATACCAACTACGCGGACGACACCCAGATACTCTTTCCTATCACGGGTGACTACGAAATAGACAGCACGACCCTCAATGAAATCTACTCCGTTATACAAGCATGGATGGCACACCATGGCTTGTGTCTTAATGACGATAAAACCGAGCTGATTATCTTGGGCACTCATGCCAAACTTAAAAATCTCAATCCTTCATTCAAAGCATTTACCATAGATGGCAATCTCATCTCAGTCTCTAATAACACTAAAACTCTTGGTATTTACATCGATGCTACCTTATCCCTCTCTAAACAAACTAACGCAGTAGCGTCATCAGCTGCCTACACTTGCAAGCTTATCACTGCATGCAGACCATTCATCTCCGCACCCAACTGTATCACTCTAGCGAGAGCTCTAGTCCTTTCCAAGATAGACTACTGCAACGCCCTTTACTTGGGCACCAGCCATAAAAATATGAATAAACTACAAGTAGTCCAAAACAATGCAATCAGAGCTGCCCTGAACATCCCCAAAAAAGCACACATATCTGAGACCAGACGTAACCTTCGCTGGCTCCCTGTCAAGCACAGAATATTACTGAAAACGCTTGCCCTCACACACAAAGTCAGGGCTAACCTTGCTCCAGCATACCTCACTAACCACTTCACACCACACTCCGCCTTGAGACCTCTTAGAGCAGCCCAAACTAACACCTTGACCATACCAAGATTTAAACTCCTCAACTTGGGTGGAGCTAGCTTCCCAGTACAAGCATCCAAACTATGGAACACCATCCCCCCACATCTACGCGCAGAACCTTCATTCAACCGGTTTAAACATAGCACAAAGTGTTGGCTCCATAACACGGACTCCTGACAGCTTAACTTCTGCGCATGCACTTGCTTATTATGCCAGTTCCTACCTGTAACCATTTTGGAACCTGGCCGACCGTATTGTTTTGATTGCACACTTATGTAACTGTAACCTTCCTGTAACTGCACACTTATGTAACTGTAACCTTCCTGTAACTGTAACGTAACTCTGTTTAACTGCTCCCCTGTAACCAGCTCTACCTCTCGCGCCCATATGCCCCAGGGCCTGGCTGCGCTTTATAAATAAACTAAATACAAATACAAATACAAATAATGCAGGTAGCCACCAGGCCCCCAACGGGAATAGAGCTAACAGACCTGAAAGGTCAAAACTCCCACAGGATAGCCACCTGCTACCGACTCCTAGAGAATGTCCCGCCAGATGAAAAGCTCCCCTATATTGTTGGTGTGGGAAAGGGAATTGGGGGCAGGGATCTCCAAGGAATCCTGGCAAAAGATATGGGATAGAGCCCACAGGACTTCACGATGCACTACCGTAAGAGAAGGAGCCCTTAAACTCTGCTACCACTGGTACATGTCCCCACATAGGCTACATGCGATTAACTCAGATTATCCAGACAAGTGCTGGCACGGATGTGGGGAAAAGGGAGACCTGGGTCACCTGTGGTGGTACTGTCCTATCATACAATCCTACTGGTTTGGAAATAAGATCTAGGATCAGAAGGATCTCAGGCGCCTCGCTCCCCATGGACCCGCAAATCCTGTTGCTGGTCGACGTCCCTGAGGACGGGACCTACCCAATGTCTGGCCCTAGAGCGGAACTGATCTCTCAATTACTTATGGCTGCTAGACTCACATGGGCCCGCTTCTGGAAAGACCTAGAGGGCCCGCACATAGCATACTGGTGGGTAAAAGTCTGGGAGCCACTGGGAATGGAAAAACGTACAGCCATGGTGGAGGGGGAAATGCTCAAATTCTCCCGTATATGGGGGCCATTTTTGGAATATGTAACTGAAAAGGAACATATGTTTTTCCAGCCAAAACAGGTGAAATATCTTTTGAATCCGTGACAATGATCCTGAGGAACTTGATCTAGATGGGGTGTGGTTAAAGAGACACACAGGATCTTCTCATAGATGTGGGCTTTATGAATGTGTGTGTGTTTTTTTTTTTCTCTCTCCTCCTTTTTGTTTTCGTTTTGCTCTTTTATTCTCTAAGTGGGTACTAGTTACTCCTAACCTGTTTCATGAGCGTGATAAAGCTTGATGTGGAACAGTTATACTGTTACTAATTAAAATGAAGTTTTGCTGTAATGATGCAGTCCACTTGGCACTGGTCCAATACTGATCGTAACATGTGATATTGATGTTTATCGAAATTTCAATAAAAAATAACTTGTTAAAAAAAAGAAATGCATGCTGATCTGAAGTTAGACTAATGCACATGATTAGGGATTCTATCACATGATGGACTACTGGATTATTAGCAATATGTATAGCTCTCAGTTTTAAGATGACAATGGACAATTTGAAATTCTTTACATTTAATTGCTGAGTGATTTGCCCCTGTGTCTATTAAACCATGGTATATTCCTCCCATGTATTTCACATTTAATAAAAGGCCCTTCTTCGTAAAAAAAAACCAGGTAATTATTAAAGAAATCGATACGGGATCCAAAACTCTTGAAGCTGAAATAAGATCTTTAAATAGCCATAGAAATTGGTTGAGTTCTATAATTTCTTGAGGAGGCAGAAAGAGGGGGAGGAAATTCCAGAAATGTTTGGTCTATTGTGGGGTTGTTAAAGATCTCAAATAGCCACACTCAACACACTGTTATTCAGGAGAGTACCTGGATTGACCACTTTTCTACACTATATAGCTCGATCAATTTACAGGATCTTCAATTAGAATTAACGTCAAAATGGTCCATGAATTGTACATGTGAGGACATTGAAAAGCTAATAAAAAAATCGTCTATCTCTAGGGCCGCTGGTCCTAATCAACTGAGCAATAAGTTCTCAAATTAAATCCTGAACTTTGCTCCGAAGTCCTAAAAAGCCTGTTTGACAATATCATTCTCAGTAAAACCATTCCTAAGTCATGGTGGAATTCAATCATAATTCCCATTTACAAAAAAAGTGACTGTTTATCCCCTCTGAATTATCGGCCCATCTCGCTCCTTGATGGTGATGGGAAGATTTATTTGGGCCTTATACTGGGTGAGCTGGAGAAGTGGGCAGAGGAAATAGATATTATCCGTAAGCAACAGACGGGCTTTAGGAGAAGACTCTCTACTACTCTTAACACTCTGATCCAATTCAGTTCACAATCTCACATAAAAGGAGCGACCCCTTTATTCGGAGCCTGGGTGGATCTTACCCAGGCTTACAATACCATTAATAGAAATATTCTTTGGTTTAAATCAAAATCATGGAGACTCCCAGATAATCTGCTGTCTATTCTGATAGAGTTACATGAAAGGTCATCACTAAGAGTTTGTCTGTCCAAATGAGGGGCCCTCTCCGAATCCATCAAAATAAAAAGAGGGGTACGTCAAGGTTGCTTGATTGCGCCTTTTCTTTTTATTTTATATCTGTCGGATCTTCCACAGTGGTTGAAGAAGAGCGATCTGGTGGCTCCTTAATTGGGTGATATAAAAATTAACTTGTTAGCGTATGCCGACAATATTGTATTCTTAGACTACACACAAGTCAGTCTGCAACGCTTACTATCTGCCCTCTCAGAGCACGCCAAGGAAAATGACTTAAAAATCAACCTGAACAAGTAAAAAATGATTGTTTTCAAACATCCATTAAGGAAGTTGAAATCATTTGTTTGGCAATTGGACAACTCTCCGATTCCTGTCTCCAAAGAGGTTATCTATTTGGGTTCTAAGATAACAGATTTTCCCACCAAGGCAAACCTCCTCTCAACCATAGACCTGAAAGTAATTAATTTGGTCACACAAAATGGAGAAAATCCACCTTCAGTATTGTAAATTCTCATTGTTGCCTCTTATAAAGTTCTATATTGGTAAGGTGGTCCCGATGATTACATTTGGAATGGAATGTAATCTTTTGGCCTTTGATGTTGATTGGGGCAAGATAGAAAGTAAAATGTGGTAAGAATCTCTTGCACTGCCGAACTGTGTTCCTATTTCCTGTGTAAGGGTTGAGTTGGGTCTCATCCCGCTGTGTGCATGGTTGGAGTGGAAATGGGTCTCGATTTATAGGCTAACTGTAGACCCCCGTAAAAACATCTTTGTATGGGAAAGTGGCAGTAGCCATGCTTAACTCGACTTCTATCTTTTTGAACAAATTGAGATTAAGATGCATCTCTGATCGCTTTGGATACTGACATTGATACTCTTATTAAAAATCCACTGAAAATGAAGGAAGCATTGCATCGCATGGACTGGATTAGGACCATACGGAAGATGATAATTTGTAAACTTTCATCATCACCATTGCTAATTGATCATGTGTTCCTCAATACCTAATGAAATGTCCTGACTGTGTAGGACGGATGGACTTCTTGAGACTAAGACTCAATTTGTTACCTACTTTGGAAATTCTACATGTCCAGTAGAGCGACATTTATGCGACAGGTATTTGTGATAAATGCAAAGCAAATGTAACGCAAACTATTGGTCATCTGCTTTCAGAATGATCTGGAACCTGGCCTCTTAGAGTATCAAGATTTCAGAGATTCGTTCATGACCCCCACTTACTTGTCTCATATATGTTTTGGGACAGGTTGATCTCAGGAACCGAAGTTTTTCTTACTTTCGAGGTGGCCTCCCTTCTTAAAGATCTTAATCTCACTGTTAATGAGGGTGTCCAGATTACTACGTGTTTAGTAGACAATTGATAATAGATTCCTTTTGATTGCTTGGTTATGTTATATGATCTTTCTCCTTTTTTCCCTTTTCTTTTCTTCTTCCTCTGTTTTCCTTTTGTGCACGTTTTTTTGTCTTCTTGTGTATGAAATAAAAAATTGATATTTTAGTATTATGTAAATGAATTCTGATTTTAGACTTTGAATTTTGTAAAGTGTCAAGTTTGTATTAGGCTAATGCACCTTAAACATTTTTTTTTTAAATGAATCGTCCACTCTCACTAAGAAGACCGCTAAGTGCTCTCATGTTGATGTTCCTTCTGTTACTCACTTTTTCGTTGTCCCACTAACAGCGTGTGCTGCCTCTTGTGAACGTGGAACATAATGTACTTGACTCTCTTGTTAAACAACAAACAAGTGAGTCTACCACTTTAAACGCTGCAATGTAGGCTTGTGAAATATTTAAACAATGGCTGCCAGAACATGGTAAATATACAGCGATTGAGTAAGTGCTTTAAATTGAGCTGGCTGGACTGTTAAAATATATATATGCCATAGTACATGACAATTGTGGTAAGAAATACCAAACCCAAAACCTCTGCTGCATTGCAGTGGGTATTAAGCTCCACTTTATCTGGCACTGACCCTATTTCTGATGCTTTTGATCCAGTTGGCATCCACTGACAGCAGGAACTGGCTCGTCCCTTTTATTCAGTAAGTCACATGGTCACAGACATGTGACATTAGCAAGAGCCCTGGGAGGGACAATTTCTCTAAAAGGGGAGGCACACCACACTGACCTTTTATGTGGGGGACTTTTATCTCAGATATTTGTCATCTGTGTTTCATTTATATGTATGTTTGTTTAGTACCATCAAAGTGCCACAACACTAGTCTCGTGTTTTAAGCAGTTTGTTTCTCTAGCGTTGTGCTTTATCCGTGGGTTTCCATGTGTAGGTTTCACCAAATGGATGGTAATGGTAAAGTCTCCAGGGGGCCGTGGGGGAATGAGCGAGTGTATGTACTGCTGAGGTGATGTTATCTTTATTTATGGATCTCTCCTGCGGGCATGAAAACGTGGTGTCGTCCGAGAGAAAAGAAAGCCCAAAAAAAAAACACAGCAGAGGCGATGTTAGACAAAGGGCATTCAGTGTGCCTTGGGTGCCTTGTCAGCCCTGTTTTCATTCCGTCTTGGCCTGTGTTATGCATTTTAGTTTTCCTTTTGGACATCTGCAGAAAGGTCTTGTGGACGAGTGAACCTGCTGACAGCTGGACAAGGTTTTGGTCTGGGTTCCTTGGTAGATATCAGCTCAGATGCTGCCAGGATAGGAGGCAGTTTCAACTAGAGGCACCTTGCAGGGGGAAGGGTCTGTTGCCCATGATATATTTTATATCAGACTCAACGGAAGCCGGGATTAACATGTGTCATTTAGTCAGGTTTGTGAAAAGAAGAAAATAAAAAACACCTCCCTGCATAGTTCCCATTTTGTTTATGGCAACAGAGGGAAGTTTCATACTCTAGTCATTCTATGACTGTGCTGCCGATAAGGGGATAAGGGAAGTGTCAGACTGTGAGGGATGGGCATTTGTATGATACAATCCAGTTAAAATACCTTTTTGGTCTATGGTGTCATCTAAGGATAATATCTACACATTTTCTGCCTGCAATTCCAAAAGAGGAGACCATTTATTTTACTGTGTAGATCTGTATTTGTAGAGGCTGCCCATGACGCAGCTGTATTTCTATGCCATGGCTGTCGAGCTCTGCTCAGTCTGTGAGATTTATAGCGCTAATTTATGGGCTGGGTTTGCTTCCTTGTAACGCATTCTCGGAGAAAACACCCACCTCCTATCACAACAGGAAAGGAACTCAGCTTTTAGGCAGTTTTCTTTTCTGTCTTGACTGCGTAGTTTAGCTCGGTAATTCAGTGGGAACCGCCTGGTAAGCATTGCAGTTTCTGCATTTTGCTGAGGGCTGCACCTTGATGAAGTTTTGCCAAGGAGATATAGGCCTCATTCTAACTTTGCCGGTCCAGACACAATGGTGGCGGTAAGCTTTCCGGACCTGCAAACTACGCGTTCGCCTGGCAGAGCCGCTGTGCCGTACAGGTTTGACCCTGCCGAGCACAGCAGCCACGGCAGGCAAAGCCGTCACAGAAGCACTGGCACCGTGCAGGTGCTTCCGCGTCCCCATTCCCATAGAGTCCAATAGGACTCTATGGGAATGGGGATTGACGAAACTGCCGGCACCTGACTTCCCGGCCGCCGTGTTTGTGTTTGGACATTTTGTTGTGTGCACGTAAGTCTGTGTGGTAGACTGAAGCTACCAATTGGCTTCCCCATGTGTTATCAGGGAACACCCTATGTAAATACAGTAGTACCGATTGTAGAAGAAAAACATCTGCACTCGGTTCTGTAACACTGGGTGGGGGTTCTGGTCATATGGAGGAATGCTAGTTAGGTTGCCACATGATGTTATGATACCTATGTAATTGTATTTAGCTATTATTTAATAAAAACTGTTCTGATCCCAGAGTTGTTCCAATGTATGTATTTCTTCCTGTAATTATACACTGATACATGTTAAGCTTTGGCCAACAATTACAAATTTACTATGCAGCAACTTCTCTGTCTAAGTGACTGTGAGAGGTTAAAGGGATATTCAAGTGGTATAATTACACCTGCCCTGCGTCTCACCTAAATATTCAGCGTTATATGCCAAGGATACCTCTGCTCTGAGGGTGACTAAAACATACCATGGCATCATGTGTCCCATTGTTGTATGGCTATCCCAGTTCATTGCTTGAATGCAGCTGTCTTATTTATTTAATATTTATGCTCATAAAGGCTGCCCTGTGTCAGAGCGTATAACTGCTGTTAAGCTCAGCGCTGCCATTTATGGGCTTAGAGACCATTGAAGTTTCAGGGGCCCCTGAGCACCCTACCCTTGGTTTCACTATTTCTAGGGTTCATATAACACACTGTACACCAGTACTGCTGAGGCAGGCACAGGGGCCTCTGGTTATACAACCCCGATGAAAACAAAAATAACCCAAGACAGAACCTAGTAGAACTCTTCGAAGATGCTGACACCCCGAATCCCACAGCCCAACAAGAGATAGACCAGGAAGGAAACCTCAACACTGAGCAGAAGACGAGCTCAACAAGAAAGCCCAAACCAAACAACACCTCCAAACTTCACTGCAATCTAATAAACGCAAGATCCATGTCGAAACACTCAACAGAGAACTTCGACCTACTCGACGTCAATGACATTGACATCCTGTTCATCACAGAAACGCGGCTGGACGACAACTAAAAAATCACACTCCAAAGCTGCCTTCCAACCAACTTCAAATGCCTGCAAATAAACAGAAAAAACAAAAAAAGGAGGAGGCATCGCAATAGCATTCAAAGAACACTTGAAATAAAAACTGATGAACCGCTCAATATCCTCAACTGCGAAACCATGATAATACACCTAACAGCAAACCCAAAAACCAACATCATATTCATCCTGGTATACAGACCGCCAACATATGCAACATTTGTCGACAACTTCATAGAAGCCATCAACCACAAACACCTAATCATCCTGGGAGACGTCAAAATTTGGTTTGAAGACAGCCACGCCAACTCCCAAAACTCACTGATTGAACAACTCAGCACCATGAAACTACAACTAGTCAAAGGAGCAAAGCACTCGGCAGGACACACCCTAGACGCAATTTTCGCAAAAGAAAAACTCATCACCACGGCACCACCAATACAAATACTGTGGAGCGACCATCTCATCATCCCATTCGTGATCACTCTGCCTACTCAGGCCTACATCCACCATCCAAAACTCACAGCCACCACAAAAAGAAACTGGAAACACGTCAAAGAAAGCAACCTACTCGAAAAACTGGAATTAACCAAACCCTCAACTACATAACTAGAGCTAGCTGACCTAGACGGGAAAGCAGAGATACTACACAAATGGATTGCAGATACAATAGGCAAGATCGCCCAAGAAAAACCGTTCACCCCATCAAAAAAAAAGAGCAATGGCAAAATGGTTCACCCCACTATTAAACGTCATGAAAAAGGTAAAAGGCAGAAAGATGGAATTGGAATTGAGGAAAGAATACAACCCAGGGAAAAAAACACTGTACCAGAAACAAATCCGCGCCTATAAGAAGGAAATTCAAAAGGCAAAGAGAAGACATTACGATGACAGAATCAACAACGCCACCAACACACAAAAAGAAATGTTTAGCATCATTGAAGAAATGAGAAACCCACCAGGCTGAGATAACACCCCAACCCCCTCAGAAAAACTATGCAATGACATGGCAGACCACTTCAAAAAAAAAAATCAATGACATCCGACAAACCATAAAAAAGGGACCAACCAACCACAACATACATCCCAACGAACCTAACATGGAACTACAGCACAAACTCCAAAGCCTTCCTGAATTATCAGTAGAGGCATTCGCAATGCTGGTAAGATGAAGCAAGAAAGCAGGATCACACATGGACCCCTGTCCCCCAGACATATACAGATCAATCCTAGCACAAGGATCGCCAGCAGAACACTACAGAAACCTTGTAAATCTATCACTGGCAACAGGGACTGTACCGAGGATCTTCAAATCAGCATACATCAAGCCACTCTTGAAAAACACAATTGGTGACGTAGACAACCTTTCCAACTACAGGCCGATCTCTAACATCCCCTACCCAGCAACACTTCTAGAAAACTACATATACAAACTAACCCAAGAGCACGTGGAAAAACACCACATGCTGGACCAAGCTCAAGTCGGTTTCAGACCAGCAAGAGGAACGGAAACAGCACTACTATCCATCTGGGATGACCTCAAAACTAACGCAGACTCAAACACTACCTCAGCCCTTATTCTGCTCGACCTCTCTGCAGCCTTTGACACAGTTAGCCGCGACACCCTGACCAAAAGACTAGAAGACATAGGCATAACAGACACAGCACTACGCTGGACCAAATCATTCCTAGCAGACAGAACAGAAACCGTATGGATCAAACCTTTCAAATCCACCCCACGAGTTAACGACTGCGGAGTGCCACAAGGATCCTCACTATCTCCACTGTATTTCAACATCTATCAGACTCCAGTCATTAGAATCTTCAAAAAATACAACATTACATGTTACAACTACGCAGATGACACTCAAATCATCTACAAAATCAAAGATACCGATGCCGACCATTCGACCCTAATCGACTGTCTAAAAGAAGTCTTCAACTGGATGGATGCCAACAACCTGAAAATCAACCCAGGAAAGACAGAAATCATGGTCATATGCAAAGACCAAGAGAATGAAACCACCATCCCATGTCCTACGGAAATGGGAAACGCACCAACTCCATCGAAGGTAGTAAAAAATCTGGGAGTCCACATGGACAACACCCTAACCCTAGAACCACAAATAAATGCAACAGTGAAGAAATGCTTTTTCCTCCTCCATACGGCAAGAAGAATTCTACCTTTCCTCTCCTTCGCGCACAAAACGCTCACTATCGTCGCCCTAATCATGTCAAAAATAGACTATGCAAACAGCCTCTACCTTGGAATGCCAGAATATCTCCTGAAGAAACTGCAACGGATCCAAAATGCAGCACCAAGACTACTCCTCAAACTATCCAGGAGAGACCACATCACTCCAGCCCTAAAAACACTCCACTAGCTCCCAGTAAAACATTGCATCACCTTCAAAACAATTTGCATAAAGCACAGGGCAATCGGCGGACAAGGAGCAGAATTCCTACAAAGTAAAATAACTGTCTACAAACCAACAAGACCCCTCCGATCAAGCAACGAAATCTGCCTGGAACTCAAACCATACCACAAGAAAAAACTTGGAGGCACCTCCTTCTACCACTTAGCCGCAAAAACCTGGAACAACATCCCAAAAGAAATAAGAAAAACTGAAGACCACCTAAAATTCAGGAAATCGCTAAAAACATGGCTCTTCAACACCACAGATTAAAAACTAAAAACCGAAACAGGAAAAAGGATGACTAAACTAGAAAGGACACGGACAACCCCGAACCGACAGGGAAGCTCCCGTGGCACCTGGACAGGTGACACTGGATAGACCGGAACACAGGCAACATGCACAGAGACTGAGTCAACTAACCCAGCCAACCACACCAGCACTTCCAGCCCTCCCGTTAGTTACCGCCAGGCGCCACAGTGTTGTGGAATTGTCGAGATATTGGCAATC
This sequence comes from Ambystoma mexicanum, assembly GCF_040938575.1. NCBI lineage: Eukaryota > Metazoa > Chordata > Amphibia > Caudata > Ambystomatidae > Ambystoma > Ambystoma mexicanum. The sequence continues at coordinate 913,106,731 of NC_090929.1, forward strand.
ACCACACTACCTGAGATGTTGACATCAGTGGGTGCACTGGCCACAGGACTATGAAGGGAGAACAGGGGGGCTATGAGGGAACGTGATAGAGGTGGGGGCGAGAGGAGTAAGGAACCTTGTTTGCCAGCCGGACCCAGATCAGGACAGAGGCGCATCAATGGAGACTACGCAAGCCGAGCACCTCAATTCAGGACAGAGATGCAAACTAACCAACCCCACTAACAATTTCCCTTTCTGCATACACCTCTCAAACTCCAAACCAAAACACAGCCAAAACCTACAGCACAGCAAAACCGCACAAACTTCATTACATTGCAACAACAAAACAAAAACACACCTAGACTCGCAAAACAGTACACAACGACTACCGGCCGCAAGCACCCCAGTCCCAGCGAACGGACCCATCGGGTTGAGGCCGCCAACAGCACATCACTGCTCTCTTGCACTTTTCCGGCTTCGACCCACTAACTCAACCCCCCCTCCTCTTTCAGAGCCGCCAGAGCGCCAGGGGACCTCTCCGGTGGTGATAGTGCATGGTACAAATGTCCTTTAACATTAACATAAACTGCCCAGGTTGTAAGTTTGTGTCGCAGGGTGTTTAGCTAGCCACTTTATGGTGCTATTTGATTAACAGGGTATTTACAGATAAAGTGCTGCAGGTGGTAATTTATGAATTGGTTGCGCAGTTTGACCAAAATATAATGCAAGGTTCATGAATGTAAGACTATAGTTGGTTCAGTCAGTGCACGTGTTTGCCTAACATTTTCATGTGAAGTAATTTATTCTTTCAATATTTGGGAATATAAAGGTTACCCTGTATCAGGGCAATAGATTCATTGATGTAATTAGATATTATTTATGGCTCATAGCATCTAATGTGATACCTGTCAGGGGGCAAGGTCATGGAGTTATTTTCTTCTAAAGTTAAAGGGGGCCTGAAGGGGCTGGTTTAAGATCACTCCCCGTGGAGGCCCTATCCCACCCCCTTTAACTCAGGTGGAGTGTTACTCAGTACAATCCGTGGATTTGCAAGACACACGCATGTGTGCGGTAAGGTGCATGACTATTTTCTTTTGTTCTCCAACATGCTCCTTAGTTATAGGTGAATATATGTCTGGCATTTATTCGGTGACGAATAAAGGTCAGCTGCATCTTACACTTTAGATGCACTGCTGAGATCCGGGGAAGTGCACCAGCCTAATAGGGATCTCCTGTCTATCAAATACAAGAACAATAAATTGATGTGCCAAAATCAATGTGCTTGTGCAAACAGATACAGGGTAACAATTAAGTGATTTTAATTTGCATTAGAGTCATGCACAGTGGTGTCGATAGTGCCCTTCTTGCCAACACTTGTTTCAGCCTTTGCAGTCTTTTTCAAGGCATAACCTAACAAAACTGTCTGATTAGGCAATGCATCATATCGAATTGGTTGGCAGAAATATTACATCATAAAAGTCCATTCAAAACCAAATTTTGTAAAGCATACAGTTGGTGACATATATAAATATACAAGGTGTTGAATATATAAATCCATAAATGGAAAATAATTAATGCAACGACCAAATTACATAAAGAAAAAAAGGCAAAAATAAGAAAATTAAAAAAGAAAAAAGAAAACATTGGGGTGGGGGAAATTAGGGAGGGTGGTGCATAACTATGTCATTTTTTGAAAGGTGCAAAAGATAAACATTCTGCGTTCTGTGATGACAACTAGTTAGTTAAGCCCATGATGCATACTGTACAGTCACTTTATGCTTTGTGCCACAACCCTACTTCCCAGAAAGTGATGGGAGCTTTGGAGGGAGCTTTTGGAACTACTGAGTTAGGAAAGGATCTAAAGATGAAGTTCCATGCCACCACCCTGAACTTGGGAGAGAAGCTGTCTGACTACCTGGTAAGGATTGAACAAATGTTATGCCTGGCCCACTAAAGAGGAGGGTTGGAGACTTCAAGATTGAACCGTTGTTGATTGAAGCAACTACTCAGAAAGGCTAAGGAAGCAGCAATATCACTACTGCAGCTGAGACTTCGTGAGAAGCTGGATAAACACACCCCCTATGAAGAACTGCTAAGGTTCATTAGGGCTCTAGAAGAGGAAACCAGCTAAATCATTCTGCAAAGTCACCCAATACAAGACCAGACCCCTAAACCGAACTCTACAACCTCTCAGCGCAGGCAGATAGACGAGCTGCAGCAGTTAGTCCGGAAGTGCCAAATACAGCTAGCAGCCTGGGAGAACCCATTGCCTAACTAGGACAGGGGGAGAGGTACCTATCCACCGTCCAGGGAATGGGAGAATCAGGTATGGGCACAAGAGTCCTGAGAATTTTTCTCACAGTCTTCTGCACCTTTACCACCTGGGAGATTTTGCCATCAATGTGGGGCTCACGATCCTTCAACGCGCCTGTGCGAGAGAGACCCAAATTATGCATGGGGAGCTGCTCCTTTCGATGCTTTTAAAACTACTCGCGCATGGGCCTTGTCAGGAAACGCTCAGGAGGCCCTAGAGGAGGAGCAGCTAGAACCTTGTCAGCAGTAGTAATCTCCACTAAAACTAATACAGACAAGTCGACAGTGATGCCAAATCCTGGACTCAAGCCCATCGAATGTCAGGCTAAGGCTCAGGTAGTTCCAGCATTCCACCATCTCCGTCCGGTTCATGAGCTTCATAAAACCAAGAAATAATCAAAAGCCAGTTGTTACCAACCAGCGCCCCTACATGCACTCCTGCGGAGTAAAGACCCCAAACATAAAACAGGTTATAAATCAATATAATGAGTCACACCCACATTGATACCACAAGTGTGGGTGTACATAGAAGTAAAAGGTTCACTTAGATGTATAAATGTATAAAAACTCTTCAATAGAACTTCACAATGAAGAAATAGAGGACATGAGGTAGCCTCTTGTAGTTCTCTAAACCAGGTAATTTTGGGTTATGTGTAGTTATTCGAAGATATCCATGCATGAAATGAATGTCACACACAGATTCATTTTTCATATAAACAAATGTAATCAGATGTGGTTCTGGACGCTAAATGCTGCCCTAACATTTACATTAAACAAAACAATCCAGAGAAGTGAAATATAATATGTTCTTTCAAATTGGTAAGTTAAACAAAGCAAAACAAATGATTGTGTTATACATTCATATACGATTCTGTCTTATCAAGACCCCTGTACATGAATAATTCAATCACATATATATGTATCTCCGGACACACTCCAGTGATGATACAAAATTGCTGATGCATTTCGGATAACAACCAGATCCTTCTTCAGGGCCTTGGAGTACACACATTCCTAGGAATAATACAACATATTTCGACAATGTATCTATAAAGCAATACAGAAAAAACACTTTTCAATGAACAGCTCACTCTATTACTCTATTACTGCTAGCTATATAGGTGATCAGTTCACCTGGCACTAACCTCATTGCCATCTCTTCTTAACTCTCCAGACGTCACTCTGGACCTAAGGGTACAAACGATAAGGGGTATGCTACTCGAATAATGTAGCACACTGGAAAACAATATATGGTAGATACCGGCAAGTAGTTACCACTTACCCGACACGACACGAAAAGGTATATGGTCAGTGTAGATCCAATGTGTCTGCAAAGTTATTGGAGTATGGTACACTCTAAGTGAGGAAAAGTACTACTGAGTCCCTCAGAGCAGGTATACAATTATTTGGAACTGTAAATGTGTCCTCTGCTTAACAGTAAATCCTCATGGAGTAAAAATCTAGTTTACATTCAGGTGGGTGCCTGTCTAAATTACTAATTCCCTATAAAGCCCTAGACTCCAAGGGTCGGAGTATGCTACGAGTAGCGGGAGGGTGAATTGTCCATACCGTTATCAAGATGAATAACCTAAACTTTGTGGGATTTATTGACCCATTCAGCTGTGCTTCACCACATCACTTTGTTGCATTGGTGCAAGAAACAGCAAAATGGCTGCGCTGACTCCTGTGCGCGCCAGGATCTCAAAATTGCATTTTTACGACCACCAGAAAAACAGCTGCACCACCCTGCCACACACATTTCAGGCGGGGGAACGTAGTACACACTGCAGGAATGTGCCAGTGTGCTTTGCAACATTTAACATGGAATTAAGTAAATAGGCAGCATTGCCTTGCGGAAAAACCACAAAATTCCCTTTTAAAATGAAACTTTTTCACTCTTTGTAAAAGCTGCTTTGATGCTAATTCGATCCATTCATTTTGAAACCACTGTGATTAAAAAGGCCATGCCATGCCAAGGATCATCCATTGTGTCTCAGCAAAACCAGGCAGAATTCCTGAATGACAGCCCCTGTCAAAAGTAACGTTTAAAAAGTAACCAAGAACTCTGCTTTTACTTGCACAGGAAAGCGCGCGTATTTCTCCACAATGTATCAAACACCAGCTGTCTTCAAACTAACTTTATCTAACTGAACCTGGTCAGTTTCATATACCAGTATTTAGATAAAACTCATGTATTCAAAGAAAAATGACTGTAGCCGCAAGGACGTTGTGGAAATCTGAGTGAGCGGCCCAAAACCAAATTAAAGAAAGAAATGGCAGTTTGCACCACGTGTGAAAATAGGCTTCTTACAAAATAAGGAAAAATGAATGCCTGTGTTTTACAGTACACTGGTGAATAAAAGTTTTACTTGTTTTTAGAAATATAAAGGGGTTTGTTACTGGGGAGAATATATCACATGTGTTGTTTGATGTAACAGGCTTATTTAATTCTGGATTTAAGGTCAAAAGCGAAAGATTTTAAACCCAGGGTAGCTTTAGTTACCAAGTTGAAAAACAGGTTTTCTGCCAAAAGGGCTATCTCTCCCAGCAGATGCTGCCAACGCACTGATAATTGTAGGGTGGAGCAGACTTTAGTCTCTGTTGGAATTCAGGACAATGCTCCTCCCCAGAAAAGGAGGCCGGAGGTATCAAAGACCATAAAACTTCACTCAGGATGGAGAAACCCCCCATCCTGCTTGTAAGGAAATGCCAGTTGGTGTCAGCTGGGAAGAATAAAATGACAGACAATGACTCCCATTTGTTATTAGGACTATTTTATAGAGAACGTTAAAAGAGTTGTATCTCAGCTGCCAAAATTGGTAAAAATGTGGAATTTTCACAGAGTAAAAGTGGAATTCCAGCCTGTATTTTAAAACTTGGTAGAATGTCTTGACACACTCTGGACAGAAATGGTGATATATGTTGTATTACAAGAAAAGCATCCATGTTGCAACCATAACATTTTGTGCATAAATCCCTACGGATAATTCGCATCTGTGTACAAAGTTGGGGAATTTTAGGCCAAATCTTTCATGTTTAAAATTACCAAAATGTATCAGAAAGGCGAAACACGGTCGCACAGACTGGAGGTTTGGACTAATCTGTGCTGCACATCATATGTAATCTGTGCGAATAATGTGCCAAGAGATTGCAAGTAAAGAAATGTAGGTTTTTGACAAAATCAGATTTTAAGTAAAGTAAATGTGGGAGTGTTGGGACATTGTACACTTCACCTCATAAACCTGACATCATCCCCTTAGAAATCCAACCAGCAGAGAGCGAGGCAGAGATTACTACCCTTGCCCAATCGTATTGTTAGAGGCGTGTGTAGTAAAGCCTGCCCCTGTCATATACTGTGATGATGTCACCTGGCATCATAAATAAGAGCCCCTGACAACACACAGGGAGACACTGATTCCTGACTGATTCCTGATTTCCTGCCCTGCGTCCTGTATGTTCCTGTCTTCTTGCATTATCCATCTAGAATCCAGATCCCAACCACAAGGCCAAACTTTGCTGATCCTGCTTCAGCTAGGCCTCAATGTTTAATTATCCTAATAACCAGAAGGAATCTGTGGTGTTTAGGGAATGCATTCTGAATTTAACCTGGCTTGTTGCTCACTAAATGCATGCCTGCTGCAAACCTGCCATCCCGCAGATCTGTAGTATTCAGTAACCAGAAGTGCCAGTCCGGGGCAGTCCGGTGACCAGAATTTCCCATCTGATCTGTCTCGCTGAGTTTGCCCAGCTGTCCTTTGTTAGACCAGATCCATGTGGTGACCAGAACCCTTGACGGTCCAATATCCTAAACTAAGTGGACTTTAAGTATTAATAGGAACCCATAGAAATCCATAGTCTACATATCTTTCCTTGTCCTATCCCAATCTCTATACTATCCTATCCTTACCTTAATAACTTGTATAATTGTCAGAATAATTATTGCAACCCGGTCATTGATTTCTAGTGCAAGCGCTATCTATTTAGTAATTCTTGTAATTTAAATCCTAAGCTATCAATCCTATTTTGAGTGATCGGACTGGTTCCTCCAGGGCGGGCACTGGGGAACTAGGGTTGAACTCATGAATCAACCCTGGAGCTTACTGTGTCCCTCTTTGGTATTCTAGCCTGAATGCTCTAGTATAGAGTAAAACTGTTCTTGTCCAAACTAAATTTCTTTTCTGTTTTCACTACCCGATTTTTCTAAAAACGCATTCTTATTCTATATTACCTATCTCCCTCAGTTTAATAGCTAGAGACATCATTTCACTTCCTGATTATACCTAAGCTCTATAGCTACACCCCAACCAAATAACCATGTGAATGTCACCCGTTTTTATCAAAAACCATCTGGTTAATTACAGGCGGTAATTAACATTTTTGCAAAGTTTTACATGTGTTATTGTGATTATCAAATGTTCAAATCTATAAACTTCCTGGATGTGGAGATCTATATTAAGGACATTCCCTTGTAACAAGGATCTACACTAAACCCACGGATAGGAATAGCTTACTGTTAGCAACAAGCTTTCATCCCAGACGAACTGTTGAAAGTGTTCCCCTAGCCAATTTCTACCGTACAGATGCAATATATCGGACATCGACGAATAGAGAAACCAATCTACCACCTTGCAACAGAAATTTAGAGACCGAGGTTACAGACAGGACCTGCTATCAGACATTACGGACAAAGTTGAATTGATAGAGAGAGAGAGAGAGAAAGAGAGAGAGAGAGACTCTCCTCTCACCAAAACCTCCCAAACAACAGGAGACCTTAGTCTACGTTACAACTCATTCAGTACAGAGCCCCATCAACAAGAATATCATTAAAAGTATTGGCCCATGCTACAAATGGATCCACAACTTCAGCCACTAGTCCGTCAAATGCCTACATTTGCATACCGCAATAACAGAGCACTGCGCAACAGTCTTGTCAAAGCTGAAAGTTCTACTACAGAGAGGGCAGATAACAACCACAAACACAAGGGAACACAGCCGTGCCATAATTGCCAGCATTGCAATAATATCTTACAAGGCAATAGTATTCCACATCCTCATTCTGGCAAAGCGCTACTTCTGAAACACTCTGCCACGTGCAACTCAACCAATGTGGTCTATGCACTTAAATGCCCTCGTGGCTTTTATTATGTGGGGATCACAACTAGGAAGTTCAAGATACGTTGGACCGAACACAAGCCCAACATTCGGACACGTAACCCTAAATCATCGGTGGCTATGCACTTCATGGAAGCAAGACACACGGTAGCGCAGCTCAAGTGTGTCATTTTAGAACAGTTCAAGCTGGGCACAAGGGGAGGTGACCTACACACGAAACGATGCAAAAGGGAGGTACTCTGGATAGACTTGCTAGACTCTATTGACCCCAGAGGCATGAAAACAGATATGGATCGAGTGTGTTTTGTGTAACAAATTGATGTAATATTCAACTTGTGTATTTTCTGGTTCAACCTATTGGGCATTTATATGTATGACTCGTTGATCCACCTATGTCACCTAGTTCTGTTTTAATCCCAGTGGGGAATGCATTTTAACACCTCTCAACTAGTGTAACCTATTCGGAATGTGTTTTATGGTGTACAAGTTGTGAGTATCTCTTTGATGGACTGCCTGACTGATAAGCCTCGTCACTGGGGTTATCAGGAACTAGACACTGGATGGAACACCTCATTTTGATGTACATCACAATGTCCAGCAGGCCACCTGATCCGTGGCACCAGTCACTATCCTCATTGCCATACCTTTAAGGTTGTTGATGCCAAACATTTATCAGTAACAAATATACATTTCAGGTTTGAGGTACTTGGGGCACCCAACCGGATTACTGTCCGGAGGTGCTGCTCCTACCTTCTACCTCAATGATCTGTGTTTTCACAAGGTGCATCTCCAATTAGGAGATGCCTGCCATCCCGACTCACTGACACTTCACCCCATTGAGTCACGTTTCATTAACTTAGGACATGGAGCGAATTTGGGCACTGTGGTGCATGCAGGGGGAGGGTGGTTCAATCCCTCCCATTTGGCATGCCGCTTGAGCCGGCATCTACTTCATTACAGTTACAGGTCAGGCTTGCCCTGGCTGCGTACACGTAGTATCGACTGAGGCATTGCGTTGCTGTGACAACGCACAAGACGTTGCCCACATCAGCATTGCCGACATTTGCATTGAGACATACCTCGCATGCACGGGCGTCTCTAGGCAACGCCATATACAGTCCAGGGAACGATCGAGTAGCGATCGGCACTCTGTGACTCGGCGTGCAGAATACTTCCACAGTGGGTAAGGTTTGATCTCTGTTTTTCGGTGCATTATAAATTTTGGTTATTCATCTTGATAACGGTAGGGACAATTCGCCCTCCCGCTACTCGTAGCGTACTCCGACCCTTGGAGTCTAGAGTAGTGAGGTGTAGAAATCTTGAGGCACACTTAGTAGCATATTACCCTTAAACATCGGGCATTATAGGGAATTAGTAATTTAGACAGACACCCACCTGAATGTACACTAGATTTTTACCCCATGAGGATTTACTATTAAGCAGGGGACATATTTACTGTTGCTGAAAAATTATATTCCTGCTCTGAGGGACTCATTAGTACTTTTGCTCACCTACAGTGTACCGTACTCCAATATCTCTGCAGACACCTTGGATCTAAACTGACCATAAACCTTTTCGTGTTGTGTCGGGTAAGTGGTAACTACTTGCCGGTATCTACCATTTATTGTTTTCCAGTGTGCTACATTATTCGAGTAGCATACCCCTTACCTTTTGTACCCTTAGGTCCAGAGTGACGTCTGGAGATGGCAATGGGGTTAGTGCCAGGTGAACTGATCACCTATATAGCTAGCAGTGAGTGAGCCGCTCATTGAAATATGTTTTATTTTGTATTGTTTTATAGATACATTGTCGAAATATGTTGTATCAAGCCTAGGAATGTCTGTACTCCAAGGCCCTGAAGAAGGATCTGGTTGTTATCCGAAACGCGTCAGCAATTTTGTGTCATCACTTGGGTGTGTAAGAAGATACGTACATATGTGATTGAATTATTCATATACAGGGGTCTTGATAAGATGGAATCGTATATGAATGTATAACACAATCATTTGTTTTGCTTTGTTTTACTTACCAATGTGAAAGAACATACATTTCACTTCTCTGGATTGTTTTGTTTTTTTGATGTAAATTTTAGGACGGCATTTAGCATCCAGAACCACATCTGATTGCATTTGTTTATATGAAAAATGTATCTGTGTGTGACATTCAATTCATCCATGGATACCTTCGAATAACTATACATAACCCTGAATTACCTGGATAACAGAACTACATGAGACTACCTCATGTCCTCTATTTCTTCATTGTGAAGTTCTATTGAAGTGTATTTATACATTTATACGTCTAAGTGAACGTTTTACTTCTATGTACACGCACACTGGTGGTATCAATGTGGGTGTGACTTATTATATTGATTTATAACCTGTTTTATGTTTGGGGTCTTTACCCTGCAGGAGTGCATCTAGGGGCACTGGTTGGTAACAACTGGCTTTTGGTTATTTCTTTGTTTTCTAGGCTCAGGTGGCATTGAGACTTTATCTTTCCCCCGCTTGCACCTGAAGTACTACGAATTTGATGTATGATTAACTAAGTGAAGGTACAAGACTTCTACATTTGACTCAGTCACCATTTATCATTGGGTAGAAAACTGTAGTGCCCCCCCAAACCACTCCCTTTCCTCTGTAAAACCAAGACCACGCTGCCAGTGAACTGTTCCATTTTGAGAACTCAAGCACAAACCCATTGTGGCATCCCGTTGGCCTCAATGGGCCCACCATGACCGTCCAAGTCGATCGTGAAGGGCGAAAAACAACAACATTATTGGACAGCGGCTCCCAGGTCACCATAGTGTACGAGCCTTACTATCGCCAACATATGTTGCACCTATCGTTGGCACTTCTGGAACTGCTGAATCTGATAGCAGTTGGAGATACTGCATGTATGTATCTTGGATATGTCTGTGTAAGAATTCTTCTAACTCAAGAAGTGGCTGGAGTGAACACCACATTGAACACCTTGGCATTGGTGTGCACCACGAAGAACAAGAATACTGAGGTACTGCCGGTCATGGGCACCAACTCTGCACTGTTTGGGAATGTGATGCTGAAAATGCATCGGAGGGACAGGGCCTCCATATCCTTGTCCTTTACTGCTTTTTATTGTGTGTTCTGTTGTGTTTTCCTCGCAGGAGTTCATGTGGGACTCCTGGAGGTGCAGCTCTCTCTTTTTGTTTGGTGTGCAGACCCATGGGATACCCTTATGGCACCCATGGATGGAAGTGAAACCCTGTGCCCCAAGTGTATGTTTTTGGGCACCTGTGTGTGGCCCACAGAGATGGTACGGGCTGGTGACAGCTCAGTGCTGTATTGACTGGTGCCCTGAGCGTCCTCCATTTTGGGATGCCCATGCCCTGTCATTGGAATCGGTAGATTCCTGATGGAGACAATATGGCCCCCATCGCCTTTTGCATTCCATCGCCTGTTACCTTGATCTTCAAGAAGTCCCGGGAAGCCCTGACTCTGTCCCTTCCCCCTGACTGGCTGGTGTTGTTGTGAAGTCCAGGCCAGACTGGCTGGAGCCTTCCCAGTGAATGCATGTTGTGGCTACACCCTGTGGGTGGGACCTGGGTGAATGGAGTGTTTGACAAATACGCATTCTGTATTGTGGATGTCTAGTATCTGGTGTTTGACACAATGACTGAGACAGCCCTGCCCGAAACTGGTATGAATGCAGTGTGGAGAGTTGAATGGCTGGGCACTTGTCCCAATACACATAACTTGTTGTGAGTGTCTGGGAGAAGTCAATGGCCTGAATGCACTATGCACCTGATTGGCTGCCTGCCTGCATGAATGCCCTTCTGACCGATTGGTTGCCTGAGTGTGACCCAGCAGAATGAATGGGAGACCGGAGTGAAACTGAAGCTTGACCTTGAAGTCCTGCTGGAAGAGAAGAATTGCTGTTGCCCTTCTTCATCAATCTGAAAGCGGCTGTGTCTCCAAGGACTGACCCAGAGATGACCTGGTAAGGCGCCCTCTTCCCGAGCTATGAGGGACCATCGTGCACCAGCTGATCTTTGCCAAGACTCCCTGGTAGACAGACCTACGGCAGGCTGCCGACCGGAGACGGGGACCACCGCGGAATCACAAGGAGAAGCGCCCGGACACTGTTGTCCATCATCCTCGACGACCGCCTTTGCTGACTGGAGCCGCTGTGCTCCCTTTGCCTAAGTAATATTTGATCCAAGGACGCTCTCGCCTGCACCGTCGACCGCTTTCTCCCACTGGAGAAAGTCGAGGCCGCCGACGCACCAAGGAGCATCCACCGGTGGGTTTCCCACCACCTAATGACCATAAGGACGCCGGACGACTCGGCGCCCTTGCTGGGCCACAGTTCTTCACAAACTCTTTGTGGTCCTGAACTATCATCACCGAGGTGCCCCGTAAGCTTCTTCCTTGCAGGATGCCAATGCTTTGTCATCGAGGAGCACCACTAGGAATGAAGCTGTTGCCTCACCGTCATCGTTCAAACCTTTTCTCCGTGGGATCTCGACGATCCGTGGCTCGTGCTTTAAAAGGAGCCGCACAAGAAGGATCCGTCGACGGCTCTGCTATTCAAGGTACATTGGGGTGGTAGAAACATTGTAGAAGGAAATAAGACTTATTGAACAATATATGGACTGGGTTTGTAATATATCTTTACTTGACAGGTTGCCCAGGTGGGGGGATTTCCACACAGAACTATGTTTAACGGTAGAGGCCAGTATTCTGCCAATTGTTCTAACCAACTGCCTTCCTCCTATATCAATTGTTGGTTACTTTTATTCCTTGATCTGTGTGACATTTGACCAGAGTATAATTGATGTGCTTTAATGAGATATGATAATAATTGTGGAACCACTTTAGAACTGTATATATTTGCCATTGTAGATTTTCTGAGCACAAAGTGAGTTATCGTGATATTGTACATAACCTTGAATATTAATTATATAAAGACTCTGTTTTAAATAATAAAGTGTGTGGACATTCCTTTGTGGGTGCTTGGGGACTGCATTGTACTTAAGAACCAGCCTGCATCACCCCCTGCGAAACTAGGCCTTGATTTCGCGACCACGTACCAATAATAGGGAATCTTGGCTGGGGTCCTCTGTGCCTCTCCTCTGCCATATAGAGAGCAGAAGTACAAACACCCCCTCCAGTCTTTACAGGGACCTTAACCAAACTGTGTACGAAGATGGCCGGCCCACAGTTTGCCAGAACTCTGAAGATGCACTCAGCCTGCCAACAGAGGAGAGTCATGGTGAAGCATGATCGACCTGAAGCGCCTGTGGGAGACGTGACCACCACCAATCATGGTCAAGCTGAAATACCACCTAGCAAGACTGTGATGGTGCCTGGCTATGTAAGCCCCAGAGAACATGACAGTTATAGAAGGTTTGTGATAGAGGATCCCTAGGGTGAAGGCATGCCTGCGGGTCTGTTGGTGCAGCGCTCCCTAGTAACTGACAATGGCCAAGGGCTAAAGGACCTCAGACTACCTATGACCAACATTACGGACAAATGCAGACATATCCCAGGGGGTCTGAAGATTGCACAGTTGTATCTCACTGACTCAGTGGCACAGGCTAATGTGGCAGAGAGTGTCTAGCCTCTCTTTAATGTTCAGAAAATCAACTTTGGAGACTCTCTGGTGTTTGAATGAGAAAAAGATCATCTATGAAATTATTTGTTGCTGTGTGCTGACATATTTTCCACTAGTGATTGAGATCTGGGTGAAGCACAGGCAGTGGAGCACCACACCTGGCTGAATGATGACACCCCATTGAGAGAGAGGTCATAGAGATTGGCTCCTGCTGATTTTGAGGACGTCCGGTGTCATCTCGAGGAACTGTTAAATGCTGGAATCATTCAAGAGTCCAGATGTCCCTATGCTTAACCTATAGTGGTAGCTCGGAATCATGATATTCGTCTGTGCATCGACTATAGGTGTCTGAACAGCAGAACGCTCCCTGACCAAAACCTTTGACTGTCTGGATGGGAGCAAATGGCTCTCGGTCCTGGATCTAAGGAGTGGATATTATCTGTCCCAAAGGATAACAGGAGCTCCAGCCACTTTTTAGCGTATGATGGAATGCACTGTGGGTGATATGAATTTATTGGAGGTACTGGTCTACCTTTATGATGTTTTTGTTTTTATAAGAACCCTACGAGAACATTACCAATTACTTTTAAACGTCCTAGATCGACCCCGGCAGCCAGGCCTGAAGTTGTCCTTAGAGCAATATCAATTTTGCTGAACCAGCGTGAAATACATTGGGCACATGGTATCAGTAGAAAGGGTTAGTGTAGACCCTGACAAGATGGAAGCTCTCAGGCCCTGGCCCATACCACAGAATCTACGGGGGATACAGAATTTCTTAGGGTTTTGTAACTACTATAGAAGATTTGTGCCAGGATTCGCCAATATAGGCCAGCCGCTGACAGAACTGACCAAGGGCTATCTGGCTCCGCAGAAGACAGCAACTAATAGTCGAAACAACTACAAAGCTCTACATCACCCTAAAGAAACTTTTGGGATGCGGTGGTGTGACGAGTGTGGTGAGCATTCGTCCAGTTGAAGAAGACCCTCTCAGTAGCGCTCGTTCTGGCATATGGAAACTGTGAATAATATCATCCTGTGGTATAGTCCCTAACTGTGGTATAACTGAACTTAGAAGGTGTGAATAATTTCTCTGTGTGGTATAACCTGGTATAATTGAACTTAGAAAGTGTGAATAATAACATCCTGTGGTGTAGTTGAACTTGGAAAGTGTAAACAAAATCATCCTATGACAACTATAGCATAATTAAACTTAGCCAATGCATGAGTCCACCCGGCCCACCAAGGTCCACCGAAAGAGACCAAATTGTGCCCACCTCCCTCCCCCCTCGCCCTACTTCCCTTCCCCCTTCCCCAAACCATGCCGCCCTTCACCACATCCTCAGCCCACTCCCTATCCAACACCTAAGACAGAAGAACCAACCCATCCCAAACCAGCCCACCCGCCACCACATTCTCAGCCCACTCGCTGTCCAACCCAAGAACCATCCCATCCCAATCCAGTCCGCCCTCCAACACACCCCAACCCCTATCCAAACACCAAGACCAGAGCAGCCCGATGGCTAGCCGACCATCCTAAAACCCCTGTTCCTTCCATCCCCTCCACCCACCTGCCCACTATCATCATGCCTGCCCCCCGGCCCCTCCAACTAATCGCCCACCCAGCCTCCCAGACACACCCAGCCCCGTCACCACACCCTCTCCCTTCCTCACATCAATTCCCCCAAACATCCTCCTCTGTCCCCACTCCTTCCCCTCTCTAAAAACTGCATGTCTCGCCCTGGCAAGAGCAGTATCCACATCTCTTTCACCCTCCGACCCCACTACCCTCTCTCACACACCAACTGCAAAAAAAACCCTGAAAAGCAAACGTAGCTGGTCTCCCTCAATGTCTCATTACTACTCGCCCCTATTGTCCCGACCCACCATCACAATCTCCCAATCTCGATCATCACCATCCTCCTCCCCTTCTTCACCCAGCCTTTAACCCCTGTCCCTTGAATTCTCACCAACCACAACTGGAACTCCTAAACACCTACTCCCCACTTCTGAGTCCCTCGACCCAAATCCAACCAACCTCACACACCCGTCCAACTCCACCCCCCCACACCCACCACCTCAACCACCCGCCTACTCTTCCCATCCACCATCGACCACCCCACTCTCTCACAACCCAGTTTCCACTCTCTCTCCTCACCCCCGTCCGTCCACCTTCCCAGCCACCCCTCCTACCCACTCCTCCCAACCACTCTCTCTGCAACCTCAACATCATCCTCCTGCACCAAAGTAAGATGCATCCTTTTAATGCCCGATCTGTAGCAAGAAACAGACACAACATCTTTGACCTCCTCGCCTCAGACAAACCAGACCTAGTCTTTATCACGGAAATCTGGTTTTCCGATGAATTTGCCCCTATCGCCAATGAATCCGTCCCCCCAGACAACTCCCTCATCCCACTCAACCGACCCTCTAGAGGAGGAGGAGTAGTGATCGCCTTCAAGTCACAATTCTCCGCCTCAGTTTTCGGCAGCCAGCCAACCATCCCTTTCTGCAAATCGCTTCTCGTCAAACTATCCCTCCCTTCATCTTTCTCCCACAGCTTCCTAATCATCTACAGACCCCCTGGCTATGACAGACAATTCTCAAGCAACCTCTGTGATTCGATAGCTACCATCCAATTAAACCATCCCATCCTCATTCTTCTAGGAGACTTCAATATCTGGCTTGACATCCCCACCAATCGTATGACTCACTCTCTGGTCAACTGCCTAGATGCGATTAACCTCTGCCTCCACATAAACGGCCCAACTCACTATAAAGGACACACACTTGATGCCATCTTCAGCTCCCACGACCAGATACATCTAAGCCCCCCCCACCCCTATCATCTGGTCCGATCACTTCACTGTCCCTTTTAACATTCGCTCATCCGCCCCCCTCCCCGTACCCAAACCAGAACCCCCAAATCTATGCAAATGCTGGAAGAAACTAAAAATCCTCCCCGACCTAGCCAATGCGCTCTTTTGTTCTGCTCCCCCTACCTCCCCACGCAATGAACATTTAACCACCGAAGCCTTTGACTCATGGCTCAATACCTCATTAATCCTGCTCACCCCCACTTGCCAATCATCCGCTCGCCATGGCCCTTTTCCAAGATGGTTTACATCAGAACTGAAAACTGCAAAACAACTATATAAATCCCTCGAACGCAAATGGTCGAAAGATAAAACCACCCTGAGCAGATCCACCTTGGCCCGGCACCATCATCAATACAAAGCCGAAATCCAGAAAGCAAAAAAAGCCCATTACAATTCTCGAATCCTCAACTGTGAAAACCCCAGCAAGGAACTCCACAAAATCATCTCTAAATTCACAAAACCATCATGTACCACAACCCAATCAACCCCTTCTCAGTCACTCTGTGACCCATTCTCTCTCCACTTCTACACCACTGCTCTCGAAAGAACAAATTCTCTAATCAACAAACTGTCCCTCTTGCACCCAACACATAATCCACCCACCCTACCTGCCTCCCCACCGCCTGTAACTGCAACCCACCGACTCGTTCACACAAATATCAACTGACAAATTTCTCAAACTTCTCTCCGCCCGGAAACCATCCAGCTCCCCGCTCGACCCATGCCCACTCTCAACCCTCAAAGAAATATTTGCATCTACCTGCGCAGGAGAATACGCGAGAACCATCATAAATGACTCCCTCTCCTAGGAAATCTTTCCCGACGCATTCAAAACAGCTGACATCAAGCCTCTGCTAAAAAAAACCTTCCCTCGATCCTCTCAAACCCAAAAACTACCGCCCAATCTTAAACACCAGGTTCCTCAGTAAACTCATCGGTCGAACCGCATACTCCCAACTAAATGCCTTTGTCGAAGCCAACAATCTCCTAGGTCCCACTCAATCAGGTTTCAGACCCCGACACGGAACCAAAACCACCTGACCTCAATCTGGGATGACCTTAAAAACACTGCAGACTCTGCGGGATGCGCTGCACTAATCCTTCTTGACCTATCCGTTGCTTATGACACAATCAACCACTCAATCCTCCTCGACGGCCTCCACTCTGTAGGAATCTGTGGAAACGCTCTCGAGGGGATAGCATCCTTCCTCAACAATAGGAACCAAATAACCCTCCTCTCCTCCTTTGCTTCCGCCGCCGACCAGTCAATACCAGAGTTCCGCAATGAGCATGCCTATCAACCCTCCTGTTCAACCTCTATATGTCCACCCTCCCACAAATAATCCATTTGCACAATATCCTGTGTTACAACTATGCCGACGACACCCAACTACTCCTAAAACTCCTTAACTCAGAACCCAGCGGCCAGCCCGACCTTGCTGCCTGCTTCCTTGACATTGATCACTGGATGACCACAAACCACCTCTTTTTAAACCCCACCAAAACTGAAATCAAGGTGTGTGGCAACACTGAATGTCTTCCCCACTCTCTACCCTGGCCATCATCCATGGCCAATCCACTGACAACCTCAACTTCAGTAAGAAACCTTGGATGCACTCTCGACTCTGATCTAACCCTCTCTCGCCAAGTCAACAACATCTCTAAGTCTTGCCACCTCAAAATTCTTAGGCACATTTTTCCATACCTCTCCTTTCCCAACAGACTCACCGCTGTCCAATCAATTGTAATGTCAAGACTGGACTATGCTAACTCCCTCTACCTCAGAGTCCAAGCATATCACCTGATTAAACTACAAAGAGCACAAAATGCCACAGCCAAACTGCTACTGGCACTTGCCCCAAGAGATCACACCTCCCAGCTCTCAAAACTCTCAACTGGCTCCCGGTTGGACGAAGGGTGACCATTAAAACCTTATGCATCTCTCACCGAGCAATGCATAAAACTGGACCTCAATACCTACAGGACAAGCTAAAACCCTACCATCCACCACACACTCTAAGATCAAGCTCTGCCCACCTCCTAGTGATACCAAACACCAACTCAGTCAGGTTCGGTGGATCATCATTCTCAGCCTTGGTGCCCACTCTGTGGAACTCACTGTGGAATTCACTTCCACTCCACATTCGACACACCGAAGACCTCATGTCTTTCCATAAATTACTGAAAACGTGGCTCTTCCCTTAAAAATCGACTCCTAGGGCAAACAGAATAAACAAACAAAATAAACAAAAACCCAAGGTTGTTGAACAAAGATAACAAAGATAACAATCCAGCATAGAGACCCGATCGAACAAATAGTGGATGGAATGGTTGAAGTGGATGGAACGGATGAAGTGGATGAAACGGATGAAGTGGATGAAACGGATGGAGTGGATGAAACGGATGGAGTGGATGAAACGGATGGAACAGATAGAACGGATGAGTAGATTGAACAGATGAGACGAACAAGCAGACTAAATGGAGGGAAAAGATGAGTAGATCTAACGAATGGAACAGATGAAAAGGATGGAATAGGTGGAATGAATCGAGTGGAGATGCAGTGGATGAAACAGATACAGGAGATGGCACAGATGGAGTGGATGAAACAAATGGAGTGGATGGAACAGATGAAGTGGATCGAACAGATGGAGTGGATACAACCGATGGAGTCGTTGGAACGGATAGATTGGATGGAACGGATGGAGTGGATGGAACATATGGAGTGGATGGAACAGACGGAGTGGATGGAACAGACGGAGCAGATCGAATGAATAGGAAGGATGGAATGGATAGAACACATTAAACGATTGGAACGGACAAAATGATAAAGTGAACGGAACCGGTAAGTGGATTGAACGGATGAAGTAGCTGGAACAGATTGAAGTGGGCGGAGTAGATGGAATGGATGGAGTAGAAAGAGTGAATGGAGTGGACAGAATGGATAGAATAGATGGACTGTATGGAATGGTCAGAACAGATGGAGTAGACCAAACTGATGGAATGGGTTCGTTGAATAGAAAGGACGAAGCGGATAGTACTAATAGAGCGGATTGAGTAGATACAGTGGTAAAACGGACAGAGTAGGTGGAGTATACAGAACAGATAGAACCAGATAAAGTAGGTGGAACGGATGGAGTGGATGGAACCGATAGAGTGAATAAAGTGGACGGAGTGAATGGAAATGGCGGACGGACGGAGCAAATGGAATTGGATGAAACGTACGAAACGGCTAGAACAGATGGAACGGATGATGTGGATGGAACAGACAAAATGGATAGAACCGACGAAATGGATAGAACAGATGAACTCGGTGAACGGACAAAGTGGATGGAAGGAACAAAATGGATGAAACTGACAGACCGGATGAATTGGATGGAACGGATTAATTGGATGGAATGGATGAATTGGATGGAACGGACACATTGGATGGAACTAGTATTAAAAGGTGGTGTGCTGGTCAAAGAGAGCCAAGTTCAAGGGCGACTTATTCACCATCTCGTGCTTCCTCGCTCTCTAAATCCAGTGGCACTACGACCCCTACATGATCAACATGGGCATCTAGGAAGTGAACGCACACTGGATTTAATCCAAAATTGTTTTTACTGCCCGCGATTGGGGTCTGAGGTAGCGAACTACTGCCGAACATATGTCCAGTGCATATGCCCATTGATATCCCAGTATTACCGGAATCTGACTGTTTTTTGCCAATGGGGGCCCAAATTACCTCCAGCTCTTGGCTGGTGGTAAGTCAGGTAACCCCGACCAGCAAACTGGAAAGGTGCCTGTAAACAATATTACGGGTACTTTTTTTATGGACGGACAAACTTACAATGAACCCCAATATTCCTTGCACAATCTACATGAATTTTCAGAGAATCAGTTAACCTTAGACAGAAATTGAATCTTCAAGAAGATTCATTTAATATAAAGAGTGATTTTAAAATTACTAACATCAGGTAAGCTGTGTTTCACCCATCTCTTCCAACAGCCAATCCCTACCATCACCATGTATCACCAGCCACGCCGATTGCCAGCAACATCATCGACTCTGCATCACAGGAATCTCACTTAAGTCACCATTGACCCATCAACACTCCATCACCCACAACTACACGAAAACTGATTCCTGACCAATGTCCGCTCAGCAACCAACAATGCAGCTGACATGCAGACCTCATTGCCACACAAGATTTGGAAGCGATCGTAAAAACTGAGACTTGGTTGCCATCCACCTACACCCACATCCTGGATGTCTTCATCCCCAACAGCTGCAGAATTCTACAACAAGGATGTCCAAACAAGATCAGCAGATGACTTGTCATCAATCACAAGTCATCATGGCCAATCATCGAACTGGACGTCAAGTACATTGGCTCTCTTAAAGACATTTCCTGCCCTTCCCGTTTTCCCCAACAGACACAGTCACATTTCATCTCGTCTACAGACCACAGAAGCCTTCACAGACTTGGTGTTCACCATGTCTTTCAAGCATGCCAACAACATCTTCCTCAGCAACTTCAACATCTCTGGTAACCCAGCAACCAAGTCAATGAAAGAAGCTCTCCACTGCCTGCTCAACACCCTGAACCTCATGCAGCATACGAAAGACCCAACTCACAGGAAAGGTAATATCCTCAACCTCATCATCACATAGCTGTCACACTCCATTTCAGCTCAAGAACTCAACTTCAACAAATAAACCATCAGAAAGCAAGAGAAGACTTGACTAAAATCCTTCAGTGCTACATACAGATGGCTGATCACCACAGCCCTCTTCAAAACATCAAGCACTGTATCAACCCCCCAACTCATACTGCAGTCCATCATGAAATCCACCACCTAACTAGACAACTTTCAAGACACTCACTATGGAAGACCTCACTGGCATTCTAGCATCCCTGAAGGCAATATCATATGTGGATGACATCCTACCTCCCTCAATACTCAAAACACTTCCAACTGAAGTACGCCTCTCTTATATGACAACCATCAACAGCTCCCCAACTCAAGGCACCTTGCCTTCAACCCTCATGGCTGGAACAATCCTCCCACCTCTCAAGAAACATATAAAGAACCCTGATGACCTAAGCAAATACTGCTCCATCACCCATCTTGCCTTCCGAGGTATGATCGTTGAGAAAGTGTTAGCCACGTAACTCCTCCAACAAATCAAAGCCAACAACTTCCTTCACTCCAACCAATCTGGCACAGAGCCAGATCCAGCACAGAAATGGCTACCATCAAAGTGATCATTGATGCCCTTAAAATCCTTGATGATGGCCATCAGTGCCTCCTGGTTCTCCTTGACCCCTAAGCCACATTTGATACAGTAGACCACCAGAAACTCACCTAAAATCTACTTTGTGGAATGTGGAGCAGTGAGATCATCCTCAGCTGGTTCAAATCTTACCTTGCTAATTCCCACCAGTTTGTAAAAATTGATTTCTCCAAATCAATAGCCTGAGAAAACCTGCAAGGATCCATCCTCTCCCCCGTGGTTTTCAATCTTTATATGGAACCGTTTGGAACCACCAATACACAGATGACACATAGCTCTACCTTAAGATATCCTTGATCGAAGACATCCACAGGCTCAAGATCTGCCCTGCCTCTCATTGATCCAGTCATGGATGTCCAGTGCTTACCTGAAGCTCAACCCCTCCAAAACGGAATTCCTACTGTTGACCAACAACACTGAACGCCCTGACATCCACACCTGTATCTCTGCTATGCACCCAGAGGGCTTCACACCTCAGCTGGACCCCTCACAAAGTCCCTTCGGTTGGACATAGGCAGATATATCCTTCATACAGAACATAGTAAGGAAGGCACAAAAGGGCTTGGTACCAACTTTATCTCCTGTGGAAAATAGAGACCTTCATCCCAGAAAACAACTTTAGATCTGCTGTTCATGCTTTGGTCCTCTCCCACCTGCCCTTTTGGAAGACCTTGCAGGGGCTACTCTGGCTCCCCTGAAATGTATCATGCATGCTGCAGCATAGCTCATTAAAGGACTCCACAAATTTGATCACATCACCCAACCCTCATCAAACTTCACTGGCTCCTGCTGCAAGTCTGTATCATCTTCAAATCCTGCTGCATCATCTACAAAGCTGTCACACTTAAGTCCCCCACCTAGCTCACTGATAAACTCAGAATCTCTTGGGGCCTTTTATCCACCAGAAGTAAAGCCATGTGCAGATTTGAACTCTGCCTGTTCAGAAGAAAAAAAACAGAAGACAGTCCTTCTCTGTCTACACCCCAAGACTTTGGAACCTCCCCTCCCCATCAACATCCGGCTCGCACACCGCTATCACAGTTCAGGAAAGAGCTCAAGAACCTCCTCTTCAAAGAATGGCTCCTCCCTAACACTTTGGTCTATACACCATCCATTCCCCACCATACCTGAGACTGAGTGATCTAATCCCCACTGTTTTGTCTCCTGGTTACTTGCATATCCATTGATGATAATTGCCCCCCCCCCGTTGTTAGCTCCCCAAAGGCCTTGTTTCTCTGTCCCTGACCTTTATTTTACCCCTATGATTGTAAAGCTCTCTGTTACTTCCTGAAGCTGGGTAAGCGCTCAATAAATACCCTACTAATAATAATAATAATGTGCGCCGGCTGTAATTGCGCTAGAGTGAGTCACTCTATCCTTTGATTTTCCAAACAGCAGTTGTAAAATGTTTTTACATGGCTACATTAATGGTGCATTATGCTAAATGTGGATTTTCAGCATTATTATGATATTATCACGCACGGCGGTCGCTGGCAGCTGTGGAGATGCTGGCGTTGGAGCGGCCATTGACTGTAGCCGTCACGCCGCCCGCGCTTTCCTCGGCAGCGGTCTAGTCCTCCAGCCTTCCGACCAGCAGCGTCCTTTTTACGAGCGCCAACCTGGAAGCCCGCGTGTTGCAACCTTTTCGCGTTAGGCTTCCGGGTTGGTACGCTTCAGTCCTTTCCTCCGCGGCTGTCGCCGCTCCCTTTCCTTTTCTCCCATTTGCTTTCTGGCTTTCATTCTGCTCTCTGCCCGCCTCGCTCTGTTGGAGCTTTCTCTCCGCTCCACTTTGGCTCTCTCTCTTTTTTTCCCCAGTTCTCCTGGTTCTTTCCCTCTCAGCTCATTCAATAGTCACCCCATCTTTGTAGTGTTGTTTTCCCCTGGAACGGTCACCAAACACCACTTTCTGTGGATTTCCTTGTCAGCTGGATCCTTCAAGTTACACAGTCCCGCCTTGTATCCTGCTGCCATCTTCAACAAGGAAGGGTTTTTTTCCGCCTATCGGCTTTTTCCCCTTAACCGGTCTGCCGCGGTACGGGGGCCCCCTTGGCCCCGTGTTAGAGGGGCAGGGTGGCTTCCTCTCGAGGCAGACCTCATCCACACTCCAGAGAGGAGGCATTGAGGATAAAGAGATTCAGACTCAAATCGGACGAGGAGACCACAGGTGAGCAAGAGGGTGTGAGGGGCACTCGGGGAAGTGGGGTGAAATTGACGGAATCCAGGAGTGAGCCTGACAGTTTGCAATGCCAAAAAGGGAATATGGCCACCCCAGAACAAATACAAGAACTAGTGGCCGCAGTCCAGGCCATGAACGTAGAATTACAGAACGTGAAGGCTGATAACGCAGTCTTGAGTCAGATGGTCTCTACTCGGGAAACTAGGGATTCAGACTTACCTCCTTTGGCCCTATCCTCGGGCAAGTTTGACGGAACTCCGAAGCGCCTCAAGGAATTTTTGGAAGCCTGCTCCATTTATTTCGCCTTTAGACCTCAGTTGTTTTCCAATGATCACACCAAGGTGGGGTTTATGGTATCCAACATGACAGGGAATGCCTTAGCTTGGGCCACCCCTCTAGTGACCAACAATAATCCTATCATCAGAGACTATGAGGGCTTTTGACCTTACTGCACCAGACTTTTGAACAACCCGAGATAATACATGTGGCTGCGGAAGAACTCTTGGATGTGCATCAGGGTTCCAGTGATCTGCTGACATATATCTCCACCTTTAAACGTTTGGCTTCAGAGGCTGGATGGCCAGAACGGGCCCAGTATACAATTTTCCGTCGAGGTTTGAAAGAGGAGATAAAGGATGAACTGGCAAGGATAGCCCACCCTACCACCCTGTCTGATTTATTCTCCATTGTTACTCAGATTGACTATCGCCTCAGTGAACGCAAGGCGGTAAGGAAGAAGCAAAAAGCCCCTGGCCCCTTTCTACCAAGTGCCCACTCATTGCCCTCCCTGCCTCACTCCAGTAACAAGGAAGAACCGATGCAAGTTGGGTCCGCTAGATCCCCCTTGACACCCGAAGAGAGAAGACGTCGGAGGGATGCTGGCCTCTGCATGTACTGTGGATCAGGCGCCCACCTACTTCGGAACTGTCCAGAAGTCCCGCCTAGACGGTCGGGAAACGAACGACCTCGGAACTAAAGGGGACGAGTAACCGAGGTCAGAGCGCTAGTCCCTATGTCACTGTGACGGTAGCTTCACACCCAACCACGTTGGACTCACGCCTCATGGCTGTTCCTATCCAGTTGGAAACTCCGACAGAAGTACTCACCACCATGGCTTTGCTGGATTGTGGTGCTGCTGGGGTATTTATGGATATCATGTGGGCGCACAAACAAGGTCTCCCTCTGCTAAAACGGGAAGAAGTCCAGAAGGTAGAAGGAGTAGACGGTTCCCCACTTTCTTCGGGGCCTATTACCCATTCCACAGTATCCTTGAAGGTCCGCATTCTCCAGCATTCGGAGCAGATACAATTCGACTTGATTCGAGCAGCCCATTTCCCAGTAATCCTTGGTATTCCCTGGCTGAGGAGGCATAATCCGCTCATCGATTGGGCACAGAACACCATGGCCTTTACCTCCTCATACTGTAAACAAAATTGTTTATTTCATTCTTCAGAAGATTTGGTCCAAGTCCTTACTCCCCAACAAGAAGGAGTAAATGAAATTTGTAAGGTTCCCCCGGAATTGGCCGAATTCAAAGAAGTCTTCAAAGACAATCCTGTCTTAGATCTACCCCCACATAGGCCGGAAGACTGTGCCATCGAGCTGGTGCCAGATGCCCTGGTTCTGTTTAGCCGCATGTTTTCTTTGTCTCTACTAGAGAAGAGGGCTCTTTGCAATTATTTGGACTCCCATCTGACCAATGGCCTCATTCATCCCTCCAAATCTCCGGCTGGAGCCTCTCTATTCTTCATACCTAAGAGGGATTCCTCTCAGTTAAGGCCATGCATTGACTATCGGGGTTTGAACAAGGTACGGTTCGTGACCGCTATCCAATGCCTTTGCTAGCAGACATATTGGAAGCAGTCCAGGGTTCTACCACCTTCTCTAAGTTAGACCTCCGGAGTGCCTACCACCTTCTCCGAATAAAAGATGGGGACGAATGGAAGACTGATTTCCGGACTCCATTTGGCCTTTTCGAGTATCGAGTGATGCCATTTGGCTTGGTTAACGCTCCTGCCATATTCCAGCATTTTATGGATCGCCTGTTTTCTGATCTGTTATACCTCAGTGTCATAGTATACCTAGATGACATTTTGGTTTTTTCGAAGTCCACCTCTGAACATACATTACATCTTCAGATGGTTCTACATCATTTACAGTCACAACATCTATTAGTTAAACCTGAGAAGTGCCTCTTCAATATGTCTTCCGTTCCATATTTGGGATACATTCTTTCCCAGGAAGGCATCACCATGGACCCGAGGAAAGTATCTGCCATCCTGGACTGGCCCACACCCGCCTCTCTGAAAGACGTTCAACAGTTCCTGGGTCTAGCCAACTTCTACAGGAAGTTAATCAGACAATTTTCGCAAATTGTGCTGCACATTACCTCTCTACGTAAGAAAGACGCCAAACCTTTTCACTGGTCGGAACCAGCCAATCAAGCCTTTATGGATCTAAAAAGGAGATTCTGCTCCGCTCCAATTCTATCTCAATCAGATCAAGACCAGCCTTTTATAGTTGAGGCCGACGCCTCCGCTTGCGCCTTAGGTGCTGTACTCCTTCAACTGAAGGATGGCAAGGAACATCCTGTAGCATATCTTTCCAAGACTCTTTCCACAAGTCAACAGAACTACTCTGTTATTGAAAAAGAACTTTTGCCTCTCAAGGTGGCCTGTGAAGAGTGGAGACACCTGCTACAAGGCGGAGCGCATCCGTTTACATTACGTACTGACCATAAGAATCTGAAGATTCTCCGTAATATGGAATGCGTCAATTCAAGACAGGCTCGCTGGGCGCATTTTTTCAGCCAGTATGACTTTACCATAACTTACATTCCTGGCACCCAAAACAGCTTGGCGGACGCCCTGTCTAGATATCAGTCTGCAGAGTACCACTCTCCCTCCGTTAGCCACCCTATGTTTCCCCGAAACAGAATCATGATGATACTTTCCTCGTTTCTGCAAAAGATTAAGACAGTAACCAAACCTGATTTGGCAACCACCGTACCCGGTGACTTAAGTTCTCAAATCCGTTGGTCTGAGGGTCTTTTACTGGTGGGGCAGCGTTTGTACGTCCCCTCTAAGTCCTTACAACTTAAGGTTCTGGAATGGGGTCACAACCATGTAACCGCAGGGCACAGGGGAGTCTGAGGTACATTAGAGTTAATTTCTCGATCTTTTTTTGGCCTTCACTCTCTCATGACGTAAGGCAACACTGTAAAAAGTGTGTGGTTTGCGCCCAGAATAAGAACTCCACCCACAAACCCTACGGGTTGCTTATGCAGCCGGACTTGCCAAGCCGGCCATGGTCCCAAATTTCCACTGACTTTATAGTAGACCTGCCCAAATCCCAGTGGTCGACTTGTCTCATGGTTACGATTGACACATTCACCAAGCTGGCCCATTTTTCCGCACTGCGGGGAGTGCCGTCTGCCACCGAGATGGCCGAATTTTTCCTCAGGGACATTTTTAGGCTCCACGGACTGCCTGACAAGATTATTTCTGACCGGGGTAGTCGGTATACATCTCAATTTTGGGGCGCCCTGTGTCAACGGTTAGGGATAGAGAGGGCTTTGTCATCAGGCTTCCATCCTCAGACCAACGGTCAGACAGAGCGGCTCAATGCCACTCTCGAGCAATACCTCAGGTGTTATGTCAATAAAAATCAGGACAATTGGGTGAGCCTTCTGCCCACCGCCGAATTTGCGTATAATAACGCTGTGCACTCGGCAACGGGACTCAGCCCTTTTTTCTGTTCTTATGGCTATCACCCTCGCAGTATTCTCCCAGTTTTTTCCTCACCTACTAATATACCCACCATCGAATCCACCCTGGATCAAATAACTACAGCCCACACTACAGCTCAAAGGAGTTTAGCTTCGGCTAGACGCAGGTATAAACATCTATCTGATCGAGCTCGTTTACCCTGTCCTGATTGGAAGGAGGGCGATCGGGTCTGGTTGTCTACTAGATTCTTGCCTAGGTGGGTACATTCGACCAAACTAACCCCCGATTTATAGGACCCTTCAAGATAATCAAGAGCATTAACCCAGTGGCTTACAAATTACAACTTCCCAAGTCCATGAATCGGGTGCACCCAGTCTTTCACTCCTCCCTTCTCTGCCCAGTTGATCCAGACACCCCAGTTAGTAAGACTCCAGGGCTGTTGAGTAATCCCAAGTCTATACCTGAAGAATATGAGGTGTCTGCCACTTAGATTCCAGATATCGTGAGGGCAGGTTGGAATACCTTGTGTCATGGAAGAACTATCCCAGTTCAGAGGACTCCTGGGAGCCCAGGTCTTATGTACATGCGCCTAGGCTTGTCAGGCGTTTTCACCGGACACATCCAGGGAAACCTGGAGGGTTCGGGTCTGGAGGGGGGTATACTGTCACGCACGGCGGTCGCTGGCAGCTGTGGAGACGTTGGAGCGGCCATTGACTGTAGCCGTCACGCTGCCCGCGCTTTCCTCGGCAGCGCTCTAGTCCTCCAGCCTTCCGACCAGCGGCGTCCTTTTTACGAGCACCAACCCGGAAGCCTGCGCGTTGCAACCTTTTCACGTAAGGCTTCCGGGTTGGTACGCTTCAGTCCTTTCCTCCGCGGCTGTCGCCGCTCCCTTTCCTTTTCTCCCGTTTGCTTTCTGGCTTTCATTCTGCTCTCGGCCCGCCGCGCTCTGTTGGAGCTTTCTCTCCGCTCCACTTTGGCTCTCTCTCTTTTTTTCCCCAGTTCTCCTGGTTCTTTCCCTCTCAGCTCATTCTATAGTCACCCCATCTTTGTAGTGTTGTTTTCCCCTGGAACGGTCACCAAACACAACTTTCTGTGGGTTTCTTTGTCAGCTGGATCCTTCAAGTTACACAGTCCCGCCTTGTATCCTGCTGCCATCTTCAACAAGGAAGGGGTTTTTTGCGCCTATCGGCTTTTTCCCCTTAACCGGTCTGCCCCGGTACGGGGGCCCCCTTGGCCCCGTGTTAGAGGGGCAGGGTGGCTTCCTCTCGAGGCAGACCTCATCCACTCTCCAGAGAGGAGGCATTGAGGATAAAGAGATTCGGACTCAAATCAGACGAGGAGACCACAGGTGAGCAGGAGGGTGTGAGGGGCACTCGGGGAAGTGGGGTGAAATTGACGGAATCCAGGAGTGAACCTGACAGATATCAAGAGCCTGCGTTGGAGGGCTGTAATGTGTGTGGAGGAATGTTCTATTACTAAGCACCCTTAGCTTCTCCTCAAGCCCTCAGCTCCTCAGCGGTGGGCCGATAACACCTTTTACAGCCCACCAGCATAGGCTGCAAAGTCCATGAGAGATACTAGGAAGTGGGTCTGAAGCCTTAAATGGAGTGAACACAGCTTTAAGAGAAAATGCAATGTCTTTGAATTTTCCAGACTACGATAGCATAATAGCAATATGAGTCATATTAATGTAGGTGTGTGTTGTACAAACATAAATCAACTAAACTTTTTCAAAGACCGCTTCCTTTTGCAAAGCGGGATGTTCAAACCTCTATGCTACCAATGATCTTGTTATGATCTACATAAAATTGGAAATTAATTTAAAGCAGAACAAAATCATTAAGTGCACATTGGGCTCAATCATAAGGATAGCATGCAGTCACTATACACCAAGGCAGACAGCATTTTGGGTATGGTTAAACCTCTGCACATGGGCAGTTTGAATTTCATCTTGAGAAGAGTTGTGCCCTTCGTCTTCGCAGCGTCCAACATAGGGCAAAAAAAGTGAATGCATAACAGGTAGCCGACAGAGATGCAGGGTACTGTATAACATTTAAGGACACATTGCGTCTCACCTGTGATAACAAATCTCATGACAATTACTTTAGCATCCCAATAGATACATTCTGGCCTAGCTGAAGGCTCACTAGTGAATTAGAAGTGTTACAGAAGTCAGCATGTCGCGATCCAATGATACAGAGACAGAGGAGTAATATTGAATCTCCAACATATGAGGGTGACTATCACTCACAAAGGATGACTAACTATTGTCTCAAAAGGCACTTGTGCATTCACAATAAGTCAAATGTTGAATAAGAGGCAGTTATCCACTACTTAGGTGTGCCATTCCTCCACGAAGAGCACACCAAAGTAGTAGCTTACTCCCTTGTTTCCCCCGTCACTGGGATTATGGCCATCCACTTGAACAGCCACTTTCCACATGTGTTCATTACTACAACCCTAACAGAATTTAATGACTAATTCTCATAGGTAGAGGGACCCTCAAGCAACATCTGTGCGGGAATTGCACAGGTAGAGTGTTGAATTTCAGCCTCCCGGGTAGGATTTTGAATCATACCCTTCGAACCCCAGGGTTTTAGGTGGCTATCTCAAAATTGAGTAGTTCCTGTCCCACACAATCCTGTGCATTTTCAGGTGATTTATAGAAATTACTTCACTCTTCCCCAGGTGAGCAGTCTATGTAAGGTCAAGATCAGATATATCTGTATTTTGGGGAGATGTTAGCAGGCTCAAGGTTATCAGGTTCAAACCAAACCCTGTTAAGACTGCATGAAGCAGTTAGTATAATACAAATCAAGGGGCCATTTTTCACTGTAAACACACACTACCTTCTAAACATAAGTTAGAACATGCGCAATAGGTGGGTGGGCAGGGTAAAAATACTGAAAGGATTAAAATGCCAGTAACATTTAATCTGCTGTGGGTGCTTTACATAAGCATTACTGATTTGGTTTGAAAGGCATTGCAGTGCATTGGAGCTGAACCAGAGACTAATAATACGCAGCAACACCACTGAACGACCAGTTCAGAAATTTGAAAGTAGTTGATGCCTCGTGGTCCTGGTGAGGGCTGTCAAGATTGGAGGCCTTATCCCCTTCCTCCTCACCTGAATCTTCTGTGGCGGCATCCTTTGGATTCGACTCCGTCTTCTTACGGTCCTTCCTCCTTACAGGAGTCTTGTCCTTTGATGTCTTGGCTTTCTTTTCGTGTAAATAGGGTCGGGCCCCTCCGGAGGCCACCGTGGCAGAGATAGAACCCTGTCCGCGGGGACACCCACGGGGCCAGACCTAGATCAGGGAAAAAGCACGAAGGCAGAAAAAACCCTGTTTCCAGATGGGTTCTAATAAGGAGTTGAGAATTCCTTTCACAAGTAATTGAAGTCTGGCTGCAGCTGATGGCTAAGGAAGTTGACCAACAACTCCGGTGGAGAGAGCAGTTAATGCTCTGCGATGACAGTAGGGCGAGGCACACAGAGGAAAGATACAGGAACCCAAATAACCAATAAGTACATTTTAAGGAAGACAGAACAGATAATAAAGCCTGTAAATAACAGTGCTAAGTAAAGAGATCGTGTGCAGATAACCATAAGCAGAAAGTAGAAATATGCCTCCAGAGCGCAGTAAGTCTGCAAACGAGAAACGAGAGTGCAGAGAAGACGAAAGGCAGAAAACGCCGAACAACTAAACTGAAATGCTTTGCGGAAACCAAGAGGTGTAGTACAGAAGCTCAGGTGAGGCGGAGCCGTAGAACAGACGAGGAGAGGCAAAGAAACACTCGCAGAAGTAGCAAGACCCAGGAGACAGGTAACAAGGGAAGAAATTATGTAGAGCACAGAAGGTAGGCACAGGGAAGGCAAAAGGTAGCTGCAAGGATGGTCGGCAAGGAGGAAAATTCCAAGAACGAAGTTCCACACGAACCGGAGCGATGTGTACAGATACAACGCACCGGTTTGGGGGAGGAGTCAGAATTTAAAGGTACGACCACCATATTGAATGAGGACTAGAGCGCTCGCAAGTCAATGCTTCCAGCGCTTCCAAATCTTCCATTCCCCGTTCCTGACAAGGGCCCTTTCTCACAGATACAAGCAAAACTGATTCACCTGGGTCTTTTGGCAAATTTTCTTGAAATTGCCATAAAACGGCTTATCAATCACAATTCCTTGAAATCCCAAACATGCCTCTCCCACTTTTCCCCTCTGTCCTCTTGGGAGTCTTGGTTCTCCTCTGTGTCCGATTGTCCCTATCAAAGTCTACATTTCTCAGGGTAAAGGATTGCATCCTAAAGTAAGACTGTGAAGATTGGGTAAATACGCCTGATCTTTTAGTGCAAACTGGACGCCTGCATCCAGCTACTCTTTCAACAGTATGACCTGACCTTGGAGGGAAAGGAGCTAATTGTCACCTATTGTTGGCACTCACCTTTGCCACAGACCAATAGACACAGACGACAGACATCCACCCCCAGGGATTGAATGAAAGGGAATACAATATTGCCCTCTGTAATAACACTTGGTGGCTGATCCTATTTCCATAGTCTATTTGTGAATTCATCTTTATGTGTGAATATGCCTCCCTGAGCCTAAGGAAAGAAACAATCTCAGTTGAAACTCTATTTAGTGTGACCGATGGGCCATTCATTGAAGACAAGATCTTTCATAAACAGTCATGAAGCCTGACCTAACCTTGGCGGTACTTGATGAAGGACGAGTTGACTATCATCCAAGTGTGCAATATCCCCTCCTTACCCTTTCCATATGACTAAACGCTGTCTGTCTGACAGCACTAGCTGCCCAATGTTATTTGAATGAGGCATTTGCTCACAGATTTCATTATTCCTAGCCAGTATTCTGGTGCCAATTTATATATACAAAATATAATTTTATGTAAACGCATGATGCATTGTGAATGCATTCTCTCATTCCTACTGCGCACATATAAAACAATAACTATTTTATCCTAAAGACTACACTTAGCTTGCTGCCTAGAAGTAGCTCATGGATTTGATTTTTTAATTTTGGCTACATGCTCAACCCAATTTACAAGTATTTCTTTTAAAGAAATAATTGGTAAAAACAGACTTATCAAATCATTCTGGCGTCTTTGGTGTAATCCCCCTCTGGCTTTAATAAACAGGAATGGCCTCTTGTAGTGCTACATGTTCAAGAACCTTGCTAAATTATGTGAACTTGCTTCTTATCTGAAGGTCCATATTTCCATTTAAATTGCTTTTCAGGCGAGATGGATTCTCTTGCCAATACGTATAACATATTTAGACTTCAAGATGAAGTCCAGATGCTGTAGTTCCAGGGCAAGCTTGGTTAGAAAAGCATGACTTCACTCAGATCTGAGAGTATCCAATTGTGCACAGGTCAATAGTGATTAAACCAATGAGTTGGGTTAATAAGACATGCCTTTCTTAACACTTGTATTTGTTTCAAACTTCAGAGCAATAGGGAATATGAGCCCCAGAGTGGTTAAAAGAGTATGTACTGGGCATAGTGATCACATTTTAGCTTATCCCATAGTAATATGTTTTGGGTATGTTACCAGTCATTTAATGATGCGCATTCAGCCACTACTCTGCCACTGACTCATAGGTAATCATGTAAAAAGAGAGCATGGAATAAAACCTATCGGCACATGGGTGCACTCAAACTGGGATTTCCCATTCGATTCCAAGCATTGGCTCATATCACTCTTTGAGTCAAATGTTTTTTGTTCATTAATCCAGTTTACAATCCATAACGTACATATAAGTTTCTGTACAGCTGATATAGTATGCAAAACAATCGTTTTCTATGTATTGTGGATTCTCAACCATTGCCAGGCACTGATATTCTATAAACAAAAACATCAGAAAGTGAAATCAATACATCATCTTTTTATTTCATTGGTTCTGCATAATAATTGCTTATATCTCATTAATAATCGTGCATTCGTCTTACCTGCCCATTTGCATGTTCTAATTCAAATGACCTGTGCAGCCTCTCTTCTTGGCTTGTATATGTATAGTTGGTTGAGTTTGAATGTTCAGAGACTGCTCCATCCTATTTCTTCGATGATTGATGACCACTTAACTATGGTCCACTCTCTATGTTGCTGAAGTGGTGTATGTAAGAATGTTGTTATTTGATAACTAAGTCTACTGCTATCTCATGTTCAAGTTTGTTCTTTCTGGTGATGAAATGTTTCCGGCAAAGAGCCCAAGAAATGTTCCTTACATTTTAAATATATCTTATACTGACGGTATCATTATTAACCTCTAAATCCTCAGCTAATATTGGAAGAGTGTTGTAACATCCTTCTATGTTTACAAAAAAGATGTTTTTCTTCAAAATGCAAACGGTGGATTAATGTATCTACAACTACATCAGACTCATAGCACATGAACCACTACAATTGAAAATTAATAACAGAGGAAATATGGCCTGAAAATGAGAAACTATCTTTATGGAGGTCATCGAGGTCAAGATTCTGGTGTTTAAGTGGACAGGTGTATGATCTAACTGGTTCATGGCATAAGACAATCCTGCTGTACCAAGTTATCTCAGCACTTAGTGAGTGGATTCTGGGATTTGGGGGAACTCAATCAATCTGGTGCATTTTTGGCAGGCTTGCCAGAAGCTCCTGATCATCTATAGTCGTGAGTGATACAGTTCTTCTGAAAGTGAGCTGAGGATCACTTTTCTTGCTAAAGAAGTAATATCCTCAGATTTGCTTGGCAGCAGAGACTGTCTGACATCATTTCTATGGTAGATTCAGGAATGGAATGTTATCATACTATAGCCTTAGCACTTGCCTGGAATCCTGTGCCTCAATCGCCAGAAAACACAGGGACAAAATCAGCAAAGAAAATGAGTAAGAGGTGTCAGATAAGTGCTCATCCACTCACCAGAGGTGCATCAGAATCTGATGCCAAACAATGTCCCAACTATTGCTGACCCTGAACAACCAATGATTGGAAGAAATATTACCCATAGCTCATTACTACCATGCTCTTTCCAGAAACGGAATCAGGGATACTTGTTTCAGCAGAAAGGATTCTCCATGGATGACCAGGACACAGGATAGCGCTGTTATTCCAACCTATTTTTCATTGAGGAGCTGGCGGTACAGGATCCTTAGACATAGAAACACCACTCTTGTGATGTGTTGACTCTTGATTAATCCAGTGAACGAACAGCAAAACTGACTTGCACTGAAACAGTCCTGTATTAGTTGCAGTTGCCTTGCACTGAAATAGCCTGTAGATTAGTTGATGCTGCCTTGTAACCATATCAGAAATTACAAACAGGTTTGTGATAGCTCTTACAGAAGGATGAAGTTAAAACTACATTGTGATTTTGTTTGCAGGAACCTTGTTACTTAAAAAGAAACAGGACATCAAGATCGGTGGTTTTTTTACACCCTAAGACAAGCATATCAGGGGTTTTTTCAAATGGGTTAAACAGCTATCCTTCTACGAGTGGTCATAGGTGATGATACAGAGGTAATATCTGGATTGGTACTTAGAGTTGGGGTGGGGGCTCACACGTCAATGCTGGAACAAGTGTAACTGAAACAGGAGCTTGAGAAAGAGAGTAGAGGAGGTCAAATGGTAAGTGAGGGCAAGGGTAGAAAGGCAAGGAATCAAATTGAGACAGCACAGCTATATCTGAAACTAGAATGAACCGTTATGAGCTGTGATTGAAAATGCTACACATGATGTGGGACTCAAATACAAACTTGAAATGACACTGAAATGCTGTTTTTATTGCTTGAACAACAATAACAACAATCAAAGCAAAGTTTACAGGCAATTTGCTATAAGGTGACCGTGTCCCACCCCTCCTAAAGAAAGCTATAGTGGAGCACAAATACAGACCAAGCTACCGACTTCTCTCCAGTCAAAATCACATTTCAAAAGGTCTTATCTATTTGGTGTTCAATTGCAACTTGAGACATAGACGGTCAGTGACTCCTCTCCAGTGTGGCTTCTGCCATCATTACTCCACAGGAAAACTCCTCCCTCGCCTCTATCCTTCATACATTATACCACTGTTGCCCACTTATCCCTCCTTCTAACTCTCCTACCTTTGATAGCCTTGAATGGAACGTCTTCTACTTATATGATTGCTAATTTTCCATCTCTTGGAGTGCTGGAACATTCTAGTCAACCTCTCTCCCAGTCTCCCACATCATGTGTGGCATTTTCAATCACAGCTCATAACTGTTAGTTCTAGCTCCAGATATAGCTGTGCCGTCTCAACTTGGTTCCTTGACTTTCTACCATGGCCCCTAGTTACCCTTTGACCTCATCTACTCTCTTTCTCAAGCTCCTGTTTCAGTTTTACTTTTTCCAGCATTGACGTGTAAGCACCCACCCCAGCTCTAAGTATCAATCAAGATATTAACTTGAACCTTATCATGGTACCCTTCCTTGCCAGCTAGCCACTGCTACCTGGGAATTTAATCGGCTTCCATAATGAAATAGCAATGGCAGTAGGTCTTGGCCGTTTTAAATGTAGGTAATCTACCGTAGAGATGGATGTTTTGGTTGAGAGCGGATGAATGCGTGCCTCTGGGTTACTTTTTGTGTCTGTGTTTATGTTTTGTGGGTGTATAGTTTGCATATATTTGCTTGCGTTAAGGACTGTATGTATGGTTGCAGAAGTAGTCTGTCTGTATTCCAGATAGCCAAGTCACTGGCAAGGGCTTCCCAAAGCATCTTCTTCCCATATGCTGCACCCAAACTGCTTATAAGCTTTCAACAGGTGACAGTGATGTACTGACTATTGATGTCTTGTGCTTGAAATCCCCCAGTGTTGTTGTCAACATTTGGGCTGGTTGCTGTTCTTCCTGAAGCCTGTGCTCTTTCTCCAATCGATTTTGAAAGCACTACAGCAAAGCATTCTTCCATATTTGCAAATTGTCTCCTCCCTGTGTTTAGTTCCTGTGAGATTTGCTCCCCTGACAAGTGTGCATGAAAATCAACCACGTATACCTTAAAACAGTTGTCCATAAATGATGCTGGCAAGTATAAATGTTATCTTGTAATCCAAAAAACCCTAAATCACCATGAAAGAATAAAAGCAGATCCATCACCAGTGGTGTCCTGCCATGTGATAGTCCCTCAACAAATGGGACAGCTGCAACTCAAACATGTACAAGCACGGAGAACCTCACTGAGGAGAACACTGTCATGGCTAACCCATTTGGTGGCCTCCTCAAAATGTAGTTGCACAGGAGCAGAAGCTCGACAGCAGCTACCACTGGCTCAGTGTAAATAATGCCCCATAAGTGTTGCAAGGATCTGTGATGACGCTGAAATGCTTGCATGAACTGTCCAACATGTGCAAAGTCGAGTTCCAGATTGTGCATTGTTAATTTGTGGTGCACATGGACTTGACACAGTTTAATTTTTCGCTATGGTAAGCCCAGTTGAAATGTGAGGTGATCTTCTGGGCCACAGAGACCATTTGTTTCACAGGCTAACAATGTCTGATAAAATGTGCGACAACAAGGTGAAGGACATGCACAAAGTAGGGAATTTACATTTTCTTGCAAATCGTAAGTCAGCAAAAAAATGTATTCAATTGTCTGCTGCAACAAGGCACAAATGCAAATCAAAAGCAATAGTCGCTTTGCCTCCACCTCTTCCAATGTCTCCCAGATGTCAAATCCCCTGTGGCGTCTGCCCTGGAATACTTGCATGTACAACGTTGCCTAGTGTGAATGTGCATACACATGTTGCTCCAACCACTGTCCCATGTGTACATGGTGAAGTGGATTTTTTGCATACAAACTGCTCTGTTACCCGCCCCACCCTCTCCATAAACTCACTGTACAATTCTGTCATTGCCATGCAGATAAAAAAACTGCAGCTGGCGATTTCACAACAGTTTTTGGTTCTTTCCAAAATCCACCAGAATACTGGTGTTTCACCAAAAGAATAGGACAAGGCTTCTGTGAACAATATTATATTCCAGTTTGCATCAGCCAAGTATGTTTAGTTATGTGACATAATTATTTCGTCCAAGCTTAAACAACTTCACTCCACTTGCCTAATGCAATGGGGGATCACTGCTAAACATCTCTGTGTTGATAGTATGGATTGGTGTCCCAGGAATTGACACAGCTTGAGAATTTGTAGGGGTACTTTTATGGTTTGGAGGGTGTTCTTGACAAAGGCTAAAATCGCCACCTGAGCCTTGGGACCAACCCCTGTTGTACGAAATCCTGCAATCATCCTCATTTACAGTACCCTCAACACTACCCTAATTAAAATCTGAGATTAGCAACGTATGGTGCGTCTGCCACCTGCACCACACTGAATCTGTGCACCGTACCATGGTTTGCTTGACTGTGGAGCATCTGAGAAAGATTTCTCAATTCCTGTGGCAGTGGTGGCTAGAGCGTCCCTGTCTGAGAACCACATGGTTATGTTTATTGCAGCTACTCCTTCTTTTCTCCATTGGGCCTTCAGGGTGCAATTACAATGAGGCTCGAGACCCGAACCTGATCTGAACCAGAAAAGATTTCACTTCACATGAGAGATCAATGCTGAGGAAGAGTGACCCGACCTCCACTTTGCAGAGCATGGACTCAAGCATTGGCCATTTGATGGTGAGTGAACCGTGTGACCCATTGGGGAATCTGCACACTGCCGAGGATTCTGAATTAATGGGGTATCCCTTGGCCCCTTTGGCATGGTACTATGGAGGAAAAGACTTGGCACGGTGTTGTGCCCATGCTGAGCCGTGACCACTATTAGGCCATGTAGTGGGCATAGAACCTGCAGGTGGTGCAAGTCATTGGGACTCTGTGGGAGACACCCTGTTCGCATGGAGCCCGAGGGGGATATTACACCATTACTGCGACTCTAAAATACTGACTGCGCTTTTAGTGAGCTGTTGGCATTTCAGAGAATGCCAACTCCCATTTCTGCAGCCAAGTGGAGCATGCGCTGTAGGGGTGTCCCCCGCACTCCTTCGTTGCAGTAATGGGAGTCAGGGGTTGTGTGGGGTGTCCCCCCGCTAACCATTATGTTAAGCAGGGGAACAGGAAAAATAAAATAAAAGGACCCTGCATCGTCAGCACTGCCTCACCTAAGTGGGAGGAACTGACTCTGCATGGGTACAAGGGAGTTGTCTGCGCACACAGAAGTGCGCAACGGTAAAGGTAAGTGGGGGTTGGATTATAGGGGGGGGCGATCTATCTGATCACAGCACCGTGCCATAATTGGCGTTGACATTTTCATCTGCGCAGTTACGGGCAGCACAGTGAATATATAGATTTGCGTGAGAGATTGGAACATTGACTATTGTACTCTGCCTGTGGCCCGGTCAACCCTGGTGTTCCGACACCTAAGTGCAGAGGAGGCGCGGTGGAACTGAAGCTAGGAGTTGCAGGGAATTAATGGGCTTTAAGCCTGTGAGACTGTACTCGCCCCCTTCATCTAATGAGACATTGTTCTAACCAACCTTGTGGGAGGATTTGTGAAAGAGGAAGAGACTTTGCATTCATTTGAGCTGCTGGACCTGTGCTGCATCTTTGCTCAGTTTGGGAGCTAAGACAAAAGGGTGAGGAAATGTTTACAAGTCACATTCGTAAACTAATATCCCATCCCAATATATGAAGATCAGTGACTAGAGATTTGCTCTATGAACTTTGATATATCTGGCGTGTGAGCTCCTTAACGTTTTTGCCCAGTTTGGAGACACCCATCTCCACAAGATTCGTCTCCTAGGCATACCATCCAGATAATAGAAACTTGCCTTGCAGATATACTCCTCACAATCTGAGTCTGTCTCCTACGACTGTGAATTCAAAAAACAGACAAAGATGGATGGATTTGAAAGCCAATCTGTGAACATTATAGGGCCTTACCAAGAGCCCACCCCAAAGGAGTTGTGGCTAGAACTGAAAGATTAAGGTCAGAACCTAGAACAGAAAATATCTCACTCACAAGGAAGGTGGAAGCTTCGCAACATAAAGCCGAGCAGCTGTGCTCCAGAGTGTTAGAGGGCCAATACAGAATTGGTAAAGCAGAGAACAACTCTTGAGCAATCCCCTGGCATAGCAGAAATGAAGGAGTCACATCAGGTCAAAGCAGAACATGACGACTTAGAATCAAGATCAAGGAGAAGCAACATACTAATTATAGGTTTGCAGAAACTGCTCCCCAGACTTGAAGCAAGAGTTACTGTAAAACAACTCTACTGACAGTTCTAGGTAAACCAGTTTTCTCACAAAATTCTTTGTGTAGCGTGCACATCATTCTCCTGGCTTTGCCCAATTCTAGCTCAACCTCCATAACTGGTAATTAAACCAATGTTCAATTATATGGGCCATGACATGAAACTGACAGTTTGTAGGGAGATTGGAATGTGTTATTTGAGAATACCACACCACAAATTGTTCCTTTAGCTGAAAACAACAGGCTGATTGTAAATCCTTTATGGATGTTGAGAAGTTATTAGAGGAAAATAACATAAAACACCAGATGTTGTTCCTGGAAAAATTGAAGATTATACATAATAGTATTCCTTTTGTTCACAGATCTGGAGGAAGTTCAATTCTTTATAATCACCAACTTTGCATCTTGTGTTTCTTCTGCCTCAGAAACTTTAGATGCTTAACATAGCATTTTATGGGCTAAGCATATGCAATATTTGTTTGTGCCCATTATGTTGCAATCAATAAGATATAGGATTCCATGTATTGTACTTACTGGTTTATGGTCTTTCCATTGATGGAAATGCATCGAATACCAATCCATCGAAATGCTATCCTTTACATGTAAAAGTGCACATACATCGAAACCTGTCCTTCAAATATAGAAATGGACAAATTTCGATGGATATGGACTTTTAAATGTAAAACATTGCATTTGGATGCATTTTTTTGTAACGTTAAAACGTTACATGGAGCTGTCCAGTGCTGAAATGTTCAAAGGATTTTGGCACTGCCCAGATTCATGTAATGTTTCATGGTTTTTCATTTTTTGGGGGGGTTCCCTTCCCAACCCCCAACTCCCAAGACAACCCCCCTAACCCTAACCCTTATTCTAAACCTTACCCTACCACTTACCCTAACCCTAAGTCTAACCCTTGCCCTACGCCTTACCCTAACCCTTGCCCTACTCTTTACCCTAAATCTAACCCTTGCCCTACCCCTTACACTAATCCTAACCCTTGCCCTAACCCTAACCTTTGACCTAAACCTTACCCTTACCCTTACCCTACCCCTTACCCTAACCCTAATTTTAAAGTTAAAAAATCCATTGAATATCCATCGAATTTTATTCAATGAAAATGCATTTCGATGGAAATGATTTTCGTTGAATGAAATTTGATGGAAATGTATTAGATGGATTTAAATTCAATGAAAAGTCTGGATACCCTACTGACTGCATCATACTTACTGTACAATAATTTATTGGGTATTTCCTCAAAGTTATTTTTTTGTCGGGGGCCCCGACTTGGGTGTGGAAAAGTTTCAAGAAGGTTACAAAAAAGGAGGCTGGTTACCCCTCCCTTACTTTTTACAAGGCACTGAATGCGTTCCCTTCTTAGATTGCCTAACCATCAGCTATTATTATGCTTATGGTTTCAAAGAGAGTATCACTTTACTCAGTGGTTTTTGTGTACCAAAAACAATTGTATTCTTACAAAACATAAAAAAGCCTAGACAGGAGCTTCATCGTTAAATCACAATGATAAACAAAATGACATACATATTTGAATCGTGTGCATGTGACAAAAACTGCTGAATGCAAAACAATACACTTATACACAGACAAATAATGGTGACTGGGGTTAGTATGATAGTGGTGTGCCTACTATCTTATCAGAACACATTGGTGCACATGGTGTCTTTTCTATTCTGTAGAGCACCAAATATGTCAGATTTCCTTATTCCAGAGGTCAACACGTGTTTTGGCTCTTGAAATGTGTTACACCGTACTCGCGTGTACACAGTT
Source organism: Ambystoma mexicanum (assembly GCF_040938575.1). Classification (NCBI taxonomy): domain Eukaryota; kingdom Metazoa; phylum Chordata; class Amphibia; order Caudata; family Ambystomatidae; genus Ambystoma; species Ambystoma mexicanum. The sequence goes on from NC_090929.1 coordinate 913,147,771, forward strand.
GGTTCGTTTGGGAGCCAACTTCAGGACATACAGTTTCCCGTTACATATATTACCTTATAACAAGGTAGGCATAGAATAGAAAGGACACCATGTACACCTATGTGTTCTGATAAGCTAGTAGGGACACCACTATAATACTAACCCCCAGTCACCATTATTTTTGGTACACAAAAGCACTGAGTGCCTTGTAAAAAGTAAGGGAGGGGTAGTTAGCCTCCTATTTGTTTACATCCTACTTACTGTATCCATATGAATACTGGATAAGTGGGATGCAGCTATCACACGAAGCCATGCATCTGATGCAGTCGATAATGTGAAACCTCATATTTCAAGGGGCTTCATAATTGGATTAAAAATAGAAAGGTAGTATCTTTTCTTATCATTTTTCAGCAAGAAATGCACTTGATGCTGACAGGTTGCATCGGTCGACAGGGAATGGGGAGATTATCAATGTTTTGTCTCTTTATCCGCTAGAGCACAAGTCCTTACAATAATAATGCACTTATCCATCCTATTTTAGATACAAAAAATAAAAGTGTATCAAAATGGCCACTATCTATTACTATATGGCACGCTAGTGGGTAATCCTATTCTCTTCCTTAACATGAATGCCCAAAATGATGATGCACCAAAAGTCTTTAAAGACATTTTTGGCATGCTAATACATATAAAGACTCAGATATACCAGTAGGAGGGGACTTCAATACTACATTGAATGGTAAGGTGCACAAGTCATCATACGGTGAGAGGAACCTGTCTGATTATATTGGGGCACTACGTGACTTTATGGACCTTTATCCTTTATGAGATGTGTGGCTCTTAAACCATGGTGAAACAAAACAATGTTTTCCAGATTCACAAAACGTAGCACAAATGAAAGGAGCGCAGAGAATGTGCTCCTTTCATTTTAGCTACTTTTAGACATGTGCAGGTCACCTTATTCTCAAAGGTGAGATGTGCTGTACTGCCCCCTTGCATACATTTGTGTCAGGAGTCCGGTTCCAAAACTAATGTATGGCAGGATCCCAGCAACTGTTACTTTGAACAAAAAATCATGACAGGGTTAGTAACAACCCTACCATGATTTTCACCTCCCACTGTACCTATTCACAATGGGCACAAGGGGATTACTTTTATTTCTGCACATTTGAAAGTGCATCCCATTTGAGAATTTGGGATGCACTTTTAGATGTGCAGCAATGCTCCTCATTTGCACAAATGCGTGAAGGGAGAAAAAGTAAGATGTTCTCATTCAAATGCACTTTGTGAATCGGGCTGCTAGCACATCCCGTCACTTGCACCAAACATGTTTTAATAATCTGGCCCTATATGCAGTGGCATATTCAGGCTTTATTTTATCCTAAGCCCAAATATGTGCATTCACCCCCCCCACCCAACTTTACTCCACCTCTGACAGACCCGGCACCTTCACCAAATTGCGTCCTCTTCAACAAACTCTGTAAATGTTGTTCAAACTACACCCCTTCACCCCGATTGTGTCCCCACTGTGGCCCCATAAGATTATAAGGACGTTTTTGAGGTTGCAGGGATTAGAAAGTCATTGCTTCCGCTCTATTAATTCAAGTCTGTCATCTTTCATGTTAGATTTATTTATTTATTTATTTTACATTTGCAAAGCGCCACACAGCCCAGAGGCATCGGGGCGCTGGTGCAAGATAATGACTTAGTTTCAGTGCAAGGAGGGGTAGATAGAGGAGGTTACATCAAGATCGCATCTACCCCTAGCCTGGGAAAAAAAGGACGATAGACATTACATCGGTTGTACAGTTGACAGGGCCCAAGAGGGGTTTATACAAACAGCATGGTTTTTATTGCTTTCCTGAAGCACAGGTGGGATTTGATACCTCTAATCTCGGCGGGTAATAAGTTCCAGTTGGTGGCGGCGAGGACAGGGAAGCTAGTGCCACCTGCTCTGCTTCTGAGGCTTTTTGGAATTGCTAGGCGGTTGGTGTGGCTAGATCTAGTTGGTCTGTTGGAGGGGGGATCAGAGAATCTCTGATGAAAGAGTGTTTTCAGATCTCTGCTGCCCAAAATTTGGAGAAGGCAGTGGCCCTCATTACGACCCTGGCGGAGGACCATGGTGCAATTTGCACCATGGTCCATGGCGCTAAGCTGCCAACTCCGCCATGGGGGTTGGCAGACTTACCGCCCCATTCCGACCTTGGCGGGGCGGTAAGTCCCCAATCCCCATTTACCCTTCCCCATTCCCATTTTTGCCCCATAGGGTATAATGGGAGTGGGGAAGGCGTTAATTACGCCACCGTAAATTACGGTGGCGTAATTAACGACAAGTCCCGTAGCGCCATGGATTTTACCGCCTGCAAAAAGCAGGCGTAAAAATTACCATGGTGCTACGGGAACTCGTAGTAAGGCGGAAAGGTACGCCATGCATTACCCTGGCGTAAACCCCTTTCCGCCAGGGTCGTAATGAGGGCCAGTGTGTTCTGCAGTTCAGTGCACTAGAGGTAACTATTGTTTACTGTCTTTTAGAGGAAGTGATACGAACATATGCTGTCTGCCAACTGGACACACGTGAGAGAAGTTTGGAATGTGAAATGTTGGTTTCAATGCTAATATCTGGCTTCTCTACAAATTGCCTACTGTCACTCAATGAGAAGCATCTAGACTGCTCTGTAATATTAATGCAACCTAACTACATTTCTACATCCGTTCTTATCAAATGGTAAGGTTTACATATGAAATGTATGCAAGTGGTATAGGCACATTTTATACAAATGTTGAATATAAAGAACTCTACTGCCCTCTCATTATTATAATTGCTCTTTTATAATTCACTTAATACCAGCACGTTTTTTCTAAGCGCAGGATCGAGATTCAAACATGTTGCACTGTGTTGTCTTGCTTCCAAGATAAACGCATTGCCCCTGCGCTATTCCTCCTCACGGTTATAGCTCTGGTGTTAGCAGGAGGCAAAATGGAAATCAGGCAAGTTGCCTGCTTCAGGCGGTGTACTACCAATACCTTGGGCTTGAATGCCATTAAAATATGGCAAAATCACAAGTGAAATTTGTAAACTCTGCCTGGGCATAAACACCTCAGTAGAGTAAAGACAGTTGGAGGCGGTTTTTTTGAATCTTGGACTGTGCATTCTCATGGTGAAGTAATGGATAAGGGCGACCCTGAACATTCATGTGTGGGAAGCAACAGCATCCCTTGTAGCTGCACAATACAGGCACCTTTTATAACACATGAAGTGGTACATACTGTTTACATCATTGCAGTTTGTGCAATTGTTCAAAATACCCAACACTTCAAGAGTAAAACTGAGCAATGGATCGGACGTTCCAGCTAATAATACCTTTGTGGGTGTGGTTTTGGCTACGGGTCTTGCCAGCTTGGGTTTAAGGTAACTTAAAATGTTTGTTAACTCTGTAGAGTAGATTGGACTGTACAATACATAGGAACATTTTGAGATGTGTGGGTACAGATATAGCTGTCCTGCTGTCGTTTGGAGTACTGTTTCAAAGTAAAAGTCCTATGTTGTATTTAAAATATAATTAATGTCTAGATTCCTTATAAGCATAATGGTTATGCATTATGGGACACACTTTGCAGTTGGTTCTCTTGGTAGTGTTGAGCGTGCAGCAAAATGTCACCAAAGATACATGATGAACCCAGCAGGGATGCCATTTGACTGCTTAGCACTGAGCAACTTCTGTCAAGATGGCTGAATGGATGTCTTTAGGCACACCTGTACACCTTGGCACACCGTTTTTGTTCTCACCTTTCTATGGCTTTGGGAATCCTTTCACAGGTTTCTTGATGCACTTGCGCATTCAGATTTTATCTTCACCATTTTAACCTCTCTATGATCTATTTCATGCTTGCACCTTTTGGGCAGCAACAATCTCTGAAATGGTGGGCCTGCTAGGGAAATTATAGTTTGCTTCTGAACATCATTTTAGTGTGGGAACCCTGTGCTCGACTTAACCATTTTGTAAAATGATGCATAATTTTTAACACTTTTTTTTTTGCAACAGTTTAAAAAATGAATGTCGTGTATATGAATATGAAAGAGATTGCTTGATAGAGTGCATGTGAGTTTTAGTTAAAAAGAACCCCAAAGATAATGTGAAGTGGCACCAATAAAACCAATGAGGTTGTGGCTGTTTTACATATTAATGAGCATGTTGGGATGTTAAGAATGACCAAAGAGTTTTATATCTGTCATATATGTCTTTGAGATTTGTACAAATGAATTACTAACTACCTAAAGCACGCTAGGTTTGGTGCATGTTTCCTTTTTTGATTTGTTTTTATTAGTAAAAAGAGGTCACCCTATTAATAAAACTTTTGCAATATCAAGAATATATACAAGTTCGGCGATCAGAAACTTTAGCTGTCAGAGTGGAATGACTGCTAACAGCTCAAAATTATTGTGGATCTGCCAGACTCGGAGAAACAGAACTGGCTTTATATTTTAAAAAATAACAACCAGTAAATTGAAAATAAACAGCACTAAAATGCTGCTCCTCTGGCAATCTGCTGCCCTGGGCCGGGGCCTGGTTGGCCTTGTTGTAAATAAGTCTATCCCTATATGTTTTACTCAGCTTCACGTGATAGTTTTATGTGACTAGATTATTGCCTGGCTACTGCTGGACTGTATGCTGCTAGGGGTTTTCTTCCGATTCATTTTCAATCTTTATTTTATGACGCTCCTGTTCTCCTTAGTTTATCTGTGTTCGATGTGAAAGACATGAGACCACTTTAGCTGTTTAAATTAGAAGAATTGGATGACATGGTACTCAGAGATAATATTGCAAAAGAAAGTGCCACCTTTTTGGGGAATAATGATAATGGCTATGGATTTCCAGGTAGAGTTTGGGAAGCCATTAAAGGTTTCTGGAGAGGAATCTTAATTTCTAAGGAGTGTGAGTTTTTGAGGGGAATTAGTGACTACTCTGAAGTCTCTTAGCTTGAAATTGAGTATGGTCAAACCCATGATGATGCCTTGTTTGGTAGGAGCCACAGTAAAGACCTGCAGTTTCATATTTTAGTGTATATAGAAGTTAAATAAATATGTATCAACCAGTGCAGGCAAGGAAATATGGGGAAGCAGAGAGGCCAAGGAAGTTCCTCTTAGTTACCTAAGCAGGAACAACGCAATACTGAAAAGATTGTATTATGGATACACGTGTTACCGGTACACACGAATGGTGAAGACATAAATCTATCAACATCATCTCTCCCTGCATTTCTATGAATCAAGAATATACAGAAAGGTATCTTGAAGATATCACACTGGTTTGGGCTGAAGACGAGCACATAGAATGGATGTGTAACCTCTCATTGTAGTTGAAATCAACGACGCAATAGATAATTTAGCAAATTGGAAAATACTTGGTCCAGAAGGAACCCCCACAAACTTGTATAAATGATATGCCAATTTTCTGTCTAATACATTATTATTGATGTATCAAATGGCTGTGGTGTATGGGAAATGGCCAAAAAAATGATGGAGGCTACTGTAGAAGTACTACCTATGCTGGGAAAGGATCTCTCTGTTTGTTCCCCCCTAAAGACCTCTTTCCTCTGAATTGGGATTACTAAGTACTTGCAAACACTACTGGAGAGAAGACTTACACCGTTAATGACGGCTCTTATACTACCAGACCAAGGAGGTTTTATTAATGGCCTATTCATCCTTTACAAGCTAATAACACTGTTCACTAGCCTCCACGAAGTTTAGGAAGCCCTTCCGACAGCTACAGTATTTTTATAGGCAGAAATCCCTTTTTAACTCTTTAGACTAGCCCTTTTTGATGAGTGTGCTATGTAGCAGTAAGCACCGCTTTAATTGTGCTATGTAAACTAAGTCTATACTGAAAACTTCATCTCCTTGGTAGCATTACTGTATAATGAACCAGCAGCCAACGTCTGTAAACATGGAACTGTTTTACTGTCCTGGGATATTAATCAAGAGTTCCCATTGTCCCCCTATTATTTGCAACAGCATTCGAACTGTTGACATCTAAATTGAGGAACACACACAGGGAGAAAGGGATAAGACGTATCACCGTAAGGCATTTAATACACTACATGCTAATGGTATAAATTAATGACTGCCATCAGAGAAAAACTTACCGATATTAATTAGAAGAAGTAAAAACCTATGGGGAATCCTCTGGGTTACATATAAGCAAATCCAAATCGGAGCACTTTCCCCTCACCACATGTGTTTAAGATGGAACCCATTGTCAGCAAAATGCATTGTAATAACCAGAAATGTACATGACTTAATAGCATTAGCCACATGAAAATACTGGATTATGTACTACAGCGTAGCTACGTAGATAAGACTACCACTATCCAGGATATGAAGAATTTCTATTACTAGGATATAAGAGTTCAGAAATACCTGTCATGTTATTCTTGCATGGTCCAGTTCGTTTGATTGACTATTTCCTGCTTTATGAAATTGTTTACCCTAGCTAGATGATTGATATGGGCTTAGCAAACTACCGCAAATCAGATGGCAGACATTTGTACACCTTCTTCCTGGTTGCCCATAAACATATCCATCTCTATATAAAGCAGAACATCTGTTAGTTTGTTCCTTATACAATTCCTCACTGTTCTACCAATCTGTATCAAATGTTGCATAGTTACCTTTTAGAACCCACCGGACATTACTGACTACATGACATTTGGACATCCCACACCTTTCCCCAGATTTCAGCCCCTTAACACATGAGAATGTTGCCTGAAATTGGCAAAACATCAAGCGCAGAGAAGGTCCCAGTATGATGCAGCATGCCAACTCTCGCCTCCTCTCCACATCTGTTCCGGGGTATATCAGCCAGCCACACGCGCCCATTCTCAGTGCATTTTACTGCAGAGTGCAAAGCACATCAAGCGATAACCGACTCGGAACTGCGACGTACAGGATCATAGATTTTCAACAATTGATGAGAGTGTTAACATGTCAGTCTACAAAACCTGTGCAGAGTACGGGTACTTTTTGATAGTTCTGAATATTATTGGCATGAGGTCTTTAACAAATTGCTGCATGCATAATTTGAAAAGTCCCTGCATCACCCACATCACTTCAGGGGGCCATTCTAGGTCCATCTAAAGCTGCCTATGCAGAAGGTGATACTGTTTATATGATAACTGGGGCCTGTACAAGTGTACACAGTTTTCTGGGTTTACTTCAATGCTATTGCTTCCGAGGACTGCTTGAGGGGTTTCAAGCTTTCTCATGCGAACTGTAACTAGTAAAGGGCACTGCAATCCTAGGGTTGATTAGTCTTCAAGACCTCTTCCCAGAACAGAAATGTATAGCACTGGCTCAAATATAAAATCTGGGAGGTAACTCCCCGATAAAAGTTTAAAGGTATTAATTGCTAGGAAGTCTGGCACAACCTTCTTTTCATGCACTTCCCTTTGAAACGTATCCTTACTATGCAATCCATTTGAGGTTCATTTCTGCCCTTTAAAAGTTAGTAAGATTCTTGCACCCACCAAAATGGCTCCTAGAAGGTGGTGTGAGAAAAAGCTCGACACAGACATCCCTGAGGAGATGTGGAAACGCCTTCTGGCACATACAAAGATGGTTTCATTGAATCAAAAATATGATATGCGGCAATATGAAGTTTGAATGACATTCTATTAGACTCCAGTTAAACTTGTGAAACTTGGTGCGCCCTAGATCATGGCTGTTGAACACGGGGCCTGCAAGCTGAATTGGGCGCCTGCAACCCATTCATCAGGCGTATCATCACCTAGCAGGCTGCTCTGACAGGAGGGTGGAAAGAAAAGGCACCTCAGCTGCATGGCTCCAGCTTCCGTATAGTGGGAGGAAGACACCGTCACCAGCCTCTGATTCTCTGCAGACTGTCGGCACCATTGTACTGAAAGCAAAACAGACTAAAAGGATGCAATAGTAAAGCAAAGTAGACAACCCAGTGAAAAGCGAACATTGAAACTAAACAGATAATCTTAGCGAAACAGCCACCTTACCGTGAAGGAGATACTTTTTTTTTTTTTTAAAGCAAAAGTCTAGTGGCAATAGGTTTCTGCAGCAAATCCGTAAGAATCTGCCACCGTTTATAAAGGGAGAAAGTAGTCATTCTGAGCTCGCCAAGAGACACGCAAATGCCCTCTAAAACATCACTGTAGCCTGGAACAATTAATTACAAGGATGAAACGAAAAACTCAAATCATAATCCTGCACCTCAAAATGAAAGTTGCCGTTTCAGAGCCAGCTCTTGCAAACCTTTTCATATTTTAAGGTGGTACGTCGTTTCTTCTGTCATTTTCCCCAGTGAGGTAGTGCCAATTGTATCCAGCCCTGCTTAAGCGATGATATTGCACCCACACATATTTGTCAACAGTGCGTCTGTCGTTTACATGGCCTGCACAATAGTTTTCTGATGGCCGCGTCCATGGTTTGCCGCAGTCAAATGCTCCTTGGTAAACTGAAATCTGATGTATAGCAATATGTGTTTCGCTGTAGAAATGCACTATATGACGAAGGCTTTGCATCGAATGTCGCTCATTTGTGATGAAGCAATGCACCATTTTAAAAATGTTTCTGGGAGGGAAATTAGCTGCGAACTCTGAAGGGTTTCAGGCTGGCTAATTTTGCTGGATCACTTGCACCAACCAATTGCACTAAGCGCTTTCAAAATCACCCAGCCCTCAACATGTATTGTACTTTAAATCTTTGTAGATAAAGTGATGCAAGACGAAAGAGTTGTTTTTAAATGCCCAGCAGCCGCCTGTCAGATCGAGTCTGACACCCTTGTCCTATGTGCAACATGAATGAAGCAGTTGTTTTACATATGGCATGGGAATGGCCCCTGATTGCTGCTGTTTGGTCCAAAGTATCTGTAATTACCGGCACTGTCGAAACCAAGACGCCCCAAATGGGTTTGCTAAATCAAGGACCCTCTACCTAAATGGACCAAACGCATTGCATATCTTATGATAACATTACAAACAGCAAGGGCGTGGAAGGAAAGTCCTACTCCATGATGCAGGAATGGCCGGTGCAATGATCAGGATGAGGTACGGAGAGAGTTTAGCCCTTCTGGTCCAATTCCTAAGGATTACTGGGCTTGTTTCAGGTATTATTTTGTTGATAGAGAAACAGACATGCTCCACAACAGGTCTCTCTAATAAAGCGGTTATAGATCATTGAAGTTTGTTTGCGATGAATCTAGCGCATCATTTTCTGCATGAAACTGATCAGTATTTGTATGTTACTGCAATCTATTTGAAATTAACATGGATGTACAAAACTATCAGCTGTATCGCTTTTTTAATTCTGTAATTTTGTTGGCGACAGAAGATGTTCCGTTGCCAATAATACGATTTTGACAATAGTAATGGTAACTGGTGGTGGTATGTTACATGCCTCAGGATATGGGGAGGGATACACCTCAGATATTTTGTCTTGTTGTTCCCATATCTACACATAGGGCCTTATTACGAGTGCAGCGGTAAGGGGTTAACGGCACCAGTAAGGATGCCAGTGCCGTTAACCCCTTACCGCCGCATTCCGAGGTCCGTTGGCAGGTCCCCGCTAAGGCCGGCTGGTTTTACCAGCCGCCCTTAGCGGGAGCCGCAAAGGGACCAGGGAGCTAATAACGGGCCCGCTATTTGCGGGCCTGTTATTAGCTCCTTCCCTATTCCCATTGAGCCCTATGGGGGCTCGAATAGGAATGGGGAATGGTTTTCAGAATGGGGACTTACCGGGTCCTCCAAGGTTGGAATGACCCGGTAAGTCCCCATACCGAGAAACCGGACCTGGTGGGTAGCCATGGCACTAATTGCACCATGGATACCTCCATACTCATAATGAGGTCCATAGTCCTGCCTCATATGGGACCACAAGGCTTTGGTTAATGTGTCAGTATGTGCCTTTCATCAGCATGCCAGCAAAGTGTGCAGGTGGCCTGATTTGGTTGCTGTTTGTTCTGTACAACATACTGCTACTCATTTGCTTTTTTTTGTGGGCTAACATGCAGGTTTGGCCCAACTGGGCTCGGTAATGGTGGTGTTCCAGTTGCCTCATGGTGGTATGTTCTACTATCTAACCCATGGCTGTGGAAAGCTGTTTCTTGAAGAGACTCTGCACAGTTGTGGAGTAAGCTTCAATTACCACCCGTGATGCTGTATCTGTGGTTGCATTTGCTTGCTTCTCCTCCAAGGTATCTCTGCTTCCCAGGAGCAATGCACGTTCCTGCCTGGACTCTAATTTACCCTAGTCTTTATTGTCCATGTTATCATCATCATTATTGCCCGACATGTCTGAACGGGGGTGGAGGACATCGAGACCTGGAACAATCCTCTCCTGCTGTTCAGCTATATTGTGTGCTCTTCTGTAATCATCTTAGGTGAGGTGTGCCCCTGTGATCCTGTGATGGTGGATGGAGCTGAAAGTGCAACCTTCTCTCTCGGAATGAGGAGGTACAGTGTAATGGAGGTTTCTGTTTACATTTGTGATTTCAGGGTGTGAGCTGGGGGCACACTTAAGTAATGACATAATATAACCACCATCCTAAAGAGAACTGAGCAAACCTCTTATTTAATGGTATTGTTTTTTGTTTTTTTTTGTTGCAAAAGTGCATCAGTAAAAAGCGTGAAGTAGAGAGAAAGACCTGGCACAGATGCATAAAAACACTATGTATACCTCATCCACAATAGTTAAGAAAATAAACTCCCTTCACACCTCAACTACAACAGTTTCAGCAAATCTACTCTTGTTTGTTCCTTATTTCTAACCAATGCCCTCAGGTTTCCCAGCTAGACCTCCGTTTCCTCTCGATTATACATTTTGAACTAAGACACTGCCATCTTGACAGATTTTACAATTGTAAATAAAGGACTATGATGTGAATAGGAAACTAGATGGCAGAAGAGCTGGATCGCGCAGCCTTCTACCCTTAACATGCAGTGTTGCTTCTAAGCTGTGCGGCTTAGTGTTTGCAGATAGATCTGAGACCGCTCCTGCCATATCATCATGCACAGGTCAATAGTAGCTTAATTCTGAATATTTTTTGAGGAATAATGTCTTCATAATGTAGACCCGCTCAACCAATGAATGGATAACAACATTGATAGTTAGTTTGGTTTCTCAAAATGTTCGACATGCCTTACTGTGGCTTCGAGGTGGCTGATCAGCACTGGCAAGGGAGCATGAAGGGAAGCTAGGATGAAATGTGTCAGAACATGTATTTGTAGAGCGGTATTAGCAGCTTTTGATGGAATATCAAATGAGTAGCTTTATCACGTGTTGGGATTGTGTGGTGCAGTGGCTGAAGTAGGGAATGAAGTACCATCCAAATGTGAGGCCTGGCTGCACAGAAGGCTGAGGCAACATCAGCGATATGTATAAACTCTGGAGTACAAATTATAACAATTTGGTGTTGTGTCTCTTGGACCAGTCTGCTACACAGGAATGGAAATTTTGGGTTGCATACATTGGCACTTCAGACTGTATAATGCCTTTTTGTGGGCATACAAGGGTATCATTTCTGAGATGCAGTGAGCCAATGCGAGGTCTTAAGTCTCTGGAGCCCACTCCAACCAACGAACAAGCAGAAAAGCAATAATTTACTGAACAAAAAGCCACTCAGACATGAAGGTAAGTTACAGACGAGACATTTTATTGATATAAAAACAATACATATATATTTATATGAATATGCAACATAGCATTTGACCAATAACAAGTGCGGTTGTATTCATTAAAAAAGTTCTCAAATCGAAACATTTGTTGCCCCATGCCCTTTTCAGATTTCACCCAAATTGAGGATGATCTACAGACATGTGGTTGTGGAATCGAAGAATGAAGAATAGTTCAAAGAAGACACAAGGCCCATGACATTTAACTATTAACTGTTAACGAAAAAGAAGGTTATAGATGTTTTGTTAATGGAGGGATGTGTTTGTTTAATCTCCTATTTGGACCATGCATCTGGACTGGAAAATTTGTATTGATAAGAGCACGCATATGCAAAATGTAGATCTTTCAAAAAAGTGAGTTGGAATAAGACCTCAGCACAGCTGAAATGATTTAGAGAAATAGAGCAACTGTGACCGACTCCTCACATGGTTCGGCGCAAGTGCCCAATTTCTACTACACCTACTAGTAGAAGTGCATGCCGTAGGCACCTGAACAATACATGTGGCTATGCCATTCTTACTCTGTAGGGCTCAGAGAGGGCCTTTAAGGGACAGGGATTGGTTTTATTGGCTTGTCAGCCTCGGAAGAATACTCAATGGTAGGGATGATCTCAAATATCCTGCAACAATCATGGACGGCTATAGCTTAGAATCAGGGGTCTGCAACCTCTGGCTCTTCAGATGTTTTGCATCGTGACTCCCATGACCCCTCACTATTGACTATGGTGGCAGGGGCTGATGGGATTTGAAGTCCAAAACATCGGGAGAGCCAAAAGTTGCGGAAGCCTGGCTTACATCTTGTAGTGGACACTGCTTTGAAGGATCCTCCATAACTAAATGAGTGGCTTTGTGCAAACATATGTTGAGGAGCAAGTTGACTAACATGTTTTAGATTCTGTATCTAGGACATACTTTTTATCCTTTCGAAACGTATTACCACTAAACAATGAAGATATTTTGGTCCGAAAATATACCCAAGATAAATTAGTTGGATCTCTCGCCTGGTTCCAGATGGGAGGTGTTTTAATCACTTTGTATGCACTACTTAGCATTGTTTGGGAAGTGCACAGCTATTTCATTTTTGCCTCTTTGGGGTATTTGCAAATAAAGTGAAATTTACATTAGTTGTTGACTATGTCATTATGGAACAAGATACGTAGGGACCTAGCTTCTGTGTCTGTCACTGGCGGGACGTAGATCTTAAGTGCATCATGGACATGAAGCCACAGGAGAGGAGCAAAGGAATGGACGTTAATAAACACGTGGATATGTTCCAAGACTCTTAGCAGGGTTCGCTCAGTAGTTCCATTGACCTTCTCCGAAAGTATCTTAAGGGACACCAGATAAATTACAGAGTCACTGCTTTTGCACAAAGACCCAACAGAGAACAATTGATATGATATGAATTAAATATATGGTTGTGCTGAGAGTATTCGGAACAACGGAGGACTTCAAGCAGGCATCAACAGTGTACCCACTTCCTGCCTGGATTCATGTTAAGGTACGCTCATCGTGTACCAAATACCCAGAACTGAAGTGATGACACAAGTAACGGAGATGCCACAAGCAATATTTTAGGCTGACACACAGCTAGTTTGCGATAGTTTGAGAAGTATAATAATTTAAAGGAATAAATGCATTCTTACCTATATTTGCGAGATATAATGTACTAGTATGCAGGCCCGTGTACAAGTTTTGATTAACACAGTAGGACCACTATATATCCTAAGCCTACAGCTCCCTCTAGCGGTGACAACAGGTGAAGCTATGCGAATTGGACCACTGTATATGCTAAGGTAACAACAGTTCCCTCTACTGGAGCATTCTGTGCATTCGGCAGTCTCTACTGCGCATGATGCCTCAGACAAATATACATCAGGTCTTTTATTTTATTAAGATTAGCTGATGTCCCCCAACATCCAGAGGCTTACTGTCCATAGAGCAACTCAGAACACCCCTAGGAACACCCCTGACAACATATAACCATGGGGCTTAGGCAGAATTAGTATTATGTCAGATAAAACCTGCAATAAAAAGGTCTGTGCTGTAGCCCTACCTACCCGTTCAGGGGTGTCATCCCGCCAAGAAAATGCCCCAAATTTCAATGATGTTGCGCTTTTAGAATGTTGCCCATGAAATGAATGGATCCCCTGCCTGCTGTCTGAAACACAGATTAGCCCAACGAGGAATTCATTTCTGCCGGTGTGGCAAGTAATCAGCAGGCAAGATGGCTGCCTTGCAGCCATTCAGACATTGTTTTAAAGGAGTGGTACATCATTTGAAATGCTTCATGCTGGAGCTATTCTGCATGCTGCTGCCAAACTCTTGTGGCACACACCTGTCACTTTGCATGGGAGCGTGAAATGCATTAAATAATGCAAATGAAACAAGGAACGAATCACCTAACGTCTGATGCCATCTTGTACTTCACCACTCTATCCTCAGCAAGCTGGAAAACACAATTATTTGAACTTTCACTCTCCCCATTAAGAAAGAGTGAACATTTCTAAACTTTTTCCACAAGAGCAAGTGCAGAGGGTTTCCTGTGATAATGATGCTTGCGAAATGGCTGTCAGGGGGAGATATTTCCTTAAAAATGCACCCTCATTAAAATCAAACACTTTCCCCAAGTATTCTACAATGGGAGTTTATAATATAAAATGATACTCCCTCCTAAAATATTTGGGGAAAGCATTTTAGGTGTCAGGAAAAAAAGTCAGAGTACGTTTTTGAAAACCCTTCCGGTGCATAAGTCTACACACCCCAGTAGAAGGCAGTGGGTAAAGAAGAAAACCTTTTGGATGTCAAATTGAGAGTCTGCGGATGGGAAGAGACCAAAACTCAGTGTGCAAAGGGACCCGTAATTTGTGAGTTGGAGTAGAAAGGCGATATCAGAGATATCCATCATGGAGTATTAATTAGGTAATACGCCTCTCTCCGGGGGGGGGGCATTACCTTGTTAGGTAATGCCCAGGGACCCATAGCAACAGGAACTAGCGCAGCGAGGACATTAATGAAGGCACTGGGGTATTACCTGACATGATAATGTCCCCCGGTGAGGAGATTATTGCAATTAGTGTTCCGCAGTACAATGCCCCAGGATACTAATAGTTTTAACAGGGAATTACAAGTTTTGCTGTGTCTGGTATGTTCTTCTTTGAACACGGCAGTTTGAAGTGGACTTTTGTCTAGAAAGACTAGACAGCACATTCTGGTCCATTGATATGGTGTGGAAGGGAGCCATGTTGGAAGGAATGCTTCCTTCCACTCCATATTATTTGGTCCTACTAATGCCGCTTCCAGCATTGTGCATATTGTGGTGATCTAAATGGCTATATAAAGCCATGCCATGATTACTTCTACATCTTCCATTACAGCCAGGCACATTGGTTAAATGTGAGCTGTTTCGACTTTGGGAGTCGGTTATCTGTTTCAATACTGAAATCCTCCTGCCACTCCTCTATGGAAAGAGGCCCAGTTAAGCTAAAGGAGATGGCAGCAGACTTTCCCACTGTAATACAAGTGATCGGGCAGGGTGCCATGTTTGGACAGTTCATTCAGAGATTTGCTGTGCCATGGTTCGCACATGGCCTGAGAATAATACAGGATTGTCTTTTTCAGCAGTAATGCGGGTTCAGATGAAGAAGCTGCGTGCATCGAAAGATGAAGCAAATTAATGGCGGCCGTGAAATAGAAGATCAGCAAAGATAGAACGCTAAAGAACGTTGAGCGGAGTCGGGCGCGAGACGGTCTATCCGAAGAGGAATTACTGATCAGCTAAGGCTTGGGAATGCACCAATTGGTGCTTGCGGGGTACTAAATGAAAATCCAAATTGCTCTATTAGTAAGCTCACTCAACCTCAGTGGGGGCGAGAGAAGCATTGAAGAAGAGCATTCACAGGAGCGGAATTATTACGCACCATCCTCCATATAATCTAACCCCCTTGTGGAATTCACCAGCCTACTATCTGAGGGATGAAGGTTACAGTGGGTAGAGTTAGGGTTAAGCAACCATTTTTCCATTAGTGTTTACTCTGCAAGGGTCCACTTTTTTGGGGGATGCTTGCAGGTGCTGAACATAACTGCACTAACTTCAGAACCAGCGGGCCAAGCCAGTACCCATCAACACAATATTTCTGATGTTGTACCAGCTGCGAACAAGTAGTCTGAGTCCAAACACGATTTGCTGCTCACCTGTTGAGATGCAGAGAGAGCCAAGAGTTTTTTTAGGAGCTCACAAAACGTTGGCCAGTCTGTATGGATTTATTTCAAAGACGTCATCAACCACACAGCAACCTAACCACCCTAGTCCATTCTTACGCTATTCTGAAAAATCAATCAATAGGTAAATATTCAACGACGGATTAAAACACAGACCCACGGTTCACTTGTTAACAACTTCAACTCTACTTCTTTCTTCTTGGTCAAAACAGAGTCTAGAAAGTTGTTCTGTACAATTGAAAGTTCTGTTTTTTTGTACAAATCTGTAAACTTATAAAGGTTTTTTCATGGGATGTGGGCAGCCCACATCCTTGGAAGTACAAGTCGAGGACCCGTTCACATCAACAAGGCCAAGCAATATGGCTTCCAACCCTTTTCTGGCTGTTCCAGAAGAATAGTTTTTTCCAAGCACATTGAAAGAAGCGTTTCCCAGACTGCTCTGCTCAGTAAAGACATGTATGAGGAAAGCATACCAACATGACACCATCTGTTCGGGAGATGTTGAACCAGTCTTGTTTATTTTTTGTCTTTAACATTTCTGGGATCTAGGACCGAGAGTTCCTACTTTAATTCCAGGATGATAAGTACCAGAATGCATGGAGAAGTAGCATCAGCAAATCCACAGGTTTGACTTTTTTGTAGGCATGGGATGGGCACTTGCAATGCAATGCCATTATCGTACTACTTGACCATAGGATGATAACAGCTGATAATTAGTGTGAGTACCAGGGCATTTCATAATAATGTCTGGCAAATTAATATGCAATACCTAAACACAAGCCTAAGCTGTTAGCTTTGCCAATGTTTGTTTTTAACAGGACTTTAGTACAAAGACACAATACTACTTACAAATGAAGAGGCTGAATACACACTTGATAAATAATTGTTTTCATTAAACCAATAGCACGTTTATAGCTGTAGTGAAGCGATTAACTCTAGGAAGTCGGCTTTGAAATAACACTTTCAGAAACTTACAGCAGAAAGTCTGATGTTATTGCTAGCTACAGCTATCTGAGAAGGCTATGATTTGGGAGGGAAAGGGCAGGTAGTTGATTGGAACGGCCATAGATTAACATGGAGATGGGCAGTAAATGGGTGACTAAATAGCCACACAACACCCATAGGGTGTTCATCCCTTAGCACAGGGCTAAAGTCGAGGGTACACGCGGGTGGACAGAGTCCACCAAATTTTTTCAGAGGGTGGACTCAGTCCCCCCAGCTAACATTGAATGTCTCTGAATTTACCCACAACATCGGGGATCGAACTGCAGTCTCAGGTTTGGAGGCCAGACATTTCACCACTTCACTATATATAACCTGCTGAAAAATAACAAACAACTAAAGGTGAAATGTCACATTTCGGCACTGCAAGTTCCAGAGAAAACGTTTGTATTGGTTCTTGGAGTTTAAAACATGCACACCTTTTAACGTTTTGAAAAACACTATTAGAAGAAAATATCCTCTCTTGGTTTTGTGTGTGTGTTGATTTTATGAAAAGCAAATGCCATTCGTCCTGTGCAATTTGGGCGGCTATGCAAAGCCAATTGAATTAAATGTGCTTATTTCACCTTGATATGCTAATTTCCAGCGACTTCACATCCTATTGGGTTTGTTGATGAGTCCCCACTTTAATTTTTAGGACTTGACCCCTGCCTTTGCACATCCCATCTCCCGTCTAGCAATAATTTTGGTTTATAGAAGCGGGAACCTAATAGCCAAAACTGGAAACCCGCCTGGACCAACACTTCCTGACCAGAAAGGGTCATGTTGGCATGCATGAATTAAAGAGGTAGCTATTTGGCTTGAATATACATGCAATTTACCTCTCTTATTCCTGATCGAGCTAGGCCCCCACACTCAGAAACTATTTTATTTTCTTGACTGTAAATACAAAATGAAGGTTTGGTAAATATAATATCCAATGACAACATGCTTGTTCGATGTGATGCACAGAGGTGGTGCAGCATATCATAATTAAGCTCCCATAGGTTCTTTATTCTTCCAATCCTGGAAATCAAAAATGTTTCTTTTTTCGTTATTCCAAAGCAAACTTCATGCTGTAAAATCTGAACACACCGCCCATGCGCGTTGATAAAGGAGCTTCAGCATTTAGGTTGTTTTTTGTGAAATATGTTACTTATACCTTCACCACTACACAACGTTTTGTTGGTTGAGAAAGGTCCATAGGCTGCGGTCTCTTTACTTTTGAAACAGGTTTTGACAGTAAATATTGAAAGGCATTTGCTGACTCCATTCCTTTAAGAAACCAGGCCCAGTGAGCGCTATTGAATTGTATTTGGCCAAGTGGCCACACATTAAAGTGAAATCTATCCACATCACTTGAGACATGCTTTTCACAACTGGATTTGGTGTCATCTCTCTAAGTACAAAGATATTTGTTTAAACATATGACTGCTGATTGTTAATGTGCTGCTGCAATGGAATCTCCTCTAAAGTCGCCAGTGGAAATAACAGCATGTGTGTGCTTGTGTGTGCGTGCGTATTTGTGCCGGCATGAGTACTCCTGTGTGATTCTCAGTGAATGTGTGTGGGTATGGATGTGGTGGATGTGGGTTTGTGTGCATGCAGGTTTTTGTAGATGTATATGTGTGTGTGTGGGGGGGGGCATGTGTTCCTGCATGACTGTGGTGAATATGTTTATTTGTGTGTGTGTAGCTATGTATGGTTCATAGGTATTGTTTACAAGGCAAAGTCGCAAGACATACAGCAAAAAAAATAAAAAAATCAGCCATAACCATTGATCAACAGATGGTAAGGCTCAATTATCTACTGTAAGTCGAGATTTAAAACAAGGTACTTTACATTGCACAGGTGCACCAAGACTAAATAACAGAAAGAAAACAAAGCGATGGATGAACGAACATGCGTGTGCTTTACGCTTACCAGCTTAAACCTGACCCAGACCTGTCACAGCACCTTGCTGTCTAGAAACTCTGCTAAACATGAAGGTAGGTTGGTATTGCTCAGAGTGTGAATGTAGAAATAGGACTGATCTTCATGTGGCTGGAGTTGGAGACCACTTGTCAAGAGAAGCCAAGACTCATGATGGGTGTTTGCCTTATTTTGTCTTTGCTTTTTCCATAGCATTGCTATAGATACTGCTTTGAAGTGTGTACCGTAATTATGCTGATGTGCCATTTTTAAATGGGCTTAATGTGCGAATTTCCAATACATGTGGTTCAGTGGCTTCAATGGTCAAGAATGCAATTTGTTGTCAGCACAACCAGATAACGTGAATATCATCACCTCTGCGACACCTTGGGCAGGTATCGCATGTATGCACCCAGTGCATGGACCACTTGCTTGTGAACTTTAGTAGTAAGGTTTGTTGTAGTTTGCATTTCTTTTCTCAAATTTCAGTTTGAGTTCAGATACCAGGGCAGCGCTGGCACAGGGCACCTTGTTCTTCATCTGCTGATCAATAATCTTAGGTGTCAAGGAGCCCGACACAGTGGGCACACTCCACTCTGCTCGAGCTTTGGGCATCAGGACTGGGGCCGGGGGTAATGATGGGGCACTTGGGGGCAGGGTGGCCACATAGATGTTGTTGTTGCTGTTCTCGTTCTGCAGGGTGGGGCCTGTGTCTTGAACGGTGAACTTGTCGTCTGAGCCATTTAAACGGTTGATCTTCAGCCATTCCCTCCTGGTGCTCTTTGCGGGTTCTGCCCGCCTCCGCTTTATGATCCTGCGTACAGGCATGACTTTGTTGGACTTTTTATTGCGCCAAAACATGGCAGTGGAGATGAAGACTGTAATGACCACCATTACACCCATGACGCCTGCTAGCACTCCTAAAGCTTTCATGGGATTATCTTTACTTTGCATCAAAAAGGCAGCCATTGGCCCTTTGTGAAGGAGAGTCTGTAAGAGAGTACAAAGATAACACGTGATTTACTCTTCTGGAACCTTCTGAGGCTTCCAATGCATTGGTCCAACATATGTAACACTTGGGGAGGGAGGGTGAACGACACATTGCAAACATAAAAATCAATTTTCAAGCAATCTGCAAGCCAGTCTTTGGTTTACAATTCTTCAAAACATGCTTTATATTGTAATCACAAATGTAAGGCATGGAAAACTGTTATGACTTTTTGGAACATGAATCCAGCATTATTTGTATAATTTTATTATGCAATATTTGGGATATCAGGTAGTTAATGCATTGATAGTTAACTAAGCATCTCCTATCCAAGTGTTCACAATGGAGCAATGGCTCCAACATAAATCAGTTTGAAAAGTGAATTCTCCATGTCTGGCCATTTAGAATGTGGACGATGTCCACTGATTGCTGCGGAATATCATTGCAGCAAACATGACCGGACATAACATACATTTATTTATCTGTATTTGTATTTTTATAAAAATAAGGGATGCTGCTTTTAGTAGAAACACTGTATAAGAGTAACAGTATAGAGCAAGACATTACCATTAACGGTGCTTGACTCTGGTTGCTGTAGAAGTAGCTGTGCTAAGAGGACCAGTTGAGAGAGAAGACAGACTAGTGCACTGAACTGGGACGCTACAGATCTAGAGACACATTGTTGGTCATTTATTAACAGTGAAGTCCAATATTTGGCCAGGCACAAAGTTGAAGGGCGGGGGGACAGTGGATGGGGGTGATGATGATGGATGACAGGAGGGATGCCCCTCCGAGATCATTACATTCATGTACTGAAGAAAAACATTTTTGAATACAGGCACTTTTTGCCCTAGTGCTAATACTGTGCAAAAATTGCACTTGCACCAGTGCAAGGTTTCTGTAATTCGGCCTCAGGAGTGAAAAGAAGGGGACATGGAAGTCATCAAAGAGCAGATACGGGACTGATAGGTTAAGCAGTGCTTGGAAGCAAAGAGTGCGAGGGGGAGAATAGCGAAAGATTGATTTAGCCAGATTGGGAGTGGGGGCATATTTAAAGACCAGAAGGAGGAAGTTCAAAAGGGATTGATTTTGCATTGGACAACAATTCCACCTCAAGGCGATGCGAAAGGGTACACGGGATCAGTGGAGGGTGCAGAGGGTTTGAGTAGCTCTGCAATAATTTTGGAATCTGTTGCAGGAAAACAGTCTCTTCCATCTTGAATTCCAAATTTACCATTGACGCTTAAGAAGATTTCCCAAGATATTGGTTTGTTCATACATATTGGTGCTTCCCATTCCCTCAATGTATGGCACTTCCACATTCCATTGTACGGCTTTGCCAATTGGGGTATTAGGAAGATAACAAACTGCAGCAGTCCTACTATATGTGCCTATTTTACTTCTCAAGCAGATACTAGTAATCCCCATATTAATTTGGGAGGACATCCAGCCGGCTTAGCACCCCTTTTTCCCCAAAGCCCTTGTTGACACATAAATCCTGCACCTATTGCATTTAGAGTCCCATTTATCGACATTCCGGAAGGGTTCAAAAACAATATAGGACAAGACCACTGCCTGATTGGCGATCATGTTAAGTCTTGAGGGGCGATGATACATCATGAGCAGGAGATTAGTCTTCCTTGTTGCTATGTTCATTCATGGCCAATGACCACATTCGAGAGCCTAAACCGATGCCATTGGTGTGTGTATCTGTGCCAATAGACAACATGCTTTTGACTCTCTCATGTGCTTATATTTTGTATTGATGTCCTTTTTTCAACATTAATCATTGCTCTTGTAAAAAGGTTACATCTATAATATGTGGCTAGGCAAAAAGGACACATGTAAAGAATATTCTGCCTTCCGTCTTCAAATGCTCCCATAGAACCCGTTTTCTCAGTACAGGCACAGAGTTTAGTACGGTAATGGCTCTAAGGGCAAGTAAGAACCAGTTGGGTATTTGAGTGGCATATTAAGGACAAACAAATGAACCGATGGTGGTCAAGCGCCAGGGTTGTTTTTGCGGTCCCCTTATAATTCTTTTCACTCTGCCATGTGGATGAATTCTGGATCTTTTCACGCTTTTCCAGTACAAGATGGTGGATATCACCATTGTGAAAGAAACGCTGGAAAGGAAGGTACTCATGCAAATCCCAAATATCGTCCAGGGCCGCTTCCTGAGGCCCAAAACATAGGCCTTTACCCTTGATCTGATCTGGAAATGTCAAAACATAAGATAGTTCAGCACATGTAAGACCATGTTCTCATCACATCAAAGCAACTTCTTCTGAGTTATCATTCAGTTCCTAAGTGTCCATAATATGTTCACCTCTCAGAAGTGTCTGATTTTCTTAATTCTGTGTGGACTCTATACATAGGATCCAGAAAAGACATTTGAGGAATTGACTGGTTACTGAGCATGCAGCTAACACATTTTACCTCTGCATAGAAACACAGAAAGAGAGAATATGGATTGCCAGCCCTATCCATTGCTGACACACAAAGAACGTTTGTTCCCCCTCCTCTTTTTTTGGATGTATAAATACAGTACTGTTTTTGTGAACCAACAGTTCCTAATTTTGCCCTAGCCTCCTAGACCAGCCTTCGTTTGATGGCCTATGTTTAAAGAGACACACTGGCCCTCATTCCAACCCAGGTGGTAAGTTCCCTACTTTACCACCATGGTGTAAACTCCGTTTACACCATGGTGGATGGCGGATTTACCGCCCCATTCCAAAGTGAGTGGGGCGGTAAATCCCCAATCCCCATTTACCCTTCCCCATTCCCATTTTTGCCCCATAGGGCATAATGGGAGTGGGGAAGGCGCTAATTACGGCACCGTAAATTACGGTGCCGTAATTAGCGCCAAGGACGCTTAGCGCCTTGGTACTTAACGCCTGCTAAAAGCAGGCGTTAAGGTGGAAATCAGGCGTTAAGGGTTAACGGCGCCGACGGCGCCGTTAAACCCTTAACGCCTGGGTTGGAATGAGGGCCACTGCATTTTACTTGCTTTAGAACATACATAGCCGTATCATACCACATGTATGTTTCACTTGTGTGTATAAATTCACATTCTTGAGTCTGCCTTATGAGATGTGAGGTTTAATCCCACTAATACCCAGGTTATGTGTGTGTGTGTGTTTGTGTTGTTTATCCACTTCTTGGGCAACGTGTCAACCGTACATGATAACAGGCCATGCCCTTTGGACACCGAGGACCACATCACTGTGCTTGAACATTGCCAAAGGCATATCCTTAAAACCTTCATCAAGAGTTACATGATTAAAGTATATTGTAAAAAATATCCACTATAAAAACGTTGGTAAATCGAGCAATAATTTTCCGTTATGGTGAAATATCAACCGCCATAATAACATTTACAAATCTCCACATAACAATCCCGGTTGAGGTGACATATCTGGTTAACTTACTAAAGCTAAAACACACTCAAATTCACCACTTATTACCAACACCAAAGAAACTCCTTCTAAATCACTTCCCATGACATCACATATTACATAATTGATGACATCAATGATAACAATACAGATGACAATCCCAATTCCATCATTATAAAGTGGTGGTGATTTTGTATATTACCTATGATGGGACTGTGCAGGTAAGATAGGTTCAAAGGATGTTCAAGGTGGAATACCTGCAGTGCATGGATGCATTGTGGGTAAGATAATGTGCCTGGGCCATGACCTCAGACCAGGCCCTATCCCCTGTACCCACAGATTCTAGCCAAAATACATGCAGTGAGGTGTTGATAACCTAAAACGTAGCCACCAGCCTTGTTCCAGGTGTAGTTCCCACAAGTCAAGGTAAAAGGCCAAGCATCGTAGGTTTCATGGAATGTGAACTGAAACTTAGACATGGCTCAGCCCATACCTCTGGTAAGTGCTGAAAGGGCATGGTCCAAGACAAAGTCCTATGGGGTCAGTGAGATGTGCAAAATGCACAGCTATAGGTGTTGTCCTGTGGGAACTAAAGGTATGCTTATATTTTGACCTTTGGACACTGCTGCTGGGACATGGTTAGGGGTCCTGTCGCAGTTGCAATATGTATAGACCTAAGCTGCACCTCACGGATGATGGCCAATGAGGCTGAAAAATGTTTACGGTTGCTTGCGGTCTCAGGAAGGAGGGTTGTGACCAATCAGTTTGATCTGGACTGCCTATTTTAGGGGTGATACAAAGCCGGATTTGCATATGGTCTATCGCCTTTCTGTAGTGGCTTAGCGGGCATAGAATGATGGTCTGGACGGTTGACCAAAGTGATGCCAAAGTTTAGATCAACTTTACACCTTCGCAGCCATTACCTCTTTTTTTGCTTTAGTCAATCCCAGTGGGACAGGTATGCCCAGGCTGCGTCCCATGCCTGCTGGGCCTAGAGACCCAAGCTGCACCTCACTGATGATGGCCAATGAGGCTGAACCATGCTTGGTATTGCTTGTGGTCTCATGTAGAAGGGATGTGACCAAGCAGTTCTGGCTGGACTGCCCATTTCTGGGTGGAACCAAGCCTGATTTGCAAATGGTATTTTTCCTTTCTGTAATGGCATGGTAGGTGAAGAACAATGGTCTGGAGGGTTGCCCAGTAGAATGTCAGAGGCTAAGACTCATTCTAAACCATGCAGCCATCTGCTCTTTTGTATTGTTGTAGTCACCCTGAGATGTACGGTTATGCCCAGATGTGTGTCCAGTGCCTGCTGAGCCTAGAGACCCAGGTTACACATTACTGATGATTCCCAATGAGGAAGATCATGCCTGGGGTTGCTTGTGGTCTCGCGCAGAGGGTTTGTGACCAAGCAGTTCAGGCTGGATTGCTCCTTTTAGGAGTGGGACCAAGCCTGATTTGCATATGAGCTTTCCCTTTTCTGTAATGGCTAGACATGTGAAGAACCATGATCTGAATGGTTGCCATAGTGATGACAAAGGTTAAGATTCATTCTAAACCTTCCAGTCATCATCCTGTTTGTTTTGTAGGTACAATACCCATAGAGAATGGCCAAATGCTATGTCAAGTGAGGACAGGGAGGAGGGATATCATGCAAAGGGCATGGCTGCAAGACAAGTCCTTTATCACCGTACTCATAAGCCATGGATGAAGGTCTTGCCCTATGAATGCTGCTGGCATAGATCAATTGCTCAAGGCAAGTCCAAATGGCCAATCCTGCTCATAGGTTCTATAGGCTAGGAAGTTTTGAAGTTGCACATGGCATGAACAATTTGTTGTCATTAATGATGTCCTTGGCATGCCATATCTGATGTCATTGATGATGTAATTTGTTATGTCATGAGCAGAACCTTGTGGGACAGGTTATGGTTGTAATGGTAACAATAGCTGGCTAATTTGAATGGTTTTAAAAATGTTTATTGTAACCATAGCGTCCCAGACTGTTCTGGGAACATAGCTATTTATTTATTAATTATTCAGGGTTCAATACGTGCCATCCGTGTGACCATGTTAATCTGCAGGCAGAAAAGAAGCAGGAAAAAGGTTTAAAAAGGGGCTGCGCGGGTGAAGGAAGTGGAAAGAGAGAGGTGTTGTCAATTGGTGCGACACAAAGTTGAATTCCTGAGACTGATCCTATAACACAAACATTTACAGAAACGTTTTTATATGAGCTGCATCTGCATAGCATATTCAGAAATAAACATTTGCCTTAACTGGTTGGTTGGGGCAAGCTACCCAAACAACCGTGGCTAATCGATAGGAGGCACTCAATGAGCGACTTTGACATGATACGCCTGGCCAACAGAAAGGTCTTGGGTGTTATTACAGAAGTGTTGCACTGATGCTCGTGCAATTAGCACTAGGGCTTACCCAAGTGCAGAAAACATATTCTTTCCATACATTTTTGTACCAGGGTGGTGTTTGTGTTGGTCCTTTGCCTTTGCCCTGGACGAAAAATGCATTGTAACAATATGGTTTTTGCCCTAGTGTTAATTTCAGCAATCAGATAGAGTAGTGTGACTTTTCCTCAGTTTGTCACACAGGTGCTTTCTCTGCTACAGGGTTACTACACCCACCTGCCTCAGAACAACAGAATGACATGGCTCCAGGTTTATGTGGTGCCCAAAAAGAGATTTCGTCAAGGCCAAATGGAAATTACAGTAGCATGGCCGCAAAAGCCAAAGACTGCTGCTGTGAGCCAGAACATTAGTCATCTGCTGTGGCTCAGTGAACAATAAGAGAGAAAATCACTGGAAAACTACAGAAACAGTCTACGAACATCCGATACAAAATGGTGAGACTCCAGCTCCTGCCACGCATAATATTTATTTCTAGCTGACTTCAAAATGGCAGTGGAAACCTTTGTATCTTCAACATTCCTTTATACCACCACCACACAACAAATCATTATTCATAATTACGAACAGGGAACTAAAACTCAGCCACAATGTTAATCATTTAGAGGATTAGGGGAGCATTAGTCTGAGGCAGATTGGAACGTGGGAATGACCAATCAATGACAGGCCTTTGTGGCAGTAAGGGTAACAACCTAATAGAGGCCAGGTTAACGATCGGAGGGATAAGTCACCTTACAAAATGGCGCAGGGCCCCGCATAGTTGCACAGTCTGAGCTACCATCTTGTAAGCAGAGAGACAACAAAAGAACCCTGGATGAGAACTGAGGGTGAACATTATGAGAGTCAGCCAAGAGCCTGGTCAGGGCTATATTTCAGACACTTGTATGGACCAGACACCGAAGGGGAGAGAAAGAACAGAGCCTTTGGCGGACTATATTTCAAACCTAAGAAGAGTAAGACATAAAGAAGGAGAGAAATAAAAGAGCCCAGTAAGGGCTACATCCCAGACACTGGCAACAGAGCAAAAGCTGAAAGTGACCTTGGTACAGGGGATTGACATATGGCTGGTGGGTTACAGTAATGGACCCATACAAAAGACATAAGCAAAGGGAAAGAAATGCTTGTTGCTAGGAGAGTGTAAAATGGCATGAATATATGCTTAGGAGAACGGCACTTGGCTAGACAGTGATAATATCTGAGCCTGACCGGCACCCTAAGGCAAGGAAGGGGTGTACTTCCTGGCAGGTGAAGTAAAGAAACGAGCTGGGCACTTTACCTCTGAGATTGTGTGTTAATTAAGTAATCTTATGGAAGACCAGAGGTCACATAGATAGTACCGTGCTTCACGTTAAGTTAACCCACCCTGACATCGTTATTATTATATCCTTTATGTTTTCTATAATAATTACCCTAGACTTACAGGGATAAGCTTACTGAGACTGTTGAACTTTACTGAAAAGTTCCTATGTGTCCTGTTGAACCTTGGGTACATGGTCTGAAATGTTAGCTGAATCAGCGATTACTATTAGATGTTTAGAGAACAGGCGAGCTCTGAAACTATTTGGAGCACAATAGGATAGCTGTAGAGAATACATATAGCTTAAGGTTGTAAGAGAACATCAGCTCAAAGCCTCAAATATGATTAGAGTTCGGTATCCATTGAGAGAAGCCCTTTTGGTCATACTTGTGAGGAGCTACAAACTGGCTATATTAAAGGTCTCATTAATCGATATGTTTAAATCTCCTAGGACTTAAACATTTTGGAGTGGTCCAGGATGTCTATAACTAGTTCTATTCAGTTATCCAGGAAGAATTAATCAAGGGAGATTGTAAACAACAACAATGGTGGTGAAAGAGTTGCCATAGAGACCAGATTTAACCACAATCGAAAACACAGGCAGAGTTACTCACGCTAGCCCAGCCACAGAGGAAGGTCTCAAATATCCAAAAACGTCTCATGTGTAGCTGGACGACTCCGGCCTCATACAACAATGTACATAACACACAATACTGCAAGATATGGCCAGTCAGGCAGGTGTAGTCTTATTCATGGCATGATGGCCGATTTATTGACCTTCTGTTGACAAATACTAGGTTTGAGTCGTTCCATGGAACGAGTTTACAGCATTTTTAACAATGTATGCAATATTTGCACGCAGGACAATAAAAGCCTTACCATACTTTTTTTCACAACGTTTGCTCACTAAACATGCAACATTTTAGATGATGTTACATCTGAACTCTACAACATCAAAAGGTGCTGTTTAAAAAAACACATAGCACAATTCCAAGTCTCATACAGTCGCATCGAGGTGTTTTGCGATTTGAGCCGTAACCTTTTGCATGCAAAAGTTTACGCGGCTCGATTTTACATGCTATATGACTTACATGAATGGAACTCAAAGGACGAGGGAGGGGAGAACTCAAATCTCAGTTTCAGCCTGAGACTTGAGCACCCACTCCGTCCTGCCGTCTTATAATATTTTTATTTTAAAAAAACAAACACATCCTTGTTTTTTTTGGGGGAGCGGCTGCCACAAACCCAGGACAGCACTACTGCAGGGCCACGGAGACAGAATCAGGAGGACCAGAGCAGCCTAGTTGGTCCTGGGCTGAGCTTTGCGGGGGAGCAACTCCGAAGCACTGTCCTCCTGGCCGTGAATGAAGGTTAGACGGCTGCTGCAGGGCCAAAAAGTGAAGTCGTCGTCGGCAACACATCATCATGCTTATTGAAGAATGACTATTAAGTAATCAATCTTCAATAAGCAGTAAGCACGCCGACGCAATGCCGAGAGTCAACTAAAGTGCAAGGTTACATGTATGCCGAGAGTCAGGCAACAGGCCCCTAAGACTCTTAATGCCTCTCGGTATCGGCCAGGGCCTACAAGTAATCTCACCCTTTAATTGGCTCGCGTGCTGCAAGTTAGTTAGAAGAACTTAAGTTAGACTGATTGCACTTACTAGGTAGTTTGCACCCTGCACCATCGTCTGTCCGTCATTGTGAGAAGCAAGTTGGCTCTGCTGTTGAGGTTCTCTCAGGCAGTTCAGACACAGCAAAGTGATTGAAGAAGGGAGAGAACTCTCGAGAAGACCCTATCCGACCCTGCCCACACCACACTCCATCATTGGCTGGCCACCAGCCAATGACGGACATTCCTTTAACCTGTTGCTACCCACTCAGGTCAATCATCCTGGTGGTGCGTTGTTTGCGCACAGATTATAATACTGGTGGGGCCACCCCTCTAGTGCCCCGCCAGCCTCCTAGATTAAGGATGCTTACGTAGAGTGCATGGAGCTACAGGCTCCACGGACTTTACCATTGCAAAAGCTCAGTAAAACAGGAAGTGCCCCTCGGATGGTATCGTGGCAGGCCCAGCCACATGAAGATTCAATTGCAGAGCGGCAGAGTAATTATTTATTTACACTTAAATAATTAATGTGCCGCTCTGCAACACTGCAACACTGATGATCTCACTGGAACTTCTCTGCATGCAGTCTACTGCACACTTCATGGGGGGAACTGTGTGGGGGGTTGCCCCCCCGCCCTATGTAGGTGGCCACCTTTGAGTACTACAGTACCAGTCAACCACTTTCCCCCATTTTTTAAGCTTCAAATCATATTACGTAATCATTTGTTCACTACTGATTCCGGTACTAGTCAATGCAATAGGTGCATTAGGAGGTGGCTGATGTGGCTTTCTGAAGACCTAGGATGGTTTGATCCAAACTGAGCCACATTTGTGTTTTTAACTGAGGTGGGCCTTTCTTGCTTGCTCTAGCTTGCTTCTTTGGATGCATTTTACAGTGGTGGGGCCTTTCAAAAAACAGAATCTCTTGGCTGCTTGATTGGCCTAGCCTCATGTAAGATAAATAAATATTTATATATATATATATATATATATATATATATATATATATATATATATACAGTATAAGCATGGCCTTGCTTGCATTTGCAGCAATTGGGATTTGTTAGGACAAATACTAATGTTATGGAACATATATTATTCAAATCGGTTTATTGTGGAAAATGTTTTTCCATAAAATAGCACAATTCATAAAACATGATACACTCAATTAACAAGCAATTGGAATGCAGAGAACCTAGAATAGTACAACAAAAGTACAATAAAAAATGCAAACATTCCACATGTACAGTTGTAAATTATTGTGATGCAAGATAAACAGTTCTTATTTTGAGAGCCTGTCTGAGATATGACAGTAATGTCCAAGCAATGAGCAGAGAATTAGTTGCTAATAAATAGCATAGAGCTGGGCGGCACTGTAAAAAAAACAGCCTGCCTTAAAACTCTTAAAAGTGTGCTTTCTCTGACATGGTGAAAGGCTGGACAAAAAAAAACAAAGTGCATTTGCTTCGTAGCACAACAGACAGCTAGCATCATCAAGTTGTCCTAGCCACACTGCAGTTATAGCTTTTACTTGTATGCAGTTAAAGCGCTCTCTTGTATTTAAGAATCTGTCATGAATCTTGTCGCTCCACACCAGGTAGTGCTGAATAGTGTCTAATGTACACATAATAATATGTCTTTGGGTAAAAGGAGTTCAAAACTCTCCAGATTCTCTTCTCTTATGTCCACAGTAAAAAGTTGGTTCAACATTGATTGTTCATTGATGTTTAATAAAATTGTTTAGATATATTGAAGCCAGGTAATCTTAGAGGCAGCATTCTTAACTTAAACCTCCTTAATAATGAACTGGGTTAGAGTTGCCTTTGGGTTTCACAGATTCACAGCGAGTGGAAGACTGGTTCCAGGGCTAGGTCATCCTCCAAAAAAAATCCTCCCAGCTCAGTATGCACAGAAAAACTTGAGGTGGATCTAGGAAACCATAGTAGCTTCTTTAAATAACTTGGAGCTTGGAAGTTTCTGAAAAAACCCATATTGATGCACCATATCTGATTGCTGCTTTGGTTTTTGTAGCATACACTTTAAGATAATGTTCAGTGGACGGCACTTGCATGTGGCCGTGAAACGAGATATTTCCACCAACAACTGTTTCAGCCTCGGGACCTGCTCCATAATATGGGAACCTCCCGTTAAATTTTCAGAAAAACAGATGCCTAGGTAGTCAAAGTCTGAAACCTTAAGCCTAGGACAATTATTACTAAACATTTTGGTCATTTTGGGTGCTCTTTTGCCAAAACTGCAGACCATAACAGCAGATTTTGCCGAATTTACCCTGAGGTCTAATTGATGCATGAAGCTGGGTATATTCTTCAATTAACATGTGCAGTGCGCATGTTAAGCACATTGTTGTGTGCACATGCCAAGACTTGCAAAGCCATGGTGCGAATCTTGGGTCTATCATATTCCATCTGTAGTGAAGTGTCATAAAAGTCATTGATATACAATAAAAAGAGCATGGGGCGAATACAGAGTCCTGCCACACTCCTGTTGATATTCGGATGTATGGCATGCAGTGCCCCTGCTCACCACTTGCCTGATTCTTTTCATGAATAATAATAATAAGTATGTCTAGTAAATCTGTTGGACAATCCAGGGACCTGGGTACTTGCTAAATGTCAAATAATTAAGTTATTTGTTGGTTAGAGGGGGTGGGCCACCACCAAATACAAATTCAAGGTTTGTTCTCCTGTACCCAGGCCTGCTGGGAATCCTAAATGGATGTTGGCCATAATGTTATTTGAACCCACCCAGTGTTCTAATCCCTTTAGCACGATGCTCCCATAAATCTTGAAGCTAGTATCAAGTAGCGAGATAGGTCTGTACGCCGAGGGACTTGTTCTATTTCTTTTTAAATATTGGAAAAACAACATTAAGCGTCCAAGACTCTGGAATTATGCCCATGTTTAAAATGGAATTATATGCAATGGTGAGTATGGGCGCCCAAACATCTATCCGGTCTTGAAATATATCTGCATGAATTCCAGCCACGCCTGGAGAACGATTATGGTCCTGGGACAGGACCCCTTCTGAAACCTCTTTTAATGAAATGGCCAACCCAGACTGGGCCTGTGTGTCCTCAGTTTCTTCCTCAGAGCCCCGATAGTAATTTGAGAAGTGGTCGACTCATATCCTGTCTTCAACATTTGTTTCTATTCCCTTTAGATTGCATTTGTATAATGGTCCGTTAGACACCAAATCCCAGAATCATTTTTTAGTCCTTCTTACCACTTGCCTCCACCAATTCATCACACGCTTTATTGTCTAGCTCTGCTTTGCAACTTTCAAGAGTATTCTTATAGTTGGCTCTCACCCTTACAAGTTCTGCTTTTTGGTAACCCACATTTTTCAGCACAGAAAGTAGATTTGCTTTTGCAGTTCTGCAATCATCAATGAAGCAACCCTGTGGAGAATGTTTTTCACGTGATAGGGAACTTTTTCAGTGGTCTTTAGTGTTGTAAAGGTCCAGAGGTCCAGATCGAACTCTGCCAAGGGGGAACGGGGGCAGGGCGCATGTACCAGTTGCGCAATTAACGTGAAGACATCAAGAGTTACATGGTGGGTGACATCAAGGGTGGAGACATCCCTGAATTCAGCGCTGCTTGCATAAAATGACATCAAAGCATGCACAACGTGAGAAGTCCCATGGTGGTACTCAATGAGGGGTGGGTGCTTTGAACAGAGTAGTGGGTAGTTGCATATAGTGGGTATAGGGTGGGGGTGCAAGATGCTGTGGGAAGTTACATGTTAGGGGGCTTTTGGGCAATATGTGAACAATAGAGAAGCCATTTTGTCTGCAAGCCCAAGTTAGGAAAGCATTTCTCGCAGACGGCTCAAAGGAAAAGAGCTGAAGGCCTTTGTGTGACAAGCAGTATTTATTTCTTGAACATTAAGCAGAAATAGTGTGCTGAAAATGTTGCACGACTGAAGTTTCCCAGGAGAACGCAGCCACAGAGAAGTCACTGTAAAAGATATTTTCGATGCCAATGAGCTATGGACCTGGGTGCAAGAGGAGAACTGGCAGAGAAAGAGAAATTAAATACTGTTAATTAAACTCCAGTCACGGTTTGGTATGGTTTTGCAGACTACATTTGGTAGCATGGCATGAGGCGGGAGCTGGGGGGCCAGAGCGTTGGGCTTGGGGCTATGGGATGCCGAACGAGGAGCCAATCTTCTGGGATAGGTTTTGGTGTCTCTAGGGTGCAACAATTGTACAGTGTCCTTGCTGATATCTGCGGGGCACACCATGTGTCCCACTCGGTGTGATTATCTTACCCCTTGCCATCGCAAGCTATTTTGTACATTGAACATTGCCATCCAAAGGTAAACAAGTGTTTTTGACTGATCAGCACAATCACATATGTAAGGGGCAGTGTAGGAAGGGTTATGGGACCACAAGGGGTGTTAATGTAATTATGGCCAAAAGGTGTATCACCCAATTAGGAGTATTCAACATACATCGGGATATAGGGGACTGACGTGGTTCCACCAATCAGCTCTTGTCACATGCCTTAAAAATGTAACTAAAATGTTGCATGGTTCCATGGGGCTGGCTGAATCGTGCATCCCAGCTGTTTGGGTCCAATAAATTTGCGTTACTTCTTTCTTGGTATTTTTCTGTCTGTTCCTTTTGGATTACTTTTATTGCCTGGAGTTACCTTTTGGTGGAGCTGCCTTGGTACATTAGCAGGAGGTCCTTAAAAGAAAAGAAAATCCGATCAGGGTGTAGATCCATACTCAGTATGTTTAGGAAATGGTAGATATTAGGGGCAATTATGTTCTGATGTATGGATACACTGTGATTTAATTCTTAGTCTGTAGTTTGTATTTATTTTCACACCACTTAGATGAAACATAACATTATGTGGGTGTGACCTTGACTGCCATCTGATTCAAATGGCAACAGGATGAAGGTAACTACAAATGTCATTAACAACCTTGAAATCGTCAATAATGTGCCATTTATCCACGGATAATCAAAAAAAGGTTTATTGTAGAGTGGCTCTGGCAGACTTTGAAAGCATACTGGCCAGGATTATCTGAGGGTACACGTCTGTTGTTGGAACAAAGGCCCCACTCGATTAGCCAAGTGTGAAATAGCAGACCATTTACACAAATGCGTGGATCTTGCATCACCACCAGAAATTAAGAGGGTATTTGGCGGTGACTCTTTCAACTACAAATTCTTTGAAAAAGACTAGAAGAGCGAGCCTGTTTCTGCAGACTGTTATAAAATATCACTATCGTCCAGGAATCACCAGTACTTGATATAAGGTTTGAACAATGTTAAGGTTGTTGTAAACAATTTTGACAGAGCAGTACAATGAGGCCCTTATAAGGATGGCTAGCCCCCTGTAACAGTATCCTCTAGGTTTTTTTGAGGAGGGATGTGTAGCTACAAAAACACCAGGGCCCTCATTACGACCCTTGCGGAAATTGACTGACCGGACCGCAACAGCGTAAATAGCGTTTCCGCCATTGCACGAAGGAGCAAAGTGCGGCTAATTACGACCCATCGGGCACGAGCATTACGCCATGGCGGAATCCGAAAGGCTGCGATGGCGGAAATGACCCCAAAACGGCCCTTACCGCCGCCGTACGCTGCACCAGGTGCAATACCGCCACCCATCTTAGCGGTCACCGTAATGAGCGGGCACCGTAATGAGCGGGCACCGCAAATTACGGGCACCGTAAATATACGGAAACGGAAGTAAAAGCATGTGGCCGGAACGGGAAACAGCACGGCGCACAACTATAAAATCCGAATCCCAACACAACCATTAAAAATCCGACCCTGACACACATCCCAACCCGTTAGCAACCCCAGTTAAAAAAATAAATATGGGAAAGGTAGCCAAGAAAGCGTGTGATCGCAAGCGGCAGGTCCACTTCTCCCGAGAGGAACTGACCGTGCTGACCGAGACCCTGCAGGAAAATGCCGCCGTCGTCTTCTCCAGTCAAATGACCAGGACGGCCCTTGCCAACAAGAAGGCCATATGGGCCCTTGTGGCACAGCGCGTAAGTGCGGTGGGGACAACACCCCGCACGCCACAGCAATGTCGCAAGCGGTGGGACGACCTGCGGATCCGCGTACGCAGCATACTTTCTGCGAACAGGAACATCGCCACAGCTACCGGGGGGGGATCAGAGTCGCCCATCAAGTTGACCCCCTGGGAGGAGATCTGCGCCTCCACCATAGGAATGGAGAGCATAGAGGGAGTCGGAGGGATGGAGAAAGGAGTGCCGACATCCGGAGAATCAGGTAGGTTGGCCAAGAGAAACAATGCGAAATCCACAAACCACGAACATGTGCAGTACCATGTGACCCCATAGTGCAATACATACTTTGCCCTGACAGCGCCCTCTAAAAGTCAGAATGAATAAACAAATTAATCAAGATGCCATAAACAACCCCTACATGTGCAGCATGCACCCCCTAACTGCAGGCAGCCAAATGAATGCATCCTCAATCCACACGAAAATGAGACCACCTCCAAGGCCCAGTCCCATATCAGCCTCATGTACCACCCCAATGCATTTGATACGTTGCCATTCCAAATCCGACAGACCCATAACTAACGCTCGCCCCTCTTTACTCCACCACAGGGTCCGATACCAACGACGAGCTGCAGGACACCCCTACCAGCACGCCTGCAAAGAGGGCCAGGACCAACGTCCCAAGAGCCTCCACCTCAGGTGCAAGGATCAAGACACGGCAGCAGCAGGAATCAAGTGCCAGCACACTGGAGGGGACTGCAACAGGCACCCCAGCAGCCAGCAAGTCCACAACCCCAGCACCACAGGTCCCCCCAAAGAACGTATCTGATGGCACTGCCTCTGGTGCTAGCAGCACCATAGGTGACACAGCTGTCATGCCAGCATGCTCCGACACGGAAAACAGTGCTGGCGACGTAGGTACCATCCATGACCTTTCCCAATCCCCCTGCATGTCCCATCCCCTACACCATGACGAAACCACGCAGGGGCACCCAGAAGACGACGACTGGCCAACCCCCACAAGTCCTGTGCCAAGGCAACATGTGTTGAGCAGCCCCCCTGTCACACCACCGCAAATGTCCATGGCCCAGCAGAGGCAACAGTCCCTCGACCTGCTGATCGAGCAACAGCAGGAAGTGTCCACGCTACTCAAGGACCATGCGAATGAATGCGGGGGTTCCAGGGCAGCCATGGAAACATCCACCGAGACACTCAGGGCACAAATAGAGAAAAGTAGTGAGAGCCTCAGGGGAGAAATGGAGAGAAGCACCGAGAGCCTGAGAGCACAAATGGAGAAAAGCACCGAGAGCCTGAGGGGGGAACTGAATGCGACGTCCAAAGACGTTTGTGCTGAACTTGCTGCTGTGCGCCGTGTGCTCTCGGAGCTCTCACAAACCCTCAGAGACATGCATGGACGCGAGCAGGCAGAGACGTCATCCGTGGCAAGTTCCGTCCAGGGCAGCCCCCAACGCAGATCTGGCAGGAACCTGCGCTCCACGGGCAGGGGTGCCCCTGATACCCGTAGAGGGGGCTTGCAATAGCGTCTACCCACGGGCAGCATGCATATTTGGACACTGGTGTTGGGGGGGGAGGAAGTAGGGTGGAGGGGGTGTGTTGGGCTTCACTGGGTGGCGGGTCCATAGGGTGTATGAATCAAATCACATTAACAATACAGCACTTCATTATCATCCAATGACATGTGTGGACATTGATATTTGCGTACGAGGCCTTCATAGGCGTACAGTCCACTATGTGCCTGTACTACACACACACAGTGCCACAGGTCCCCTTTCCGTGTAATAGGCACCATGCGTGGTTGCTAGAAGCATGCATCTATGATGCTCTGTCGGATTGCACGTGCATCCTGTGCCTCATGGACTCCTTGGGGTGCCTCCACATCCCCACCCTCATCATCATCATCTTCAGGTGCATGCAGTACAGCGTCAGGGGGCATGGGCACATTCCTACGTATGCACATGTTGTGCAGCATGACACATGCCATGACCATCTTAGAAACCCTCTCATGGCTGTACATGAGTGCCCCGCCAGACCTGCTGAGGCTGCGGAAACGAGCCTTCAGTAGGCCGAATGCCTGTTCAATGACCACACGGCTACGTGAGTGGGCATGGTTGTAGTCCTCCTCATGCTGGTTCTGTGGGTTCCGGATTGGTGTAAGGAGCCATCTCTTCAGTGGATACCCGGCATCACCTGTATGGGACGAATAAAGGGTGTCAGTGGAATGATAGTGCTAAGTAGCCCCCCCCCCCTCCTGCAAGGTCATTGACGCATCAAATGGGCCACGATGTCATGCATGGAATGAGACTCACCGAGTAGCCAGGATCTGTGCCCTGCGTGTCGCTCCATGTAGCGTGGTATTCTTGTGTTCCTCAGGACCATAGAATCATGGGTAGATCCTGGAAATCTGGCACAACAATGCGTAAAGATCTTGTTGGAGTCACACACCATTTGCACATTGATTGAATGAAATTGTTTCCGGTTGCGGTACTGGACCTCCATGGCATGTGGGACAACCAATTCAACATGGGTGCAGTCGATGGCACCAATGCAACCCGGGATGCCGCCAAGTGCATGGAATCCCACCTTTGCGTTGGTAATCTCCTGGTACGTGCGTGGTAGTGTGATGTGGTCGTCGGCGTGCTTCAGGAGGGCATCGTGCACTTGGGAGAGTGTCCGTGAGAACAGTGGCTGTGAAATGCCATGCAACTGTCCCACTGTGTGCTGGTAGGTGCCTGTGGCCAGGAAGTGGAGTACAGACACCACCTTCAGTAGGGGTGGGATGGCGGTTGGGCTATCTATCATGCTCACGAGGTCAGCATGTGTCATGTCCACAATGGCGATTATGGTGTCCCGGTCCAAACGGTAGAGGGTGTGGATCTGCTCAGCAGTGAGGTTGAACGGATCAGCTCGGAGGCGTGGGATTGCGGGCCGCCTGCGTGTTGGTAGTGGCAGTGCTTGTGGGCCTTGCTGACCCTGCCTTGCCCTCCTCCTCCTCCTTCTCCTCCGTCTCCCCTGTGCGCCCGGTTGTTGTACCTGTTGTTGTTCGTCGTCTTCTTGTAGTTGTAGCACTTGCAGTGCTATCTGGTGCCCCAGGCCCAACATCGCTAGTCCTGCCGGTAGCATTTTGGAGTGGGAGTGGTTGTGGGAGGGGTTTGGGTCTGCTATATATGTGCTGTCGGCCTGTATGGCCTCCACCTGTGCTGATTGAATGAATCTGTGGCGGATGCAATCCCTTCTGGCCGAGCACGTCCCGCACGTAAGGCTGCATTTGGCCGCATGGCATCTTGGGATTGGAATCATGTATCAAATCCCGATGGCAGTGTGATGTACTTTGACTGATTTTCATGCTATGCTCCCATTGTTACACATGCTATGATTGCAGCCGCTTACATACCTGTGAAGAGTCAGTGGTATGTAGGGCTCGATCGATGGCCGACCCTCATGCAGCACAGTATCGTACTTCACCGACGGGCGTGGCGTCCCATTTGTGATTGCAGCCAGTTAGCATTATGACACACAGCCGCACTACATTGATGTAATTGTGAATGCAAGCGTTCACAGAAGCCTTTTCGACGTAATGTTGCAAGTGAGGAATTCGAAGGCCAGGATTTTTGGTTGCGAAGTAGCGGTGAGGAGACGCCCACAGGTCTGCCTGGAAATGTAACGTTCTATTGTTGAATGTCCTTGGGACAGGGCCCATAACGAGCAAGCAATGAATGACATGAATTGAATGGGATGCGCAATAGCGTAGTGGACGATAAGGCAGGACGTTCCCAAGTCCATCTAGCTTCACGACACTACAGATCCGGCCAGGAGCACAGTGGTTTTTGCAGACTGCATTACGCACAGACGCGATGGAAGTTTCACATATTATGTGAGTGAATGTTCATGCGTTTTCATTGCGGGATGAGGGAATGATGAATGGATGCATGGACAGATGATTCCATTTAGGGTCTGCCATGTACATGTGTTTTTTGATTCAATCCCCTTCCCCTGCGCTATGTGATGCAAGGCTGCCATAGTGGGACTTACGTCTATCTGCCCTTGTCGGATCCTCCCTGTCTCGACGCGCCTTCATACACTTGTGTCTAGGCACGTTACTAATCCCATGTCATGGGTTCTATCTTGACGGACGCATGCACAGTAACCGACGTTGCCAATGGTGTATTAACCTCGATTGGTTTCGTTATGTATCGATACTGATTTAGGGGTGTGTATATTCCTTTGGAGTGGGCTAGCATGCATATGGGTGTGGATTTGGTGTGTTGAATGAAGATAGTGATGCATCATGTGTCCTGTAGTGCAATCGGTTAATTTGTGTTTCATTTTGGTGACAGGTATCTCCTGCCCTATTGCAGATGCCATCTGTACGCCACTCCTCCAGATGGATTTTACTCTCGACACCTGCAGCTTCGGGTGAATCAGTGGAGCACCATTACGATCTTATGGGACGATCGCCAATGGGCCACATGCCCTTACGCTGTTCTGGTGGCTAGGTGCAACATTTCGGCCTTTCAGCTGGACTAGTGCCTGCCTCATGGGACGGACCTGCGGTTCTTGCCGCTTCCATGTTGCCTTTTGGAACGTTGATGTTGGCCCTGTGTGCCATGATGGTACAGGGCGTCACACAAGTGGAAGCTGGTCAATTATTGCAGATGCAGCCCTCGGTGATGATGGATGTTTTGGTGTTATTTTACAAATTGCTGTGAGGCCTTTGTCATTTGGATGTGCATTTAAATTGTATTCCGATATTTGGCGTGTTGCGTTATTCTTTGCAGGTGATGTGACGATTTTCGATTTGTGGCGGTATGTATTGCGAGATGATCTGCATTGTGTTCCGCCTTCTGAGTTGAGTTGTGTGGTACAGTACTGGCCGCTTTTGCCTACGTAGCACAGTGTGGTCACGGATAGGGGCTGCCATTGTGACTGTTTACATGATGTGCTGTTCAGGGGCGGGGGATTGGCTTTTGGCCGACTGGTGCCTGTCAGCCAGGTCGATTGATGGTATGATGGGATGTTCAGAATGTGGCTGGTCACAGGTGCCTGTGTTTGCGTGCGTTTGTTGGAGGGGGACTGGGGTCATGTCCATTGGAATAGCTTCTGTATTGATGCCATCTGTGCCCTGCAGCTCCCATCGGCCCCTCTTGGGATGTGCCTGGCTGCTCAGTCACTCTGCCAACTTGTGTGGTACATGCTTCTGCTGATGGTTGGTTTGTTTACTGGCAAGAGTACAGGGCTGGTGCAATCCCCCTCAGGATGCTGTTTTGGATGTTGCCTTGAGCTGGTGGCAAGCGATGGGGGACTACTGTTGTTTTGTGTCATGTGTTCTTGATTTCCATTTTGATGTCTTGTACCTTCACATGCCTGTGCTGCATCAGTACGGCTATGGTGACATGCCGTACATGGATGCCCACTCACGGGGCGCTTTGAACACCTGCATGCATTTCTACGTTGGCATGCATGGGTGAATTGTAGATTTCACTGGTTGCATGGTGTGAGTACATTGCGCCTGCCAGGAGTTGTGCAATGTGGCCAGGGAGTGGAGTACAGGCACTCAGTGGGCCATTTACGGTTGGTTCACGATGCCGTATTTCTCGCCATGGCGGGATGGTCCATTCCGCCATGCCTGATGGCGTTAGGTACATGTCCGCTAGGGTCGGAATTGGCGTACCGTTGCACCATGGTGGTGTTTGCGGTTTGGCATGGTGCGCGCGCGCGTGCTTAGTGCAGTTAGCGTTGGCGTTCACTACGGTGTCGCTAATGGCTTCGTACTTTGCGGTGACGGGTCATAGTCGCACCGAGCGCTTTTCGATGGCGGTATTGCTTTTCCGCCATCGTTTTCCCCTTTCCGCCAGGGTCGTAATGAGGGCCCAGGTCTTCAAATGTCCATGTCTCCTGGAATAGTATTACATCACATTTCATTAGGAAATGCACAACACCCTTCTCAGAGGGATGCCGCGTGAATATTCCAGGAGAGCGAAAAGCATGGGGTAGAATGGCCTCATGAGTGTGTTCCCCCACGTCGGCCAAGGTATATATTGGCATGGAGGATGTAGAGGGCAGGCTCTAAGCCAGTCATTTCACCTATCTAATGTGGACAAATATTTCAAATCTATTTTCAGAGACCACCGATCCACCATTGTCATTTATTTGCACCTTGCAAGTAGTCTGTCACTGTGGTAGCATTGTCGGGTCTGCAGGTGTAGTGGCGGGTGTCCTGGGGGGATCCTTAATTGTTGCCTCCAGGTTTGGTTTGGAAACTAGCACATGAAGCTGTGAAGTATATGTTTGTGTTGGAGAGGAAAAAGAACTAGAAGTATAAAAAAGGCGAGTGATACCAGCCTCATGTTCCTATTCCTGCTGTTTTTCCTAAATAACTACGCAAATAAGAATGAATTAAATAGGCTGCAAGATTTGGGTTAGAAAAGGTCAACACTATGCTATCACCAAAGCTTGTTTTTGTGGTCTTGCCCACTCATCTGACCCTTCTGACCATCAAGATCTCCCGAGGATCAGCACCTGGACCTGTTAATCTGGTGTTGACCCAATATGAAGCCTTATTGATCAAGGAGACAGTGGGTTCCTTGATTACTTCTAAAAGTGTGGGTGCATCAATGATCACACCTACTAGAGGAGATGCATCAGGAGGTGAATTAAGTGTCTCAACATCAGTCCATCTCTCATTTTGCACTCTAGGGCCCGTGGGGGAGGGAGGGCTACCTCTAAGGTATTCCTGGCATAGGCTGACCTAGCACACAAATCCGCCCTCACAGAAAATATTGGATGCCCCTGCTCTATACGTGGAAGTGAGGATGCACCTTGAGCTCTAGACTGTGCAAAATCTGGATCCTGCCCACCTGTCTGTTGCAAGATTGTGGGGGGTCTGAAGCTCATATCTAGGAGTGTTTTTTTGTATGCCTCTTATCGTATCATCCATTATCAACATTGAGTTGAGGATTGTTTGTTTAAAATTTACTAAAAAGTCAATTTTTTTTATGTATATTTATTTATAGCATTTATGTAGCGCCCAAACCCATGGGTGCCAAAGCACTTGAACAAGATAGGTACACTAAGTAAGTCAAGTAGCATATAATGGGACATTAATATTAATGCACCCCATAATAGGTATGCAGGTGCAGTTAACGTGCTGGGAATTCTGTTTACCGGCACGTTACAGCACTGGCATACTCCAAGTCTGCTGGTGGGGGTCCTGATTTACCTCCAGCCAAGAGCTGGAGGTAAGTCAGGAACCCCACTGGCAAATCAAAGTCTGTATTTCCGGCACCGGTATTAACGGTGCCGTTATTAGCAGCAATCCCCTCATGGACTTATGTGGGACTCCATGGAACGGGGATTAACCACTGTTGCCGGCACGTGGAATATGCCGGTAATTCTGGCATACCAAGTGCCAGTAACAGTATTTGGATTAACCGCCCAGATACCACCAAACTCGTAATGAGGCCCATATAGCATACAGATGCGAGATTAGTCATATTTGTTAAACGGCCATGTGTTGAGGAGTTTTCTGAATGTAAGGTAGGAGGGTTTGTCTTTGATGGGAGGGAGTGCCAGAGGGTGGGGGTGATGAAAGTGAGGGTGGATCCTCCAGCTCGTTTTCCTTCAAACCTCGGGGTGAGCAGCATGATGCGAGAGGAGCAATGATTGAGATAAGAGGGGGCCTTAGAATAGATACATCGATGAGCGAGAGTTAGAGTTTTGAATTTGGTGCAGGTTTTTATTGGGAGCCAGTGAGGTTTGCGTCTAGCTTGAGTGATGTTATCTGTTTGTCGCATGCCACAAGCTCTGCTTAAAGCATTGTTTTAGAGTTGTAATTTGGACAGGTTCCTGGCCAAGGTGCCAGTGAGTAAGCCTTAAAGGAGTCGAGTTTGCTACCTATGATGGCTCTCGCAAAAGTTAGGCAGTTGTCTGGGGTAAGGAACTGTCTGCTCAGATTGATGAGTTTGGCAGTGTTGGCGGCTGAAGAGGCGATGGCATTCACCTGTTTAGGCATGTTGAGGTCAGCATCTACAGAAACACCAAGAGTTTTGATGTGTTTTTTTCAAGACAGGGATGGTGAAGGTAAAGAAAGCAGGGACCAGGTTCTTTAGGTGATTTGGAAGGTCCCACAATGAGGAGCTTGTCATTGTTGAGGCAGAGTTCGTTCATAGCCATCTAATTATGTATGATGCTGTAGATCTGGTTTATAGTAAAAAAGTCAACGGCACAGTTGCCTGAGGAGGGGAGTAGTATCTGGGTGTCACCAGCAAAGTTGGTATAGGAGATGCCGA
Organism: Ambystoma mexicanum; assembly: GCF_040938575.1. Taxonomy (NCBI): domain Eukaryota; kingdom Metazoa; phylum Chordata; class Amphibia; order Caudata; family Ambystomatidae; genus Ambystoma; species Ambystoma mexicanum. Next base: position 913,190,590 of record NC_090929.1, read on the forward strand.
GATTGTCTAGATTGCCAAATAAGGGTTTTGTGTAAATATTGTAGAGGATAGGAGAAATGCAGGATCCTTGGGGGTCGCCGTGGAGGACAGGCATAGAATCTGCAGTCGCATCTTCAGAGAAGACTTTCGAGTTATGGCCACTAAAGAAGGATTTTCTCCAGGAGGTAGCCTCAAGGGAGAAGTGAGTTTTGAAGATGAGATCCTGGCAAAGTATACCATGGTCGACGAGGTCGAATGCTGTGGAAAAATCGAGATAGAGTCACAGATACTATTCAGTTGGATTTTGAAGTCTAAGAGGGCTGTTTCCGTGCATTGATTGGGTCTGAAACCTGAGTAGATAGAGCCAAGTAGTTGATGGTGCTCCAGGAAGGACTGAATTGGTGTGTAGGCAGTGCAGTCTAGTATTTTGAGGAGGAATGGGACTGTAGTGATGGGGGCAATCATTTGTGGGGAGAGTCGGGTTAAGTGAGGGTTTCATGATCATGTTGAGTTGGAGTTTTCCCTTCATGGTCTCTGATATGGAAGGGATTTATTTTAGTAATCAATAAAGTACATCTGAAGCAGGATTTTCATCTTGAGAACTATTGGATGCTGGTTTATTGTTTTGAACATTATCCAGGCTGGATTGGAGAGCAGTTACCAATGGCACAAGCCAGCATATAAACCATCCACAGTCATTGCTTGTCTGTTAATCTCTGAGGTAGCTGGTACTGCTGCTTCTTCAACAAGATTGCTTTTTGTAGGGCCAGTGCTTGAAAAATTGGTGGAAAAAGTCTGAAATAGCACAGTCAATAGGAACAGCCAAGGTCAGCTGAGTTGGTTCATCTATTGCCTTGGAGCTCAATATTTCTACGTACCCAGATTGAAGTAGATCCAATTTGGTTGCTTCCAGTGCTCACTCTGCCATTGAAATTCTTTTCTCCAATTTACCGGTTATTTCTTTTAAATAAGAACCCAATAGAGTTTGGGAGTTATCATTTTATTTTGTCATGCCTCTTCTTTGTTTCTTTTCTGTGGCACCCTCTTGTAGCTTCTTTGCTTTACGTCTGCCGATGGCTCTTACTCGAATGCCCACTATCGACCAGGAAACAAAGACTTGGATGGTTCAAAGGCTATCAACCACAGTCACCTATCTTATTCATCGCAAGGCCAGTAAAGTTGCTCTAAAATAGCTTGTAATAGGTAGAGCATAGAACATGGTACATACAGAGTAGTTTCAATTCTGCGGCAAGAAACACTTTATACTGTGCAAAACAGTGTCTTGGTGTATAATAAAGTGCTGACACAATCCTTACATACTCAGAGTACTGTGCAAAACGTGCTACGTGCAAAATAAATATTGAATTATTTGGTTAAAAGACAGACAAATCAGGGTTACAGTCTTGCAATCTAAACTCCATATAGAGAGCACAAAAACACTGGAGCCTAAGAGCTGACAGAGTTTACTGCAATATTGTTATAAAGTGGGAATTAAAACGAGATAAAACCAGTAAAACTGATCAAAAAGGAATAAAAGTCTATAATCGAGTGTCAGAACTGGCTTTTTTTTTAATTCACCTATTTATTACATTTTCAATCATATTCTGAAGAAACCTTCTGCTGATCCCCTTCTTACCTCTAACATCCGTCCAATCTCTCTCCTCCAATTCCTCTCTAAACTACTTGAACGCCTAGCCTACTCCCAGCTCTCAACCTCTATCACTATCCTTTCCCTCCGTCCTTCCCTCTCAATCTGGCTTCCAACCTAAACACTCCCCTGAAACTGCTCTCACTTATATTCTCAACCCCCTCCTCTCTGCTCGATACTCTAAACAATCCTCTGTCCTCATCCTCCTTGACCTTTCTGCTGCCTTCGACACCATCAATCACCTCTTACTTCTGAACACTCTTTCGTCCGTTGGTTTCAAAGGCTCTGTTCTCAACTGGCTCTCCTCTTACCTCTCCTCCCGCTCATTTGCTGTCTCCTGGGGAGGTCGTACCTCACCCACCCTCCCCTTGGATTACCGCGTACCTCAAGGTTCGGTTCTCGGCACTTTCCTATTCTCTCTCTACACCTCTCTCCTTGCCCCCATCATCTCTTCCTTTGGTATTTCTTACCATTTCTATGCTGATAACACCCAACTCTTCCTTTCCTTCTCTTCCTTCTCTCCTGACCTACACCATAAACTCTCTTCCTGCCTTTCAGCCATTAAAAACTGGATGTCATCCTGCTTTCTTTCCCTCAACACTGATAAGACAGAAGTCTTATTTTTTCCCTCCAACACTCTTCCCCCTCCATCTCCTCCACCTTGTATTCACTTCCCCTCTCTAATCTTCCCATCTCTGCCCACGCTTGCAATCTAGGCATTCACTTTGACTCTTCCCACTCCTTTTCCCACCATATTTCTCTTACCTCTCGCGCCTATCGCTACCACCTTTTCAACATTCGCAAAGTCCGCTCCTCTCTCACCTTCCATGCCACTAAACTTTTAATCCACTCCCTTATCTTCTCTCACCTTTTCTATTGCTCCTTTTTACTCTTTGGACTGCCTGCATCTCAGCTTGCCCCCCTTCAAAACCCTCTACCACTCAGCCGTCCGTACCCACTGTCTCCTTGCCCTTCATGACTCCATTTCCTCTTTGCTCTCTTACCTTGATTTGCTTCCCTTTCACTCCCAACTTAAATTTAATTTCCTCTGTCTCGTCTTTAAATCTCTCCATGACCTTGCTCCCCCTTATCTCTCCTTTCTTTCTACACCCCTTCCCGCTTCCTACGTTCTGCTGATCTCTTCCATCCCCAGGTGCTTCCTCCTGTTTCCTCCTGTTTCCGCTCCTTTCAGCTCCTAGCCCCTCTGCAGTTGAACTCCCTACCTCTCTCTATCCGCTCCATACCTACCTTATACTCCTTCCGTACCTCCCTGAAATCTCTCCTTCTCCATTCCCCACCCTCATACCTTTACCTCTTCTCATTTCTCTCCTTTCCCTCACATCCTCCCTATGCACCTCTCCCCCTCCACCCCTTTCCCCTTACCCTGCTTGTATCTTCAGCCTAATGCCGTTTCTGTTTCCCTCCTCCTTTCCCTTCCTCACCCCTCCTTCCCTCCTATCCTCACAGATGAATTGTTCTACCTACTGTTTTATTGGTTTGATTCATGTTGTAATTGCTTCAACTGTTATACAGTTGTATGTATCTTGTTGTTATAATGTAAAGTGCTTTGGATGAATGCGCTATATAAACACAATATATACAAATACAAATAAACACACAACAATACCTTTCAAACTTAAACATAAATAAAAAAAACTTACAGTTCATTTCTTCACAGTTATGTCTCATAACAATTGCAAATCATCCGATAAACTCCAGCAGGTCATCACCCTAATAATTCATAAATCTAGAAATCTTTCCCAATCTCTGCCAAATATAATCTTCTCCATCCTCGCCACTTGCTGCATGTCCACCATCTAATCTGACACATCTGGTATTTTTTCACTTTTCTATTTCCTAAGAATAATCTTTTTTTCAGAGTTTGAGGCTCTGAAAAACCAACAACGTTGCCGGAAAGAGATATCCTCCACTAGATCTGCTTCCCCAAGAATGATACTTATGTAATCATAATCTTCGTCCAGTAGCAGAACCTTGTTCATTCTTAGCTTAACCCCCCTCCAATAGGTTTTTAAGCTGTTACAACCCCAGCTCATGTGTTCAAATGTGCCCAAACCATGTTTACACCTCCAGCAGTCCTGTGTTTCAATTAATCCTCTTGCATATAGTCTTTGCGGTGTCAAGAAAACTCTGTTCAGGATTTTTGATTTGTCTACTCCTTTCACCTAAATTCAACAATGTTAATGCTACATTGGTACACAAATTCATCCACCTGTTTTCACTCATCTCAGATCCTAGCACTTCTGACCATTTGGCAAGTAGGTCTTTATTTGGTTCTCTGTATTTTTCCAAATGTTTGTAACCCTTTGAGGCTATGTGATCATCTAGTTTATATTATTGCAACCATTCATGCCAGTCTTTGCCTTTCTCTGTTACTCTATTCTCCACTACCTTTTTCAGTTTTTAGTATCCGCCTAGTGTGCAGTCATTTAGACCTTTTTCTGCAGTCAATCGTTTGTAATTAATCCATTTTCTTCCTCAAAAAGGTCACCCAACCATGGTATAGTACACAATAGCCAGTTTGACCATAGTAGCTTTTTCCTTCCAAGTAAAAAGTCTGGATTCAACCATAGAGAGGTGATACTAGAGCTAGACACATCCTTTTTAGTTTTCTTTATCAGACCTTTCCAACATGCTCTTAAAAATGTGATTGGTGCATAAGATCTACATCCTGCTGCGTCGTTCGAAGTTAGTATAGCTCTGGGTGTTAACAGAGTACATCTACTAGTCTCAGATTGTGTCCAGGCGTCCGATGAATGGTACCATTTGTGGTGCTCCAAATGCAAGATGGTAGTTTACAAAATCTGGCACACCCAAACCACCATTTCCTGATGACAATTGAAGCTTCCAAAGTTTCAATCGAGGTTTTTTTCCATCCCAAATAAAAGTTTGTATCAAGCTTTCTATTTTCTTTATAGTTTTCTTTTTGACCTGCAGGGGGATCATGCTTAGAACGTAGTTGATTCTTGGGATTTATGTCATCCTTATTGCATTCACTTTACCCCAAAGGCTTAGTCTTAATTCATTCTATCTTCTTATGTCTGTCTCCAGGTTTTCAATAGAGTGTGACAGGTTAACATTCATGAACTGATCTACCTCTTTTGTAAACCAAATACCAAGGTAACCCATTTTATCAAAGCATCACTTAAAATTGTAAGCACACATCTGTTGACTTGTACATGTTTTGATTGCTGGCAATGCTTCTGATTTTGACCAGTTAGTCTTATATCCTGAGTACCTGTTAAAGTTATTAATTTGAATAATTAGCGCCGGATAGATGTGTCTAGGTTTTAAAGTATCAGAAGCGTATCATCAGCGTGGAGTCATATTTTTTGACTGGCTTCACCAAAATGTATTCCTTGAATTAAAGTATCTTCTTTTACCTTTGCAGCAAAGGGTTCCATTGCGATGATGAAAAGTAAAGGGGGAAATGGGGCATCCTTGTCTTGTTCCCCTTTGCAGTTCAAATCCTCCCAACGTGAAACCCTTTGTGCTCACACTAGCGGTTGGACATGAATACAAGAGCCAAATTCACTCAATCATAGTTTCTCCAAATCCATAACCTTCTAATGCAGCCATGAGATATTCCCATTCAATTTGATCGAATGCCTTCTCCGCATCCACTGATAATACCACCACCTCCTACAAATATTTCTTGCTCTCATGTAAAGTTAACAATAATATCCTCATGTTCTCAGAGGACTGCCTCCCTTTTACAAAGCCTACTTGGCTCTGATCAATAATGTTTGGCAGCAGGTGCTCCAATCTAAGTGCTAAGGCCTTTGCAAAAATCGTATCGTCAGTGTTTATCAAGCTTATGGGACTATAACTGCTTGTATTTACTGCTGATGGTTTCCCATGCTTCAGGAATAGGGAAATAGTGGCGTGCCTTGTAGTAGATGGAAGCTGACCTTTACTCAATGAAAAACGTAGCATGGCTAACATTAGGTGAAAAACTTCATCTGGAAAATGTGTATGAAGTTCTGCTGGGAGTCCATCTGGCCCGGGCATTTACATGAATTTAGTAGGCAGGCTCACTGCTCGTTTAAGCTCCTCTACATTTAAATCCTCCTCAAGGTTCTCTCTATCCTCAATCTTCAGACCTTTTAGGTTGCATCCTCCAATAAGCTGTTTCATTTGTTCACGGCTCACATGCACTTCTGAGGAATATACATTTGTATAGTATTTATTGAACGTATCATTGATCTCCTTAGGATCATATGTCACATTGCCTGCCCTGTTTACAATAGCACTTATTGTTTTTTCACTGTCCATTACTTGTAATCGATGGGCTAAAATCCGGTCAAATTTTTTGCCTCCTTCATAATATTTACATCTTGTTTTAAAAGGGTGTTTTTCTGCTTTCTCTGTGAGTTTGTCTTCTAGATTTTTTTTCTTCCTTTGAAGCACATTGTAAGAGTCCACTGAATATATATTTTGCTTTTCAAGTCTTACAATTTCCTCACTCAATGTCTTTACATCTTTTTCTTTTTCCTTTTTTTTTTGCTTGATAGACCAATTAACAAAATCCTCATGTTGGTTTTAAAGGCCTCCCACACAAATTCCACTTTCACATCTCCTGTCCAGTTTTCCTCTACAAAAAATCTCGTTTCTTTAATTATCTTATCCAAAATTTCTGTGTTATCTAGGAGTGTTATATTCATTCTCCAAGTACTTGTTTTGGGTGTTGGAAACGTTACCATAATTTCAGGCGAAATCGGTGCATGATCTGAGATTAGAATGCTTTTGATGTCTCCCCCTTTAAAGTTCTGAGTGCAGGGATCATATGTCAAAAGTAGATCAATTTGGGAATACATTTTATGTCGGCCAGAGTAAAAAGTGTATTATCTGATTGAAGGGTGCAGCAATCTCCACATATCTGTTAAATTCCACTCTGTCATAAACTTTCTCAAGGACTTTTGATTCATGGTAATTCCATCACTCATAATGTCTCCACTCTTATCCAGTTTTGGTTCCAGAGTGACATTAACGTCTCCCCCTACTATGAGATTTGTTTGATTTACATTTTGCATACATTGTGCAAGCTTAACAACAAAAAACTCCCATCACCTCCACTAGGAGCATAAATATTACATAAACAGTAAGTAACATTTTGTATTTTCAAATGTACACATACAATTTGCCCTTTCATTGTCTCTTTTATATGACATTTTTAATCAATGTGCAAACATCCCTAGAACTAGAGGTAAATGGCGAGCAGAAAACATTTGTTTCCATTTCTCTGCCTCCGCCTCGAATAAATGTTTCTTGAAGTAAGGCAACATCCGCCCACAATCCATTCAATCTATTTCAAATTGTTTTCCTCTTAGTTATGCAATTTGCAATTTGCACCATTAACTTACTAGGAAATTACTTGCAAACCATGCTTATATTAATTTGCCATGTTATCTCTGTTAGATACCAGCCCTGTGAAGAAACCTACACAAACACACACCTTAACCTGAAGAACATTTTTAAAACACCAACAGAAAACCTTAACAACAACACAAATTCTCCCCTGGTTTTGACAAACCCAAGCCACAGGTACCTCCCTTCCGTACTCTTCTTAGCGAGAAGCCCCTATCCCTCCCCAAAATTCGAATCCTTGTTTCCTGTTCGTCTAAAATCAGCTATATCAATCTCTAACTAATTAGTTCCATATATATATATATATATATATATATATATATATATATATATATATATATATATATATATATATATATATACAAATCATTAGATTGCCCTAATTTGTACTTAAGTCAAGTTACCTACATACCTATCAGACTCTGAATCTAACCCCTTAGCTATACTCCTCACTACTTCACTAATTCCCTTCCTGTACAGTAAAATCTATCAGATAAACCTTAGCTTTGTTTGCTGGCATTGTCCCTTCCATTTATTGGTTAAACATTTTAGAACCTAAATAGACTCAATCATATCAATCAACTACTTATTTCCAACTGAATGCAGTTAAGTATCTTTCCAGCCCACAGTCTAGCAACTATCATTCAGGCTGTACCTATCCCACATTCTAGTGTAACCTTAACTCATGAGCACTTACACAGTCTTTTTACGGCCCCAACAGATCATCTCAAAGACACATATGTCTCATAAAATAACTGAAATGAATTAGAGGGTTGAACCGTAGCATACTTAATCACACAAATTCCAGACAGCATCTTAACCACAAACATCTATCTGACTCCATTAATAATCTATCAGGCTATCTCATTTTGGCTTGTAATATTTGGGACCTTTGAATGAATGAATTTAATTTTGTTTGTCTGATCTAATTACCTAACTCCAGATTCTTAAAATGTTCTTCCTCATAAGTGAAGCCCCCTCACTCAAAACTCAACACCCTTCCAATTCACCATTTGCTGCTCAAGCAACCTTCCTGGAGTGTATGGTGGAAAATAGGCACCAATCAAAGAGAATATCCTCACAACTCTGTTGATTTCACCATCGGCAGGTAAGTTGCCAGAGAGAAAAAATGAGTATCAAAGGGGCTGAAGCCTGTCCCACAAATAAATAAGCAAATGGCCAACGATTTAGCTTCAAGGGTTTAGCATGACAGCTGCAATCAGGGATGTATCACTGAAGTAATCAAATCACCTGAAAATGATTCACAGGACAAGCTTGTTGAGCTACATTCACTGTTCATATGCAAGGCTTAAGTGGGTTACCTCTCTGGTTTGTTCGAGATCCAGGACCCCAGGTCAAGAATGTTCATATGTGAAGACTTAAAGCAGACTGTACTAGACTGCCCTTGCCCTTCCCTCGGGCTTCAATGAGGGCTTTTTATGAGAACCTTCTTAACTGCAGTGGGTACAGCTATCGGAGGGCGCACACAGCGCTCCTGCGCTTCATTGTTTACTGGGTTACCAGCAACTCCATAACACTGTTACCGCCACCTGACATTCTGGTGCTACTGGAATATCAAAGGCAGAGGTACAGTAAATTCCCATTCCCCTGGAGTCTCATAGGTCTTCATGGGAATGGGAAACCTGCAGCACCAGCTCCATTAGTAACGGTGCCGGTACTTCAGCAAAAAGCCTGCCGGTAGGGGCCTGAACACCTGGCACCTTTATTTCCAGACCGGCTCACTTGCCATGAGGGCCATTGTGTATTATTGCCATTCATAATGGTACACAATAGGGAATTCATAACACACAAGGATCTCTGAAAAGCCTATACAGATGGGGATAGGCATTCGTGAATTAGGGGTGCATGAGGTTTCACTCCACTGAGTGTGCTTCAATAAGGACTACTGGGGTTATTAATAGGGAGAGTCAATGACTGGAGGCCAATGAACTCAGAAAGACCAGTTTGGCTGAGGGAGAGTCAGCTGCAAGTCAAGTCTTCATGATGTAGCCTGTGATGATCCTTAAAAGAATACCATTTAGAATACCATTTAGTGAGGTAGGATTGCTATGCTATGAGCTCTCCACGGGAAAAGCACATAGCATATCTCTACGGTAAGAAGCCTATTCTCAAAACATTTGTTGGCGCTAGTGATGAAATGCACTAGTGCCTGCCATGCCTTGAGCCCAATAAAGTGTACCCTAGTAACAAGGTTCCTTTGAATGTGTGCATCAAGATGTACACATTCAGATTCCCTTTTTCATCCCCCTTGCACATTTGCAGAAAAAGGGGGCATTTCTGCACATGTTAACGGGCATCCTGAATTCAGAAACAGGGTGAACATTAAAATGTGGAGAAAAGAAACAGTTTTCCTTGTTCCTCTCTGGAACAGGTGCATGTAAAGTGCTGCACATGATAGTGTCTCTTCTGGCCAGTTCATGCATTTTTTTGCATCAAGTGTGGAACAGCAGCGGCACGAACCACTGTTACCCCTCTTACATTACTATCCCTCGAACATTGATAGAAATTATTCTTCTGTTCTTTCGTATTTTACAATCACAGACCCTTTCAGGTCTCATCATGATGAAAAGCTCTGCCAGCAATCACGTGAGTGCAGAGAGCGCCATGAAATGCTCCAGACACAAATGCATGCAAGGCGGCTGGCCAGCGCACCGTTTGTTTCACAGCACAGCCCTTTGAAAATGCTCAAATTCACAGGCCATCATTGTGAATAGGGTGAGGTGTGAACTTGCTAAAGTAATTTAAATACAAAAATGCATCCTTTCACACTTCGATTTTCATTGTGAATGTGGTAATGTGTTTTTTTTTCAAAAAAGATTACAATTGTTTGTCAGTTGCTTAGAGATAGTGACATTCTGTTTATATATTAAAGAAACGGCTATTGAAATCCAATAGTCCTTAAGGCACTTGGATGCAGTAAGGTTTACATATACCAACCGAGGAACCTTCCGCATATTTCCCAGACAGCTTAATTTGGGAATAATGCTGTATACAGTGCTTAATAGCAGGAGGAACCTGGGTGAAGAGGAATATAAACAATTATTCTATTAATGTGTTTGCTCCTACCAAGGTCAATGTTTTCAACCCTGTAAATTAAGCCACATGCAATGGGTCTGGCGGATATCGGGAAAAAGGAAAAAGCATTATCTGAATCAACATGGTGATAATGATTTTATTCGTAGCTAGTTTTCTTTATGTTATTTTGCTCAACAATGCTTGAAAGATGTGTGATATGTATTTTGTAGTATTTCCAGACACCTCCATCCATGCCTTAACTGCATTCTGCATCGCAGATGAGAGGCTGTAATTGCATGCAAACAGAAGTTAAAATGAGTGGAGGCTACTGAGAACAGAGCCCCACTACTTTTATGTTCTGCTGTTAATAGTTTTACTACTTTTTACCGCTATGTTCACTGTTACAGAACTGTATTCATGAAGTTAAAGCATGAATTTGCAATTCACCTGGTAGGCTTTTTGAAGATAATCACTTCACGTGGGCTGTTGATGAGCAGTAAAATGATGTGTCGGACCTTGCTAAGACCTGGTTGGTAGCTCTTGTGTGAGTGTCCACAGGACTGAAGGAAGAGCTTTCTCCCTTCAAAGAAGCCCATTTAAGGATTTGGGATGAATGCTGTACAAGTGGATAATCACATTACACACACACACACACACACACACACACGAGCGTGCGCGCTCGCACGTGTTGGAAGCAGCATTGTTTACCGTGGACAGCTCACAGGAACCCAACTGAATTGGTCAGCTTCAAGGAGCCTATCAAGTAAAACTCCCTCTAAAAAGTCATGGAACTATTAACAGTAAAAAGTGAAAGCAAAGAAAATCGGTCTCAGATAGCCGAATAGCCCCTCACACTGACCTCTGCTGTCTTCCCTTGCCTGAAATGCAGATAGAATATGAGGACATTCTATACATTTCAGGGAGCAGCGAATCACTTCAGCCTGCCTGAAGTGGGTCACTCTTTTGCAGAAGGGCATTGTGGTGACAGCATGTTACCAGTGGGGGTGCGTGTTGCATCATGGGTGTACACTAAAAGAGGATGAGCGGTGCACTGCTCGTCGGTAAAATTCTAACCCCGGGGTCTGCGTTATTATCTCTGTTGCTCCTGCAGGCCCCATGGCCCCATAACAATTGGCGGTGAGGTTGGGGTGGGAATAAGCATTATCTGTTTCAATATCGTGATAACAATGATTGTATTGTTATTGTTCCATTTTGTATGCCTGCTGTTAGCTATTCTATCTAAATTGTTCATTTTAAACCACACGTTTTTATCCTGCAATGCATTGCTCATTTTAAAACCACTTGTTTTGGTTTTAATTGTGGACACTTGTGTGAATATTATTATTTTTAATTGATTTTAATTGTTTCTTTTGGTGCTTCTACACTTTTGCTGCTGTTTCATTCAGTGCGATTTGAATCAGAGCTTTTTTGGGTCTCTGCAAGCACTAAGAGAGAGAAACTACAAGAACATAGGCATTGTAGTTCTCTTCTCTATTTCCACAGAAACCCGGTGCGAACATGCCGTCACGAAGGGGGCAAGCCGGTCTGTGCCGCTCCGTGGTGCTCCGGGGTCTCAGGGACCTTCTCCTTTGCAGATGCCGTTTTTATTTGGTAAGTACCATGAGTCTCCCGACTATCTTTGATCTAATCACCAAGGAAAGAGCGGACTCCGAACGGAGAACGGTTTGTTTCTTAGAAATGGCGGCGGATTCTAGTTCTCCCATTCAGAACATGCAAACTTTGATATGCCATGAGTTAGGACCACACACAGCTAACACGGTTAATGATATTCCACATGTAGGAAACTCATGCCTGAACGAGGAACTTTTAGAAACCTCTAGTGATAACAATATTGGAGATACTGATAAGGTCCAAAATTCTCAGCTAGCACTACCTGAGCATTATGCTGCTAGACAGGAAATGCAAAACAAGTTTACGAGCAATAATGACATTAATGCTCCTCAAACAGTGCTCATGCTCCCCACGAAAAGCAAAGATAATTCCACCTTTAAGCTCAAATGCCTTTTACTTAACACACAGTCCCTTTTGAAATATGCCCTAGAGGTCTCTGCATACATCTCTACACACAACATTGATATTTGTGCTGTAAACGAGACGTGGAATCACACTGCGGCGGGTCCCTCTCTTGTCCTGGCAATACCTCATGGCTATCACATACTTTGCCAGGACAGGCTCGAAGGTAAGGGGGAGGGGTAGCAATTATTTTTAAAGACTCTCTAGATGTCTGGAAAACAGACATTTTGAATATAGTTGTGACATTCTACATATTAAAATTAGGTTACACGCGGAAAATACTGTGAATGTTATTCTTGTCTATCACCCACCTACTCTTAAGAAGGATTTCACTAGCCAACTATCGGATTCCCTTTTAACTTTCCTAAAACCCTCTTCTAAAGTTTTACTTCTCTGGGATATTAATTACTGGCTAGGTGATAATAATGATCCTCCAGCCAAATTACTGGATGGAGCTCCCTCAAACCTGGACTTTTTCCAATACGTCTGTGCTCCTACACATGTGAAGGGGAATACTCTTGACTGGCTGGCGGCTCTTAATATAAAGCCAACCAATCGGACAGTCAGCCTGTGCCCCTGGTCCGATCATCTATTTATCTACTTTGAGATTGATTCTGAAAAAAACTGTAATCAACAAGAAACCTATTTCTACCACAATTCTTTGTAGAAATCTTAAAAATCTGACCCAAGAAACCTTAGCTCCTTGGACCTGTGGACTACAGGAGAAGGTAAATGCTGGGTGCTCTGTGGAAGAAATTATAGACTCCTATCAGGACACTCTGTAAAAAGCTGTGGACACTTTAGCTCCCCTGCGACTTAAGAAAATAATGCATACAGAGACCAACTCCTGGTTCTCCACTGACTTATAAGCCATGAAATGCAATAAAATCAAAGCCCTCTACAAATAGAAAAACTCACAAACTGATTTGGATAAAGAAACATATCAAACACGGGTTAAGAGCTATAAAAAGGTCATTATTATGACTAAGAGAGCCTACCTTGATGATCGTATAGCTAAAGCTCAATCGCAACCTAAGGAGCTTTTTAAAGAGTTTAGGGAGCTGGACACTACACAAAATAACAATATGGACACAATCACCAGAGATGCCAACTGGTGTAATATGGTCCAAGAAGCAATGGATTTTAAAATTAGCAAGATTAAAGCTGCTATCATGCTATCTAACAAAACTATGGTAGGAACTGATCCTAAAATTACCAATCCTATACCCAAGAGCTGGAAACCAGAAGAGCTCTTCTCTTTTAAACCTATATGTCAAATTGAATGTACGTCAATCATGGAGAAACTTAAGCCTTCATATTGTAAGAGGGACATCTGTCCTGCAGTAGCTATCAAAGCGTGCTCTGCTGCACTGATTTCTTCTCTTTGCAGTTTTGTGAATGCGTCTTTTGGAGACTGCTCTGTACTTTAAGCAATCCTGGGTCATACCGCTCTTAAAGAAGCCTAACCTTTCACCCAGCGACCCGCTAAACTATAGACCTATTTCTAACTCCTCGTTTCTGATAAAGATTCTGGACATGGTGGCGTATACACAAGTGCTCGCCCATCTGAGAACCGTTGACATCCTGAACCAAAGACAATCTGGCTTCAGAGAAAAGCACGGTACAGAGACAGCTCTTCTAGATTTAAAGTCTAGATTTCTTCAGCACATGGACCAGGGAAATACTAAATGCTAATGCTGCTGGACCTGTCTGCTGCTTTCAACCTGGTGGACCATGCAGCTTTGGTTGCCAGGTTGGAGGAGGTAGCAGGCTTTATGCCTGCCGCAGCCCGATGGGTTAAATCATTCCTGGGGGTCGTCATTGGAGAGTGAGCAGTGAGCTAGCAGATGCCACCCCTATAGAGTAAGAACCAGGAGTTCCTCAGGGAGCTTGTCTCTCCCCTATCTTCTATAATTGTTTTACTGTGCCGTTCCTGGACTTCGTGGGTCTTAACGGCATTGAGTTTACCAACTACACTGATGATGCCCAATGTGTCATCCCACTCACTGGTGTCTTTGCTGAAGATGAAGCAAACACCAATAGAATCTACTGTATTATCCAAAATTGGATGAGTACTAACGGCCTCTCGCTCAATACGAGCAAGACAGAGTTAATGCTTGTAGTAACAGAAAAGAAAATTTGCAAGCTGGAGGGACAGTATACCCAATTCGTGATCGGTGGATGTATTATTTAAACTAAAAAGAAGGTAAAAACTGTAGGGGTTTATTTGGACCGTAGTTTGAATATGAAGGCGCAGGTCAGCAGTCTTGTTGTTTCAACAACCTGCTATATGAATTTTTTTCTCATGCCCGCCTGTTTCCATTTAGAATAAGCAGGGAAGCATTAGTGTGTGCTCTAATTAGTTCAAGAATGGACTACTGTATTAGCCTCCTGATTGGTTTACCCAACTGCCAGCTCAATAGACTCCAAGTGATGCAGACTAATGCTGTCAGAGTCGTTCTAAACCGGAATAGAAGGGATCATATTTCGGACGCAAGAAGAGATCCACACTGGCTCCCATTCAAGGAGAGAATTCCGTTTCGGAAATTGGTAATCACCATTAACTATCTGAAAAATGCAAGCCCAATTTATCTTAAGGATGATCTGGTTCTTAAAACCAGTAATTATTATTTGAGATCTAACAACTGGTCCCTCCTTAAAACTCCTGTCTGCCGGCTGACACAGGCCAAAACTGGATCCTTCTTCTCGGCATCTCCAATTCTGTGGAATGGACTTGCCATCAACCTGAGCGAAGAATCCTCTATCAGGGTATTTAGAACAAGGGACTGAAAACCCTTCTGTTTAACTAACAGCATCTGCTAGCTTCCGGGTCCATCTGACATACTGCTCTGTCAGTGTATAAGCTGCCTGTTGTCTTTGTTGTATATGTTTAGTGCCCTTAAGCCCCCGGGTCAGTGGCAGAGCTATATAAATTATAAATACGTAAATAAATATTCGCAGCTAGTTTTCTTTATGTCATTTTGCTCAACACTGCTTGAAACATGTGTGATCTGCATTTTGTAGTATTTCCAGACACCTCCATCCATCCATGCCTTACCTGCATTCTGCATCGCAGATGAGAGGCCGTGATGCTTCCTTTCTGAGTCAGTCTCTTGCTGCATCAAGTGCACAAGTGTAATGTCATGCACTCTGAAATCAAAATGAGTGGCAGCTACTGAGAACAAAGTTCTACTACTTTTATTTTCTACTGTTAATAGCACTGTTCCAGAACTGTATTTATTTAGTTAAATCATGAATTGGCATTTCACCAGGTTGAAGATATTCACTTCACGTGGGCTCTTGCTGAGCCGTTAAATAATGTGTCAGATATTGCTAAGTGCTGGTTGGTAGCTCTTGTGGGAGCTTCAAGGAGCCTATCAAGTAAAACAAAGAGTCATGCTTTAACTGCAAAAAATCAGTTATGAAACTTTGAAAACTCCCTCTAAAAAGTAATGGAACTTTAACAGTAAAAAGTGAAAGCAAATAAAATCAGTTTCAGATAGCTGAATAGCCCCTCACACTGACCTCTGCCATCTTCCCTGGCCGGGAATGCAGATAGAATATGAGGACATTCCATAAAATTCAGGGAACAGCAAACCATTTGAGCCTGCCTGAAGTTGGTCACTCTTTTTTGCAGAAGGACATTGGGGTGACGGAGGCACATTACCAGTGGGGGTGCGTGGTGCGTCATGGGTGTAAACTAATAAAGAGGACAAGCATTACACCGCTCGTCAGAAAAGTACTAACTAACCCTGGTATCTGCTTTATTATCCTTTTTGTTCTCGCAGGCCCTGCGGAACAATAACAAATGGTGATGATGTGTGGATGGGGATCTCAGCAGGTTAGCACCTCTCTGTTTGCTTGTTTGGCCCCCATCGCAAACGACTCTGAGCAGCCTGACGCACGGCATCTCCCCGCATTGGACATACAGGCCTGAGGCAGTCCCGATGTGGATACGGCAATTGGTGCTGGGCCCACACATGCCCAGACAGTCCACTGGGAGCACGGGGCTCTGTCTCCTCACACACTAGGTGAGGCTACCAGCTGCGGCTCTCCACGAGGCCCGGCTACATTGGGGACACACACAGGCCTCATACACCATCTCAGGAAGCGTGTATGGCACCTCAAAGTGCCACATAGTTGCCATTTATATAAATGTCAGGCCTGACACCAGTGGAACATTCTCTTTTGTAACAGACACTAGAGGCTCTCGCTCTTCTGCACGAGGGACAAAGGGGGACACCTATCCAATACTCCCCAAACATCTGGGAACAAGATTGACTCCTACTTGTGGATCCACAGATCCCTGCTGTCTAAACACCCCGAAGGAACAACACTATGTACAGTGATAGGCGCTTTGAGATAAATGGCAGAGAAGAGGAGGGCATAGAATTGTCATCCACCACTTTGCCACTAATGAGAATACTAGAATTCGGGTGGGCACAGGACCTAGCCATCAAGATCCACCGACAAGGAGGACGCAGTAAAAATCATCAAGATAGAGGAAGTGCAAGTGATCAGCTCACAACCCTAGAAGTCTGCCAGATATAGGAAGACAAAACCTACCTAGCACAAGGCCCACAAAGGAAAAAGGACAACCGACAAATGTGTGAGTTTTGCAGAGGAGCATTACAACACAATGAAAGCTTCCCAGCATCGGGTCGTCAGTGCAGACAGTGTGGAAAGCTAGGGCACTTTACGAATGTCTGCAGAGCTCTATGGCCAATAGTGACAGGCCCAAGATCTTCAACCACCACCAAGGGCAGAACATCAAAACTGGCCAGCCTATCAGAGGACCGTGCAGAACCTGCCATGGCATTGATGCCTGACTAGTACTCACACACAGAAATTGCAGCCATAGATGATAGCGACACAGAAGAAGGGTTCTTTATTTCAGCACTAGCACTGGGAACGCAACAGAGGAGACGGCAGCCATGCTGCGAGGTATCGACCTTGTCCACCCAAGTACTGATGCTGTTCAACATAGGGCATAAGTCAATGTCATGCTGGTAGCCCAGTACACCTTGTTACGCCCATCACAGAGACCCACACCTCCAAAGATAATAATCTTCACATACAGGACAGGACACCCATTCTGTTGGATGGGCCATTCCAGATGGCAGTGACCCACTGCAACCAAAGCACAGCGTCAACCTTCTACATTACTGGAGAAAACAAAGAGAACCCCCTGAGCTGCACAACAGCGGAAATACTTGGCCTGGTGCACTTCACCTTCCGGGTGTATCTCACAGATGTAGAAAGGCTCAGTGAGTAATATGAAGACCTATTCCAGGGCATAGGCTGCCTAAAAGGACACGAAGTGAGACTGAGGGAGAAAGTCTGGTTTCTGAACTTGGGAAAACACGTGGAGGACTTGCTGGAGAGGTGCACATGGTGCCAAGCAACAAACCCACCAGTGAAAACACGGCCAACCGACTTTCCCGCAAGGCAACAGCACCATGGCAGACAATGAATGTGGACTTTGGCACAATCCAGCATGACACGTACTTAGTGGTGTTGCTGTATGAATTCTCTCACTTCCCAAAGCTACAGTTCAGATGGTCCACAACGGCCAAATGCGTCCTCCCAGTACTACAAAACATGTTTGCAAGGCATGGTCAACCATACACGATACGGTCAGACAATGGAGCACTGTTCTAAGGGCAAATGTCTCAGGAGTTTGTGGAGGCGTATGGAGAGGGACACATCTGAATCACGCCCTGCTGGCCGAGGGCGCATGGATGTAGAACGGGTCATGAGAATCCGCAAGTCTTTCGCATTGCACTAGTGGAGTGGGCAGAGCTCAAGGCGGCTCTGGTGACGTTCCTGATGGCATATCAAACAACCCCTCACTCGAACAGAGTAGTATCGCCAGGAGAGGCACTCATGGGGTGTAAAGTTCACTCAGCATTGCTGGTACACAGCTCCAGATGAACTCTGGAGGTGGACGTGGACAGAATCCGTGAGGAGAAAAAGGCAAACAAAGCGGGAGAAACAGTGCAAAGGAGATAGGTGACGTAGGACATTCGGGTAGGAGACACGGCACTCATAAGGAACCATCACGCTTTCCACAAGTTATGCATACCGCATGAGGTATCATCATGAACAGTGTCTCAAAGAAAAGGGTCCGTGGTCACCGCCCAAAGGAACATGGAAAGTGTCACAAGGAGCTGCACCTGGTTATGGCATATCAGCCTGCAGGGAGGAGAATCACCAGGCACGGGAGACACTGACATGGATCAAAGGAACAGAGAAGAAGATGACCCAACGAAGTCAGACAACCAAAGTCCAAGAAGAGGAGTATCATGCTGAAGAGAGAAGATACCCAGCAAGGACAGTGAGGAGATTGCTTGTATGATTTCAAGAATATGTGCTGGAGTGAACAATGGGGTACTGGGATCCCGAGCAAGACTACAATTAAAGCTGATGTTGGTTTGTTGTGTTATGGTTAAGAAGGGATGTGGTGACGGGAGCACATCATCAGTAGAGGTGTGTGTTGCATCACGGGTGTAAACTAATATAGAGGATGAGTGGTACGCCGCTTGTCAGTAACTTACTAACTAACCCCTGTGTCTGTGTTATAATGTGCATTTCTCCCACTAGACCTACGGCCCCATAATAAACATGTGTAAGGCAGTTACTTTGCTTCCATCGTTGGTGGGGCGTGTTACCTGTTATTGATCTTATCAAGAAGGCCCCTTTATTTATCACCATTAATTAAAAGGTGCTAAAATCTCATCACACAGATGTAAACACGTTTCTTTGCCACATGTGCAAATGTCTACCTCATAATCCTATCTCAGCAGATTTGATGTGCTCTCCTTACTTTATTATCCACAAGATATACTGGCCGCCACCAAAATGGATAATGGCGTGTGGTCATTTCAGCGGAGTGAAGCAGTGTGTTTGTGTCTGCTGTCTGGCAGTCCAGCAGTCCAGCGACCAAAGGCAGATGGTAGAGGGCAGCTCCGAAGAGGTAAAGTCATACTCTAGCCTATTTATAAAACCACGTATTAACAGCTGTTAGTTCATTTCTTCCAACATTGCACACTAATACTGATACTAGTGACCTCACATGGTATACAGGCACAGGAGTAATAGAAAATGAATGGAACATCCACTCCCTTTACTAGCAAAATGGCTAAAAATGAAGCTCCTACAAACTGGCCATTGTCTGCCGATTCAGTGCATTTAAAATGATCAGCTATCAACCAGCATTTTTGAATGAGCGAACTATGGCATAGGTTGTGGCAGGAATGGGAAGGAGTAATGATTGCCATCAGATTCTGCCCACATCTGTTTTACGAGGGGCAGAAAGCATGTTAATGCCTCTGATGGGCACCACCTCCGAGTTACAAGCTTTTCTGGGGGGACTTCCTAACATCAACTGTGAAGACGATGGTGGGGTCTCTGATGTCTTCTGCTCATTGGAGCACATAGATGCGGAGAACCAATTGACTTGTCAGAACATCAACCTAATTTTGAATGTCTTGATACTTGCTCAAGTTGTCTCACAAGAACTTGCTAAGCGAGTTTGCCTGTCCCTGGGGTAACGTGTATTTTCTAGTCCATAATGGGACAGAATGGAGGAAGTTCCTCTATATAGAACTACAATTAAAATGTCAGCCGAATCGTCACCATTGTATTTGAAAAATCATTGCAAATAACTGATTCAATGTCTACAGAGGCGTCCTCACCTGCTGAGCATCAATTAGGGGAGGCTGTTGGTGAACCATCTGAGAATCCTGAACATAACCAGACAGTCATGCCAAAAGGGGAGCAGATTATAGATGCTTTCTCATTCCATGTATTATCGAGGATCCTCAACTCAATGGATAAAGGCCATGACCTAGTCCAGTATGAACTAAAGAAAATATGATCAGCACTCTGGGACCTATGTGCCAAAATGAATTGTGTAGAGGGATATGTTATGGCAAGTGCTTGACTATTCACTAAGGAGATCTGAGAACTTCAAACTGGCCCTACAGGACCCTTCCTAAGTAATCCAATTAAATCCAAGCCAATTGTAATTGGCAGGGCAAGCCAGACTATGTCATTGTCTGACTATAGTCCGTCCCCCCGTTTGACTCCACCCCGGATGGTTGAGACCATCAAGCAACCAACTGTCGCCAGTAACCATGAGTGTAACATATCCACTGCCCGACTCCTAGAGGAGGCTCTGTTGTATAGGGGGTGTGGGTGTAACCAAGTTCTGGCAGAACTGGCCATCATCAAGGATCTCCTAATATCTGTACTAGAGCCCCAACTGAAGGGTGGTGGCATTGCCCAGGAGGAGCCCCTGGTTACCGCTTCAGCTGCCTTGGGGCTTAAGATCTCATCCCCGGAAAGTCCCTTGGAAAGTTTCCCCCCAGTCCTGACCACCCTCAAAGGGACTGCCGCCCCCATTAACCTGGCACTAGGGGAATCGCTCTCCAACAACGGGCCCTGTGTTCCCCATGTAACTACCAGGGAGAGTAGCAGGGTCTCCAACTTTATATTCAAGGTCTTTGTCATCGGTGGCTCAGTCCTCTGTCATCTTGGGCTCTGTGGGTATTGAGTCCAAAGACCAGGGCTTGGGGAAGTCGGGGGGCCAGCACAATCCCTCTGAACATGGAAAGCCCAAACGCCCTATTGTTTTCCTCCAGGGGGTGCCCAAATTGGTAGCAAACAAGCCAGAACCAAGGGACGCCCTACTTAACAAATGTTTATTTTGGCTGAACACTTCTGGAGGTTGCCCGTTTGTACGTAGAGAAGCTTTGGTGAGCTGTTGCAGAATTCCAAGCACGGACAAGAACCCCTTGGATAGTATTAAACTTTCTTTTTGGGACCATAGTATAGCTAACCGGGTTTTGGAAGGTTGGGGGCGGGCAGGCCTTCGAGCTATGAGTGGGATTTCAATCAGCTGGTGCCCTTTGCCAAACTCTGCTGCCCCTCCCCGATCCGCCAGAGTAAACACTGGGGTTTTGACTAACAACAGCCCCCTCTCAGGGGCAACCACCTTGGGCCAGAGGCGCCTTGGGAACTGGCTGAAGTAAGGGGATGGTGGGTTTAGACCATTGTCTCAAAGAACTGTTTAGGGTCTCCTTTGAAGGGGGTGGCATGTTCGAACGGCCCTGTGTTTTTCCCTAATGTGTTTCCCTGTAACTCTGTTTCTGATTTGTATTCTTACTTCTAGAATTGTTTTTTTGCAGGATGTACTTTGATGGTCTTTTTTTTGGCCGAATAAAGGTGTTTGATGATGATGATATGTGATTGTCTGACTATACAATCAGTTCTCTGCAACTAACTGAACATAAGTCTGGCCTCACATTGATTCATGAACTACATGGGAAAATGGTTGACCAGGGTATTGAGGGTTCTATGTTTCCGGTTGTTCTCGAGCAAGGCATTATTAAGGAGGAGTTCCTCCTGGTGGAAGAAGACTCTGAGCCTATAATTCATCAAAAACAGAAAAATTAAAATAAATCAAAGAACGTTAAAAACATTCCACAACACAGAAGAAAGGGCCTACAGAAATATCACCAGACGGAGGATAATGAAGATGAGATCTCAGGAATGGCAACTTTAAAAGCCAAAAAAGTAAAAACAATGCCTGAAAATAACAAAGAAAAGTCTCCCCCTGAGCTCACACTCAGGTGCTGGTAAAAGAGAAGTGTTCAACCCTTAAGTTTACCAAGAAAAATAAAAAAAGCTGCCAATGGACTAACTAGAAGCGTTTAAAAACCTCTCCAAGAGCCAGGCCTACACCGTTCTGTGAACTCTACTTTAATTTCTATCCATTCCAATGGGGAAGAGGAGGAGCCGGACTCTTTGCTAAAGCATATAGAAGTGGACCACGAGGTATCCAAGTCTGCTAAAGCACCGTCAGTAGAAAGGCTGAAGGGTTTGGCTATGGGTCCATCTATTTGTCAAACTTGTACATCAGACAATTGGCCTCATTACAAGGTGGGCGTTAAGGGGTTAATGGTGCTGGTAAAGGTACTGGAGCCGTTAAACCCATACCGCCCTATAATGCGGGCCGCTCGCGGGACCCGCTCTGGACGTCTGGTTTTACCAGACGTCCAGAGCGGGTCCCGCGAGCGGCCCAGCATGCTAACAATGGACCCGTCATTAACGGGCCCGTTGTTAGAATGCTCCCCATTCCCATTGAGCCCTATGAGAGCCCAAATGGGAATGGGAATGGTGTGGGTCCGGGTTCCCTGAAAGGGTAAATACCGGGCCCTCCAAGGTCGGAATGGCCCGGTATTTCCCCATTCCGGAAACCCGGACCCTTGCCTGAGTTTGGAGGCAGCCATGCCCTTATTAAGGGCATGTCTACTTCCAAACTCGTAATGAGGCCCAATGTCTTTCTGCTTTTCCTTTCATTGGCGGAAAAAAGAAAAACAAATCAGTCAGCTAAGTAGATCAGCTAAAGACTCAGTGAAGGTGCCTGTGCAACAATATACTAAGAAGATGAACCAATTTAGACTTCCACGAATTGGTGACCTGCCATTAGGGTAACAGTTCTGGTCCGAACCTGCTGAGGGGCAGAGAGGGGAAGCATTACGTATGTCAATTTGCAACGTGTGTTTGCAGTAACAGGTGACTTTCAGTTGAATAGACAATGGGCCTCATTACGACCCAGGCGGTAAGTTACCGCCTGGGCCGTGACTTTACCACCATGGCGTAAACTACGTTTACGCCATGGTGGTTGGCGGATTTACCGCCCCATTCCAACCTTGGCGGGGCGGTAAATCCCCATTTTCCCATTTTCCCTTCCCCATTCCCATTTTGCCCCATAGGGCATAATGAGAGTGGGGAAGGTGTTAATTACGCCACCGTAAATTACGGTGGCGTAATTAACTCCATGGTCCCTTAGCGCCATGGATTTTAACACCTGCTAAAAGCAGGTGTTAAAACCTCCATGGCGCTAAGGGACCTCGTACTCAGGCGGTAAGGGTCGGCGCTGTTTACGCCGCCGTAAAACCCTTACCGCCTGAGTCGTAATGAGGCCCAATATGTGTTGACTTTGTTTGGAGAATTGCAGAGGCTGAAATCTAAAACATCCAAGGACTCAGCTCAGGTAGAATTTATTGACAACACAAGAGTAGATCTGGTTGGACTTGGTTTCGACTCTGAGCTGGTAAAGAACATAGTCCCACAAGAATGTCCAAGCCTGAAACAGCTAGGATACTTAATTAATGACACTGTGGTCTCCCCATACGGACACCAAATAACATAGTCTCTGTTTAGTAACCACTTGCCTATTCCACAAGACCCCTTAGTTATTACGCTAAAACCAGGAATGTTCGGAGGGAAAATTGTGTAAAAGGATCAGTAGAAAATCAAACAGTGTCCTACAAGTGGGCATATATCCTGAAAACATTACATGAACAAGAGAATACAAGGCAAGGGAGTAAGTGAAATCAGTAAATGAGTGTGGTCTTGTGGATCAAGCATGGCTTCCAGGATCTTGCCTCAAATTATGATTTATGGTCAACAGCAGATATCATTTGCCTACAAGTGACATGGCTTACTGATATCCCAGTCTTGGATGGATTTGAGTTCTGTTTTGTGCCAACGTGTAGGGGTATGAGAGGGCATCCCTATGGGGGGCTGTTATGTGTGGAATGCCTGGCCAGTGGTATTAATATGACAAACCTGGATATAGGAAGATGTGATGTGATAGGTGTTAAGTTAGACTGGTGTGAGGCTAATTGGCATGTACATACAGAATGCATTGTGGTGAAAGTTTATTCTAATCCTGGAAAAAATGCTGTAGCCGGTAGTGCTGTCTGTTTTACTGCCATTTTCTCCGGACGGGGTTATTTGTAATTAGGAGCATAGACGTGGAACTTAAATCAAACATCTTGGTAATGAATCCCTCAAAAGGAAAGTCGAGGAGAAGGTCCAAAATTGGTCAATTGAAAATCAAAAACTTGTTATTGTGAAAGCCTTTACATACTTGGGCATCCGATTTTGTATTAGGGGGTGCCAAGTGGACCGTGATGCATTAATTACATTTCTCCGCAGCAAGTGCTGCAGCCCAGTTGCAACTACTGGATAAGAGATATGGTTGATTTTCATTGAGACCGGTGATAACAATGTATAATCAGATAATAGTGCCGAGAATTATCCACAGTGCTGAGACACTTGATGAAGGCTGGGACTGGGTATGGTTTGAATCCAGAATTTGGGAGAGGGTCTTGGGCCTTCCATTGGGCACTCCATTGGCGGCAATTCACCAAGAATCAGGGTTAGTTTCCCTACAAGCATGAATTGAATGGGCAATGACTACAGCTATTACGATCAATATGAGTACCGCCAGAAAACACCCTTTTTGTTATGCTTAATAATTTGTGGACTAGTTGCTCATGCTAGATTGTTAATAGAGATTTGCTGGTCAGTTAGAAGGTGTATCACCATTTTCAATCTGAAGTTAAATCCTATACTGTCTTGCAGCGTTACCTGCAAAAACACCTATCTAGGATATGCAGAAGTGTTTTTTTTAGAGTAAAACTTAATATGCTTCTTACTAATGATGTTCTTGGAGCAAGAGCAAAGATTCCGAAACAGGAGAGATTAGGTCGTTTTTGCTGGACTGGCATTGAGACATTAAAACACCTAAAGATTGAATGCATGGCTTCGTCTGTAATGCGATCAGAAGTATTTGGTAGGTATATGACAAAGTCAGGAACTCGTTCTTGGGAGCGAGTGTGGCACCGTTTGCTAATAAACCCTGGGGATATGCTGTCCATAACCGCAATGAAATATGTTAATCTAATCTTTACTGAAAATGTCTGCCTTGGAGAATGTCATACTGTGTTTCACTGTTGGACCATTGCCTTTCCATGCCCTTCACCTATCCTGCTAAAGAAGTAGCTGCTGTTAGACACATTCTACACAATTGAATTGGTAAAAGTGTTGTGTTTTTAGTATTATGAAATTCAAGCTATCAGATTATTTTTAATATTTATATTGCTTAGCCATAGTTCTCTTTTATTTAATATGACTTCAATGAAATGTAAACATTGAGACAGCACACTAATCAATTTGATTCGCACATTAGGGATAATGAGTCGTGCTGTAGAGTGTGCCATCTGTGAAAAGGTTTTAGGTTTTGATATATATTTCTTTTTATATCGGTGTGCTATTCTTACTGATGATGTAAGCATATGTAATGTGTTTATCTTGTTTTCATTCTTTTTAATACATCAATTAATGATTATTTTATTGTATTAATGTCATTTTTTTAGATGAACTATATTGATTTGTATTGTGAACGGTTTTAGGATAAACCGTAACAATAAAAAATAAATACAAACATAAAAATAATATGCTTCCTTCCTAAATTAATGTGGATCCTTCTTAATGTGTAATTGTTGTTTCTACCACTGTCCATTATTTGTTCATCTAATATATCTCTGGAGAGGTGTCGAAAATGTTATTACTGGATGAATTAGTATTGAAAAGGTTTCTTGGGTCAGTAAGGAAATTATTATATCATTAGCTCCCTGGCTGTGTGATGTAGCTAATCAGATGGCTCAGTATGTGGGCATTAACTGCCTATATTAGCCCACATTCAAAGCCCTCTGATCAGTTACAATCACCTTCCCTGTTCTATGCCCACTTACCACACTCTCCCTTTTCTGTTTCTGACTGCGTTGTCCTCCAGTGCTCCAACTCTAGTCTCCCTTTCAGACACACCTCCCATTTTCCTTTTCAGTGGCAGCCATCTTAGCCAACCTTGTGATTTGCTCTGTGAAGCTCAACGCCCTACATTGGATTCACTCAAGCCCTTAACTCAGTGGTCTTCAAACTTTTTTGCCCAGGGCCCCCCTGAGCAAAATTTGGGCAGGTCGGGACCCCCCAGAAATGCCAAATGGACAGTATATATTGCGCGCCGTCACCTGCTCCCATCAAAGTCGCTGGGCTCCCTCATCCCACTCCTACCCAGTCGCTGGTCTCTCCCCACCCCATCACACACCCAGGGCTCTCCCCACTCTGCTCCCATCACTATCCCATGGTTCCCGCCCATTGTGCTCCCACCATAGTCCCTCGGTTCCCCCATCCCGTTCCCACCACAGTCTGAGGGCCAGTGGCGGCTGGTGAATCTTTTTTAAGCGGAGGGGCATTAACGGGAGGTTCGGGGGGGTTTCCCCCTGTGAATTTTTTTTTAAATAATAGGTTAAAATGTTGCATTGTAGAGCATACTTTTAACAAAAAATGGGTAAATAGCCAAACAGTTTGCAATTGTTGCTGGGAGTCCAGGGGGCAGGCATTGATATTTTATTTCTATCGCGCTCGTACACAAGTGTTTCAGAGCGTGACAAGGCAAGGGAGGGGAACAGAGGAGAATAAAACAGCGATCTTACTAGGCCCAGTGACATTGAGAACGCGCAAGTGTGAGGGGAAAAGTGCATGGAAGGGGGGAGAAGTGGAAAGTGCGAAGCAGAGGAGAAACAGATAAATAACAATAAATAAATAATAAAGGCAACAAACAGTGGTAGTGCAGCCAGCAATTTGCAAGTGCTACGTTTAAGGCAGCAGACAGGGTAGGTCTGATAAGTGCAGGAAGAAAGATGGTTCTCCTCAAGTTTTAGAGTGGCAGGGCGCTGTTCCAGAGGGAGGCCCCAGCCGAAGACGGAGATCTACCCCCAGCTCGTTTCTTTGATAAACGACTGACCCTGAGGGAGTTGGAGGTAGAGGAGTGAAGAGCTCGAGAGGGGAGGTATTTGCGGAGGAATAGCTGAAGGTATTTTGGACAGAGGCCCCAGAAAGCCTTGTGGACAAGGCAGAGGGTTTTGAATGATAGATGTCCGGTAAAAAGATACCATCCCTGTCCCCTGGGCCCCACTGGTCCTAACACAATGAACATGATTATGTGTATATGCAAGGCGCTGCACATTCATTCAGCAATCACTCTATCATTCACATGAGCATCCATCACCATACACTCACTCATAACGCATCCATACACATGTTTAAATAAATACAATGAACATAAACGTACCTTCTGCATTGGCCTGTGTGTGGGTGCTGCTCCAGCTGCTCTGTCCGTATGTGCGAGGAGGCGCAGGAGCTCCCCCTCGGACATACAGACATGCAGTGCCCCAGCCAGCATTTCCAATGAGCTATGCAATGCTGGCGAAGCAAAACGCCCCAGCACTTGCATGGCTCAGTGAGCATGTGCGGCTGGGGAACTAAACTGAACTGTCTAAGGGAAACAGTGTTTCCCTTTGACAGTTCAGCCAGCCCAGGAGCACTCCATTAGCTGGATAAAGCAGCTGAGGGAGTGCTCACTGTTTCACTGGGCTGGCTCCTTAGCTCCTCCATAATGGGTGAGGGGCCACTATGCAGTTAGTAATGTTGACCATTGTTGCTGAATATATCACAATTTACTTATATTTTAACACAAAGCACCCCTTTGGGTACTATTGAAACAGTGGGCTTCATAACTACTCTGGCGGTAGCTGTGCCGGTAAAACCGGCACGGCTGCCACTGGAGTTGCATCCGGGTCTGGCACCCGCGAATGGGCAATTACTAGGTCATGCCGAGTTAGGCGGACATGATAATTGCCCTTTCGAAGGTGCCGGTAGATCCCCATTCCCATTTGAGCCCCATATGGCTCAAATGGGAAGGGGGAGCTCGGATGCACCGGCACGTTAATAACGGTGCTGGTGCATCCGACGAGCTGAGGTCAGACCTGGCGGGGGCGGTCAAGCACCCACGAGCACAACTCTTACTATGGCGGAACGGTAGCAACGGTGCCGGTAGCTTACCAGCACCGTTGTTACTGGTCCGCCATAGTAGTAATGAGGCCCAGTCTGTGACTAAAGGAATGAATATCCATTTACAACTGTGGGCCACTTTTTCATTGTTGCCTGAGACAGTTTCATGCTTCAGCCCGCCCATGTGGCCACCCCTGCCCATTTCTTCCAATCTAAAAAAAAAAAAAAAAAAAAAAAAAAAAAAAAATCTTTTTTCATGCTGAGCTCTCAGGGCCCCCCTGGGATGCACCCGCGGACCCCTAGGGGGTCGCGACCCACAGTTTGAATACCACTGCCTTAACTGGAGTTTCCCAGGCCATGAACAGCCTCTATTACGCATAGGTACTGCTGTAAGGCTATAATAGGAAGTTTTTACAAAGCACATAGTGAATAAATTGTCTGAAAGTGCTTCAATAAAATGTGTTATTATGACCCAACTAAATTACATTCATTTTGTAAGGAGTGAAGTGTGAGTCAGTGCTGCCATGAGGCAGAACTGAGACCTGCCTTTCTTACGGATATAACCACTAATAATGCTCTGTTTAAATCGAAATTTATTGAAGCCACTCTACATGCAGCAGGACAAATAAAGATGACATTTTAATATTTAATATGGGCATCAACACCGAGTAGAATGAATAATGCTTTCTTATAACTCTGTGTGCATGTCAACAAAAATGGCCTTTACCGCTTCTCACATCCACATGTGGGGCCAGGTTCCCATCTAGGTTTGAATTATTCTGTCTGATGAACCGAACTCTGAATAATGTATGTGCAGTGCAGGTGTGGCCCATGTCCTACGCATATGAGAGTTCACCTTAATTCTATTCACTCTAGACCTGTGCTCGTTATTTGTTGATATTGGGGATGTAAAACGTAATGTGACTTCAAGAAAAGATTCGGAAAATGTACAAAAAGGAACTTGGCTCATGAGATCAAAACCTTTCCAGTTTATTGCTGCAGTTCACAGGTTGGCTTCTTCCTGCGCTCAGCATTATCCATGAACATGAAATGGGAAATTCACATCAACACGCGTGCCGCGTCAGCAAGGAGGTGTCAGGCGCTTGTACAGTAGCTTGAACAGCCTGGCTCTGTAGAGCAGATGCTGTGATTTTTTTCTTCCCCTAAGGCAGGTGAGAACAGTTTTTTTTAAAAAACTATTTTTAAAAGGAAACATGCCTTTCCAAGTGTGCAACCAAAGAATGGGGTAAAATATTCTGCAATGTCAAGTGGTTGCGCACTGCCACCAACACACTAGGGACGACCAATCAACTATTTACTTCCGTAGGGATTTGGCATTTTGGCACTTTAATCTTCTATTGCTTTATTTCTAGAAAAGTGAGGCAAACAAGGCAAGAGAAACTGGTCTAAGACTCATTTTGATTTCAATTCCCCAAAACAGGAAACAGGCAGGACCACATCCCTACTAGAGGAAGTCGGTGATAAGAATGCGAATGATATCAGGTTTTTATATAGCTCTTGATACTGGATTGCTACCACTTCTAAGCACTCTTAATAGCTGATACAATTACCCAATTTAATGGTACTCAATTCATCGACCTCAGAAGGATAAAGCACTAAAACAGCCCTGCTGGAATTCAAGCTGGTGAACTGCAGGCTTATCCCCATTGGCATAGACCAAATGTTCCCAGTGAGTGGGCCACCCACTCAGGCAGTTAACATAATTGGCACACATAAGCGGTTGGTGTATGCATGAAAGAAAAGGAGCAATGCAGATGTTGCTGTCACTAACAAGGTTTCCCTATTCCGAGGATCCTGGAGGGGATTATAATTACTGCAGTGAGTAGTGATCCAATCCAATACTGATCACGAAAAAGGGTTTCTGCACAGAGGGAGGTCCATGTTAGCTAAATAAACAGGGTTACATATGGAAGGTTTCGGATTGACAAGCACACGACTATGAGTACAGCTGTGACTATTTATGCGACACATGTATGTGTTGCTTGGCGGGTGTCAACAACAGGTATGTTTCCCACAACTGGTTCTTCTTAACACAGAGAACAAGAGCAAATCTCGAGTTGTCTGATATTTCATGATTAACCCTGCAGTACAAACTCACCCAGCAACAATTACAAGTTGTGAATGGAACTGATTTTGCTGAGTCAGCCTTTCACGGTCACCATTATAGGTTTTGGCACATAACTCTTGCTTTAACAACAACTATTGGAGCAAACATTATTTGTATGTGTAGTATCTTGCAAGTGGACCTCCTCACGCTGCTAGTCAGCCACCCTCATTCATACAAGGATAGACCGACACAGGAGCTAGGGTGCAACACTTCTTTACTTCATGGCCGTCGGCCTTGAACTGCCTTTCTGGCGGTAGCCCCGCCCCTTCCTACACGTGGATCGCAGCCCACTGATTAATGATAACAAACAGAGGACTCGTCCTCGGAACACATAAACACTGGCGACACCACACCCTCCCCTTACTAAACATTTAGTCGTGCATTCAGTTTATTTCTTCAATGAGGCGATGTGGTTTCTTTCTTGTTCTCTGTGGTCGACAATCAACTTTCGCCGATGGGTCTGTCCACGTTTCTGGCGCTGTGTCGCCCTCGGAGGCTTCGCTGTACCCTTCATAGGGAGCGTCCCATTGCGATAATGAGTCATTCATGTTTGTGTTGTCTGAAACTGTGGTATCAGGCATCCTTCTGAAGTGAGATGAGTTTCTTGTTATGACCCTGCGGTCTCCTTCTGCGGTGATGAGTGATCCCCTTTTCTTGACGATGATGAGTGGTTCTTCATTGAATGGAGCTATGTTTTTGCGCTGTTGAGGTTGTCGGACCACTACCAGGTCCCCTGGTGCCAGGTCACTTCTCTTGGCCATGCGAGTTGCATCGGCAATTCTCTTCATGTTCTCTTTCGTGAGCGTGTCTTTCTCTCTCATTTCAGTGTCCTTCTCATACTGATCTTCCTCAGCTACCACGTGTGGCAACCGCGTTCTGATGGTTCGCCCAAACATCACCTCAGAGCGTGACTTCCCAGTGGTGCTGTGTGGGGTGTTTCTGTAGTTTCGCATGAGTTGGTATAGTAGCTTCTCAACAGGTTCTCCGGTGAGGCGTGCGATTTGTGTCGTGCGTTTGATGTTACTCATGAAGCGTTCTACCTTTCCGTTTGCCTGTGGCCATAAGGGTGTCACCTTTCTGTGGCGAAAACCCATATATTCGGCAAATCTTTGGAAATCCTGTCCAGTGAATGGAGGTCCGTTGTCGGACTTGACTATCTTGGGTATTCTGTAGGTTGCAAACATCCAATCAAGAGCTGGGATGGTGTGATGTGCAGAGGTGGACGGGACTATCTGCAAGTCGGGGTATCTTGAATATTCGTGCACACGTTGGACAGTTCTGCAGTAGTTCTTCTACTGAGGTGTCTAGATGGGGGAACCATAGTCTTTGTCTTAGCATCGTTTTAGTGGATACAATGCCCCTGTGTCCTTCGTGTGCTAGTTCTAGCACGTTCTGTCGCAAGCTTCGCGGGATTACGAGCTTGGTTCCTTTTAGCAGTAGTCCTTCCTCCGACTTCGCAAGTTCTTCTCTTATGGCTAGGAGGCAAGTGACGTCTTGTCTCGTATCACCATTCATTGTTTCACGGATCTGCTTTGCATGCTTCCATCGCCCTGTTTCTAGGCATCTTAGTATGACTTGGATTCCTTGGTCAGTATTCGATTCACGTGCTATCTGCTCCATGTCAAGCCCTTGTGGTGTGCTGCTGTGGATGACGTATTTTATGTATTGATCAGCTATGGACGGTTCAGGTCCGCACTTTTCTCTTGGATGACGGGAGAGAAAATCTGCAGGGTTCTGTTCTTTCCCCGGTCTGTGTGTGATGGTAAACTGGTAGTCCTGTAACCGCAGGGCCCACCTGGCTATTCTTGGTGGCATCTTCACCTGGGGGTTGCCATAGAGGAATACGAGTGCCTGGTGGTCTGTTACTACCACGAAAGGCTTTCCATACAGGAAGAGGTGAAAGTGCTTGCAGGCCCAGACGACTGCTAGTCCTTCCTTCCTGAGAGTATGCTTGCTCAGTTTTGGAGAGGCTTCGAATGGCGTAGGATACTATGTGCTTCCCAGTTCCTTCTCTGTCGTCCAGTTGCGTGAGAATGGCACCTAGGCCGACGGGACTGGCGTCAATGATGAGTTCCGTGGATTTCTTTGGGTCAAAGTATGCCATGGTTCGGGTGTCGGAGATGCAGTCCTTGATTATTTGGAAGGCCTCTTGGCATTTAGGTGACCAGACAAACTCAGTGTTTAACTTGGTGAGGGCTCTGAGCAGTTCGCTGATGGACGCAAAGTCTCGTATGTACCTCGTGCAATAGCTTGCAAGTCCTAAGAAGGATCTGAGGTCTGAGCTGATGGTGGGTGGCTCAGTTTCTCGGAGCGCACTAACTTTCTCCAGATTTGGCGTCATGCCCTTTTTTGAAAATATGTGCCCAAAGAATCGGAGTGTCCTTTTGCGAAACTCGCACTTCTCCTTGTTTAAAGTGAGCCGGGCTTCTTCTAGGGCCATGCAGACTCTCATTAGTGTGTCATCGTGTTGCTCTTGAGTCTGGCCGAAGACCAAGATGTCGTCGCTATAGTTCAAACAGTTGGGTACGTGTTTGATGACGTGTATTTCTGCTTGGAATATTTCCTCCGCGGAGGATACCCCAAAGCTGAGCCATTTATAACGGAATAAACCTAGGTGGGTGGCAAAAGTCGTTATGTAGCAGGAGCTCTTGCAGAGTTCCATATTGTGGTAGCCTTTGTTTAGGTCCAATTTGGAGAATACTGTCGCTCCATTTAAAAGATGCACCATGTCTGTTATTCGTGGGACTTGATGTTCTCTCAGGATGGCTTTGTTTGGTCTCCTCATGTCTACGCATATCCGGATGTCGGGGGAGTCTCTTTTGGGCACCGGTACTATAGGGGAGACCCATGGTGTGGGGCCTTCTGCTGGTTCAATGATGTCTGCCTAGAGCAATTTGGTCAGTTCATTCTCGACTTGCTTTTGAATGTTTATGGGGATGCCCCTGTAGTGTTGTGCCACTGGTGGCACGCTGGCATTAATGTGGAGTTCGAACTGTCTGTTCTTCAGTTTTCCAAGGCCTTTGAATAATGATGGGAAAACTTGGTCAATGCTTGCTGTCGGGTCTAAGTATTTATGCACCATGAGGCGGTATAGTATGTGAATGAGTCCCATCTCTATGGCTGCTTGATAGCTTAGTATGCACCCGCTCTCGGTGGCAGCCTCTAGTACATGCATGGGGATGCTTTTCTCATGTTCCTTGTATCGGCATGATGCCATGAAGAATCCCTTGCATGCCAGGGGTGTTTTTGAGCCGTATGGATAGATGAGGGCTCTTGCTGGCTGTAGGCGAGGGAAGTTTAGTATGCTTTTGTAAACTTCCTCACTGATTACGTTCACGGTTGCCCCCGTATCTATCAAAAATTCAGCAGCAGTTTGATTGATTTGTATTCGTAGTATTGGGCTGTGTTCCTTTGCCGTGTTGTTTCCAAAGAAGTATAAATACCCCTTTTTCCGTGGTGCTTCTAGGTGTTTCTCCAGTCGGCGGGCTCTCTCTTCTGATGACGCACTTGACACGCTGTCCGATTGCAACTGTTCTATGAGGCACCGTACGTATCTCCTGGGTCTTCTTCTTGTCCTGGATGGGGTGGTTTTGCTCTCCCTCCAGTTTTTTTTTTCTTGTCTTCTTTCCGGTTGTTCGTGGTGTTGGTGTGCTGCCCGGTGGTGCTGCGTGGGCGGTTTTTGCTCCAGTTCTGTTGTGGGTTTCCCGCTTTTTCCTGCCCCTCTCATCTTGCTGCGGAATATCAAACACAAGGCCTTGTAGTGGTTGTCACCATCGCATGCGGAGCATGTTTGGCCCATGGCGGGGCACGTTCCTTCATGGGGCTACTCGTGTCCACACCGGTATCAGAACGGATCGCTGTCGGTTCTTGCTGTTCCTTCTAATTTGTTGAGGCTTTCGTGCTTACCGTGCGTGATTTTTATTTCCTCCAGGCCCTCTACTTGCGCTGCGAGGGCAGCATCTGATCGTTCCAGCCGTAGGATTTCTTCTAGTAGTTGTTTTCGAAAGTCGGCGCTTTCGCACCCCACTATGATCTGCAACCTGAGGGCCTCCTCATTTGAGTAGTTGTTGAAATCACAGTGCTTCATTTTTGCTCTTAACCTCATGACGAATGCGTCTATGGTTTCTCCTCTTTTTTACTTGGTGGTGTGGAATACATGCCGTTCATAGTCCAAATTTGTGTGGGGTGTGAAGTATTCCGTGAGCGTTGTCTTTAGTTTGGTGTAGGAGTGTATGGTGTTTTCAGGTATTTCATCAAGAATGTCTCGCACGTTAGATCCTATGGCATGGATTAAGAGGTTTCGTTTTTGCTCCTCCTCTAGTGGTCCGGCCGCTTTTAGGCATACTTCGAAATCCCTCAACCACCTTTTCCATCTTGATCCGAGGGTGCCGGTGTCAGTGAGGTTAAAATTTGCTGGCAGTTGGGCTAAAAGGCTGTCTGTCATCTTTCTTGGTTCTGGTCTGGCTGGAGTCACTGGGATTGTCAGTGACTCCCCTTCCGATCCACTCATGGGCTGATCTTCTGGTGCTGTACTAGCTGTGTGGTTCACGAGGCCTGCTGTTCTGTGTCCAGCCGTTCTGGGGATGCCAGGCGGGGAGGGGCGCTGTGCCACGTGTTGACGGGCCTGTGGGGCCTAGCTTTTGTGGCGCGCCCTGGAGCCTTGTGCACGTTGGGGTTTATGATCTTACCCCTCTGATCCTTGTGGAGCCAAATCGGGAGGCCGTGTCCCTGCCGCTCTTCTCGGTGTTGTTTTTCGCCGTAGCCATTGGCGGGAGGGTCAGTACTCCTTAGCCGCCCGGAGATGTGAACAGGGAGCCGCTGCTCCACCTGCAGGTGATTGGATGCGCCTGCCGGCGTTGTTGCCGTCGGCGGGAGAGGTTTTCCCTTCCCCCCGCCCGGACCGATGATACGCGGGGAGCCGTTGTAGCTGCTCCACCTAAGTGGGATGTGCACGTTGGAGCCTTGGTTGAGCTTGCGCTGGGGCTCGTTTCGATGGCAGGGAGCCTTCTCGCTTCAACCTGCTGTCTCTGGGAACCCTCGACCGGAAGATGTCCTGCGGCTCCAGTGGTGCCTCACTGCTCACCACGAGCGCTTTGGACCTGAGGTGGCGGGCACGGTGGAAAATACATGTCCGCTTCGTCGCCAATGTAGTATCTTGCAAGTGGACCTCCTCACGCTGCTAGTCAGCCACCCTCATTCATACAAGGATAAACCGACACAGGAGCTGGGGTGGGTGCAACACTTTACTTCATGGCCGTCGGCCTCGAACTGCCTTTCTGGCAGTAGCCCCGCCCCTTCCTACACGTGGGTCGCAGCCCACTGATTAATGATAACAAACAGAGGACTCGTCCTCGGAACACATAAACACTGGCGACACCACACCATGGATAGCGGTAAATATCAAATGTCTATGAACATGCATCAGTGATTTGTCATTTGTCCATCCTTATGTACGATTATAACATGTTCCGTTAGTTAGAGGTGAAAACTCTGTGTGGGTGCCTTAGGTTAACTGGTTGTCTCCTTTGCTCACGAGGCTTAACTAAAAAGTGCTTCTTTTGTTCTACCTTTTTAGTGTGATGTGTGTGCCTGTTTTGTGTTAGGTACGGTGTGTATTTATTTATTTATTAGTTTATCTATTGGTGTTTTACAAAGTCCCAGCTTTGAATGCAGCCATTTCCTGGTGCCTTCACACGATTAAAGTAGGATAAGGTCCGAAAAGGGGCACATCTTTCGAACATTCCAGTTCCATTAAGTGCAATAGAAGGAAGTGGGAGAAGCGCTAACATACAAGTCATGGAAGTGCAAGAGGTAACACAAGTGGAGTTACGTGCAAACAAAGATGGTCTCGCCCACTATCGCTGAATGCATTTTTGCAGATTTTTTTGCACTTTTTCTTCGGTTGCAAAATGCAGAGGGTAACTGGGGTTAGGGTATATATGGGGCTGAGGGTAGTGGGTAGTAAGGGGAGGATGCGGGGAACCCCCCACGTTTTGCAAAATTTGGTGAAAATGCATTTTCTGAAAATACATCAGGCAACAGAAATGTGGGAAAGGTTCATAGAACCACAAAAATAAACATTAGCATCCCATTCATCAGTTGTGGTTATCAGACATTCTGCATAGTACAAATCCTCTGGATCATTATCCAGGCTTAACGAGGTGAGTTCAAAATGGGCGTTGTGAGTAAGGTCCGTAGGCTAGAGGAATCCTGGCATACTTAAGCAATAAGCCCCGAGCCGGGGTGGAGGGGGACATTACCACCTCAGGTTATGCACCAGGGCCCATAGTTACAGGCCAAAGCAAAGCAAAGCAAGGGCCTTAATGAAGGGCCCAGGGTATTAATTGAGTTGGCAATGCCTCCCCGGCGAGGGGCTTATTGCTATTAGTACCCCAGCCCGATGGACCAGGACACTAAAGGCAACTTTTTTCAGTTGCAAGATGCGTCAATGTTTCACAACTGAAAAAGAAAGTGTCCACCAAGGAAGGGAAAACAAAGTTTCTTCTCCCTTTCCTTTCCATGGCGGCCATTAAAAAAATGTGAAAAAAGTAAACAAAAATAATTTCCACCATGGAAAGCAGAGAAAGGACTACATGTATTCTGTCTTCTTTTCCATGATGGCGTGTCGCAGATCGGGAGCGGACACACTGGAGACAGAAGTGTTTCCAGCGTGTTTGCTCCCAAAAAGGATCAAAAAAGCAGGTAAGTGGAGGGAAGGGGGTGAGGGGAAGGGAAATCTGTGGAGGGGGAGGAGGGGGAGGAGGAAGGTGGAGGGTGGGAGGGGAGCACTTACTTCATTTTCCTGGAGGGAAAGATGGCCCTTCAGGAGGCTCGGAGCGGCAGGATTACCATGTTGTAATGCCCCAAGTCTGATGCTTCTCATTGGCTGAGAGGCTGCCACACCCCGCTCCCCCACCATGCCCCCCCAATACCCTGCCTGATACTAATACATAGTACTCTGTATCAGGGTTCAGGGTACGGAAGGTGATGTTCAGGGCTCAAATGTCGTTGTGAATAAACATGTTTTCAGCATTTTTGTGAAAAGCAGATCTGAGGCATTCTGGTAGTTCATTTAAAAGTACCGCTCCTGTTGTGTTGAGCATTCTCCCATCAAATATTATTTCTTGGTGGTAGTCTTGGTGAATAACATTGAGTCGGCAGACCTTACTTTGTGTTACCCTGGACCCAAACGTCAATAATCTTGGTGGATTTTACAGTGAGCCTTAAAAGAAATGCGAGAGTGCACAGGAAATCAATGGAGGGCTTCCTGTGCCAGGGTGATGTGACCTCAATGTCTCAGCTTCAGGAGCATTCTGGCAGCCTTGATCTGTATCACTTGGGTCTTTAGGAAGGCTTTGATAGAGGGTATTGCAATAATCCAACTAATAGAGTAGAGCTCTAGATATATCCGCTTTGTCCAGCATGTTAAAAAGAAGGATGCCCTCAAGCATATGCAGATAAATAGGTGACTCCTTGGTGAGACCTGAGTGTTTGCCCTAGATGCAAGGGTGGGGCTAGAGTCCATGGCAGTAGGCCATGTGAAAAGAAGGGAACAACGGACAGAGGTGGCAGGGTAAATTATCTGGAGTTTGAAGGTATTTAAGGAAATGCAATTTTAAGTCATCCAGTCATTGATGTGGAAAATATAGAACAAGCTTTCCATGGGGGCCCTAAGCCTCCGCACCCGAAGGCAGTCTGAGCATGGTCAGCACAATTCTGGAAGGTGAAGGATCACTTTAATGGCAGCATCACAGGGGTTTTAAACAGATAAGTTCATCTGCCTACGCATGGGTTGTTCACCAGCACTGTTCTAGAGTCCAATTTTTTCTCTTCATAAAGGCCAACTCAGTATCATATCAATTGGCTCTTTTATTTGGGGGGGGGTATTTTTCTTGCAAATTATGGGGTCTTGGATATGGAATGTTCTGGTGTGCTCTTAGGGCATGCTCGTGAAAACCACTTTGGTGGGGCCATTGATGGAAAGTAAATAATTGGATTTTCCAGATCTTGCCAACCTTGAGAGAAATAGATGGTGCTCAGACCAGAGCAGAGGGGTTTCATGAATGTTAGTGAGAGACATGTACCGGCACTCTGTTTTCTTGCTGGATCAGTGAAAGGTATCTTTTTAAATGAAGTCTGTTGTTTTTGCTGAGGTGTGTTGATCACTAAAATGTCTTGAAGGAGTGAAAGTGGTCAGGCTGTAGAGAAGGGGCGAGCCTTTACAGAAGAATTGGGAAAACATATTTCTCTGTAAATGTGTCCAGCAGCTGCAGGAGTGTTTTCTGCTGTGGTGGCATCAAGCTAGTGTAGAATGACTTTCAATTACTGTGATAAGCTAGCAATGGACAGCAGGTTTCATATGTGATTACCAGTGAGAAGATCCTCCTTCCTGACATGAAAAATCACTATGCTGTCACATTGGCAATTATGTTGATCCCATATGATTCCATGAGCACTCCTATTTTTTAAGCAGGCATGTCAGGAAGACCTGAACCCCAACGAAAAGGCACGTGGCAGTAGAATGGGCGATAAAGCTCTGAAGAGCAGAAGCATTCATAGAAAGATAACAAATGATTTTAGGAAGACAAATCAGAATACGATCTGGGCAGAATGGAAGAACTTTCTGTGCTCAAATAAGGGATACCCTGGAGGAAAACTACAGAATGAGTGGAAGAGACCATGAACACAGATGACTGAAAACTGAAATGGAGAAAAGCTTACACAGAGAAGCAGATTTTGGGGGGTGTTGAGGTATTGGGATAGAATGATATTGAGACTCTGGGGTAGCAGAAAAGCTCTAGTTACATACTCCTTAAATTTAGGGAAGCCATTTATCCAGACAGTTCCTTAAAGTAATAAGTATAAATTAAAGAAAAGGAAAATGTGGAATAATGCAGGACAAAAAAGTAGACAATCTTAAAATCTTTTTCTTACCTCTCTTTTAAATAAAACATTTGAACGAGCACTGAAACATGTTTGGGAATATTCCATTTGGGTTTCTGCATGCTTAAAGGTAATAGATGGGTGCTTAAATCATAATGTTACCCACCTACCCCGTAGGACACTGAAGCTCTTTGTATGACTACAAAGAACATAAGGTCAAGATGTTGTGATTCATATGTCCTCACCTCTTCTGTGACATCGATTTTTACCACTGCCGTTGTGCTGAAGGAAGGTGAGCCGCGGTCTTTGGCCTGCACAACCACGGACCACTTGCAATCCTTCCTACTTGTGATATTCTGGATGATATCCAAGGATTTGATGTAGGACTTGAGATTGATTTCCCCAGTGCTTGGATCGATGTCAAACACGTTGTCTGGGTCTGCTTGCATGATGGCATAGTCAACAACGTTGTTAGGTTCTTCTGCATCCTGATCAGTAGCCTGTCCAGGAACAATTTCAGAATGATTGTTTTGAGACATAATTGCATAGTGGTGATATAAAGCATCAATTTTGCTATGCCTGAATTGTCATAGTCAGCAGTATAGACATTAAACTAGTTGAAACAACTGAGCTGCAGAGAAGAAACCAAGTGAAAACAGCAAAATAATTTGAATACAGTATACAGTGAGCAGTAATTGTAATAATAACTCTCCAGCCCTTAGTAACTAGTTCCAAATCCTTAGTTAAGAAAGGTTCTCAGAAAAGAGAGGAGTGGCTCGATGTTGAATACAGAGCTGCCAAGAAACAACTTTGTACTTATTTAAAATCTAATTTTACTTT
The DNA here is from genome assembly GCF_040938575.1 of Ambystoma mexicanum. NCBI lineage: Eukaryota > Metazoa > Chordata > Amphibia > Caudata > Ambystomatidae > Ambystoma > Ambystoma mexicanum. The sequence continues at coordinate 913,230,234 of NC_090929.1, forward strand.
GGATAAAGAACATCTGCACACGCTTAGACCCTCTTACGAAAACGTAATAATAAGAAGGATTTTGTGCATAAAAGGTGGGAGGAAATACAAGAAGCTGTTGTGAAGGGTGATTCTTTAGCCTTTTTGAAACTTGTGAAACGTTGCAGAAGAAGAAGGCTGACACAAAGGTGGCATGTTTGGGGCTAAAAACTTTTATTGAACAGGAAAGAAAAAGAAATCCTATCTATCCCCCTTCCTAGGTTTCACAGTCTCAATGAAAGAGATAAGGTGACTGTCAGGATGTCTGTCAACTCAAAAAGGTCCACCGTTCTGAGTCAATAAAACCCCTTACTTCTGTCCCTTATGCTAGAAACTAAAGAATAAGGCAGTACTGTTCTTGTCCCAGGAGAATGCCTACCTTCTCCTTGGTTAGGGCTCCTGTTTTTCCAAACAATTCCAAGTCTTAAAACAGGCTCATGTTTCCACATGTTGTCAGGGGGAATTACTCCCTTCTCCTGATGATAAAGTTCCGAACAATACGTGTATTCTTCTTCTGGATGGGCCAGGAGAATGCATCCCTTCTCCTGGCATCTGGCCTCACAAAGACTGGGGAATGACTAATTTCCCCAGGCTTTTGGACCTTACTTCTGGTTTGGGTTATCAGGAGAATGACCCCCTTCTCCTGGTATCTTGTTATCAGTTCCTTACAACCATGGGGAATGATTTCCTTCCCTTGGTCAACTGTTCCTTTGGTTTACACCTGCAACACCCACATTCTATGTGTTAGGAGGTTTCCACGACCCTGGCTTCTCTTCTTCTTTGATTTGTCTCTCTTGGTCATTACTTTGCCAAGCAGGTTGCTGCTATAAATCTATATGTGTAAATGGAGATAACAAACTCCATCTTCTAAATAAAAAATGTCAATGGTAAATGGCAAATGTTTATATCCTAACGTATGTTAATACGGTTTGCAAATCTTAGCAATACCAAACCGTGCTAATGAAAGGAGACTAACAACAACATTTTTGAAAGACTAGCCCATCTCTAGGGTTCTGTACAACAAAGGACCTAAGACTATGTGTGTTTAAAAAACTCTCATGTATATGAGGTGGGGAGAGGGTAGTGCCCATCGTATTAAACTTAGGAATGGTCTAGAGGATATTGGCGGAATTTCAACACTGTAAAACCAAGACTTAAGTGGCCCTTTCTAAGCATAGTTATTCTGTCTCAAAGCAGTCACAATATCCATGTCCCAGTCCAACCATTGACCCATCATTGTTGTACTTAAAGGGAAAATCAAAGTAGCTTAAAACGAATTCCCATCTTACAACCTGCACCATTGTTAGCATCAATCTAAACAATTGACACCAATCTTCAGCACAGTTATCAACTAATCTGTCTCTGAAGAGTTCACGTTTTTATACTCTATCTCATCCTTTCCCCCCTTTTTCTTTGGAGGTGAACGTACGTAAATGAGTATTTGTAACATCATAAAGGTGTCATAGACTGCCTCTTCAGGAGTTCACATTCTGATAGACCTTTGATATTGTTCAATTTTACATATCCATTTCTGATCAGTTAACAACTTACTGAGGTTAACATGAGGCGAAGTGGATACTTGATCTAGCTGTGAGTCTAGAAGGGAAATATTGTATAGAATGTGTTAGAAGGCTGAACAAGGTGTCTACCAATAGTCCACTAACTTTTCAGACTTATGGTATGGGTAGAGTTCACTAATACAATGGGCCTCATTATGACCCTGGTGGCCGCGGAATGAACGGTGCCGGTAAGGTACCGGCACCATTCATACCGGGCCACCACATTACGAGTTTGCTCGCGGGTGGTGGTATGCCTGTCTGGTCTGGCCAGACGTACATATCAGCACCCGCGAGCAGACCAGGATGCTAACAACAGACCCGTCATTAATGAGTCCGTTGTTAGCTTCCTCCCCATTCCCATTGAGCCCTATAGGGGCTCAATTGGGAATGGGGACGTACCGGTTCCGGGTCCTGAAAATGGAAATTACTGGGCCCACAAATGCTAGAATGGCCCGGTAATTCCCTTTTTTGGGACCCGGACACGAGTTTGGAGGTAGACATGCCGGTAATGACGTCATGGCTACCTCCAAACTCGTAATGAGGCCCTATGTCTTCTAACCCAAGATACTGTGACTGGCTTAGAGGTAAGGACCCAGAAAGTATTCCTCATTGGTGCCCAATGGCGTCCAATTTGTTTATACAAAATAATTCACCTTGTGAAAGTCTTTTGGCCAAGTCCCCCCTCTTGGTAGCGTGTGCATTACTTCAAGAATCATGCATTTTACCGCTATGCTGTGTCGATTTTCTTTAAAATGCCTAAACACTGGTGATCTGATGTTGGCAGTTCTAATGCTTGACTTATGTACCCTCCATCGCTCTTTGGCTCTTCTAGTTGTTTTGCCAACATAATATTTACCGCATTGGGCAACGTAATGTGTAAATGATATTTTTACTATCACAAGTAGCATCGTTTTTTAAAGGGATTTTTTACTTGTATTGGGTTGTCTGATATAGTCCCCCTGGCAATTGAGGTGCAAGCGAAAGCACCACATTTTGGTTTACTCAAGGTGGTTTGTCCTTTTTTTTTTAACTCTTTAACGTCTCGATTGAGATTGGGGTCTGACTTAATAAGATCCCAATTTGTGTTGACAATGCATTTTTTTTGGTAGCTTTGACTTGAGAATTAGAGAGAATGAATAAGTTCACTGTTATCCTTTCTTTTATTGCCCTTGAGCAGATCTTCACATCTGAGAGGTTCAGTTCTGACAACCGCTTTGTTAAAAATGTCTTATGCAAAGCCTCTCTCTGCCATCTCAATTTCATATTGTCATATTCTTTTTGTAAGTTTGCAGAATCATAAATGATTCTCTTAAGTCTTAGTAGTTTGCTGTAGGGAAGATTTTCTTTAAGGTGTTTGTGGGGGAAACTTTTGAAATGTAAGGTGTTGTTAACATCCATGGATGTCCTGCAAATGTTGGTTTCAATTCTAGTGCCGGTCATTACAACGTCTACATCCAGGAAGTGAATAGTTGGTCTCCCTATTTCAATGGTAAATGTGATCCTCTCATTGCGATTATTCAGGTAATCAAAGAATTGTAGTAGCTCTTCTTCTGAGCCTTGCCAGACTCCAAACATGTAATCTATATACCGTTTCCAACATTTGATTTTATTTTTCCAGGGTTATTTGTCCAAAACATATGATTGCTCAAAGTGATACATGAAGATGTTTGCATAGGAAGACGCCACTGATGACTCCATCGAGGTGCCGGCTATCTGTAAATAGCATTTTCCATCAAATCTGAAATAGTTATCATACAAAATTATGTTAATTAATTGGATGGCAAAAACTTTTTGTATTAGGTTTACATCATGTTTCAACAGAAACCATTCCATGGCTTCAATACCCTAATTAGGGGGAATTGATATGTAGAGGCTGTTCACATCCAGTGTGAATAGTAGCAAATTGGGTTAATTAGTTTGTAGTTCTTCCAAGAGCTGCAAAAATTGGGATGTATCCTTCAAAAAGGTTGTGGTGGCCTGGACCAATGGATGAAGAGCTGTATCGAGGTAAACCACAAAGGTGTGGAAGACACTTTCAGTCCCTGCTACAAGGGGTCTAAATGGTGGATCATACCTATTTTAATGTTTTTTAGGCAGAGCGTAAAAAACAGGTGTTACAGGACAGGTTTTAATCAGGAATTTGCTAGTTTTCTCAGAAATCCAATACATTTCCAATGCTTTGTCCACTGTTTCCTTGATAACTTCTTTAATGGTGATCATTGCAACGTTATCTAAAATGAGGTATGTTATGGAGTCTGATAGAAGTATATGGCAGCCCTGATTGCATTGGGTGGTGTCCATGAGTACCAATGCCCCCCCTTTATCTGCCTGTTTCAAGGTGATGGTGTTATCATCAGCAAATTGGTGTTTTTTTTATATTCCCTTTCTGTGTTGTGTCATATTTGAGGCATTTTAGATCTTTTGTGGTTTTAAGTTTGAACATATTAATCAGTGGATGATTAACTTGTGAATGAAGTGTGCTTCTGTTTTTCATTTCTAGGTATTCTGGTAGAGCCTGTTCATCTGTTGTTTCTGGTTAGGTGTCAAAGAACAGCTTAAGCTCCATTTTCCTGATCAATTTAAATAGGTTAACCTCTTCTTTAAAGTTAGTGGTGTTATTAGTCAGAATTAATGAGATCCCTAGATTCAGTGTTCATTTGGGCTTTAGATAGTTGTTTGGATGAAACTTTCAGCACAATGTGCTGCATTTGTTCTTCTGTCTTGGCTTTCTTTTTCCCTCTTTGGGTGTTCCTTCACCTAAAAAAAGGTAATGTCCCAGTGATTACCTTTGAGGATGTGCTTGGTTGTGATACAATGTGCCTCATTATAAGTTTGCCGGCCCGGAAACAACGGTTCCAGTGCGCTTGCCGGTACTGCTGTTTACGGACTAGCAAACTACGAGTTCTGCAAGTGGGTGCCTTTCAGCCCACATGGTCTGACTTGGCAGGCGGAACGGCACCCGCTTGCAGAGCTTGACGGATGCACCAGCACCATTCGTGAATGGTGCTGGTGCATCCGTCCTCCCCATTCCCATTGAGTCCAATGGGACTCAAATGAGAATGGGGAGTAATATTTTCTGGCGCCCGGGAATGGGAAATTACCAGGAGCGCCGGGGCTGTAATGCCCCGGTAGTGGCCCATTACCGGGTTCTGGAAAATTCATGACTCTGCCGGCAGCCGGGCACGGCTACAGCCAAGGTCATAATGACACCCAATGTCTTCTGTTGGGGAATAACCGGGATCCTATCCACAGCTATATTGCGGTTCTCAGCTTCTCCACTGGTAACGTCACTACTGACAGTTATTCTTTGTGGGTGGTTGTCTCCCTGGTCTGGTTGGTGCAGGTCTAGCGTTGTTGTAAAATTCGTGCTACATATAAACAATATCGCGGGCGTAGTCCAAGGTATCTCTTCATATTTTACGTTGCTCAATGTCTTTTTTATAGGGATCCAATTTGTGATTGGTCATCTCTAAGAGTTCTGCTCCTGTTTTAAGTTTGGATAGTTGTTGTGTGACTTCCTCTATCTCTTGATTGTTGGTTGACAGTGATTTGGCCAGTTCCTCAATTGTTAATAATTGTTAGTAAAATTAAATCCAATAGACATTTGTTTAGGATGTGCTCCCAACTCTTCACCAAGTCTTGGTTCTCTTTACATAAGATGGGTCCGAGGTATACTCGTAGTCCTCTAGGTATTCTTTTAGACTTATGGTATTGGGCTAATGTTGTTGCATGCAATTTCTGGCATATTTCTCTGCGAATTAATCTTTCAAGTTTTTGAATTAACCTTACAGGGTAATCATCCCCTGTGGTTTCTTTGCGAGTGTCTTTTATTAAACCTAAGATTCTAGTTGCTTCATCTCTGCAGAACGCTAAGGTAGTAGCAGATTTGTCTTTTAATGTATTGATTTTTGAGAATGACATATTCTGGAGTGGTTGCTAGTGTGTTATAATATGCCAGCCCAGTGAAGGGAAAAGTTCAAATCAAACTGTGTTAACACTAAGCACTCCTGGGTAGGTTATATTTAGGAAAGTATTAAAACAAAGAATTTAATCCAAAATTCAAAGTTCAAGAGAACGGATAATGTGGTTCTAGGTGCTGGGGAGAAACAGGCCATGGTCTTTAGGCCCAGGTTTTGCAAGACTCGGGATGTCCAAATTGATATAGATGGCCACAAAATGGAGCAGGTTCTGTGGTATGATTACCTAGGCATCTGCTTCGAGGGACAACTGTCTTTGGGCTTCCCAACTTCTAAAAGCCAGCACTACTTTGGGAAAAAAAAGCAGTGATGTGGAGATATGAAGCACGGGGGGCGCAGTAACACCTGTGTTAGACATGTATGCACTTCAAACCAAAGCATCAGCCCTGTATGTTGCAGATATATGGGGTAACTCAAATGTAAAGAATCTGGTTACAACTGAGAACACATTTTCGAAAAGGTCTGCTTCTGTTTCCTAATAGTGCTCCCAATGCGCCCGTGCATATAGAGTGTGATCTCAGAACACCCCTGGCCTCTATAAATATCGTGAGGCTTTATCCCATATACGATCATTAGAGGGGGGACGTTCAATTCCCTGGCTTCAGCATGTTAAGAAATGATTCACATTCTTTGCTATTTTTTGCTTCTGGGAAGCTCCTAAGCAAATGAACAGCAAATCCAAACCTTATAACGCCTTCTTATGCCTGTGCTCTCTATGTACAATTGTGCATGTTTTGTTTAAGAGGGGGCAAGTTCACTTAGACATGGAAAGGAGCTGTTAGTAGCAACTGCCTGCTAGGTGGGGCAAAAGAAGAAACAACGTGCCATCTTTTGCTCTTATGTGGAAATTTGGGGGCAACAAGGGTAAAATATCTCAAGCACCTTTTTAATGCAAATTGTATTCATACCTGCGCTCAGGCAATACTTTTTTTGCAAAAACACTGCTAATTTGGATGTGGTGTTTTACGTAGCAAGGTATATTAATCGCGCTTGGCTAAGAAGAACCTCCATGATAAAAGCAAGGACACTCATTTAGGGAATTTCATGTATTCTGTCAAGCTATTTTAATCTACTTATCTGAGATCTTTGTTCTAATGTTACATGTTTGGTATGAATTTTAAAATGTTGATGAAATACTGTTTTAGAATTGTGTAATTTGATTGCTCAACCTAAAGATTTATATGCCAAAAAAGGTTATAAATAATGATGTAATAATAACTACATCTGTTTAATGACTTTGGGGTATTTCTTTTAATGTGATTCTTCTTAGAAAATACCTGATACTTGATGCATTTTTTAATTTGTTTTATTTCACATATTGTAAGGCTTGACAATGAATGCAAACCATTTCAAGAATTTACCTCAACATGTGCCTATATTGATAAAAGATAGGAGGTCACGTTTTTTGGGTATGGCAGATTGCACTGGACTACTTTCTCGACCCTTCTATGATTTAGGAATGTCAGAACTTGCTTCTAGACCTCTCTGTGGTGTTGTGGGTTGGTGGCGAATATCAGAATATCATCTTGGAGCATATGACCTCATAGAGCATGCCAAAGACATAGTCTATCAAGTATTGAAAAAGTAACCCCGCTGATGCAAGGCTAAAGCACATCCTGTGAAGTAGCACGTGCCCCAGGTTGTGATGAATGACACAGCCTTGGCGTGTTTTGCCACCTCTGGTATGCCAATGCAATGATTGAGTTTGGTGAACACATGGGCTCCTTCAACCTTTCTGATCACTACCCTGATGTTGGGATTGGCAAGCTACAAGGATTGTCTTGTTGAGGCTCTGGAAGTCTATGCACAGTCATGTGAATTTGGTTAGACTTGCTTACCAGGACGATGGGGACCAGCAACTAAAAGGACTCCATTTGCCCTATGACTACATCCTCAGTTGATTGTGCAAATGCATGGGCACCTGCTATAAATGCATTCCTGTGTATAAAGGCCTTTCACTTGAGCCTGATACCATGCTGGAAGCCTCAAAGGTTTTCTAAATAACTAGATAACACTTTAGGGGATGACTGCACAATGTCTGTGTCTGGTTCTATGTTCATTTATCAACATTTATTTTTCAATGATTTTTTTTGCCAAAATGTTTTTTTGAAAAAAACTATCAACATTTTGTTTCCTTTTCGGGCATTTGTGCCCAGATTCCCCTATTAATCTAACACTATTCCTGACCCCTCCACCCCTTATACACCCTTCCCTATTTTTGCAAGGTTTTTTTTCCGAGAGAAAAACGGCAAAAAACCCATTGAAAAAATGCATGTCGGTGAATGGACCTCGTACCCTGTGTCCTTATCCTTGTCAAGAACACCCTCACCCTGGTCTAGGATGAATACCTGTTTGCATTTCCCAGGGTGGAGTTTGATTCCTAGTCTTGCTTTGTGTGCCAAACTGGTAATCGTGACACCCTTGCTGTTAAGTAACACCTTCAATGTCAGTTTAGTGAACAACCAACAAACAATGTCAATGGTGTGAGTTCTTACGGGCTGCTCATGGGAGGCATGAAGTCCCCCAACTTAATCACTCAACTTGTTCTCATACGTTTCCTAGGACATGACTGTATTTAGGGACAGTGATTCAGACATCAGTGTAATGTTTACCCCCACCTTAGACACACTACAAGTTGGCTTTAGTGAACCTGAGTCTTCATCGCAGAGGTGGTCATCAGACACCTTGAATACCATGTTCCTTATGGCTTCTTCCAGTTCTTCCATCTCTAAACTCTTTGTGCACTGCCTTGGAACTGAACAAGGGCTATATTGGGTGGTCTTTCTGTGCTCTTCCTGCCATGTGCAATTCTATTGTGTCTGCACATTTATTTGGTGATGTATTTATTTATTTATATAGTGCTCCTAATACGAAGGTATCTAGGTGCAAGTTTACGAGTTACAATTCAAGTGCAGGTGGTTTCATATACATTTAAACAAAGTACATACAGTAATGAGATTGCCATATTATAATACAACAAAATAATACAGATACGATGAAAGGTATGCACAATTATGTTGCACTGCTTAGCATGCTTCCGGTGCATAGTCATGTTCCGTTCCCTGCATGTGTCTATAATCTTGTACTTGAGTCATTCTTATTCTTGTGAGAATAGCCATGTTTTTAGTCTTTTTCGGAAGGGCCAATAGGCTGGTTCAGGTTCTGATGTCTGACGGCAAGTCATTCAATAGTTTGGAAGCTAGGACTGGGAAACTCTTGCCCCCTGCTTTTTCTAGTTTGTATCTAGGTATCATTAGTTGGTTGACCTGAGAAGATCTAGTAGGTCTGTTGGATTGGTTCTTAGAGAACTTGCAGTTCAGGTATTTAGGGCCTTTATTCGCAAGGCACTTGTGGGTTACTGATAATGTTTTGAAGCCGATTCTGTTCTTCACTGAGCGCAAATGGACCTTTGTCTGGTAGCGGTAATGTGTTAGCTTTAGGAATGTTAAGAGCCACTCTTAAAGCATTGTTCTGTAACACTTGTAGTTTGTTTAGGTTAAGGCAGCTAGTGCCAATATATAAGGCATTGCAGTGTCCAATCTCAATAATATGAGGGCTCTATCCAGGGTGACACAACTATCAGCAGAGAGGTATGGCCTGCAAGCGGTAATACGTTTTGGCTGTATATGCCACAGAAGAGGCTGTAGCATTGATTTGCTTGGTTAGTGAGAGAGTTGTGCCTACATGATAGAAAATTGGTTGACATTGCCCAATGTGTGCATATCTTTTTAAGCACAGGGCGCTGCCTATAAACAAAGACATTTTAGTTTCTGCCACACACAACAGTTCTGGCCTGAGGATGGGAGTTTATGTATTTTATCTTAGGGTAACTTAGTCCTTTGTGTCTGGTTATAGGTCTTTCATCCCAGACAGCTCACACGTCAATGGCTTGTGTGATGCCAAGGCGACTGATCATTTGGACATTTTCAGGAAATTCTTAGGATCTTTCATGCCATCCATGGTGTGGAGTTGTAGCTAGTGTTCGGTTTGAGGACACTGCAGGCATGTTGGGGTTTGTTGACTGTGTGGAAAGATATAACACTGGTGCTGGTGCAAAGGTCAGAAGGAGGTCATAGTTCTTATTTTCACACCTTAATGGGCATGTTTGAGTAATTTGACTCTTTTTGCTTTCTGCTCAGGAATAACATTCTGATTGAACTTTTCTGCCATCAGGTCTCATACATTCTTTGCCTCCTGGTCACATTTACCCATACTGCATACTTTTGCAAAGTGTCCCTATAGTCTGCCCTTATTGTACCTTTGCCTTGCATGCTGGTGTACCAGGGAATACAAGTAATCCAAAAGAAACAGAGCGTACACCAAGCAAGAAGTAATGCAAATGTATTGGACCTGTCAGCTGGGCAGCACGGTTCATACAGCCCCATGGAACTGAACTGAATGAAGCGAGCTTTGACACCGGCCACTGTGGCTGAACATTTTATACATAATTTTCCAAATTACCATACAACATTTTAGTTACATTTTGAAGGCAGGTCACAGGAGCTGATTGGTGGGACCACGTCAGTCCCCTATATCCAAATATACGTTGAGTGGCCCTAATTGGACAATACCCCTTTTGACCACACTTACTTTAACATCCCTTGTGATGTCACAAACCTTCCTACACCTCGCCTCAGTTACGTGATTGTGCTGCCACTTGTTTACCATTGGTTGACATTCCCACTGAGTCGGACCAATGGAATGCCCCGCGGACATCACTGTCAATGGTGTGGCCTGCATGCTGTGCAATGTTGCACCCTAGGGACACCAAAACCTCTCCCCACTGATTGGCTCCTCGTCATGCGCCACATAGCCCCTACACCAATGCTCTGACCACGCAGCTCCCTTCTCGTGCCTTGCAGCCAAGCGTAGTCTGAAAAAACTATAACACAATGTGGCTGGAGTTTCATTAATGGTATTTAATTTCTATTTCTCTGACAATTCTCCTTGTGCACCCAGGTGCCAAGCTTATTGGCCTCAAAAGTACCATTTACAGTGACTTCACAGTGGCTACATTCTCCTGGGAAACTTCAGCCATGCAACATTTCAGCACCCTGTTTCTGCTGAGTGCTCAAGAGCTACATAATGCTTGTCACACAAAGGCCTGCAGCTCTATTCGTATGAGTTTTCTGTGGGGAATGCTTTCCTAATGTGGGCCTACAAACAAAATGGCTGCTCTATCATTCACATATTGCTCATAGGTCCCGCTATCATATACCCCCTGCAGCATCTTGCACACCCACCTGGTGCCCTCTCCATGCAACTACCACCTGCCCAAGGCACCCATCTTTCTTTGAGTTTCACAATGGCACTTCTCGTTCTGCGCCTGCTTTGGTGTCACTTTATGCAAGCAGCGCCATGTTCAATGACATCCCCACCCCGATGTCACCCACCACGTTACTCTTGACATCACCACGTTACTTGCGCAACTGTCATGTGTGCACCCCCTTGACAGGTTTGGATCTGGACCTTTACAATAGTCCCCCCTTCGATCGATCTATCGATCAGCATGTTTTGGGCCAGCAGCTCTTTGTTCATTTCCTTTGGCATCCACACACTTGTTACCCTATGTAAAATCTCCCCTTTAACCTCATACTCATCCGGCAAGTAACCAGTTATTATACAAGCTTCCCCATCAGCTGAACAATCTACACAAAAGGCCTCATAGTTGTCTATATCCAAGGGTGGCATTGTGAGCAATCCCGGTGGAGCATAATCAGGCATTTTTGTTTGTGTTTGGTTGTGTCGTACACGTGGTGTCATTTTCCTGGCCCTGTCAGCATTCAGGGGCATCATATACTTCTCCCTTCCCCTGTTTCCCTTCCCAATCCTTAATCCTAATTGGCATGCACAAAAGGTGATGAGTACTGGAGCGAGTATTGGGACAGTTATCTTAAAAAATGTTGTCAACCACATGCAGACCCAGGCAAATAAGCTATCAAGAAAGTTGTCATATTTTACTGCTCCCATTTCCCTCATCATAGTTTCAAGAAGCGTGTGCAGTTCCTCTATCGCCTCTGTCAAAGTTCCGTTTGCTGCATCATTTGCAGACAAGAAAATACAGCAGCTGCTCTCGATCTTCTTGTACACGCCACTCTCCATTTATGTTAACAAGTCCTAAATGTATCTATTCTGGAGGGCAGCTAATCTAACTGCCCTCAGCTAGTCCCTCAAAGCATTTAGCCCTTTCTGCGTGGAGTTCACCAATTTTAATACTTTGTACAGGGTGATTTGCAGCCATTTTGCATTGGCTGTCGGTTGGACACCTGGGAGCAATAGGGACACAAACAATGTTTATGCTTTATTAAGCAGTCTATACATTGATGTAATAGCAGCTAGTCTATCCAATGACTTTTGCAACCAATAATTGATGTCCATGTGAATTTTCTTAAAGTTCAAGGTTCGGGCTGGTCGTGTATGCACCCCACACCCCCCACTCAATGCTTTATTAGCATGCACATCTTAATTTAATAGTGCAGGCTGATTGTTGAACAGAATGAGTTCTGAACAGGGCACCACCTGGGCAGGGCTGTGCAGTGTGAAGTGGGCACATGTGCCTCCTCAATCAGGAGGGAGCTGGGCAGATACCTGGGTCCCTCTAGCCCACCATCAATCCATACTAACTGCAGTCCTGCTCCTCAGTGCCAGTATACTCATCACCTTGGTGCATCCAGTATTTGTCACCAAATATATTGAATCCATTGATCGGAAACACAAAGAAAAGAGTGCAAGTTCCTTTATGTGCAAGGTTGTTTTTTTCTCATCGATCCATGTTAGAGCATGAACATGTTTGTTCCAAAATGTAAGACAGCTGATATTCATTTTTCTCAATACATCTTCTTTGAACCCTACCACCCTACATTACAACATTCCGCACTCCCATTTCCCGTCATGGAAGACAGGCCCCTCTATTAACATGAATGGTCTTGTATGACACCATGGAATGCTGTGCCCCGTCTCATTGAGGCATTTCAATCTGGTGTGGGCTGTGAACAGATGCTCCCCCCTTCTCGCCCCTCATGTGACATATTCTAATATAATGTATTTTGTGGCCTCTTTTTTCACCATTCTCTGGAGTTTCATATAATTGTCGGCATATACTTCCTTCCCCTCATCTTTCCATTCGACATTAACCGAGTGTCCCTGAAACAAGCTCCTTGTTTTACATAATGACAAATGCATCAAACACCCACCCCCCTCAATGGACACTTCCTGAGGGACAAAGAGCTTGGGTGCCCCTGTGACATGTGGAATGAGAGAGCACACATCAAATGTGTCATTAGCCCTTTCCCGCCCCACACGTCTCATTTCATCATTCCATATATTGCCAGACGCAGATCTGTGACTGCCTCTAATGCCATCTTCGAACATGTCAGCATTTAGGAATTAAACACATCTAGTTTGGTGCATACGCTGCCATTAATACTCCTACTAGGGGCAAACTGTGCCCTTTCAACTAAAAACCAAAGAAACAGAAAACCAACGAACAAAAACACTACACTAAAACAACATATCTTATACAATGTCCTTCCCTCTCCTGCTACTTCGACTTGGCGCAACTCCTTTGGCCCACTCACAGGTTTTCTATACAGGTAAATGGAACAGAAAAAAGTAATGGACGGCTGCTTACATTTTTCCATCCACTGGGCCCCCTCTCATGTCCTGTGAGGGGAGTGCCAGTCTTTTCCCGGCAGTTGTCTGAAAGATGAATCCATGGGCGCCTCTCTGCTACCTTCACCGCTGTTGGGGTGCAGTGCATTACAGTGAAGGGTCCTGTGAAACACGGTTCTTTCCAAGATCTTATGAAATTCCTGATGAGGATCTTCTTGCCAGGACAAAGGGGAAGCTGTGCTGTGAATGTCTCTTCTCCTTGTGCAGTTGAAGTGTCTGTGCTTGATGCCAGGTTGGCAGGCATGCCTTGATGTGGTTGAACCTGACGTGAGATGTAGGTCAGAGATTTTGTGAGCTCACTTAGATATATATTAAATTTGTCACCAAGGAGTTGGGCAGTGATGTTAGCAGCCAGAATTGTACAGGCAGGAGTGAGAGGCGCTCTCATGCCAGTGACAATTTGTGTGGCTTCAAATGATGATCCGCGTCAGGGGAATTGCGTAATCCAAATACAGAAGACAATAGAGCCAATTCTTGCCAAGTGTCGCTAACAGCTTAGCAAGGCACTCTTTAAGCAGGCCATTAAGGTGCTCAACGAGTCAGTTTTCCTTGAAGATGGGAGGAATAACAGAGTCAAGGAGGGACGTTACCTCCTTAAAGAGATAATTCTGTTGGTGTTGTCCGTTCTCGGATCTCAACACATCACATATCCCCCCACCTTGGGAATACTTCACAGACCAAATATTTGGTGAGAGATTTGCATTATCATTAGCACATGGGCTAGTCTCAAGCCAGCATGAGAAAAGACATGCCACAACAATCATATACCTATAAGAGGTACAGCGATGCTGCATATCGACATAGTCAATATGCAAATGCTGGAAGGGCACCTCCAGGAGTGGTAAGGTTGCTTTGATTGTTTTAAGTGTGTGGCCGGCTGTATCTTATTGGCTTTTTGGCACATTACACAGTTATTTACAGACTTACCAGTTCTTGTAAGTTAGTCACAAACCATTAGTTTGTTAATCCCTGCAGCTACATGCTCTTTTGACACATGTGCTAGGTAATGCAGCTGTTCCAAAGCTGTGTGGAGCAGTCTCTGGGGCATTATTGGTGTCCCTGTACTATTCTGTCTCCACACCAAATTTGTAGGTGACAGTGAGCAACCCCTATTGTTCCATAACTCCTGTCCTTGTTGGGGGACACCCCTCTGCAACTCAATTACTTGGACAATGGGCAATACGCTAAATGGCTCTGCAAGTGGAGGGTGCTGTCTTTGCAGAAATGCCATCAAAGGTGCTTGATCCCCTTTAGAAGGAATGAACTGTGTTGTGTGTAATGGTAAATAGACTGCCTCTTTTGCTGCAGAGTCAACCCTATTATTGCCTTTTGAAATTAAATCTGTGCTTCTAGTATGGGCGATACATTTTATCATTGCCAGTTCTGCTGGGAGGGGAAGTACCTCTATTAACCGGGACAATAACTCTGCATGTTGTATGGGGAAGCCATCGCTCTTCCACAACCCCCTCCTATCCCAGAGGGCCAATCCCTAATACACCATAGATGTGACATAGGCTGAATCTGAAATAATTTTGACTGCATGCCCCTCTGACATATTAATGACCATTCGCAGGGCAGTCAGCTCGGCTGCCTGTCCTGAATAATGTAGTGGCAACCTCATCTGAGCCCAAACCTTAAATTCTCCTTCATGATAACAAACCATTGCTGCACCTGCATGCCGACAACCTGTGCTTGAATCTATCGATGATCCATCAATTAAGAGCATGTCTCCTCCTTCTATGGGCTCTTTCTTTACCTGGGTGTTGCCCCTCCATCCTGTCCATGTATGAGGCGCAGTCATGCACCTACTGCCCTACTGCCACCAGCTGTGCTATGAATGTCACTGGCTTGACAACCCGACACCTCACTACCTCAATTGCTGGATTGGACAAAATTACCTTGTACCATGATGCTCTCTGAGTTGTCAATGTGGACTTTGATTTTTCTAGTATCCCAAAAACCGAATGATCCACATAGACAGACCCTCCAGTTTATAGCCATTTTGTGATCCCGCAAAATGCTTAAAAAAAGGCAGTTTTTTTCATTAAAATAGCTAAAAACAGCTGATTTTGCAAAAACACCCTCAATAATTGCAGTTTTTGCAAAACAAATACAATTTAAAAAAATACTCTTGCGGCCAGTTTCTCAACACTTTTTTTGACTCAAGAAATTAAATGTGCAAGTACATCTCATCACTTGCGCAAAAATAAGAGCAGCCCAATCCACAACAAACATCTGAATGGATGCTTCTTATATGCGCCCATTCAGATTTCTTTTTTCACCCCTTCGCACAAATCAGGGGGCGTTTCTGCGCATTTTAAAGCGCATGACAAATTGACAAACAAGATGCGATTTTAACTGAGCAGAAATTGTAGGCAACCCTATGCTCCCACTTTGAATAGGTGCACAAGGTGCCACTGCATGACAGGGTCTTTACTGACCCTACTGACTCATGCAATACTTTATTTTTAATTTTATTTTTAATTGTGACAGCTGCAGTCTCACTTGCATTTCTGTTCCCCAAATGGAATAGAAATGGGGGTTTTTGGTTGCATTTTACAGTGGCAGGACCCTTAAGGGACTGTCACAGTGAAATGCACGAGGAGCCTGTAGACCATTGTTGGTACAGCGCTTTCAACACAAACGATTCAAGGCGGCTGGCCAGCGCATCATTTGCGCTACAGCTCAGCCCTGTGGAAATGCACAGATCGCCATAGAGAATAAGGTGACCTGGTAATTTCCAAAAATGGGTTATCTAAAAATAGCACAACCTCTGCTCTATTTTTAGAGGCCCCATTTTTTGAGCATCTGGGCCAAAATCTACAGTTTTCAAAAATAAAAAAAATTGGCACACTATGAGAGGGAAAGCAGAGAGACGGGGTGTGGTGGGTGAGCTGTGGAGTGTTAGGCTGTAAAGCAGAGGGAGATCAGAGTGAGAGCAGTGGATCAGAGGGGGAAGCGGTACGCAAAAAGAGAACACAGGATGCAGGCAGGCAGTGGGCCGTAAATCAGAGAGAGAGCGAAGGTACAGAAAGTAGAGGGAACGTTGGCTCAGGGGTAGCAGTGGGCCAAAAAAAGAGAGGGATCCGCCGGAAAGAGGCAGTAAGCTGCAGATTGGGAGAAAGGATAAGGGAAGAGTGCAATAGAATGGGAGAAAGGATGCAAGATGCAGAAGTAGCATGAAATAGTGAAGGACTGTAACTGCATGAGGAATTGGGGAGCTTAAGGTGTAAGTTGGGAGTATGATTTGGAGTTTGACAGGGACTGGAGAGTGCAAATTGTGACTTGGCAGTGTGACAGAGCTTGTGAGTATGTGTATGATTGAGAGTGAGGTTCAAAAATAAAAGTTGTTATGGGGAATTGGTGAAACCTGTGAGGTGTGTTGGGTGAGAAAGGTGTATGGATGTTTGGAGGATTGGAGAACATAAAAGGGGAACATTTTCAGCATTACAACTGATGATGATCAATACTGTTAATAATATTAAATAGGCATGCCCATTAAACCAAAAAACTTAGCTAAAACAAACAGTGTTCTTCCAAGCCATAGACATCTAGGACTCTTCCTATTAAATTGATAAAAACATACAAATAACGACACCCTGGCTCTCTTGTAGCCTTGCACACTGCATCTTTCCTGCAATGTGCCATTCTTGAACCCTCCAGTCAATATAAATTGTGATGCAAAAACGGTACAATAAATATGTTTGTGCTGCAAAATCCTGGAGGGTCTGCATAGAGCATAACTGTGCATCCCATTTTTTGGTTGCTGATTTCTCAATGGCAAATGCTGCTGTGGTGAGTGCCTGTTTGCACGGGAAGTGGCCTTGCATAACCAGGTCTAGGAGACCACTGAAGTAGGTCAAGGGTTTGTGCCTGTGGCTTCTTTTGAGTGAGGACAGCTGTCATCACTGGGCCATCAGAATGTGAGAACAAAAATAAATGTTCTTTATAATTTGGGGTTGCTAAAACGGGTGCATGTGACAACACTTCCTTCAATTCAGCAAATGATTCAGTAATTTCAGATGTCCATTGTATAGGGCCTTTTACCTTCTCTGCTTCTTTTAATCCCTGAAGGAGGGGCTACGTAAATGTGGAATAATCGTAGACCCAGGCCCTGCATTCATCGCACAAGCCTAAAAACTGCTGCATCTGCTTGGCCACATGTGGCTGTGCTGTGCATCACTTCTACTCTCTCTGCAGTGATCGTCATGATTTCTACTGATATTATCTGTCCTAGGTACATAACTACTTTTTGGTAGTACTGCAACTTCTCCTTGTCTTCCTTGTATCCTTTCTCTGCTAGCAATGTCAAAAGTGTAACTGAATACTTCTTCCACTGGTCTTCTGTTGTGCTGTACACCAGGAGATAGTCCACATACTGTATGACTGGCTGTGCATTTGCAAGTTGCTTAGGTCCATCTGAATCACCTGATTAAACACACTAGGTGACTCGCAATAGCCTTGTATTAACCGAGTATGTTGGAACCTCGTCCTGCGATAAGTGAACGCAGTGAGGTACTGTGACTCTGGATCCAAGGGGATGGAAAAGAATGCGTTCTTCAAATCATTGACTGTGAACCATGTCACTTCTGTGGGTATATTACATAATATTGTGCTGGATTTGTTGCAAGTGGAAACTCTTCTTCCACTATGTTGTTCAAGGGGTGGAGATCTTGGATGAATCTCCATGTCCCACCTTTCGATTTCTTGACATTGTAGATGGCCGTATAACATGGGGATTCTGATGTTTTTATTATGCCCTGTCACAATAGTGCAAGGAGTGTGTCACATTTACCCTCATCTACTTCATGTGATAATGGGTACTGTTTAACTCAGGGCAACAGTGCCCCTTCCTTCACTTTTATGCGGACTGCCCCATCTCCCTTCAACAACCCTACGTCATGGGGGCCATTGGTCCATAGTACCTCTGGTACTTTTTTTAAATCTGAAAGTGAGTTGATGCCTTGCTCACTATCTGAATCCTGTGGGGGACCTGTCTCTCCTCTATGTCTACTTGACATTGGATCCATATCTGAAATACCATTTCCTCCTCCTCTTCATCCTCTCAGAACAGCTGTTCATCAGTCAAGTCTATTAGACGTAATGGTGGGTCAATGCAGAGGACCCTTTGCCACTCTGTATCATCTTCATCTTTCCCACACAACATCACCATGTCCTTCCTCATAAGTGCTGCTTCCAAATGTATTGTGAGTGTGGTTCCTGGTACTATCTTTTTGTGTACTGCTGGTCTGAACAGAAATACTGTGGCCAATCAAAACACCTCATCTTTAAATCTGGGTACACACCCTAGCAATACTTGTAGCCTATAAAGGAATACCTCTGGGTGGCGTGGTGACCCGCGTAAAGTGCTGTGTGTGCAAAATGCGTGCATGATGGCTGCAACTCGCTCATAAAGACACTGGGTGTCCAGCATACTATGACCTTCTCTGAAAATGAAATTGTCATACTTAACTTGCTCATTATATCTCTTCCTATTATATTGATGGGAGTGACTTTTTTCAATACAATAGGTGTGCTACAATTTGCTAGGTGCCTATTGTGAGTGGTAAATCTTCCGTTATAGGAACCGTTACAATGGTCTGAGGAAATCCCTGTGTGTACATTACTTTGTCCAACAGGGGAAAACACCCTCCTTAATACAGGATTTGGTGGCTCCTGTGTGATCAAAAATGAAAAAACTTTTCGGTCAATCTTCACTGCTGCCTCGGGTTGCTCATCAGGGTCTTCAGTTACTGAAAGGATTTGGCAACCAAGTGCTATCTGTGGGCTAGCCTATTGGGCATTTAGGTACTGTCCTGAAAATGGAAATGGGTTATCTCCAAAAACTGTCACTCCCGTAAAATGGTGCACTCTACTCTGGGCTAGCAATGTGTTGTCTTCCTGCATGTATATTTGTGTTTGAGCCTGCAAGGCTTTCTGTGGTAATGTTGTCTGCTGGTGTGTGTTTACCTATGGTTTAAGGCCAACTGTGGGCCCTACAGGCTGCATTGTCTGGGTGAAGGGCACCTGCACCTGCAATGATGGCATTTGTCTTGAGGTGGCTGCATCTGTGCTTGTATAGGCTTCCCCTGTGGCTCCATGGGTTCAACATAGACCTGTTGCCCCCCTAGGCCATACGGCTGCTGTTGTCTGAATGGACAGGTTTGTGCAAATTGTCTCTGCTGCCCACATATAAAGATGTGTCCTGCTCCACCATATCCAAACCTCCTCCCTCTCTTTGAGTATCCTCTACCGTGTAGGTAAAATCCCATTGCTTATAATATCCCTGATGCTGATACACTCCCTGTTGGGGATACCCTCCCTGCTGCTGGAACCCCCCTTGCTGTGGATATACTCCCCCTGTGGAATGCCCCACCCTCTGGGAACCCCCTTGCAGAACGGGGGAAACTTTGAACTGTACTGGGACAATGTTGGTAAATACAGCCCATTCCATGGATATTCTTGCTAGCTTATTTTGCACCAATTTTGCCTCTGCCCTAATTGCATTCCTGTTTCCTTTTAGAAATGTGTACTATGGTGGTCTGTATTTATAGCCATTCCCTTTTCCTCAATTCCAACCACCTTTTCTACAGATGTCTGGACATCAGAGGGAAGCCCTCAGGTCAGTATGTGATAGAATATTGGTATGCTTAAAGTCCATAATTGTTGCATCTGTAGTGTCCATATCTCCTGTATCTGTTGTATGTGTTCTGTGGGGTCCTCGTCTGGTTTCATTTTGCATGCTAAAATGGACCTCATGTCTGATGTATCTGGCTACATAGGGCCTCATTACGACCCCGGCGCTAAACCATGGTACTATTAGCACCATGGTCCATGCCGGGGTCCGCCATGGTGAATGGCGGAATTACCGTCCCATTCCAAGGTTGGCGGGGCGGTAATTCCCCATTCACCATGGGCCCTTCCCCATTCCCATTTTTGCCCCATAGGGCTCAATGGGAATGGGGAAGGCGCTAAGTACGGTGCCGCAAATTGCAGCACCGTACTTAGCACCAAGGTCCCTTTGCGGCACCCTACTTTAACGCCTGCTAAAAGCAGGCATTAAGGTCGGGTCCCGCAAAGTGACCTCATAATCAGGCGTTAAGGGTTTAACGGCGCCAACACCTTTTACGGTGCCGTTAAACCCTTAACGCCAGGGTCGTAATGAGGCCCATAGTCCTTAATACTTTCCACAAATGTGCGCTGCAGTTGTTAAAGTGCGCACCATCATGTATGTTACTACTCAATTTTACTCCGTTATAGCCTGCTCCCATAGTTTGTCCCTCTTTTCAGCCAATATGGCTGCGAATAGGCTCATTATGTCAACAATCAACAGAGTAACCCCTACTGTCTCTTTCACAAGAGTATATACCCATTTGCCTGCTCCCCCTGTGAGGGATGGCAAGCTACACATTACATTAACTCTGTCCATGTTCTGCAGTGGTAAATACTCTGCTCCTCCCCCACCATTCTGCAACACAGGCAAGTGTGTTTGTGCTGCAGGGGAAGTTCCGCCTTTTGCATTGCTAGCAACTGCCATCCTACCTACAATGTTTTGTAGGGTCTGGGACCAGACCCTACTGTTATTGTTATTGTTATTGTTATTTTGCACTTATATAGCGCCTTATATACCATTGGTATGGTCTGAAGGCGCTGGTAGGTTGAACGCCCTTGGGAACCGAAGTTCAGATCAGTAGAGAGAGTAGGGAGAGTCAAAAGGTGCGTGTGAGCACCGGATATGTGTGCAGCTTGTGCGGTACACGTGTAATAGCTGCTTCTTATCGGTAGGTGTGGTGGTTGAGAGATCAGGAGAATGTGTTCGTTCTGGCAGGATTTATCCGGAACGGATGTGGCTGCGTTAGGCCTGAGGAAAACGCCTGGCTGGGGGTGTGGGACCAGCAGTGTTTACATAGAATGATGTGGAGTAAGCGGTGGATGTTCGTATGAGAACAGTTATACCGAATGGTGTCATAGTATCTCTGTGTTCTAGTTGAGTGGTGATGTAAGGAGAGAGTAAGCGTGGGGTGTGGTGTGATGGGTTATATGGTCTTTCAGTGTGCAAACTTCTAAATGCAACTTTCCCAGAGAGGGAACTGGGCGAACTTCTAAGTACAATTTTCCATACAGAGTCTAATGGGAACACTTCTAAATTCATTTCATCAGAGAAGGTATTGGACTCGTATCCGCAGTCATCCGCCCTCCGCAGTCATCCGTCCTCCGCAGTCATCCGCCCTTCGTAGCCATCCGCCCTTGGCAGTCATCCGCCCTTGGCAGTCATCCGCCCTCGGCAGTCATCCGCCCTCGGCAGTCATCCGCCCTCCGCAGTCGTCCGCCCTCCGCAGTCGTCCGCCCTCCGCAGTCGCCCGCCCTCTACAGTCATCCGCCCTCCATAGTCATCCGCCCTCCATAGTCATCCGCCTTCCACGGTCACCGCCATCCACACTCATCTTCCAAAGGTATCTGCCCTCCACAGTCGTCCGCCCTCCACAGTTATCCGCCCTCCACAGTCATCCGCCCTCCACAGACATCCGCCCTCCACTGACATCCGCCCTCCTCGGTCATCCGCCTTGCACAGTCATCCGCCCTCCAGGGTCATCCGCCCTCTATGGTCATCGGCCTTCCACACTCATCTTCCACAGGCATCCGCCCTCCACACACATCTTCCCCAGGCAACCGCCCTCCACAGTCTTCCGCCATTCATACCCATTTTCCAAAGGCATTCGCCCTCCACAGTCGTCCGCCTTCCCCAGTTATCTGTCTTCCACGGTCGTCATCTGCCCTCCACAGTCATCTGCCCTCTACAGTCACCTGCCCTCCACAGTCACCTGCCCTCCACAGTCATCTGCCCTCCACAGTCTTCCGCCCTCCACAGTCTTCCGCCCTCCACAGTCATCTGCCCTCCACCGTCATCCGCCCTCCGCAGTCATCCGCCCTCCACCGTCATCCGCCCTCCACCGTCATCCGTTTTCCACCGTCATCCGCTCTCCACAGATTACCGCTTTCCAAACGGACATCCGCCCTCCACAGTCATCTTCCACAGGCATACACCCTCCACAGGCACACACCCTCCGCAGTCATCCGCCCTGCCCAGTCGTCCGCCCTGCCCAGTCATCCGCCCTCTACAGTCATTCGTCCTCCACAGTCAACCGCCCTCCACAGTCATCCGCCCTCCACAGTCATCCGCCCTCCACAGTCACCCGCCCTCCACAGTCACCCGCACTTCGTAATCATCCGCACTCCGTAATCATCCGCCCTCCGCAATCATTCGCCCTCCACAGTCATCCGCCCTCCACAGTCATCCGCCCTCCACAGTCATCCGCCCTCTACCGTTATCCGCCTTCCACAGTCATCCGCCTTCCACAGTCATCCGCCTTCCACAGTCATCCGCCATTCCACAGTTATCCGCTCTCCGTAATCATCTGTCAGCCGCGTTCATCTTCCACGCGCATTCCACTCGTCGGTACTCAGTCGGTCTCCCACTTCCGGCCTCTCACCCTACACATTCCTCTGCTTTCGACATTCTTCCGCTCTTCCACACCCTGTCGTTCACCCATTCAGTCGCTGATACTTTTCTCTATTCATTACGCGCATCTGCTCTAGACGTTCTTCTGCTCTGTATGCTCTCTTCGATCAGCAAGTTCCTTCGCTCTGCATGCTCTTCCAATTCTCCACCTTCCTCCACTTTCTACACATAGCCGCTCTTCATACTTCGACCGCTTTCTACAGTCAATTGGTTTACATACTCATCCGTCATCCCCATCGGTTTTGCTCGTATTATTTATCGGGTCTCCAGACCCAGCCGTCTGCCAGACGCACCAGTCAACCGCTTTCATCCTCCACAATCATTTATACTTGTCTAGAATCATCTTTATTCATTCGCCCTTCTCAATCATCCGTTCACCACACTCATCGTCTTTCCAAGCTCGTCCATGCTCTATTTTTCTTTTATCCAGTGGTCAATTCGTGTTATTGACTTCACTGTTTACATCTACATTACTCGCTTTAATTTTTTTTTCTGAATATCTGATACAATCTGTATATTTTTTTTTTTTTTTGTTTGTTTTTTTTTTTTGTTTTTTTTTACATTTGGTTTTGCTTTGGGTGCTTCGCTGGGTCGGTGTTATTTTGATGATGCTAGAATGGAACCGGTTGGTTTTAGGGAAAGAGCCAGGTTTTCAGTAGTTTGCGAAAGCTGTTAGCTCCTCGGTTAGCCTGATGTGGGGTGGGAGAGAGTTCCACAGGGTTGGGGCTAGGGCTGAGAATGATGCTCCGCCTAACCTGACTGAGTTTGTCTTAGGAATTACTAGGAGGCCGGCTGTGCTTGATCTGAGGGTGCGAGTGGGGTGATAAGCTATTAGTTTTTCTTGAAGATATTGTGGTCCAGTTTTATGTACTGCTCGATGGGTGAGGCATAAGGTTTTGAAAGCTACCCTATGGGCTACTGGAAGCCAGTGGAGTGTCTTGAGGGCTGGGGATACGTGGTCTCTTGGACCAAGCGCAAGTAGCACTTTGGCCGCCGCGTTTTGTGCTCTTTGAAGTTTGTTCATTTGGTAGGCATGGATTCCGAGGTATAGGGGGTTGCCGTAGTCCAGCCGTGAGATGACGATTGATTGTACCGCGGAGACTCTGTTGGGAAATGATAGGTATGGAAAGATGCGCCTAAGGTTTTTGAGGTGGTAGTGGCAGGACTTTGAGACATTGTTGACTTGGCGCGAGAGTGTTAGGTCAGAGTCTAGGGTGCATCCAAGATTTTTCACTGTGTTGGAGGGTATCGGTGAGCTGCCCATGGCGGTTGGCCAGGGTAGAGGGTGCGGGAGAAGATCTGGGTTGCCGCACACCATGATTTCTGTTTTGGAGGGGTTTAACAGGAGGTGGTTTTGGGTCATCCAGCGTTCAATGTTAAGGAGGCAGGATGCCAGGTCAGGTCGTGAGTTAGGATTCGTGTTCAAGAATTTTAGAATTAGTTGTGTGTCATCGGCGTAATTGTAACATAGGATGTTGTGTGCACGAATTATCGGTGGGAGGGTGATCAGGTAGAGATTGAAGAGGAGGGCAGATAGACACGCTCCTTGTGGGACTCCTGTGTCGACTGGTCGGGCTTGGGAGGTAAAGTTGGAGAGTGTCGTTATTTGGTGCCTGTCCTTGAGGAATGAGGCTATCCATTTGAGGGCGGTTCCACGTATTCCTAGGGAGTGGAGGCGATCAAGGAGTATTGAGTGATTGATCGTGTCAAAGGCGGCTGATAGGTCGAGAAGGATAAGTGCGGCGCATCCCGCGGAGTCAGCAGTCATTTTAAGGTCGTCCCAGATAGAGGTTAGGGTGGTTTCAGTTCCGTGACAAGTTCTGAAGCCTGATTGGGCGGGGTCTAGGAGTTTGTTGGCTTCAACAAAGGCGTTAAGTTGAGAGTAGGCGGTTCGGTCAATGAGTTTGGCGATGAACCTGGTGTTTGATATGGGGCGGTAGTTTTTGGGCTCAAGCGGGTCGAGCGAGGGTTTTTTAATCAGGGGTTTGACGTGCGCCAATTTGAATGCGTCTGGAAAGGTACCGGAAGAGAGGGAAGCATTTATGATGGATCTTGCGTGTTCTCCTGCACAGGTGGAGGCAAAGATTTCTTTAAGGGTAGTGGCAGGGCATGGGTCCAATGGTGATCCGGATGGTTTGCGGGCAGATAGGAGTTTGAGAAACTGTTCTGTTGTTAATGGACTGAAGGAGTCGAACGTTGGTTGCGTGGAGGTTGTAGCTGATGGGTTGGGTGGTAAGGGCTGAGGATTGTCTAGTGGCTGTAAGAGTGCTAGTTTGGAGGTTAGAGTATTTGTCCTTTCTATAGCAGTGGAGTAGAAGTGGAGGGAGAGTGAGTCACAGAGTGATTGCGATGCGGTCGGGATGGTTGTGTTACAAGCTGGGTTGGTGAATTCGGAGATAATTTTGTGGAGTTCTTTGCTCTGGTTTTTGCAGTTTAGGATTCGGGAGTTGTAGTGGGCCTTTTTTGTTTTCCGGATTCCGGCTTTGTACCGATACAGGTGTCGGGCTAAGGTGGTCCTGCTCTCATGGGTTTTCTCTTTATGCCATTTGCGTTCTAGGTGTTTGTATAGTCGTTTAGTGGTCTTCAGCTCGGGAGTGAACCATCTGGGGAAAGGGCCACGGCGGATTGATGGTTTGCAGGGGGGGGTGAGGCGCATCAGAGATGCGCTAAGCCATGAATCAAGGGCCTCAGGGGTGAGATGGTTGTTGAGAGGGCAGGATGGTGGTGGAGACTGGAGGAGAACCTCGGCTAGGTCTGGGGTGATTATTAGTTTCTTCCAGCATTTGCCTATGTTCGGAGGTTCGGATACGAGTAGGGGGAGGGGATCGGGTGAGTGGATGGTGAAAGAGAGAATGTAGTGATCAGACCAGATGATAGGGGTGGGCGGCATTAGCTGAATCAGGTTGTTGGAGCTAAAGATGGCATCGAGGGTGTGTCCTTTATAGTGGGTCGGTCCGTTTATGTGGGGTTGGAGGTTAATTGCATCTAATCCGTCAACCAGGGAGTATGTCATAGGGTTGGTGGGGATGTCGAGCCATATGTTGAAGTCTCCAAGGAGGGTGAGGTTGGGATGGTTTAGTTGGAGGGTGGCGATAGAGTCGCAAAGGTTATTTGCGAAGTGTCTATCGTAGCCTGGGGGCCTGTAGATTATTAGGAAGCTATGTGAGAGCGATGGTGAGAGGGATAGTTTAACAAGGAGAGATTCGCAGGAAGGAATGGAGGGTTGGTTATTGATGATTGAGGCGCGGAAGAGAGATTTGAAGACGAATGCTAGCCCTCCTCCCCTGGACGGACGGTTCAGTGGGATGAGGGAGTAGTTGGGGGGAAAGGCTTCGTTGGCGATTGGGCCGAAGTCGTCAGAGAGCCAGGTTTCAGTGATGAAAACTAGGTCTGGTTTGTCAGAGGTGAGGAGGTCAAAGATGGAGTGTCTGTTTTTTGCTATTGATCGGGCGTTAAATAGGATGCAGTTCACATCGGCAGTCGGGGATGATCTTGGTGGTGGGGGGGAGGGTGCAGTGGTGGAGAGTTTGGGGGGGGAGGGTGGGTTGGGTGATGATGGATGGGAATAGTGGGCGGGCAGAGAGATTGGCAGGCTTCGGGAGGGGTTGGGAGGCTGCGTGTGATAGGATGGTCGGGTTTTGGAAGGGGGATTTGAAAGAGGGATGTTGACGGTAAGGAGTTTCAGTTGCAGCTGATGAGAAATCGAGGGAGAGGGGTTTCAGGTGGGGGGAGGCCGCGGGGGAGAGGGGGGATTGCGGGATAGATGTGGTTGGTCGAGATAGGGGGGGCGAGGAGTGCTGTGAGATTGAGGGGGACCAGGAACGTTTCCTCTTTAGTTTCCTTGCTGCGACTGGTGTGTGGGAGAGAGTGGGGGAGTCGGAGGGTGAGTGGGAGGCAGCTTCGGTTCTTGCTAGGGCTAGCCGTGCAGTTTTTAGGGAGGGGAAGGGGTGAGGTCGAGTGGGGATGGTGGCAGGGGTATAAGGGGAGGGCGGGAGTTGGGTGGTTGCGGGGTGGGGTGTGGCAGGTATGATAGAGAGGGGAGCGGGTATGGGTAATGCTGGTGGGTCAGGGGTGGGGTTCAGAGGATGAGTGGTCTTGGGGTGGGTGGCTCGCCATCGTGCCCCCCTTGCTTGGTGTTTGGAGAGGGGAAGAGCAGGGGGTGCGAGATAGGGTGGGGGGGTTTGGGTGCGGCGGGAGGGGACGGGAGACAGATCGGAGAGTGGGGGTGGTCCATGGGTGGTGTTTCTGACTGATTCTGGTGGAGTGGGTGCACTCATGATTGGTGCGAGTTTTAAGATTGGTTTAGGAGGGTTTTCTGATTGTAGTTCTAAGGTCGGTGGTGACACGCTTTTAGGCACCCTTCAGGGTTCAACTGCTCAAACCTGAGATCCTTCCTATAACATGGGATGTGATATCAACTCCTTCCTATTCCAATCCTGAGACCCTTCCTATACCATGAGATGTGATATCTTAGGCACACTTCAGGGTTCGACTGCTCAAGAAGGTATTAGATTTATTTGGTGCTTACTAGCTAGAGTTTTAAACAGAGATTATTTTAGTTTGTTGGGTACCTTTCTAGGTTCCTCTGTCGCCAGGGAGGATATTCGGACAGCTTCAAGATTTTATTTGCTTAGAAGGGGTATTTGGTTGTTAGTCTCGGAGAGATTTCTTAGAGGGATTATTGGGCACAACTTCTACATACGCACGTAGGCTCTAGGAGTGTAATACTTAATGAATGTAATTCGGAACACTACTAAAATTTAACTTTTTCAGAGAGGTTATCGGGCGCAGTTTCTAATTGTAGTTTCGGGAACAATTCTAAATGCCAGTTTCTTAGAGAGGCTATTGGGGGTAGCTTCAGAAATGCAATTGGGAACACTTCTAAATGCTGTTTTCTTAGAGAGGCTATTTGGCACAGCACCTAAATGCAGTTGGGAAGACTACTAAATGCAATTGGGGACACTTCTAAATGCAGCTTTCTTCAGAGAGGCTATTGGGCGCAACACCTAAATGCACTTGGGAGCATTATTAATTGCAGTTGCGAATACTATTAACTGGTATTAGGGACACTTCTTAGATGCAACTTTCCTCAGATAGGCTATTGAGCGCAGCACCTATATGCAATTGGGAGCACTATTAAATGCAGTTGTGAACACTACTAAATGGTATTGGGAACACTTCTAGACGCATTGGGCGCAACTCTTACATGCAATTGGTAGCAATACTTAACGTAATTGGGAGCACTACTCAAGGCTATTGGGCGCAACTCCTAAATGCAATTGGGGACACTTCTACATGCAATTTTCTTCAGAGAGATTATTGGGCACAACACCTGAATGCAATTGGGAATACTTCTAAATGGAGTTTTCCTCAGAGAGGCTATTGGGCCCAACACCTAAATGCAATTGGGAACACTATTAAATGCAGTTGGGAACACTACTGAATGCACTTGAGAACACTTCTAAATGCAACTTTTCTGCGAGGGGCTATTGGGCACGACTCCTGAATGCAGTTGGGAACACTTCTAAATGCAATTTACCTCAGATAGACTATTGGGCACAACACCTGAATGCATTTGGGAACATTATTAAATGTAATTGAGGACACTTCTAGATGCAATTTTCATTAGAGAGGCTAATGGGCTTAACTTCAGAATGCCATTGGGATCACTTACTAAATGCAATTGGGATTAGGTGAGAGGCTATTCTATACGCAATTGGGAACACTTCTAAATGCAACTTTCCTGCGAGAGGCTATTGGGCGCAGCTTCAGGATGCAGTTGGGAGCACAGCTAGATGCAATTGCGAATAATTCTACATGCGACTTTCATCAGAGAGGCTAATGGGCACAGCACCTAAATGCAATTGGGAACACTTCTAGATGCAACTTTCTTCAGAGAGGCTATTGGGCGCAACACCTAAATGCAGTTGGGAACAATTCTAGATGCAACTTTCTTCAGAGAGGCTATTGGGCGCCACTCCTGAATGTAGTTGGGAATGGTTCAAAATGCAATTTTTCTTAGAGAGGCTAGTGGGCACAATATCAGATGCAATTGGGATCACTTCTAAATGCAATTTGCCTCAGAGAGGCTATTGGGCGCAGCTCTTGAGTGCAATTGGGAACACTTCTAAATGCCATATTCCTCAGAGAGGCTATTGGGCGCAACTCCTGAATGCAATTGGGAGCACTATTAAATACAGTTGGGCACACTACTGAATGCACTTGATAACACTTTCTAAATGCAATTTTCCTCAGAGAGGCTAGTGGGCACAGCACCTAAATGCAATTGGGAACACTTCTAAATGCAATTTTCCTCAGAGAGGCTATTGGGCGCAACTCCTTAATGCAATTGGGAACACTTCTAAATGCAATTTTCCTTAGAGAGGCTAATGGGCGCAATATCAAATGCAATTGGGATCGCTTCTAAATGCAATTTGCCTCAGAGAGGCTATTGGGCGCAACTCCTGAATGCAATTGGGAGCACTATTAAATACAGTTGGGCACACTACTGAATGCACTTGATAACACTTTCTAAATGCAATTTTCCTCAGAGAGGCTATTGGGCGCAACTCCTTAATGCAATTGGGAACACTTCTAAATGCAATTTTCCTTAGAGAGGCTAATGGGCGCAATATCAAATGCAATTGGGAACACTTCTAAATGCAATTTGCCTCAGAGAGGCTATTGGGCGCAACTCCTTAATGCAATTGGGAACACTTCTAAATGCAATTTTCCTTAGAGAGGCTAATGGGCACAAATATCAAATGCAAATTGGGATCGCTTCTAAATGCAATTTGCCTCAGAGAGGCTATTGGGCGCCACTCCTGAATGCAATTGGGAACGGTTCAAAATGCAATTTTCCTTAGAGAGGCTAGTGGGCACAATATCAAATGCAATTGGGATCGCTTCTAAATGCAATTTGCCTCAGAGAGGCTATTGGGCGCAACTCCTGAATGCAATTGGGAGCACTATTAAATACAGTTGGGCACACTACTGAATGCACTTGATAACACTTTCTAAATGCAATTTGCCTCAGAGAGGCTATTGGGCGCAACTCCTTAATGCAATTGGGAACACTTCTAAATGCAATTTTCCTTAGAGAGGCTAATGGGCACAAATATCAAATGCAAATTGGGATCGCTTCTAAATGCAATTTGCCTCAGAGTCTATCTTCCTTTCTTTCTCCATCTCTCTTTCCCTTTCTCTTTCTCTCTTCTGTGTTCTCCTCTCTTCCCTTTCCTTCTGTCTGTCTTCGTCCCATTACAAGTCATCCCATATCTCACCCCTGCCTGGCCATTCTGCTCTGTCCACATCGCTGTCCTCGGGGTCCACTCTGGACCCCATGGTGCTCTCCTCCTTCTCTTCTGGGGTTTCTTTTTCTAATTTAAACATAATCGTCCCGGATGTCCAGCCAAATGGTGTTCCCACTGCTTCTTGCTCCTCCTCCCTTTTCCAGACATCCTTCTCTATGCCTGCCAAGGACTTCTTGTTACTGGTGGCTGTTCTCTCACTAATAGTGACTCTAGCCTCTGGCTTTCACATCCCTATTTCTGCTTTGTCCCTACTTAGGAACACCCTTCATGGGTCTGTGTAACCCACTTCAGGCTCCAGCCCATAGGGAGGAGGCAGTGCAGTGGGTGGTACCGTTGTGTCACTACCTTTCACAAGCCCTTTGGCAGGTTCCTCATTTTTATCTACATAGGCTTAGAATATTCTGCCTACTTTTTAATTTGGCACCTTTATATGTCACCAACAAATAAGAGAACATGTTTTCTATGGTTTCACCATCGATTGTTCCTTCTCCTGGCTATTCTTGAAAGCACTGTCAAGCGCTATCCTGCACCCACTGGAAGTGATATTTTAATATTTTATCGTGATAATAGGGCAATTTATTAAATGATCCAAGGGCATGCCAATTATCCCAATAAACACAATTGTCCACCCAATAGTTCACTCTGACTCACTAACCATGGTGTAGAGTTCCCTCCCCTTGGTCTTATGCAATGTAGCTTCCCTCCTTATGTTAAATATATGTAGCAGCCCAATCACAACATGTTACTTCCACATATCCCAAATAAATAAAACATACCCAATACACACACCCCTATACCTCTACTCAACACTCCCCTCCCTTCACACTTTCACACTTTCTATTCACATCAATCACACAAAAACATTGAATGGCCTTCTCCACAAGCCCGCCAAATTATCTGTATCAAACTCACTGGGCTTCTCCACAGGACCACCCAATTATTCTGTATCAAACTTTATGGCCCTCTCCACAGGCCCTCACAATTCTACCTATCTGCTATTCTATTGATAATATACAAATACATGGCCCCTTCTCCGGCCAATAAGCTACTTCAACAATCCACTAAGCACTACTATTTACAGCAATCATCTTGCACCAGCACTTCCACCTCAGCCGTCACAACAAACCACAATATTTCTAATCTACTGGCAGCACTCCACACCAATAAATGAGCACTTACCTTCTCAAAATCCCCATAAAGAATAACACAACTATACAATCATTGACACTACACACCTCTCCCATATAATGGAAGTCTTCCACACTCCTCTAATCTCCTACAGATGTGCCCGCCACACACCCTCTTCCTATCAGAACTACTACTAATACGGTTGATCGTCCGCCCCTCTGTAGGATGCGTCCTATATACTATTAAAAAAAACCTGCCACATGTTCTTGCAAGGGTACACTCACATACTCCAGAGATCCTCTAGTCATCTTGGTGCTGAGTCTACCACCCATGGCCTGCACCTGCACTTGAGAGCAGGTGGTTCTCAGGACCAGGAAGACCTTTGCGAACTCGGCATCTGCTGGGCCTCCTCGTTAGTGGACTTGGAACTGGTCTCAGACCACCTGCCCCACGCTCCTAGGAGTGTGGCAAGAATACCATCAGCTTGTCGAGGGAACTGAGGATTTCCCTGGGCCTCAACATTCTACCAGGGGACCTGCACTAAAAAGTAACTCCAGGGTATTAACGTAATCCAAAGGAAACGGAGCGTACACCAAGCAAGAGGTAACACACAATTATGGTTCCATGTGATAATATCCCCGCAAAAATATCGCCATACAAACATTTCGCCATATTTTTGCAGTGATATTACCCCATGGAAGCTGCAACCCCCATATATTTTTAAAGGGAGAGGGGGACACCCCCGCAAACCCCCCACCCATTTACCCCATAAATTATCCCCACCAAAAATATTGCCTATGGCCGTTCTGGACGACCATATGTACGGCGATATTGTTGGTGGGGATAATATTACATGATACCACAATTATTGGACCCAAACAGCTGCAAAGCATGTTTCAGAAAGCCCAGTGGAACTGACCTGAATGAAGTGAGCGGTTGATGCCGCCCACTGCGGCTGAACATTTTATAATAATTTTCCAAATTACCATGCAATATTTTGGTTACACTAGCTGCTCCCGGCATAACAAACGCTGTTCTAGCCTATCTTAATGGTCAATATTGGTCGTAATTTATAGGGTCACTTCTGTCCCCCTTATAAAATTTCAGAATTACCACTGATCGCTTCCAGAAAGGGGGCGTAGATCCCTGTGACTTATTAATGGTCATTGAAAAGGCTAAACATATCAGATGGATTGAGAAGTATGCACGGTATAAGAACATTATCTAAGTTCCATTGATCACACTGGCCTTTGTAGATGCATAATTGTCAACCTTGCTCCATTGTAGAGTCACTGTGATGGCATACGATTGCGTGGTAGCATAATTACAGCACCTACTTGGAGACATTCAACCTGCAGCTCTTTAGAGACTGAAACATTGAGCCAGTAATACGTGTACATTGAAACTGGAACCGCTGTGCCCTGTGTGAAGAGAAGTGGGGGTGGAAAGAAGTAACTTCCAAATGTTTGCAATAGTGGAAGGTGAAAGTGACTGCGTAGAACCATGCTCATTCTGTTTGTTACAATGATAGCTGTTGTTGACGTGGGTGTACTTTGCCATTTGGACAGCAGAGGGCAAACTAACACTGATAAATTGCATCAGCTGAGAACGGAAACATACCTAAGCATTTTATATTACAATTGATTATAGCACTTCCTAAGTACATATAGGTGTGAGTTCAGCTTGATGGCTTTGGATATGCACTCATAATGGTCTAAAGCAAGGCTGTATATGTTGTTTATATTGTATATATCTGATATGCTGCTGTTCTTAAGTAAATCAAAAGCTTTTCCTCCAAAGCTGGGAGGCTTACTGTGTCAATCGCTATCCTATGAAGACGAAACTGCCTTCATGGGTTACAGAATACTCTCAACTGCCTCTTAGAATATTGCAAAATGCATAATCTACAATTCAATGTTATCAAAAACGAAAATGATAGTTTTGACAATTTTAAGAAGTGCTGCACATTCAAGTGGTATGTCAAGACTCAGCAATTGGAAGTCATACATGCAAAATCAGAGACTCAAAACTGCGTAAAACAACAGAGGCACCCCGAATTTTAAATATATCTGCGATGGAAGTACTTCAGGGCTTGGAAAACTCTCCAATACAGATTTAATAGTCTCTGCAAATTGTGCTGAGGAAATGGTGCATCAACCTTTAGCTGTACTAAGAGCGCTGTATGTTAGCTATTTCTCGTCACTTCCGTCCTGATCTAATGTCTGAAAAGAACAAGCACTACACAACTGTTTAATTCTGAGCTCAAACGGCACAAGGACAGCTATTTCCCTATTGGGATTGCCCCTTTAAAGCTCCACTTAAAGTGTTTAACCTTGTTATGCTATGTCATTTTATGTTGGCATGTCATGTCATGCTAGGCACCATTGGTGAAGTGGAATGTTTTCCATGTGCATGTCCTCTTGGCATAGAAAGCCTGCCAGAGAATGGGTATCCATATAGACTTCCTGGCACCCAAGAGTGCTTGGAGTGCGTCAGGCTTCACAACCTTCTGTAGCACATGAATGTGAATATCAGTATACATATGGCTGTTCGTAGGTTTGGTGAATTATGGAGGAGAGAGATGGTTTTTGATGGGAATATGGGCGTGGATGGGGGCCTGGATGGCCGGTGACCTTGGACGATTATGTGCAGAAATAACTTGGGGCAGTGAAGTCGATAGTGAAAGTGATTGTGATGGTGACGTGGGCGGGGAGGTGGTGAAATCAATGGATGTGGGCTATGGTGGAAATTAATGGGGGTGATTGTAAAGCTGATGGTGATGCAAATGGGAGTTATTTATTAGGAGTATTTATGTAAAGTGGGCCCAGCCTTGAAAGGAAGTTGAGTGTTTTATAGAGCAAACGCTGTCACAAACAAACACATGCTAACGTGTTTATGGTATACAAGAGCTTACAGCGGATGCAAGGGGTATGCTTACATTACACAGTGGCATACACGCACAGGGTGATTTAAAGCAGTAGCAGCAGTAAGCTCATGTATTTAAAACAAAATCAGCCAATCTATCTCATGTAATTAAGACATTCAAAGCAGCGCCCCAGTGTTATGGCCGCGTGGCGGGGTGATTGCAATGGGGACGTGGATGGCGGGAGGCGACACTGATCCGTCCGTGATGGCAACGTGTGGGAGGGAGGGTGATGCAGAAGATGATTGTAATTGGGAGGTGATAATGATGCAGGTTTTTTTTCACATACTGGCTATTAAAATGTTTGGCACGTTGCCCAAAAGGAAACGTGACCAGGGGCAGTCCTCCCCATCGGCCTGACTGTCTCACTTCACTAGTGTGAGGAGGGCTTAAGGCGGAGCTAGCCCAAAGATTGGCTCATGATGCAGGTAATAACCATAGGAAGCGCTGGAAGTTGGATAGTTTTCAAAACATGTTCCAAAATGTGTATTCTTATGCCAGGTATAAACATGTGTGTTAATCATTAATAGCATTCTTTTTGGAAATGATAATGATGTGTTATTTATATAGCGCCTTAATCCAAAGCGCTTTACAGAGAACATATTTACATACAATATCACCCAACCAAAATTGGTACTCATTTATCGACCTCAGAAGGATGAAAGGCTGAGTTGGCCTTGCCGGGATTCAAACCTACGACCTGCAGATCACACTCAGATCGCAGCAGAGATCGCTCAACCCGCTGAGCTATCTTACCGGCTACTACAGACAAAGGTCTTTTTATCGTAAGATGTATACATCATTGTAAATAACAGATTGCACTGCCCAAGTTTATCTACGCAATGTAAGGGAATTGAAACATGTTACAAATCGACCCACCTTGTGGCTTCTCCAGGGTCACTTAAATATATGGACTCTCGTACAGTCCAGTGTATCAAATGTGCGCGCTGTCCCCAATGAAGAAATAAATCAACAGCAGGAAGTGATTTGATTTGATGTTTGCATTGATCTGCCATGTTCTATCTATCAAAGAACTAAGCCCTACGGTCAGCTAATGGAGCCTGCCATGATAAGTCTTGCTCCGTTAGGGTGTGGGTGCAACGTGCTTGTTTAGGCTTGGAGGGAATTGTCGATTTGGTTCAATTCATCGTGGGGTTGTCATAAAAGGATATCCCTTTTTTGTTTTGCCTCTTGCACACTGGCCAAAGTAATGGCCAAAGTAATGGTATTTGTGTGGTTGGTGCATTTGTGTGAGTGTACAGCTCGTTGGTTTACGGTTTCCTTCCTGTAGTGCATTCATCCAGTAGGTATTGGAGGTTGTTGCCCACCCTCCTCTCGGGTCAAGGCTGCACCATCCATTTTTCATTGTCTCACTCAGCCTAGATTCAGGAGAAGTAAGAAGTAAGCTCTGTGCTACACAGTAATTTCGCATTGTCTACACAGACTAATGCTGGGAGAAAAGAGATGTGTGCTGCAGAGTCCATTCACATTGTAGGACTCAGCCGAGAAAGGAGTTTTGTATCTATTAAGTTATTCCATATTTTCTAACCCAGTCCAAATCAGGAGAAAGAAGCTGCGTGTTTTTTTTGTTTGTGAGAGGCACCCTAAACCTTCTTCCGTACATGCCAACTTGCCCCATGTCATTTAGGAGATGCTTGTATCTCTACAATCGGTTTGCCTGCACTCCTATGTTTTTATAGTTATTCAGGATGAGTGTATATGTCTTTCAAAATGATTTAGGGTGCTGAGAAGAAAAATCCAACTCTAGCACATAAAGTCGATACATTTTGACTTTATATGAGAATTGGTATTTATCGGAATTTAATTTTAAAAGTCCTACAAACAGAAAAACAGATTATTCCTCTTTAACTAACTCTGCACATATGATTTGTAATTTTGAAGACTTATGAAAATATGTGTTCGCTCCTGAAGAAGGGAACCTCTCGAAACGCGTAGGGCCATATTTATGATTTATTGTTTGTATTTACTCCATTCAAAAATGTATTCTATACTAAATTCTATATTAAATATCGACTGATTGAATATCTATCTCTTAAGATTGTTCTGTAACATAAACTGAAGATTGATTCTGTAAATAATTAGATTGAATCTTGACTTTCCTGGTTGACAGTAATATAGGTGTGCAGGGGACAGGAGTGTCCATTACTAAAGGACACTATACTTTCTTTACAATCAGGAGATGGACATAAAGTGCTGGTTTTTCTCTGGCATTAACAACCCGTTCCAAGGGCTGGAACGTGGGGTAACGGCCTGGGAGCCCAAGTTAACGGTCCCAGCGAAACCAGGGCGGTTAATGAGGGCTCCAGGCCATTACCACTGTTCCAGCCCTTGGAACAGGGTGTTAACACCATTAGCAACCTGGGTTACCAAAGTGGTAACAGAGGGTTCTAAAAAAAAGTATTTTCATTCATTGAATGGGACACTGCGCGCATCCCATTCAATGAATGAAAATACTGATCCAAAATGGCCACAATGGTTGTAGAAGGCAGGATTCCATACGTAGCCCCTCTTCTATTGCCATTGCGGCCGGAAAAGGGAGGAGGGAAGCTCCTGCAGCGACTGCCGCACAATAAGATAAGTGGAGCAGGGTGGTGGGTTGGGAAATGAAAAAAGATAAAAGGCGCGACGGTGGGGGGAAGATGGTGGCTGGCAACAGAGGAGGCATGTGCGGGTTTTGTGGAATGCAGGCTGAGATCAGAGATTTCAGCCTGCGATGCACGGAACCTGATTGGCTGCGCCCCCTCGCACACTGTATGCTAATTTGCATTCTGGCACTTAATATAGGAGAAGCAAATGTGTCCAAACTGCAATGGAAAAAAAGAGGACGGGATGAGTATGTTCCAAATGACATGGGGTGTGTGCTTCTATGCCCTTCCCTGGTCTCAGTTCAGCTGGGGGACTATCAGGTTGGCCTACAGCAGGGAGGAGGCGTGGAAAGGTCATCCTGTCAACTACGCAAAATCAAAATATGGGCACGGTGTGCATGGTCTCCACACTTGGTAGCTCTCAAGGTATGGCCATGCATAGATGTCATGGGTCCCCATGTCATATGTGACACCTTGAGTCCGTCCTCACTTTTCACTTTGCATGGTAGGAGTTGTAGTTTTGTTTAACCCATTATATGCATGGGCCTACAAGTTGCAGCATGCAAAGTGAAACTCCAGAATTTTTGACTGGGAACTAGAGTGCGCGCCTGACCTACTTTTTTCAATTTTTCTGCAAGAGTTCTGGGCTCTATAGGCAGCAGCAGCGGGTTTAACATGCCCCACTTTGGAAGACTGGTACTCTCCCCTCCCCCAATTTTGGGAAAGAACTGTGTTTTGGAGGGGTGTTGGTTCCTGGCCACCTGAAATGACTGAACATTGTTATCAGTACATGTACCAGCATCCTTTGAGACTGAAATCAAGAACTAATTAGCAGCACCGAAAAAGGTTACATCCTCCCTGAAGAATGTTTGAGACAGGAAAGTACTAGGAGGAGAAAATCAACAGTAGAATTGGAACTGCAACACATGGTATTCAACCCTGTTATTACTGCATCATGAGATTCAACCCTGTTACTACTGCATGTTGTTGGGAATTTAACCCAGTTACTATTTGCATTAAGAGTTTTTGACTGGGAACTAGAGTGCACGCTTGACCTACTTTTTTCAATTAGTATGGGATGATGTAGTCTTGGGTTTGCCCACTTCCATTGCCAAAGCTTAATCATTCAATCTGGATTGAATAAAACAGCACATACAGTGAGGCATGGCTAGAGCCAGGACCTCCTGCCTACTCTTGATAAAAAAACGGTGGGAGACGGATATGCCATCTTTGCTTTCTCCCTTACTTGCTATTCAATGACCCAGTGAGCAGCCTATTGCTGCAATTGTAGAAGCAGCAGCGGTGGTGGAGCAGGCCTGCCAGAACTGCCTCTGCAAACCTGCACTGAGGATGCAAGCTTGCTGCAGACTTGGAAATTTCACAGTTTGACCTGGAAACGTACCTAGGAGCCACTGGCATAGCTATTGTCTGCACCAAGCTGTGTGGGTAACTACCAGGATCCACAGCTGCTTTCGCCTGCCATATAGAAAGCTCACTAAAACTGCCACTCCACACAGCTTGCTACTACCACCTTTGGTAGAAAAGCAAGGTGAATGAGGAGAGACCCATTGCTTGTTGGATAGGGCACACCCCTGCCACAAGTGTGAAGCACTTACTCCACTCTGCACATCAATATAGCATCACAGGGAGAGCAGCACTCTGGGGAAATCACACTACCATATTTTATTATTCTTATTAAGGTATTTGTTGAGCATGAAACTAGCCACGAGAAGCAACAGAGAAGCAACGGAGCACTTTACAATCATATGGAGGAAGAACATGGTGAAGAAGCAGAGAAGCGTGGAGCTATCAATAGGAAAGGAAGAAGGTGGGCAATTGGTAGCAAGGGATCTACAAATATATTGTGATAGGAAAATACGGTTCCATGTGATAATATGCCTGCAAAATGTTGTCATACAAGAAAGGCACTGTTTTTTGTGGCAGTATTACCATATGAAACCTACGTGGGACAACCCTGCAACTTCGGGGAACAACCCTGCAACCCCTGTTCCCATTTACCCCATATATTGTCCGCATAAATAATGGCACCTATGCCGTTTCTCGGTGACTATATGTATGGCGACGTCATTTATGGGGATAATATTACCTGATACCGAAAATACATCATCATTTCCACGCAATAGGTACCTCTTAAAGCCAATGAATAAGGGCAGCCACTAGAAGCGGACTGGCACAGGGAGCAATGGGGCATTTGCCCTCAGGCTGGCTGGGCTGTTGCCCCAGGGTCCAGAGCTCCAAAATGTTAAATAAATAATTGAAAAAGACTTCTTCAGAATTGGGTCTGCCACAAAGGACCCGAGTGCTGTGAAGCCTGCTCACATTCTGTGTAAATGGCGCAAGGCATTCGCGTTGATTTCAGCAATGTTGTAGATGAGCATGGCTGGTCCCCACATATGGGGCTCCACAGTGAGTGAGAGGGACAGGGGTCTATGATGCAGGGGCATGTTCATGCCATCCAGTGGCAATGTATGCATTCAAATGACAGATACTGTGGCCCTGGGTGTTAATCTTTGCACCACTCCTTCCCATACACCATTAGTCTGTTACAATCCAAAGCAGCCTACCTACTTGCCAAGGAAGTAAGGGTCCTTATATTATTAGAGTATGTCCTAGGTTTGATTCTGTACAAATGCTTCCTTTATGTTCTGGTGAATTTCTTGATCACCAGTGTGTTCATACAAAAAGAGTTTAATATCACCCTGAATAGCACCCGGGATGTTACTTATATAGTGGTCATATAAATGGCTGTTTGACTGTTTGTGGTACTTATTTTTGGACACAGTTGAAAAAATCACATATAAAGATATAATATTCAGGTATTCATTATTAGAAGACTACAAACTAAGATTCATTCAGAGTTGGGTCGATTTTTTTATACCCTACTCAAAGTTCACCACCAGCAGAAGTGGTATTTCTGGAATGCCTCCAATGCTATTTCAGAAAAACCACCTCCGACGGCAGTAATGTAAATAGTTTTTTTTTACCTTTTTTTCCAGCCATTTTCAGGATCAATTTGAAGGGAGAAATGCATTATGTATAGTAGTGGCTCATGTCAATACTGTGGTTTTTCTTTCTGCACAAAAATTTATATCCTGGACCTTTTATGCAATATGTGGGTAAGGTGGTGATAGGAGGCAATCAGAAATGCCTAACCTTTAACCTCCTCAACATAGCCCTTTGTAAAAACAATTTTCACTCTTTTGAAGGGAAGCACCGGTGCGTCTGTTCTGTACAGTACAAATAAAGATAACAAATATTGGGGCCCAGTTTGACCTTCAAGGAGGAGGTAAAAATAGGTGTATTTTCTGCAAATAGTCCACCTAACATACCACAGCTGGTAATCCCATGGAATACCACTAAAGGTATGTGATCAAAACCTGAATTCGATAGATGGTTAAAAGCAACAGTATTTGCCAAATACTGACGATTTTACTGTTACCACCCAACTCTGAATGACCCCCTAAATCTGTGATTGTTTTCCATTGTCTTGTCCAGAACACTCTCCTCTTATGTGACCAACAACAGACACACAACCAAATCAACACCAGATTAAGATATGTACATACAAAGTCACATGAACCCAGATACATCCTTCCACCTGCACTTTACACTGTCACAAATACACTGAAACACAAACACACCCGACCTTATTTGAAAACACACATAATTATAATAGGCCGCTCTTGCTCCATCTCCATCACCAGGTCCAATGCGTATTCCCCTTGCAGTTCTCTTTGCTTCCGTGAGTTGAAATATGCAGCCGACTTTCCAAGAAATTGCAACTTGGCAGCACAAAAACAGCTATGTCCCTTCGCCTTCTTTCACTCTGAATTGTCCCAGTGCAGACCTCATTTTTATTATGTTTTAATATTTTATTATTGTTATATGGTTATAAAATAACCTTTAACAATTATAGAACAGTAAGACAAAATTAATCACAATTAAAAGAACATACATTGTACAACAGATTTTAAGGTGATATACAAAGTGAATTCATAGATGATTAAAATGCATAAGAGCAAAATTCCTAAAAACAAGAATACAGACCCCACAGCCACAATTACCAGCAACACCACGGCCACGGTTTCTTGTCGTGTTTGGCAGAGGCTGACTGGCAAATCAATGTGGTCTACTGTCTAACTGTAAGCCAGAGAATGTAATGTGATAAGGGACAAGGAATGGGCTAGTTGTGATGGGCCATTAAAGGGTGTGGGTGCAAAACATGGGTGACTGAGCATTGTGGACAATGGAAGGAGGTGCGTGCAAGGTAAGGGAAGGGATTGAGTTAATAGTTAAAGGATGGAGCAAAAGGGAAAAGGAGGTCTGAAAGTTAATTGTAAGAAATAGGCATGCTTTGAGGATGCAGGGCAAGGGAAGTACATCAGAGGATGATTGGTAAGGAAAATAGGATTAATGAGACTGAGGTACACATCTGGAAGGGTAGGTCAGCGGTTTTACTGTTGCTTTGATCTATGCCTGACCTGCATGCCACTGCACCCGATTGTGGGACTGGCTTGACCCCCTTT
Source organism: Ambystoma mexicanum (assembly GCF_040938575.1). Lineage (NCBI taxonomy): Eukaryota > Metazoa > Chordata > Amphibia > Caudata > Ambystomatidae > Ambystoma > Ambystoma mexicanum. The sequence goes on from NC_090929.1 coordinate 913,271,496, forward strand.
CTTTTTTCTGAGTGATGCATACTTGCTTTATGAACATATGTTTGAGCTACTACTCTTATGTTTGTTCAGGTTGCTTTATCATGTGACTTCTTGCAATGAAAGTAGACACAATTGTGCAGACTAAGATTATAATGATAGTACGTTTTCATTATAATTATAATCTTAGTCTGTTTTGCAGATATATTTGCATCAGGAGACAGATGATTAATAGACTCCCCTCTCCTACACACAATAATGCTTTGAAAACCAGTTTTATTGAACAGTATACTAGTTTAACCCTTGAATAACAACTTTGCAGAAAGCTTTTTTTTTGTTTCTAATATTGAAGATGGAATAAGAGAAGATGAAGTCCCCCTGCCTGCTTTCTGAATTGGAACCTGTTGAACCAGGAGGACAGGGTTCAAATCCCCACCTTCCACACTTCATACATTATGTGGTCCTGAGTCAATCACTTTTCGTCACTGTGCCTCATTTTCCATAACTATCTATAGAGGAAGCCTCACTCACATGGGTTTGTACTCTGTAGTGTTATGCTACAAATATTTATAATGTTAACTATTTATGTTCAGCATACTGTTAAGGAGGCAGGATGACAAGTGATGGTCTTATATTGTGGGGTGGGTACACAGGGTGCAGGTATGGGTTTTGTGTTGTGGGCTGGCGAGGCAGGAAGCCAAGTATGGGTCTTTTTGTCATGCCAGCTCATGTTTGGCTCTGAGATCCAACCCTAGACACCCTGGTTCAGCAATGGTTCTGCTCTGCCAATGACTTCTCTAGCTTCTCCACCTCTTTACATTGTTCTAAAACTAAAGATGGGTCGGGTTGGGAGGAGATGTAGCCTGCTGTCACATTACAAACTGCACCACAATGAAAACTGGGCTAAAATCCCAGCTTTCCCATTTGACCACTTATATTATCCTGGTGAAATAATGTTACTGTTTCGCAAGTGTGAGAATTTCCAGGGGTCCATGTCTCTAAAAAACACAAACATAACTGGAAAATATTTTGCATAAAAGGAAAGTAATGTCAATAATGTCTTTATATATACTTTAGAATGTGTGTGGGGGGTGGTATTGTGTTTACTTGTTCTGGAAGTTGGGGCCGCCGCACTGTGGGTTTGGGACATTGCACTAAGGGCAAGAAAAGTTAACTTGCCCCACAGATCAAATCTTGCCAGTCCTCCCCAGGCAGCCACACTGGAAAGGGCCCTGTTTCTGTCACAGGAGACTAGAGTTTTTCTTGAGGATGCAATCATTGTTTTTCTATAACAATGACTTGTCTTTCTTACTCTTTTCATTTTTCCAAAAACGATTTCCTTTCATAATAAACTATAAAAGGTCATTACAAATCTGTTTATCTAGATAGTCTCTCTGGATATTCGTGACTGCCACATACATTTGAAATACAAGGTTTCAAAAGCAAAATGTCGCAATTATACCACTTGCTTTCGGCATTATTCTCCATTATTCCCCATTATGTGCTCCTATGCCAACTTAGTCAACCCGTTTAGTGGGGCAATGTCAAAATGTCTTAGTATACAATATGCATAAAGTGCAAGGTTCACAACCAAAATCAAGCTGCCATTTTGGAAAGTAAATACTTCATACTCGATTAACATAAGTCCCAGTTGATAAGAGACCTAAAATGTTTGTTCATAAAATATCACTCCAGAAACATTCAAAATGGCTACTGCAGACATACAGGGACCTGGCACTGCTGTTGTATTTGGCACTGCTAAACTAACTGGGCAAATGGAACCTGGCACTCTTTGCTAACTGGCCATATCATTGACATTTTGTGAGAATCTGACCATTGGATGGAAATGTTGTGTATGTCAGGAGTTTCTATGCCAAGATATACCAATGATATACATTTCCGTGCTCTTGGTAACATAACCAGTGAATGGTTTGAGTAGCTCAGCTTTTGATGGCATTACATGTTATATGATAGCAATGCCTGGCGCGTGATGGAGTACAAGAGTACATCATGACAATACATGATGAATGAAGAATCTAGTTAAGCATTGGTTGGGAATAGTTGGTAGATTGTGTGAGAATCTAGATATATGATGCCAATGTTGGACAAATGTCTGTGCATTACACATACCTCAGTTAAAACAATAAGGTAGGAAACAAAATGATAATCCTACCATCATCCTTTTACGGTAACTTAACTTGGTTGCTACACAACTTGATGTTATTATCAAAAACCTGTTGAGCTGAAAAAGACAGCATGATTCTCAATGCAAGTATTTGGTAGTATCTGTTGTACATTTTCATAGCAATTCATTACAGACAAGAAGAGGATCTAGTTGCAGCTATAGAGCGCTCATAAACATTGATCACTGTTTAAATAGGGACCTAATAGGGAAAATCTCTTGGTTTCCAACTATAGCCTACTCTTTCTAAAGTTATACCAACATTAGTTGTTCCTGGTGTAGAATAGATGCTTGTTTCAATATTCATTGTTTTACTGTAATGTAACCGCTATTAAGCTGGAACAATATACTCCTAACATGTTTACAGATATGACAAATCTATCAATATTGCCAATGATTCTCTGAAAGGAAGCCTCTCCTACATGGCCAGGGAAAGGCAGGATCTACCTGACTTTGACAGTGGGGGTGGCTATGTGTGGGAGGATCACATAGGGGAAGACAAACTCCAGAGGTACAGAACAATACTAGATCAAAATAGTCACAATACCAAATGACACATATATGCCTCTGCAAAATACATACATGGCTTACTGTGGTTTAGATGAAGAAATCCCACCTTACTGCAGTCAAAACACTGTATGTGCCACTCACCCCCTTATCATTGCTCAGACGAAGAAGAGGGATTGAGTAATGAAGATGACCAGAAGCTGTAAACCAATGCCGTGTTCTAGTCTTTGGAACGCGTTACACCGTGCTGACAGGTTTAAAGTTGACACAGCCGAGAGAACATAAGAGAGAGGCAGAGGCTGGCTCTGTCGGTAACTTGTTCTGATGGCAGTCAGAACGCAGAGACAAGCAGACCACCAGAAGCAGCACTGAGGCTGCCACGAACGGCATGCAGGAGAGTCAAACTGAAGGAAGCTTACTGCTTGAGGGCCCGATGCAGCGAGAGCCGTGCGCAGCCGAGCAGGGCAAAGTAAAAGCTACCAGCTCACAGGAAGCATGCTGAGTCAGCAAACTGAAGAAGAGAGAGAGAGAAGGGAAGATACGAGGAACACTGAAGCCGCCCGGTAAATCCAGACAAAGCAAACGGGTTACCGGAACCCGTGTAGGTAAATGCTGTGTCTTGCTAAATAACACCATTGAAGAAGTTGATGCTGATACAAGCAATATTAGAAACAGGTTGGTGACCCAACGATTGAAAACAGGAATTGGTGCTAGTGCGAACAGTGCTAGAAAATGGTCAAGGACCCCTTATCAGATCTGGCTATCAACCATGAACTCTGAGGGCTTCACACCCGAGCTCATCTCCTGCGCCAAGTCCCTCGGGTTCCACATCGACAAACACCTCTCCTTCAAGACACACATATCTAAGAAAACTTAGACAGCTTGGTATCAGCTCTCCCTTCTGTGGAAAGTCAAGCCCTTCGTTCCTCCGGACAGCTTTAGATCCAGTGTTAAAGCACTGGTCCCATCACACCCGGATGAGGCCAAGGCACTCATCAAAGGCCTTTCTTCGTCCTCCCTTGTGCCCCTGAGAGGTGTCCTAAAAACGGCAGCACACCTCATTAAGGGCCTACGCAGATATGACCACATCACCCCGGCCATCATAGACCTTCACTGGCTCCCACTGTGCAGGAGTCACCTTTAAGTGTTGCTACATCATCTATAAGGCAGTCACCCTCAATTCACCCAGCTACATTGTGGAGAAACACAGCATCTCAGGTGGACAGCACATCATCAGGGAGCCAGGACACGTGCAGTTTTGAAATCTGCCTCTGCAAAAAGGAAATAATCAGAAAACAAGCCTTCTCTGCCTACGCCCCAAGACTATAGAACCTCCTCGCCGTCAGCATCTGACTGGCCCCCACGGTCCTACAATTCAGAAAAGAACTTAAGACCCACCTCTTCAAGAAGTCTCTCCTCCTCAACACCTAGATCATAACATCACCCATTGCGCTACCCAACTCACTAGATGCCACCAGCCCCTCTCCGCCCCACCACCCGGTACATCTGTACCCCTCCTCTCTGCCCCTCTGTATCCTACCCTCTGCTGTATATCTGTTCTTTTGTTATCTCTGAAAAGTGCTCTGTTATGCATTTTTACTGTTGTATACCTCTGTAAAGTGCTCTGTTATGCATTTTTACTGTTGTATACCTCTATAAAGTGCTCTGTTATGTATCTGTATTGTTGTATACCTAAAGCACTCTATTGCTCCCGAAGCTAGGTCTGTGCTCAATAAATAACATAATAATAATAATAATTTTAAAAAATAATGTCTGAAGGAAGATGTAAAAGCAGTAATGAACTGTAATGAGAAAGGGTTGGTGACCCAATATTTAGAAAATATTGTTTTGTGGATAACAAAGAAAGTAGTTGGAGAATGGAAAAGCCCTGGAAGGTTAGTGAACCAGGCAAACAGTGAGTCTGGTGCTCAAATCCTCAAGAGGAGTGAACTTTGTGAAACATTGTGATATCCTGACAGGAGAGTAAACCAGGAGAAGTGAACTTTGAGACATCATGGCAGGAAAGTAAACCAGAAGTGGGAAAGGAGGTGAACCTGAAGTTGGGAAAAGTTTCAAACCAATACATAAAATGGAAGAATTATACGTCTTTTTGGAGTCAGTGAGAAAGGAGTAAATACCTTGTCAGGAGAGTACACCAGGGACTTAAAGACATAAAGAAGACATAAAGAAGAGCAACCCATGGAGGAGGGTAGAGCGATACGCCCAGAAAGCAGGTGGAAGATACAAAGTGTGAAGAACGTGAACAATTAAAAAGGAATTGTGTTCAAATGAAAGAACAAGGGAAGGCCAATCCCCCTTGAAATTCTGAAATAAAGAGCACCATATGAGTAAAGGAAACTTATGAAAAGATTCATATCATTTAAGAATGTGAATATTTAAAGTAAAGCATTGAAGGTTGAAGGAATACAAGGGAAAAGAGGAATTTTTCCTTAAAAAGCGTAAATGCTTAAAGAAAGATAGAGAAGCTCAAGAGAGAAGTCATTCTCATGAAACTTGTAAAGGGAAGCCTTAAAAAGGTAAGAGAAACACAGGGAAGGAGCCCTACTTTTGTTGAATAGTGAAATGTTATTCAACTTTATCCATAGGCACCGGATAGATACATAAGGATAAGAAGAAACATTGGGGAAGGGAGGATCCATTTTCCTTGTGAAATTTTGTTTCTTTATTTTCTGCACCTTAAACTTTATATTTTTAGAACTCTGAAAGAAGGCTATGAATACATAGTCTATAGAAATCCCCTTGTGCACATTATATTAATTTTAGAATGTAAGGGTCAGATTAGGGTTTTTGGACACAGGACGGAGGACGCTCTTTTGTTTAACATCCTGACGCAGATGTTCCTTAGTTTTGTTGAGGCTGGTGAACCCTTCTTAGGATCAGGGATAGATAGAATTTTTCCCAACCCTCTTGTTTTTCAGAAATAAAGTCCTCATCACGGGTTGGATGGAGCGGTAAAAATGCACCGGTAACGCTATTACCACTGCATTACTGCTCTCCCAATCCCGAGTTTTGGTGGAAAGTTTGAGAGTTACCTCCAGCTTCGAGCTAGAGGAAAATCTGGCCACTTTTTGCCCGTTTACAGCGCAATTACCGCGGTGCAATTTGTGCCGCGGTAATTGCGCCAATGCTGCCACATAGAGTCCTATGGACTCTTCAAAAAATGGGGAGTAACAGCATTGCCGCAACTAATAGCACCAGATACTAAGTTGTGCTAACACTATTTGCATTGGGCAGTATCCCAGCGGATTTTCCGTTGGGATACCACACAACTTGTGATGACCCCTATAGCAAACAACAAACATGCCACTGTGTAGGAGTCTTACTCTTGATCCCTTAAACTGAGTAACTTAGCAAGTTTCAGAAGCAAAAACACAAAAGGTATAGGTAGGTTTAAAGCCATCAATAATTGTCCCATTCCCTTTGGCCAGCCCAGAAATTCAATCAGAGTGGTTGCTTAACACTAAAATGTGGAATCTAGCAATTTACAAACAGACTCAATACAATGGGTTGAGCTAGATCTGTTTGTAACAGATGCATTGCCACAAGTAGAATGTGGTTTTACCCACCTGTTGGTTCCCTCTTTGCAGGGTTTACTCATAGACAGTGTAGGCAGTATTAATATGATTAATATGGCCAATAAATAAGAAATAAACCCAGAGGGAGGTGAGGGAGTTTACCTTCTGGTATAAGCCTGGGGACTAAGTTAGAGGGTTGTGTGCTAGATGCAAAATAAGCCCCCTGCTGACAGGTTTATAGCAGTTAGTACCCCAGTATAGGCTTGTGGATTTGTGTATGAGGGGTGCAGTATAGGCTTTGGGGTTGTGGATGAGGGGTGCAAATCTCTTGTGGGGAGTCTGCACCAGCTGTGGGGTGGTGCAAGGTAAAGTTCACATTTCTGGCATAATGCATGGAGCCAGCAGCAGTGTGATGGAGGAGGAAGGCTCTTATCAAGAACTGAAGGGTGGGTGAGAGAGGAGAGTCAGAGACCAGTGGCAGAGCAGCTCCAGTGCTGTGCTATTGGAAGAGGTCAACAGAGGTCTTAGGGAGTCTATTAATGGCGGGTGAATGTTTTAAGTTTCCCCAATCAGATACATATAAGCCATTCTCTGAGGTACTAATGTAACATGAATCATGCACCCCCAATTAGACCTTATATTTCTCCGAGCGTTTTCTGTTCTACAACTAGTTGGTCATTCCAAATACCTTCTGGCAAAGAGGTGTTTGATTTAAATAAAGGAAAGATAATGGCATTTTTAAGCAAAGGACTTGATCAAGTTTTGCAGATGCTACGTTTCTTATGTCAGGCAGAAAAATGTGGACAGGTCCTGTTTTAACATGCTTAGAGAGTAAGAAAGATCACGTCGCACACGAGAGAAATGATATGTTTTACTTGTATGCTGATTTCCAGGCGTTTGACTTTGAAGATTAGGCCAGGATCAGTCCACGTGTGGCCTCACTTTGTGCATTGGAACATGCCACATCCACATCACTCAAACTTTATGCAGAGGAGGATAAGCATCTCCTGGGGAGAAGTATTGTAATTGGTCTAGGGTTCCAGCATTCCCTTCTCTCCTATCCATGCTCAGCCCAAAAGGCAGCCGCGACAAAGATGCAGTGCATGATCTGAATGCACATCCTCGCGCAACACAACAATAATTCTTCTTACACAGTAGAATTGCCTATTTAATCTTATATTTTCTCAGGAACAGTCATGCAACAACACTTATGTCAACATGTTGCTAACCCATCTGACTTGATATAAACATGTTTTGCTAAAAGAAAAGTCAATCATGTAGTAATAAGAAAGAAGTAGAACTGGCATTGAACAAGAATAGAACGGGTCATGAAGTAAGTATATTACTAGGAGTTCTGTTTCTTTATGCAAATTGTAACCTGTTTTTACACTGCGGTGTAATTTGTGCTACCTCACTGCATCTCCACGCTCAGGGAGTATTCAGAGTAAACAAGTGTGGTACAGATGCTACTAGTGCCTCTCCACTTCCCCGGTGGCCTAAGGCCATACTGTGGACATGAGGGCATTGTGTCCACACTTTGCTCTACTAATATGAACTCCATGCCCCTCACCACTGCACTAGATATGATTACCTGCACTTAGAGGATTTTCTTCCCTACTTATTGTTACTGACGTTGATCCTGCACTTGTCCAGAATTGGAATTTAACGGTACCAGGTAATAATATTGCCATATATATGGTCGCCGTAAATAATATCGCCGGGAAAATGTTGTGGCGATATTATTTGGGTGACCATATATATGGGGACAGGGGCAACAAAAAAAAATTTGGGAAAAAAATAAAGTTTGGGGGTTGCGGGGGTGTCCACCGCATGTTCCATGCAATAATGTCGCCACAAAAAACGGCCATTTTTCGGCAATATTTTTGCATGGTGAGATTTTTGTGGCGACATTATTACATGGAACCAATTTAACTTGGTGTTTGATCACTTCAAGTGGTCCATGTACATGTTTGTATCACTAGAAATTTGCATCAGAGATTGTGAGCAGTGATGATTGTCCTTTCTTTCCACTTTTGAAATCATAACAGCACAAATGGTAAGGTTGGCAAAAGATGATTGGCTAGACCAAGGGATGATTAAAGATGAAGCGGGTCAAAAAAAGGTAATCACAAAATGAATGGTCAATCATATTTTTTCAGAAAACTGACATAAAAAATGCAAGAAGATTTGGTGCACCATGGCAACTGTCTAAAGACAGATCTCCAATTCTAAAATCCTATAAGGCATTCCTTGATCAATCAGTTCAAATCATCCGAAAAGGAAAAATGCACCCCACGACCAACCTGGCTCTGGGTCCATTACCAACTGGGTGCAAATTGAATGGGAATAAAGCAAGGTCCCAAAGTAAAGTACAAGGGAAACTAGCTCCAGATAAGGCTCACGGATGCATTTTGAAAAGAGGGAGAGTAAACCTTGATGAATCCAGGCAATGCATCCCTTCTCCCCAAGGGGGTGTTGTCCCCTGTGAGATTAGGGAGGTGAGCCTGCTACACAAAACCATCCATAGGTGTTTGGGCAAGTGGGATCTCACTATGAGTGATTCCCCATTGGAGACAAGGACTCCTGATCTCTTCAGATTGTAAGATCTCCCTTAAACCTGATGAACACAGTGTTGTCAGCATATATGGGAATAGGGGGAAATGTTGACTTAATAGGGCCTTTGCCCATGGTTGGTGCGGATGTTGACCCCTCCTGGAACCTAAAATCCTAAGACCAATGGGACTATGGCTCTCACCTCAAGACATCAAAGATTAAGAATCATACCCTATCCAAGAGAGAGAAAAGAGCTGTTGTGAATTCGTTCAGCTGGAGGAAAAGTCTTGCAGAGCAGACACCACCGCTGCCACACAGATTGGATGCTGCCTGGAGGAAGAACCATAGCCCGTACGATGTGGGCCAAGAGCCCAGGAGCTCTATCCTCAAGCCATTGCATCACAGACAAGGTTGAACACTGGCATCCCGTGAACAGGCACCTACTAGTGGAAACATGGAACCAGCATCCCAAGAAGGAGGATACCAATGGAGCGAATGCCCCTTCTGGGAGAGAAGAGAGCAGAGCAGCACGTAAGCAGTGTGTGATCCAGAGAGAGAGAAGGGCAGCTCTGCTCTGTGGTGAGCCGTGGAAACATGTAGCTTAGAGGCCAAACGAGCCCAGTGAAGACTCCCACTTAAGACCTGAAGATGGAATATCTTTCATGATACAGAGGACCCCTACAAAGTAGAGCAGAAGATAAATAACTCACAGGGAGAGCCTGAAGGGAATCTGCTAGAAGTGGGTGCGAGTCAAACCGAACAGTGAAGAAGACCCAAAGAGGGGAACCAAAATCCCTCATGACTAAAGGGACCCCTAGTAAGCAGAGCACAAGAAAAATATCCCAAGGGGGTTAGCCAGAAGAGTATACCCCAGACATGTGTGTGGGTCAAACTGAGCAGAGGAAAACACTCTTGCAGGGTGTAGTCATGCAGGCTAGTTCACCCAGAAATGATACAGGATCAAAACACAGAGGTCAGAGTCAACCAAATAAGCAAAGCTATATAGAAAAGACAAAACATTTTAATGAACACTGGGCAGCATAATCCATAGGTCTAAAGGGGACCACCAGAAATTACCTCAAACAATAATATGAACTGATCCAAAAGGGAGAGCTAAAGGGGCTACCAAAATGACTTCAACTATACAAAACCCAATAAAACAAGGGGGAAATACACATGTAAAGGTTGTCAAGAGCGTATGGAAGGGCACAGCAATCTGCACTGTTACTTTGAATTAAATAACTTTTGAGAACTGTCGTGCCTAAGGTCTACAAATGTCTAAAAGTAAGATTTCAGTTTTTCCTCTGAGGATCATAAAGATTGTGAAGGAAAAACCGGAGAAGGGGAATCATTTCAAACTTGACAAGAGGCAAAGGGTCTAGGATGCTGAGAAGGACATTTGGAAGTACATTTAGTGGGAGGGGGTCAAGCACCACCCAACAACCAAGTGAGAATATTAATTGGTACTACTTTTGTTTCTTTTATTTAAAGTGGTAGGGCCATTAAGGTAGTTTTGGTTTGGACAGAGGGCAGTATTGTATTATGTAAGATGTCCTAACAAGCACCTTTGGTATTTACTTTCTTAGGTAGGGAACCCCATCGAAGCAATAGAGCTAGTTGAGGCCAAGTCCTACCTTTGGCCCAACACAAAACCTAATATATGGCCATAAGTCAAAGAAACATTGTTGTTATTTTGTTGTTTGAAATATTCCCCAAAACATCAAATAGCTATCCTAATTGCATTTTTCAAAATAGCTCCCTTGCTCAGTTAAGAGGGAATATGATTACAGGGATGGCCATTATTCATGAAATGAGGCTAGTCACAAACTCCTGGGTGGAGATGGGCAAACATGGGTAATCATAGGTTGTGGGAGAGGAACACTACAGATGAATTGAAATGTAGAGAGAATTTGGGGGCAACATGCTCATCTATCAATATTATTTTGGACCCAGAAGTTGCTGAAGCTCTGGAGCTCACACGAAGCTGTTGATCTCAGCAAACAATTGACATACTAACATAGCACTGTATGCAACCCCATCCTCAAATTCCTCGCTCCCCTTTTGTCTCTTTTTTGTCACTCAACTGATGTTTGTTTACTCTACCTTGAGTCGCCCTTTCTTCCTTCCCCCATTTTCTTTCTTTGCATGTATGCATGTTTTCCTGTCCATGACAGCTAGCCCCTATATCACGTGTCTTTATTTTTCCCCAATTGTGCGTGTTTCAGAGTCCCTGTAATGAATATGCAATACCCAGTTCCTTGATCAAACCAGTACATTTGTAACCCGTTTCAATGCAACAACTTTCGTTGCCCACTGCATATTACAACTGGCAACACCATTACACAATTAATCTCTAGATCTGCATGATGGGCAATGTAGTTTAGAGAGACTTTAAGAGGTCAAAGGTGAATGTATGTAAACAATGGGAAAGGGAAACACGCTTGGGGCACTAGAAGAGAGGAAAGAGATGATCCTGGTGTAGAATATATGCATGGTGAGGAATATATTTGGAACAGATTAGATGAATTTGGAGAAGACTAGACAGTGAATCAATATTCTCTCTGATTACATTATGAACTTTTGAAAGCCAAAATGTGCCAGTTAATGGATTGTTGAATGGCATTCGACATCAAACCACACTGTCATCTTCCAAATGTGGAGAACGGCTGGCACAATGTTTTTTTTTTCTCTAACGCACAGAGTGAGACACACACATTTGCACGGATTGTGAGTGTAAGAACATTTAATTGCCTGACCCACCTCTATTCTCACTGGCGAGCCGATGATGAGAGTCTTCTCCTGGATGCTTTCAAGGAATTCTGGATAGTGATCATTGACATCAAGAACCGTCACAAACACCTCTGCAATGTTGTGCTTGCCTTCTGCGTCCTCAGCCTTTACATAGAAGTTGTATTTGCAGCTGATCTCTGCATCTAACGTGGCCCAGGGCTGGGTGTAGATGATTCCAGTTGATGGGTGAATCAGAAATCTATAATCAGAAAACAGGAAGTCATACCCTTACATTAAAATCCCACACTGTCAGCCAAATGCGGACATTTCTGGCAGACTAAAAGAAAGTCAGAGACTCAAATGCTTTCAGTGCTATCAAAAAGGGATTCTATTAAACCACAATAAGTGTTCAACACAGTACGTGAGAAGTGAACAAAACAGATGTGAATTAATGAAAAAATGTAATCATAATTTAATAGTGAGGTTTAGTGCATTTATAACAAGTACAAACAGTGTTTGCAATATATTAGTGCTAGTTCATTGTTGTTTTTATATATATCTGTACCAGTGCAACCACCTTGCAGTAATAGAGAAGTGTGGTGGGTGAGTGTACAGAACAAGCTCATACCAGAAGACCACAATTTGTGTGGCCAGTAAAGTTCCTTCTTTTTCCGATGGACAAACACCAGACAGGAAGAAACTTGGGGTTCGAAACCATGGCCAGCTGATACAATGGACTTTTTCTTTACCACCCACATGCCGCCTCGTATCATAGTTATTTGCACAACAACATTACATTTGCCCCTGTTCAACCCAAACAGTTTATAGTTGTAAATATTGCTCTGACTTTCAGCATTGAATTTGTAGACAATTTGTACACATAACCTCTTCAATATCTTCTATTCATGTACTAAGTAAAACCAGGAGCTTTGGCGAAATAAATGATCCATCCCATTGATATTAAGGGCCCAATTCATGGAAAAGTGTGCATTTGTCCTGCAATTGCCACGCGCCGAGAACGACACTGCGCAAGACTTCGTGCAGAATAAAAAATATGCGCCTTGCGTATTCATGGAATCTACAGTGCAAAGAAACAGTCATCCCCGGAACGCCCCTGAAACGCCCCCATGCAAAGCATTAACAGCCAGAACAGCTAAATTTGTGCACTCACCCTTGCATAATACTCACACCCTTCAAACAGTGTGTAGGGTCCCCCAGAAGCAGCCCTGCATCTCAGAGCCCCTGTACAGGGTCCCCCGTAACTGTTGCCGGCACCACGACAACATGCGTATGACACTTCATAAAATGGGTATAACTCAGAAATTCTGTGTGCGAGCCCCCGTAAACCCAGGCTAGAACCCCAATATGCAGCATATGCATGCCCCTAAGTCCGTTTGGAACACCGTCTGCATGCACGCATTCTTAAACCTGACATGAAAACTCACCTCCATGCTGTGAATCCTATGCGCCAGTGTCCTTACACCTACCTTCAGGTGACGGAAAGGTCGAGGGATTTGCATGTGTATTTGCCAATGAGAGGTTGCATGGTCACATCCATGAATACACTTTTCGGAGCGCATTTGTGGGCATGCTATGGACTGCTTCCGGCCCGTCCCTCGTAAATGCCACTTTTTCCCTTGTTCTTCCTCACTTTTCCAGTTCTGCCCCCAATCCGCCCTTTGCGCAGACCTCACCCCTGCTCTGCGTGGGGTCTTGCGCAAGGCACTTGGCCGCTCCAGAGCCGTACAGAGCTTATGTGTAATCCATGCAAGTCCATGGAATATCCCGCCATTCCATTCCATGAATCGGCGAACGGGATTACGCACGCAGTACGAGGCACAAGTACCCTATTTCCCACGCAAGTATTTCCTTGAATCAGGCTTTTCGGCCATCTTGGATTTTCTAAGCCCACAGCACCAAATGTTGCAGCATAATAACTTGAACGTGGGTGGATACACCTAACAGTTCCCAAGGGAAATACCAGACTCCAGACAGAACGGCTAGCAGACCTGCTTGATTCGAAGGGAAAACATACAAACAAGACTGCAATACAGGAGAAGGCATACTGCAGTACCCCGATGCCACACTCCAATATACGTTCAACACCAACCTTAAAGAGAAGTGGGCTAGTTTTTCTAGACCCCAAAAAACACAAATTGAAAAATATATATATTTCTAGTATTTCTAGCAGCAGGGGCACCAGAGTTAGAAATTCCACATGCTAGCAATAGAAACCTTACATTTTCCATAATTTTGTTGCAAACCAGCTTGTGCTAGACATATTTTCTCTATTTCTATTTTGGGTGAACCTTATGCAAGGAAAACAACTTTTTCTGGAGCACAAGGGAACCTAATAGGCCCCTTTAAACAGGGGAGGTTAATGATTTGTATTTGTTTTTTCCCCATCTATCTCAAACTACAATTCATTGCATTCAGATTAAGTGCGTTATTTTGGAGGGGAAAAAACGTTCTGCACCTACTTATAGGGATGGTGCCCTATCTAATGTTTCTCTATTAATCATCTGTACACCTTCTCTGCACCTCAGAGGGCTGTATTGTAATCCTGTTTTCTGGGGAACATCACGTTTTTCTGCATGCGCTGAATATCACAACTGTGCCTTATTCATCATGGCAATCACAACGTAATCGCCAGTCAGCCTGGTTTAGTTAAATCAACTGCTCTCTCAGCACACATCAAAGCAGACGTCCCTGCTCTTGATGCATGTGGCCACCGGACCCCTGCGCTCTCCCAACATCACGACGCAATCACTTGCCACCAGCGAAACGTGGAACACGCTCTCTCACCCCCAATGCAGAGCAGCACAGCATTTCTCATTTCTCACTTTCTTATCCGTGTTTGTGCCTGATGGCTTGTTCTCACTGACTGAAACAGTTTTCATGTATATTTGCAATGCCAAATCTCTTTCTACATATTCATTCGGATAGTCAAACTTCCTCTACATCAGTAACAGTAAGTGTTTTAAATGATCTATTTAATGTTGCATGATGTTTTGGTAGATGCATGCATTGAGGGACGAATGCATTTTTAATTATAACAATTTCATTAAGCATTCTCAGGCAATGGGATGTTTTAAATAACCTTTACAATAATGGACACTAGCATTTATAGTGCACTGAAGTTGCGTGATAAATATGTCACGGGCCTATCTTTATTTGTTGTTTTTACAAACAGTTTGAGTTCAATTGGTAAATGATGTATTATGATCTTCACTATATCATGGTTTTTCTATCCTGTTTTCTTCTCATGGGATGGCTACACTACCAAATTAGTTTTGGCATACTAATATTTGGATGGTTGCACGCATTTATTGAGGGATTCAAAAATAGCAGCATGGCAAATAGATGAACTCCAGGGCAAGACAGCTGCACTGAAGGTAACGTGTGTACCTCAATATTGTTGTATTGATGCTATATGAAGCTGATGCCCACATTAAAAGGAAACATGTTTTCTGAAGAATTCACTGTGCCATACTTATCTAGCAGAAGAAGATCCCCCTAACACAGTCTTCACCTTGAAGTGATGGACTAGTCAATGTCCATCCCTTGAAGTAAGTAAACCAGACGTATGCCATTAGGTTACACCTGGTAGGAGGAGCAAGGGAGGCTGGGAATCCCTGAGGGAAACTTTTGGGAGTCTCACTCACATGATTTTGTTGTGAGAAACCAGCAGATAGTCGGAGAGGCAGGTGATACAGCAATCAGTGAGCAAACAAGTGGGAGTGTAGAGATGGGCACAATCTGCCACACTTATAAAACCAATACTCAGTAACAGAGTCCTTATAGTGCACCGAAAAACCCTGCTTTGTTGCCACTAATGCAAAGCATGTAAGTGGTACTGGAGGCGCGACCCCAAAAAAGGCCTAATTTGTGTTTTTCTAGTGTTCGTTAGGCCCATGTGCTGGTAGCTCCGTGCACTCTCCTTTGGTATCTCCTTCCTGGTTTCTCCCGCTGCATTCCGACTCCCACTCCGCCGACGGGCTGTTATTGGTCAAGCCCTCATGGCTTATAGATTCTAGCGACTGCGTCGCTACATTCTGCTTTCTTTGCCACTTCTGGAAAGCAGGCGAGTTGTAGTGGAGGCGCAACCCCAAAACAGGCCTAGTTTGTGTATTTGTAGTGTTTGTGAGACCCGTGTGCTGGTAGCTCCATAGGCTCTCCTTTGGTATCTCCTTCCTGGTTACTTCCGCTGCACCCCGCCTCCCACCCCGCCAAAGGGCTGTGATTGGCCAATCCCTCGTCGCTTATAGAGTCTAGCACTGCGTTGTTGCATGCTGCTTTCTTTGCCAATACTGGAAAGCAGGTGAGTGGTACTGGAGGTGCAACCCCAAAACAGGCCTAATTTGTGTTTTTCTAGTGTTTGGGAGGCCCGTGTGCTGGTAGCTCCGTAGGCTCTCCTCCAGTATCTCCTTCCTGGTTTCTCCAGCTGCACCCCGCCTCCCACCCCACCCACGGGCTGTGATTGGTGGATCCCCTTGGTCTTAACTGACCATCCCTGGGCAGCCCCCTTCCTGACAGCCCAGCGGCGAAGGGCCCGAGGCAAAGGGCGCTCCTACTAAGGCGGCTCCAGATCGTATCTGCAGGTATCTTCAGGAGAAGCAAGAAGCCAGTAGACTGCTGTAGACCAGCACCAGCCAAAAAGTAAGTGTGGCAACTGTGGGGACTGAAGCAATTAGTTCACAGCAGAAAGCCCACCACTCTTACTTAAAAACCCTAAAAGTTTTACTGTGTTACATTGTACAGCCACATATTAAGGTAAAACGATTATTCGTACTCTAATAGCATCACTATATTGAAACTGCATCTAGACTGTGCTCCCAACAACATTGAGTGTGCACTAATAGCATTAAAGTTGAATTTAGAAACTGTGCCTAATAGCGTCACTGTGCTAAACCTTGAATTTGAAGGTATTCCCAACATCATTGAGTGTGCCCTATTAGCGTCACTGCGTTAAAGTTGAACTTAGAAAGTGTGACAAATAGCGTCACTGTGTTAAAAGTTTGATTTTAGAAACTTTTGGAAACACATCTTTGAGTATGCCCAAATAGTGTAACTGTATGGAATCTTGCATCTAGACAATGTTACAATTTGAACTTAGAAAGTGCGCCCAAGATCTTTGAGTGTGCCCAAAAATGGTTTCACTCTGGTGAGCTTCACATCTAGATAGTGTGCCCAAGTATCATTGAGTGTGCCCTAATAGCCTCACTGTGTTGAATCTTACATCTAGACTGTGATACAATTTTAATTTAGAAAGTGCACCCAACATCATTGAGTGTGCCCTAATAGCGTCTCTGTATTGAGTCTAGCATCTAGATTATGTTAAAGTTTGAATTTAGAAAGTCCACCCAACAATACTGAGTGTACCCTAGTAACACCACTGTGTTGTACCCTAGTAAGACCACTGTGTTGAAGCTTGCATTTAGGAAGTGTGCCCAACAACATTAGGTGTACCCTAAATGCACTAAATTTTACTATACCGAATTGTGCAGCTATTTATAGGAGTCAAGCAATATTGAGTGCACCCCATTAACTTCACTGTACATTGAATCCAGTGTGTCAAACTCCCCCTCTTAATATTACAACCAAGCCTTTACTCCGCCCTTGCCACGCCATGAGTCCATCCCACCCAGCTAGGTCCAGGGTAAGAGCCTAACTCTGGCGTGCCTTCCTCCCCCCACCCCTTAATTCCTTACCCTGCCCATCCCAAACCACCCCACCCTCCATTACGCTCTCACCCCACCCACTATCCAACTCTCAAGCCAGAGGAACCCTCCCATCCCAAACATCCCACTCTCCACCACACTCTCACCCCACCCCCTATCCAACCCCCTAGCCAGAGGAGCCCGATGGTGCACCAACCATCCTAAGACTCCTGTTCCTCCCATTTCTTCCACCCTCCAAACCCCAGCATGCCCACCCCCTAGCCCCACCAATGAACCACCCAACCACCCTCCCAGGCCCACCCTGTTCCACCACCACCCCTCTGCCCTTTCCTTGCGTCGACTCCCACTATCATCCCCCACCGACCGCATCCCTCCCCCTCCCTAAAAACTGCAGTGGTCACATCTCCATCGCCCAAAGAACCTTCAAGCCTTACATAACACCAACTGCAATAAAAACCCTGGAAAAAAGAAAAAGGGCCCGGTCTCCTTCATTCTCCCACTACTCCTCGTCCCTCCTCCCTCGACCCACCCCCTCAATCTTCCACCCTCCACCATCACCACCCTCCCTCCCCTCACCTGCTTCTAACCCCTCTCCCTTGACTTCTTGCCAACCACACCTAGAACCCCTAGCCCTTTGCGCTTCACCCTTGAATCACCAGCCCAAATCCGTCTGCCCAACTGATCACCCACACACACCTGTCCAACCCCATCCTCCCCCCACCCACCCTTTCCTCCTATCGCCTACTCTTCCCAACCACCATCGACCGATCTGCAGCTTCCACCTCCCAGATCCCGCTCACTCCCCACCACCCTTGCCCCCTCCTCCCCTGACTCACCCCTGCCACCCTTCCCAGCCACTCACCCACTCCACCGCACCACCACCCCTACAACCTCCACAAAATCCCCCCGTTCCCAAGTAAGATGCATCCTTTTTAATGCCGCTCTATAGCAAGCAACAGACAGCCTCTTTGACCTCATCGCCTCAGACAATCCAAACCTAGTCTTTATCACAGAACCTGGTTCTCCGACAACTTTTCCCCAATTGTCCATGAAGCCTTCCCCCCGGACTACTCCCTCATCCCACTCAACCGTCCCTCTAGAGGAGGAGGAGTAGCAATCATTTTCAAGTCACACTTCTCCGCCTCAATCAGCGTCTGCCAGACAATTAACCCTTCCTGCAAACCGCTTCTTGTCAAACTATCCCTCCCCTCGACGTTCTCCCACAGCTTCCTAATCATCTACAGACCCCCTGACTATGACAGACAATTCTCAAGCAACCTCTGTGATTCGATAGCCACCATCCAAATAAACCATCCCATCCTCACTCTTCTAGGGGATTTCAATATCTGGCTTGACATTCCCACCAACCCCATGACCCACTCACTGGTTGACTGCCTAGATGCGCTTAACCTTCGCCTTCACACCAACGGCCAACTCACTCTAAAGGACACACCGTTGATGCCATCTTTAGCTCCCACAACCAGATACATCCAGGCCCCCCTGTACTTATCATCTGGCCCCCATCCCCATACTTGACCCAGAACCCCCCAATCAACGCAAATGCTGGAAGAAACTAAAGATCCTCTCTGACCTAGCCGAAGCCCTGCTTCAAACTCCTCCCTCAAAAATCGCACGTAATGAACCCTTAACCATCGACCCATATGACTCTTGGCTCAATATCTCATTTATCCTACTCACCCCCACTTGCCAATCCTTTGCTCGCCGTGGCCCTTATCCCAAATGGTTTACACCAGAACTGAAGACTGCAAAACAACTGTATAAATCATTCGAACGCAATAGGCGGAAAGATAAATACAACCTGAATAGATCCACTCTGGCCCGGCACCATCGGCAGTACAAACCCGAAAACTGAAAAGCAAAAAAAATCTACTACAATTCTAGAATTCTCAACTGTGAAAACCCCTGCAGGGAACTCCACAAAATCACTTTTGAATTCACCAAACCAACCTGTACCTCCACCCAATCCACCCCATCTCAGTCACTCTGAGACCCGCTCTCTCTCCACTTCTACCCCACTGCTCTCGACAGAACAACTTCTCTTAACAACAAACTGGCCCTCCTGTCCCCACCACATAATACATACACCCAACCAGTCACCCCCCACCTGCCACGGCTACAACAACCCAACCCACCTTCGACTCGTTCACACCAATATCGAGAGATGAGTTTCTTAACCTTCTCTCTGCTCAGAAACCATCTGGCTCCCTCCTTGACCCCTGCCCGCCTCAATCCTCAAAGAAATATTCTCATCCACCTTCGCAGGAGAGTACGCAAGAGCCATCCTAAATGACTCCCTCACCTCAGGAATCTTCCCTGACGACCTTCAAAACTGCACATGTTGAGCCTCTTAAAATAAAAAACTTCCCTTGACCCCCCTGACCCCAAAAATTACCACCCCATCTCAAACACCAGGTTCCTTGCTAAACTCATCGATCGAACTGCATGCTCCCAACTAAATGCCTTTGTCAAATCCAACAACCTCCTAGATCCTGCACAATCAGTCTTCAGACAACGACACGGAACCGAAACCCCTCTGACCTCAATCTGGGACGATCTTAAGATCACTGCTGACTCCGCGGGATGCGCTGCACTAATCCTTCTTGACCTCTCTGCCGCCTTTAACACAATCAACCACTCAGTTCTCCTTGACCACCTCCACTCCATAAGAATCTGTGGAAACACTCTCAAATGGATAGCATCCTTCCTCAACAATAGGAAACAAATTACCCTCCTCTCCACCTTTGCTTCCGCGCCCGAGCAGTCAACACCGAGTTCCACAAGGAGCATGCCTATCAGCCCTCCTGTTCAAACTCTATATGTCCACCCTCCAGGGAATAATCCGCCCGCACAATATCCTGTGCTATAACTACGCTGATGACACCCAAATAATCCTAAAACTCCTCAACTCAAACTCCAACTGTCAGCCCGATCTTGCAGCCTGCCTCCTTGACATTTATCGTTGGATGACTACAAACCACCTCCTCCTAAACCCCACTAAAACCAAAATCATGGTGTGCGGCTACACCAAGCTTCTCCCTCACCCTTTTCCTTGGCCCAAATCCATGGGCAAACCACCCACCACCTCGACAACAGTAAAAAACCTTGGATGCACTCTTGACTCTGACCTAACCCTCTCTCGCCAAATCAACAACGTCCCTAAGTCCTGCCATTAGCACCTCAAAATTCTTAGATGCATTTTTCCATACCTCTCCTTTCCCAACAGGCTTGCCACTGTCCAATCTATTATAATGAAGAGACTGGACTATGCCAACTCCCTCTACCTCGGGGTCCAAGCATACCACCTCATTAAATTACAAAGAGCACAAAACGCTGTAGCCAAAATGCTTCTAGCTCTCGGCCCAAGAGACCACACCTCTCCAGTTCTCAGAACTCTCCAATGGCTCCCGGTTGGACGAAGGGCGACTTTCAAAACCCTATGCATCACCCACTGAGCAGTGCACAAAACGGGCCCTTTACACCTACAGGACAAGCTTAAACACTACCACGCACCGCACACTCTAATATCAAGCTCCGCCCTCCTCTTAGTGATGCCAAACACCAACTCAGTCAGGTTAGGAGGATCCTCCTTCTCAGCCTTGGCCCCCACTCTATGGAACTTGCTTCCACCCCACATTCGACACACTGAAGACTACCTTTTATTCGAACAAAGAAAATAAAAGAGCAAAGGAAGTCGATGGAGCGGATAGAACAAATAAAATGGATACAGAGAGTGAAACGGATAGAGTGAGTGAAACGGATGGAATCGAATGATGGAACAAATGGAGTAGATGGTACGGATTGAGTGATTGGAACAGATGAGGGGATGGAACGGATGGAACGGATGAAGTGGATGGAACGTTTGAAGTGGGCGGAATGGATGGAACGGATGGAACAGATGGAACGGATGGAACGAATAGAGTGGATGGAACGTATGGAGTGGATGGAGTGGATTGAACGGATGGAGCGGATGGAACGGATGGAACGGATGGAACGGATGTATTAGAATGGACGAAATGAATGGAACAGATGTAATAGAACTGAAAAAATGTATGGAACGGATGGAGTGATTTGAATCGAACAGATGAGTTGATGGAAAGGATCGAATGGATGGAACGGATGGAGTGGGTGGATCGGATGTAGTGAAGACTACCTGTTATTCGAACAAAGAAAATAAAATGGCAAAGGGAGTCGATGGAGCGGATAGAACGAATAAAACGGATACAGAGAGTGAAACGGATAGAGTGAGTGAAACAGACGGAATGGAATGATGGAATAGATAGAGTAGATGGTACGGATTGAGTGGTTGGAACGGATGAGGGGATGGAACGGATGAAGTGGATGGAACGGATGAAGTGGATAGAATGGATGAAGCGGATGAAGTGGATGGAGCGGATGGAACGGATAGAGTGGATGGAACGAGTAGATGGAACCAGTTGATAGAACAGATGGAACGGATAGAACAGATGAAACGGATGGAACAGATGGAATGGATGGAGTGCATGGAAAGGATGGAGTGCATGGAAAGGATGGAGTGCACGGAACAGATGGATTGGATTGAATGGACCAAGCGAATGGCTTGGACGGCTTGGATAATGCCGATGACTCAGACGGCGCGGATGTCACAGATGTTATGGATGGTGTAGATGCTGTGGATGGCACAGATGTCACGGATCTGGCATTTGCCATGGTTTGTACAAACGTTGCAGACGGTGCGAATGTTATGAATGGTGCGGATACTACCGACGATGCAGATGCTACGGATGGTGCGGATGCTATGGATGGTGCGGATGCTACGGATGGTGCGGATGCCACGGATGCTACGGATGGTGCGGATGCTACGGATGCTGCCAATGGTGTGGATGCTACAGATGGTGTGGATGGTGCGGATGCTACGGTTGATGCAAATCCTATGGATGGTGCAGATGCTGTGGATGGTGGGGATGCTACGTTTGATGCAAATGCTATGGATGGTGCGGACGCTGTGGATGGTGCGGACGCTGTGGATGGTGCGGACCCTACGGATGGCGCCGACGCTACGGATGGCACGGATACTATGGATGGTGCGGATGCTACTGATGGTGTGGATGCCACGGACGGTACGGATGCTGCGGCAGATAGCACATATCTGTATCTCTTACATATGCTATATACCTGTATCCCCATGTTTATCTGTATCGCATGTTTACCCCTATCCATCCAGTCAATTTATATATGTATGCCAACAAATGATCCATGTGCTTTTGGAAGACTTTTTTAAAATTTTATTTTTAATTTATTTTTAATAATAAATATGATGTGGATGCTATGGATGGTGCGGATGCTACCGATGGCACGGATACTATGGATGGTGCGGATGCTACGGATGGTACGGATGATGCGGATGGTGCGGATAGTGCGGATGCTGCGGACAATGCGATGCTGCGGACGCTGCGGCAGATAGTACATATCTGTATCTCTTATATATGCTATATACCTGTATCCCCATGTGTATCTGTATCCCATGTTTACTCCCATCCATCCTGTAGCTTTATATATGTATGCCGCTATGTACGCCCCCACTGTCCCGCTCTCATGCCTGGTTTTATGCGCTTTACTGATAACCACCATATCACACTGCTATGCTTACTCTCTCCTATACACCATCATTCAACTAGAAAACAGCTATACCATGATACATTCGCCCTAGCTGTTCACATACTAACATGACCCCACAAACACCTCATCACCCTAATAAAACACAGCTAGCTCAGCACATTCCGGCTAGTTTAGGTGTTCCTCAGGCCTAACACAGCCAGAACTCATTCTGGGTGTCCACCCTCCAGACTGAACACATTTCCTCAGCACCACACCTAATGCTAAGAAGCAGCTATCATGCAACAACCACACCAGCTGCACACATATCCGGTGCGCCCACGCACCATATGATGCTCTCTATCTCCACTGACTTGAACTGTGGTTCCTGAGGGCATTCAACCTACCAGCGCTTTCAGGTCATACCAATGATATATAAGGCGCTATATAAATGCCAAGTAACATAACATAACATAACATTGAAAGTCGACTGGGACAGCATACAATCAGCTCTCAGCGTTAGAATAGATGTGAACGTTTTTTAAAAAAGAGACACGTCATCTGTGTCATCATAATACAGTATCAATTACAAATTGCATGAATACATTTCATTGGTTAGATTTGCAAACTACTTATAGAGTATATATGTGTTAGTTCTGTGATTGGGCTAAACATATATGATGGTCTTGTGTATCATCTGGTGTCTGTCTGTATACTGGGGAGTTCAGCATGTGGCTTATCTGTGCTTGGATCCAAATTAATAGCCAATGTTCTCAGTGTCTTCATCAGGTGCTATTGGACCGTGTTGGAGAATTAATGTCTTCTTATTTATCAGACTTTTAGCTAGTTCTGGCATGCGTTTTGTATTCTGTGTGACCACTTGAGACACCCTTCATCTATTCTCTAGAGAGTCTCTTGGCATACTATTCTCATTCACCTGGACATCAATGGCTGTTTGTGCTCTTATTAATTCACTTAACTTGGGAGGCTACTGGGAGCTGTTATCTTCCCTCTATGCTCTGCTCACCCACTACTCCCTTCCTGGTGTTCTAATCTTGGCGCTCAGTGTGAACTACTGTCTGAACAGCCTCAAATAAATGTGTTTTTGTAAATTCAGCATCTTGGATTCTAATGCG
Source organism: Ambystoma mexicanum (assembly GCF_040938575.1). Taxonomy (NCBI): domain Eukaryota; kingdom Metazoa; phylum Chordata; class Amphibia; order Caudata; family Ambystomatidae; genus Ambystoma; species Ambystoma mexicanum. The sequence continues at coordinate 913,295,389 of NC_090929.1, forward strand.
TTGCTAATTCTTGAACCTGCTGCGGCCTCCATTTTAGGGAAATGGCTGCTCTTCTGCATTCTCGCCTCCATGCTGACGACTTGTATTAACATCTGTTCATGTTACATTTGTCTTCTACATTTGTCATATGTTGGTTTCCCTGCCGGTGCATTCTGCGCCCTTATCTACCTATACTTGCATCCGTCTTTCCAATGTCGTGAGTCCATCTCTTTGTACACAGGAAATTATCCTACCTATAGCACATGGTACAATGTGCATTCATCACCTGTTTTTCTTTCTGCTAAGTTTTTGCCTAAAGATTTCAGCTGGAAAAAACGAATAAAAAAATATGGACAGGTGGGTAAGGGCACATAAGGGGTAGTGGGTGGGAGGATTGGGAATACATAAAAGGGAAAGGGCATTTGGAGGGTAACCCTCCCAAATAATAATATACAGATTTGATGAGTTTATTCAACAAATACATTTAGACAAAAAACTAAAAAAAAAGGTGATGAATGAACATAGAACCATAGCACACTAATTGTGCATTCTACGGCTTAGCTTAGATCCTTACTAGTGTCAAACGCCCCCTTGCATGGCCGTTATAAGGTTAAGGACCTACCTATTTTGCAGAGTCATTAATCTAACAGCTCTCAACTCTTCCTTTATTGCATTAAACCCCTTCCTCGTTGCATTTATCATCTGTAGCAACTCCCATCTTGTGATTTGTAACAATATGGCATTTGTTGTTGCTTGAGACCGAGGGGCAAGGTAGGAGGTAAAGAATATTGCAGTTCTGCTGAACAATTTACGTTTGTCTGGTATGTCATCATAGGCCTCAATTTGCTGAAAAATAATTCTCCCTTCTAGCACATTTTAGGGCAAGAAACCTTTTATTTCTGGTGTTTGTGCTTCAGCAGAGGGAAATCACCAATCTGCACCTCACTCTGAGGCACCACCAAGGTTGGTGCACTTATTACTACTATGTAGCATATGCTTCCACAATTTGGAGAAAACTACATATAGGCATTTGAACCACAAGCCCAATAGTGGTACATTAATACAGCTGTGCCCTCCTTCATGCCTGGTGGGTCCAAAATACATTGGCAATGTTTGTTCACCTCTACTTTCACTGAACGATTGTTCCTGAAACACTGGTTTGCTCTTTTTATTTGTATCACAGGTACTGGTCCCCCTTCATCTTCTACCCAGGTAAGCAATTTGGAATACGGTTGTATGTTGGCTCATCTACCCTGAAATTGTCCTCTTGTTGTGCATAGTGCAAGATGTGTCAAGCAATGTGCTCTGCGTGTGGTACATCTTTCACTATGAACACTCTGTAAGGCACTCATGGTGTACAGAATGAGGGATCAAAAAACAAACTCTCATTGTACTTCTCTCTTCCTACCATTCTCATACCTTTGTACGACATGTTGTTAATGACATGGAGAGAATCATCAAAATACTGCTCCATGTGGTTTTTTGATCATCATGCATACTAATCTTTAACCTTGAACTTGGTGCATTTACTTCAGGATGGGTTTTGGGTGTCATAACAACTGCTATTATTTCTGGAACTATACTTGTATTATCATCAATGAATACTAGTCTTGCCATAACATGAATGTCACACTACTACACTGCAATACACTAAGTAAAATAGAGACAACAGAATGAAAAAAGAACGCCACAATCATACTAGCTAATGAGTTCACCCGTTGCAGATGTGGATGTCTATATGCTCGATTGGGCAACAAAAGAAAACATTTGATATTATTTTTAAAAAATGCATGTTATTCCAGAAAAAGTTCTCTTTTCTTTCATAAAAGAATAATTGTCCAAAATAAATATGTATTTCAATAAAAAATACATGTTTTTCAAAAACCTCTGTCATAGAGAATGTTCAAAATATTCTAGGAATGGGGGCAGTCAATAACTGCCTTTGAGGAATGTTCAATAAATCATCTTCTGAGAACGAAAACAGCACACTGTTTTTGCTCTTGCTGCTGGTTCAGTCTGGTCATCGCCCTTGTCTGGTGTCTTCGTATTTCTTCTTCTGGCTCTGTATCTTCTGACAGAGGGGTCTCACCACAATATTTGTATACATCACAAAAGTGTAGCCATGCACCTTTTCCCCTACACTTCACTGCCAAGGGCTTTGCTACCTATACTGTATACAGCCCTTCAAACCTCAGCTTGTGCCACATGCATGTAAAACTTCGACAAAGGACCTTGTCTTAATATAATGGCGGAGGTTGGAATAAACCAGCTGGGTCAAAATGTCCATTTAAATCTTCAGTGATTCTTGCTGAGCCCTCTATCTTGTTTGCACCTATCGAGAGTTACATTTCAGATATTTAGTCATAGTCACTGTTGCTGAATTCTCAGCATCTGTTTGAGCCCATGTGGGAGGAGCAATAGGGACATTCATTCTTCATCCTCTCTCCAGCTCATGAGGTACCAGGTGATGGTAAGAGCCTGTCTGATTGTGTAAGGCAAAATGAGCCAAGGGAAGCCAATGCAACCAATTTTTATATAAAGTATCTTTTATTTTTGCAATGTGTTCCTTCAAAAGGCTGTTTAGGTGCCCGCAAATCCCATTCACTTGGAGATGAAAAGCAGATCAGAATGTGTGTCTTATTCCCAATAGAGATGTAATCTGCGCAAATGCTTCATTTACAAAATGGGGTCCATTGTCAGAATGTAGCACTTTGCATACTCCGCAAGTAGGAAATACCTCTCGTACGAGGAATTTTGCAGCCGATATGGCGTCTGAATGTGCACATGGTCCTGCTTCTACCCAGTGCAAAAAAGGACATACTACCCCTATCATATATTGGTGGCCATTACATCTTTGGAGCATACCCACATAATCAATATGCAAGTTCCCAAATGGTCCAGTAGGACAGGGTATTGCGCCTCTCACCATTTTTAATGTATGACCGGCAGTACACCTTTGACAAACCACACAATTAACAATGAAATTGGCCACCTGCTCATATAAATTTGGGATATATTGGGATGAAATAGTTGCTGCAAGACATTCTCAATGAACTTGGCACCGATCTTCCTGCAAAAATGATGATATCTTCCTAGCCAGCAATATTATTTGGCGAACCTCTCTATACTCTATTTGCAACTGATATGTAATTCAAATGTCAAAAATCACCTCATCATCTGAACAATCATCTTCAAACAGTTTGCCATCAGTGAAGTCACTAAGTCTGTGTACTGAATCAAGAGCTATTACTGTGTGCCAGCTTAATCCTTCGTCATCCGGCCCAGGCAAAATCCCTCTGTCCTCTCTCACTACTGCTGTGTACAATTCCTGTGAGTACTTCTGGTCTAAACAAAAAATCTGTGGGTAATCTCAACAATGTGTCCAGTATTCGTGGAAGCCATGCAAATAGCACCTGTACCCCATAAAGAAATACCTCAGGGTCCAGCAGCACCCCTCTTTGTGACTTCTGACCATAAAATGCTCTCGCAAACTTGAATGCATTCAACTCATGAATATCTGGTGTTGAACATATTATTCCTTCTTCAGTGAAAGAAATCATCATGTTTAGCTTGCTCAACATATCTCTCGAAAATTAGTTAACTTGTGTTTTACGAGAATATAGTAATGGTATAGCATTTCATGATCTCATGCTCGCTTATTGTTATGAGCTATTTCTCTGTAAAAGGAAAGTTGTCCTAGCACCAGAGAATCCTTGTGCGTCCTTTGATATTCCTGACTATGCAAACTTCCCTTATTTAACACAGGATCTCAACATCAACTAAGAAGGAAAAAGTCTTGTCACCTATGGCCACGCCCACCCTCGTTTCCTCTTGGGGGTCTGGATAATCAATATAATTGGGAACATCAAGTCACTCTGTAGGCTGTCCTATTGTGGATACTTGTTCAGTCCTGGTCGTCCCACTACTGTCACACCTCCTACTCTAGGTGCCTGTGGCAATATGTCTTCCCCCCATTGTGCTACTGTATTTTGTGATACCTGTACTGTTACTGGTGTTTGTACTTGGGTTTGCTGCACCTGAGGCTGTACTGCCTGTTGGGTTTGTGGTATTTGCTGCACCTGGATCTGGGTTTGTTGATACTGTGTGTAATCTTGGGCATTGTAGTCCTGCTGTACAGCGCTCATTGGCGTTGGATACCCAAACCCCCCTCTTGGGCCAAATTGCTGCCAATTTCATTGCATTCATCCCCTACTTCTACAAACCCATGCAATGTGTCTGTGTTTTCTAAAAGTCCAACACTGTGGTCCAGGTCCCCAAAATAGTGGTTGTCCTCCTTTAAAGCCCCCTGGCTTTGGTGCTTAAAATCCAAACTCTCTTCTTCTTAGGGCAAACCCTCTCCCCCAGGGGTAATCATTGTATTCTTCTCTTCCTATAAAATTTGCATTTGAACCTTGCTGCATGTGCTGTGGTTCCTGTGCACTATTTTCTTCCTCAGCACCCGTTATTACAGCTCTCTCTACTGCCAATTTTGACAATTCTTTCTGTACCAATTTCACTTCCTCCACCTTTCTTTCCTCAACTTTCTTTCTGTCTTTCTCTTGTTTTAATCAACAATGATGAACAATGTTCATGGTTTTACCTCAAACCTCACCATTTTCCTTGATTGTCTTTGTACATCTTCGGGGAGTCACTGATATAGAATATGATAGAAAACTGGTATATTTTTGCCCCAACCTTCTCTCTCGTTTCTAACTGCCATTTCTCCTTTATTTCTTGTATGTAAGCAGCTGGGTCTACATCTGGCCCCATTTTTCATGTCATTATCGTACTCATGTCTGATGTATCTGGGAATTATATTCTAAGTGCTCTCCAAACACCTGCTTGACAATTGTTAAAAGGGGCGCTGTCATATCTGGTGTTTTGTGCTGTGACTCCACCATTCCCCGTTCATTTCTAAATGTCTTCTGATTGCTCTCCAAAAATGACAGAAAACAAGCTCTTCAGATCCCCTTGCTGACAATGCCATGCGTGAGGTTTCTCTTTCCAACTCAAAGATCCACTTCCCTGCGCTTGCTGTGACAGCAATATACAAAGTACATTTATTTTGTCAGTCTGTGGCCATGGTATATATTATGCTAGTCCTCTGGCTTTCTGTGATGAAGGAAATTGTGTTAGTCCACTTCTGTGTGCAGGTGCAGCTGCATGCTTTGCCCTCTTTGGTGCTGCTGTCACACCAATCATATTAATGCCTAGTAGATCTCTTAATCTAGTTACATATGGTGTATTCCTTTCTGGACTCATTTGACATGTCTGTGGGAGCAATGGGTATTTAATGGACTCTATCGCTCATCCCTCCAAGTCTATCAAATCTATCTCTCTCCCTGCAGGTGCGCCTATAGAAGGTGCTTGTGCAGCTTCCTCCCCGTGCTCTCATTGTCATCTTCCCATTCTGACGGTCTTTCCTCGTCCCCTTCATCCTCATCCATTTCCTCAAAATCTAGTCTTCTAAGGGGCTCTCTCACATACATCCCACTCACTATCTCCTCCGATACATCCCTACCCATACTTTGCAGGGACTTCCCCCAACTCTCTCTTCTACTCATGCTATCTCGTCTGCTTCTATTTAGGCTGTGTCTGTTCCTTCTTGTAACATCTTCCCTTTGTTTCTCTGTCAGTCAATGTATGTCTGCTGATCATCATCTTCCTTCCAGCATCCCTCCCTCTCTCTCTTCCTCTCATTTCCTTTCTATTTCTCCTCTTCTCCTCGTCTCCTTTCTCTCTCTTTCTCCAACCTATTCTTATCTGCCTCCTCTCTGTTTCCATCTTCTAATGCCCGCTCTTTGGAATCTTGCATGCCCTTTCCATCAAGTTTCAGTTTTATTTGGCCTCCTATCCATTTGTTTGACACAATTGTCTTTTCATCCCTTTTCCCCCTAGATGCCTCCTGCTCTGTTTCTGTTAGCTTTGCTTGCAAACTACTCTGTGTGTCATATTGTACCTGCAATGACAGTGGTGTCCCTTACGCCATCATCATCATTATATGCTAGTGGTGAATATCTGGGGTTGGGATAGCAGCAGCCTTTAATGGGTATAGTTCCTGTACAGTCGAGGACGGGACACTGGTCAGAGGTGGAGGACGAGGAGGAGCTGTTGGCGGTGTGTGCCCTTCGTCATGCTGGTTAAGCATCCATTCTGTCTTGCTCGGTTCCACTACATCTTCCTCGAACAGTTTCCACAGCTTTAGCATAATTAGTCTGTTCTGTAATTGTTTTCCCTTATGTATGGCATTTAAATATGTGCACATGTGTTGCATAACCTCTTTTGAATGAGTACTCTCTTGATGCCATGGATCAAACATATTGCCAGCCGTATCTTTAACCCACTGAATGTGGTACTTTATAATTTTGTCTTTGTATCTGAGAAGTGACTTACACAAGACAATGAGGGCGTGCAACATGATAACAATATAAAATGCAACTTACCAATGATTATTAAGCACTGCTTCAACATTCGCTTTCCTTTTTACTCCTTATAGTAACCCTCCCCTAAAGGGTCTTCCCCACCATCAACACACCCATGTGTCTCTCCAAGACCACGTCCCACATGGCACAAGAATCCCTCTCCTGACCGACACAAAAACACTGCTCACAATCTAAGCCACTTTTCCTTGTCAACAACACCTATTCACTCTTCTACCAACAAAAAAAAACATCTTTAATATCCTATATTATACCACAATAAAAAATGTCACCAACACTCATTAACTCAATTCAAAATACAGCTGTCTCCTATGATATGCGGGGGATCCTTCTCTTTTATATATGTGCCACTAAAAGAGGCTTACTGAGCTGTCTTTTCCAACGTTTGTCAGAGGTTTTCAATCTATCAGTATCTCAAATATTTTACAGATTAATGATACACAAAACACCAAAGCCCCAGTTTTGCCATGGACAGTTTATACTCACATCCAAGGATCCGCTAAGGGTTTTTGGCGTCGAGCCTCCTCTAGCTGCCTGCTCCACCTTGTGCACCTAGTGGGGCGGCCTGCAAACCCAGCCCAGAATTTGCATCAACGGGGGTTCCTGCTGACCTCTCTTCCCAGGAGCACATTATTCTGCTCTCCACAGGCAATCCTCGCCATCCATCGGAGACACGGCAAGGAATCCCCAACAGTCCGCAAAACTCCTGGGGAACCATCCTCTGCTACCAAATGTAGATATGGGCCCAATTTGCAACAGTAATAAAACCAATACTCAATAACGGAGTAATCAAAGTGCATGGAACCCCCCAGCTTTATTCAAAGCATTGAAACTGGGTGGTACAGCATACAATCAGTTTTCAATGTTACAATAGATGTGAGTGGTTTTCAAACAAGAGACACATCAGCCGTGTTGACATAATACATTATTAATTACAAAATGTATGAATATATTTGATTGCTTATAGATTATATAGGTGTTAGTTCTATGATTGGGTTAAATTTATCGAATTACCCTTTCTGGGCCCAACCTACTTCAAATAACAGTATGAGAAATGTGGCAAAGAAGACTTAGATACCCAAGTGCTTGCAGACTGATAGTCAAAAATACAAGGCTGCAGGTGATAGTAGGTTGTGGGTGTTATTGCCCTAATACTCTACAGGAACAAAATTGTATATGAAGCGGTATACAATCACACTGCGCACACTGTAATAGTGCATGATTGCAATGTTTATTTCATGTGTCCAACAGCCTTACACTTGTTTAGAGCTATGATCTTCCTCCGAGGCTGCTCATGTTGCAAATGTTAAGCACAATATCATTACAGTCAAAGTCACATTCAGGGAACATAATGCCATTACAAGCATGATTCCCCAAGGGCAAAGGTCCAGGGCAAGGTTCGCACATGCCACATTAAGTAAAAACAATTACAATATACCATATATTGCAAACCATATAGTTCCACATTTGTTAATCATATATTAATATGTTTTAATCAATGTCAAAAGAAAAACGAACATACATATAAAGAGATAAACAGAAAAACCAAATTAGTAACAGCTAGGCATGCTTTGGGAATGAGTTATCCAACAGATACTAAATTGTAGATTTGCCCATTTAGGACTGTACCTTATTCTTCTATGACTTGTTCATTCTGTAATAATGATAACAAAAAGCCTAATAAGGCGTGTTCATTTTCCCATATTGTGGAAATCTACCTTGCAATCCAATATTACATGCTAATCTCATAAATCTGCACCAATTTTATGTACGGCACTTACCAATTTAGGCATTTGTTTCAAGTATAATTCTTTATTCGATTTTGTAAAATTGCGAAAGGAAAGGAGGACGCCGGAGTTAGCAACGATTAATGAACCTAATATCTGATGTATTATCATATTTATCACCTGATTAGATTTTCAGGTCATATTAATTATCCAACTTAGTAACAACCAATTGTAAGTAGTAGATAGAGAACTTTCACTTGTTTACCTATTTATTCTTCGCGGTTGTGGTACGTGCAATCTGACTTCTGCCGAGGATCGAATGGAAAACGGCACATAGAACAAGAAAGAATACATAATACTAGTTATAGTATCTCAAACCTATATATGCTGCGATAGTCATAGTTCAATGCTGGGGACTGTATCGAAACAGTCACTCCGCACTTCCCGCCTTTCAGCAAAGCTTCCTCATTGTCAGGGGAACCGAGGCAGCCAGAGACGTGCATATATAAGCATTGGCCCAAATATCTAAAATGTTACTTACGTATTCCACGTAATTGCGGACGCCGGCCACCTTGGGTGAGGCTGACGTCTATTGACAATGCCGCTCACCGATGTTTACACTATATTAGTAATTCCAATATTATTTCGAGAGGGTACTTGTATATATACTGTGAAAAACCCCACTTTAAAAACGTTCAGGAGTATGTGCCCCCACCAAAGTGGCAGATATTAAATTATATGCCACATTAATATTCATTGATGTAAGTAATTAGGTTATTAGAAAATTATATCGCTAATCTCAAATTTGCTATTGATTTTAGACATATTATTCCCATGTGCCCAACTGTGGTCAACTCATTCCCAGAGCAGCATTTACAACAAGTAATCAAGATATCACAATGCATGATGAACAATAACACCAAATCTGCAGATTCCTGAAACCTAATTAACATCAAATCATCACAGTATTTGCAATACATAAGGAGCAGTGACACCTAGTCTCCAGAACACAACCATTCATATATTTTATTTCACTTACTTAAACAACACTAATCTGGTTACCTTGTTATAACAGACTTAATGATCACTTGACATGTAAATTGAATATAATCCAACATCGTAAAAATTAACTGACATCACATTTGAAACTCAGAAAAACTAATTATAGCAAAACTGAAAATTCATGGCCTGTATTGAGGCCAATTACCACTGTCCTGTATTAGCATATACGTCTGGGCTCTAATAGCCTAAATTTAAGCTCAGGATTGCCTACACGAGGTGGCAAGTTAATCTTGGCCATCCCTATAAACCTGATGTCTTTCTTATCCTCCATCTGATGATGGTTTTGCCAATGTGTGGCTAGCTCCTGGTTATCAATCAAAAGATCTGAATGGCATCCATCCCCATACCATCATACAAGCAACATACTTCCAAAAGCTCTCACAATTACCACTTGAAATACTGCAGCTGTGTCATTGCCTGGGAGTGGGACACCAAGCTCTATCCCCACAAATTCAAGTAATGCATAGCACTGAACTCCCATTGCATCAAGTTAGTGTTGGCAATATACCTCTTACCCTACTTTTGTGGAAAACAATGGATTAAGGCAGTTTATGGGAAAAGTGTATCACTCCTGGGAAATTCCCAGGCACTGTTTTGTCTCTCAAAGGGCATTACTGGAAATAGACTATGTTATGGCTCAGTGGAGATAGTACTACAGCAGTCCATATGACAAAGACTACAGTTCTGTCCTCTACCAGGGTTTAGAAGTAATGCCAGTGGCAAAAGGTTTGTGCAAATCAGCACCAGGCAATGTTGTGTATGGAAGTGTTTCAGGGCAGAAGCCACAGGGGAGTTGACTTTTGGGAGAAGTTGGAGGAGGTGGATGCAAAGGAGCTAAGGCCTAGTAATTTGAATTTCAGCTTTTTTGCAGCAGATAATGGATCCAATGTCCTTGCTGACATACGAAGTGGCAAGATAATACACCTGCTTTTCTTCGTGCAAATCCTTCAAAATAGTATTCTAGTATTCACAGGCTGTAAGAGCAATTATGTGCTTGTGAGCGAAATGGTCACTGTGGACCACAAGAGCAACACCCATTTCAGCAGGACTTAACCTGCCAAAATGCCTTGCCCCTATTGCACAACCTAAAGACGTTTGTTGTCACCCGTTGGACCTCTACTTTGCACATATAGGGCAGGCTACATGAGCAGTGCAATGCCAGAACGAATTACTGTAACACTCACATCAGAGCTCTAAATGGGGCATTTAAGATACCATGTAGATGCCAGCTTCTGTCTAGTGTCTTCTCCATCCTATGACGTTTTGAGGAGGCCACCAACTGACCTAGTTGTCACAATGAAACCCCCAGTGAAAATGCTCCCTCTGCTGTCTCTGCTTGAGATGATCTTGCCTAATATAGCAAGGCTTTTTGTACCATGGCAGGTGATGCTAAAATGGCATGCCTGGTGCACAACCAGCTTTCAACTGTGAGTATTGATTCTTGGTTGGTTGCACTTAGAGGTAAAATTGAGGACCAGCTTGCATCCTTCATTGACCAATGCTTGAAGGTAGACATTGACACTTTTCATCCACAACTGTCAGGGGAGGCGGCACATGCATGTATGCATGGATGTATGGGATTTTTAAAGTGCAAACCTTGCCAGGAAGCAATGGTGCACTGTTCAAATGGTATACGCCCAGGGGATTACAAGAAGGATGCAGGGGAAGCAGAGGAGCTTGGATAGGTCGGGAAGCAGAGGAGGCGGGGGAACTCTAGAGGTGGACTATTGGATTGAGTGCAGCAAACAGCAATTGGCGTGATGTTCTTTGAAGAGTTGAGTCATTTGGTCCGTCCTAAAACAAAGGACGAAGGGATCCAGTTTTTACTGTTTTGGTAACCTGTTTCATAGTGAAACATCTCAAGGAGGAGACACTGAAAAGGTGTGAGAATGTTTGGCTGCAGCACTTGCAACATAAACTAGAGAAAGAATGCAAGCAGCAGAAAGAACACTAACCAGCCAACATGTTATCAAAGGCACGGCCAATGTCAATGTGACAAAATGACATCTGCTCTACAGGAGTACAAGGATGGTAACGGCTCAATGACCGCTCAGCTCCCAAACAACTACTTAAACAGTAGTGATCACAATCATAAAAATGAAACAGACACAACCCGAATGGTTTACGATCTTTGCTTCACTTAGTAGCGCAGGCGGAATGTAGGCTGTCTCATTTGGAGGGGTGTGAGCAGATAACAGTACTAACCCAAACAACAATAGTATAAAGACTCCAAAATACCAAACTGGGTGCTACAAAAATATAGATGTAAAACTAACTAAAGAAAAACGTTGATGACTGGAAGGTTTGGTCTTGACCTCTGACATTGCTCGGGGCAACCCTTCAGACCATTGTTCGTTAGCCTGCCAAGCCATTACAGAAAAGGACTGTTAGGGAGAATTCTCATAAATGGTTGATTTCCCTTACCTACTGAGTCCCTCAGCAACTTTGCTGGATTTCTCACCTGGTAAGAGTGTGAACCTTTTTTCCCACTCTTACATGTGTTTTGCTATGTGTGTTTCTACTTTTTGTGTGATCTTGTGCACTGGAGCCTCATCTACTCCAGGGCACCATATTTTTCATATGCGTTACACAGCACCTTCAATGCAGTGACACAGGGTTGTCTTTTAGACTTCCCACCGATTCCATTTTCTGGGGCTGACTACAGTCCCCCAGAAAAGGGTAAAGTTGCCAATAACTTTACCTTAGTCACTTTAAACCACAGACCCAGTACACCCCATCTTCCATGGAGTATTGAAAAGGGTTAATTCTTATCCCTTTTTGTCTGTGCCTCTTGGGGAATTGTTTCGCTCCCTTTACATTAAGACTTGGCTGGTGGCAGTGGTATCTACCCTAACTTTGCTACCGCAATGATCTTATATAAACGTGGTAATGTTTTAGGCTATTATATTAGCCTTTAAACATAAACCCCCTTGACCAAATAAATTTAATTTTGGCTCCGGCCAGGTTTATTTGCCATTTCTTTTTGTTAAAGTCGTTCTTGTGTTTTACTCTGCGCACCAAACCGGGTTTGGTCCCTTTGTTCATCGCCTTTTTGCGGGCTTCCACACAGAAGCCCTCCTTCAGGAGCCTGAGAGTCTGGGTAGGCAGGATGTGAGGGAGGGGTTTTGGGACCCCTGCCATGGGTTCCCTTGGTATCCCAAGTCGCACTCCTGTCTGATTGGCTAAGGGGACTGGCCTTGGCAGGCCAGCCACCATGCTGTGTGATTGACAGCTAAGCTGTATGAATGGGGAAAACTGCATAAAAAGCAGGTCCCTGGGACTGGAAGAGCATAGTCACCACTGGAACGAAAGAACCAACGAGGAACTGGAAGAAGAGGAGCCCTACAACGACTGAACTGCCCGGTGAAGCCCTGCTGTAGGTCCGAATCTCCAGAATCCTACGACAGAGAAGATCCTCCAGGAAACTTCTTCCCTTGAGCTGGTGGGACCAACCAGTTCACCCAAACTGCAAGCCAGGACCCCTCCTCTGGTCGAATTCGCTATACAGAGCTACAGTGGGCTGGATAGGCAGGAAAGTCGGACCCTGCTTGGGTTTTAAGGAGCACACCTTTTATTCGTTGCTTTGCTCTGCTGCTGGTTTCTTCCCTGGGTAGTGCAGGACCCTCCAGTCTTCCTACTTCTGATAAGTCCGACAGTCGCTTCAGGGACCGTGAGCCTGCAGGAACTACCAGGAACGTCTGCCTCAGCTAGAGCTCCCTCTCCATTTTAAGCTACTGTGCAAATCCGGTTGTGCATTTTGTTCAGCCGCGGTGAAAGTGTTTGAAATCTTTCTCCAATCCGAGGGCTTGTCCTTCTCTTTTCTTTGAACTGACTTTTCTACCAACCAACCTCGTCCAGAAACCGTGCCACAAACTTTACCGCAAACTACCCTGAACTGTATTATCTTGAGCAAAAGACTTTTGAACCATTGACCTTCTATCTGGTTTTATCATTGTAGTCTCTCTTGTTCGCTTCCCCTGAGTACTTACCTGCTGGTGTGGGTTCATTTCTGTCAACTTTTGTCTTTCCCTCCCTTTTAAATTGCAGGAGTGCCATTTTGCTCCCACTCCATTTTGTGAGCTTAACTTGTCTAGAATTTAAGGGAAATGGTGTGGTGTATTAAGAGAGTGATTTTTAGTCTGCTTATAATAGTGTAATGTATACAACTGAAGAGTGAAATAAATGTATATTCTTTTACTTGAAAACCTTGAGTCAGCCTGAATCATAGTAATTGCTGTCCTTTGTGTAACTATTTGATACTGCTCACTTACTCTTGAGATAAGTCTGGCTGCTCTGCTACTGCTACCACTTTAACTGTGTAGTACAGGCTTGCACCAAAGGTGAAATTGTACTGTCACTTGTAGTCTTAATTGTGTGTGGTGTTCCCAAAGGGTACTGCACATAATTCTGCCTAACACTGGTGTACAGCGGTGTGGATCAAAGTATAGTAATTACACTTAGAGTGCTGCTATTTCCTTGGATCAACTAACCACAAGGTTAACATCACTAAAAAGCAATATTAATCATGTCTGATATGGAAAGCCACAGTCAGGAGACCCTCCTGAGTTACACTGCTGATTATTTAAGAAACATGTGTAAAGAAAGGAAACTCTCTGCCAAGGGCAAAAAGTCTAAATTGATTGAGAAATTGTTAAAGAGTTCAAGTCTAGGGAGTGGGTCTGAAATGCCTGACTCCTTAGCAAATGTGGAAATTATTGAGGATGATAATGTATCTGTTACTGTTGAATTGGAATAAGTAGATGTGTCTCCTAATGTAGGTATCTCTGCTCCCTTGCCTGCTCAGCAACCTCAACCCTTGTCCACTGGGACCCCCAAAGGTCCTACACTCAGTCCTGAATTCATTTTTCTAGAGAAAATGAGGCTTGGACTGGAATTCAAACGTTTAAATGCTCAAAAACATCAAGAACTGAAACTCAGAGAAATGGAGTTGAATCATGAACTAGAAATTAAAAGATTGTCTCTTGAAAATGCTTCTCTCCCAGAGTCCTCTAGGTCTTCCAGTCCTAAGAGATGCTGTATGCCTAAAGAAATTGTGGGTATGTATGAGGTTAAGGTCTCGCAAGGAATCAATTGCTTCCCTGGCTCTTCTCTAGGATACCCACTGTTGCATCTGATCTTGTGATGGAGTTGGGGAAGATGGATATGATGGATAATGAGTGTGTGAAGCTAGCTGTAATTGCTACATTTAGGAAGACCCCCTCCCAGTACCTTAAGAGGTTTAGGACCCTCAAAAAGCATGATGGTACCCCTTGGGCTACCTGGGTATGTGAGTGTTTGAAAAACTTAGATGTTGGATTAAGGTTTACAGAGTGAACACCTATGAAGGAATGAGAAATCTTATTATGTTGGAGTCTATTTTTGATGTCTGCTTTCCTGAGCTCGGACAGCACTTGGCTGATTCTAAGGAGATAGATCCAAAGAAGCTAGCTAAGGCTGCTGATTTGTGGGTTGCCAACAGGGCTACTCACACGGATTCTGGGGATACTCAGAAAAAGGATGAGGGGAAACAGCCAAAGAAAGACAACAAAGAGAATCTAATAACTCCAATCCAAAAGAGGGCCACAAACAACAACACAAGTGTAAACCACAAGGGAAACCAAATCAAGCTAGTGCATCCATCTCGACCCAAACCAGATGGAGGTCAGAGCAAACCCCCATTCATTAAGACATTTGGAAATGTTATGTTTGTGGGTCAACTGACCGTGTGAAAGGGGATCCCAGATGCAAGGGTAAACCTTCAAGGGTCCATACTATCTCCTTTGCCTTCTCCCCAGAGGAAGTAGTCTCTATGGCAAGTGGAAACTTTCACCTACTGGCTGAAGAACCCATGAGAGTCTCAGCTAGTGTTTCTTTAGTGTCCCTGGGCTTGTCGGAACAACAGAATTTAGATGCCTATAATTCCATCCCAGATAATACTAAAGAGTATTATAAGGATAGTGTTCTTGTAAATGGTCAGGAGACTCCTGCTATCAGAGACACTGGAGCCAGCGTAACTGTGGTGGATGAATCATTTTTCAAGGTGGAGGATGTTGCTAAGTCACCCAAACACCTTACCAAGTTAGCTGGAGGCCTTGTACAAATGCGTCCCCAATTACCAGCTCTCATCCCGTGTAATGATATGATTGTCAAAATACCTGTTAGTGTTCAGAGTGAAGTACCTGGGAGAGTCCTGTTGGGTAATGACCTAAAAACTCTTGGAGTTGTGTCAAGCACCCCCAGGCCTCCCAGTAGGAGGAGACAGGAGCTCACTAGGTCTGCAAGGGAGAGAACCTTGAGAGGCTCTCCAGATGAGATGATAGAGGAAAATATCACTCCCACTCCACAGGAGTTGTACACTGCTATTTCTACAAAGAATGAGGCAAGGGGGAAACCCAAGATCTCCAGGAAAAAGACAGACAGCACCCCTGTGCCACCAACAAGGACATCACCGAGATCGTCCAAGATCACCCCTGTGATCCCTCGACCTGATGAGGCAGAGTGTGAAGTGCAACCTTGTGTGGTTGAGCCAGTATCTGAAGAGTCAGATTTGGAAGAAGACAATGGGGGTCATTACGAGTTGGGCGGTAAGGGATAACTGTCACCGGTAATGATGCCGGTGCTGGTAAACCCTTACCGCCCTATTCCGAGGTCCCTTAGCGGGTCCCAGCAGGAACGGCTGGTCTGACCAGCCGTTCTCTGCGGGTCCCGTTAAAGGACCTTGGAGCTAATAATGGGCCTGCAATTTGCGGGCCCTTTATTAGCGCCTTCCCATTCCCATTGAGCCCTATGGGGGCTCAAATGGGAACGGGGAATGGTCAACTAAATGGGGACTTACCGGGTCCGCATAGGTCGGAATGTCCCCGTAAGTCCCCATTCAGCCAGACCGGACTCGGGTTTGGAGGCAGCCGTGGCTACCTACAAACTCGTAATGACCCCAATGTCTTAGTTGGGGATCTTGACCGTGTTGACCATCCTGAGCTGCAGTCTTTACTGGCAGAAGGTGGACCCAACAGGGCAGACTTTATCAAAGGACAGAGAGAGTGTCCTACTCTTGAAAGTCTTCAACAACAGGCTGCTAGGGGGCGTGGCTACGAGAGCCATGTAGGAGGACGCGTTCCAGCGGAGCTCCCGAGATCCTGAACAGATCCGGGCAAATCAGTGCAGTACGACTGCTTATTGAATACCGACGATATGCATGCCAGCGTGTGAAGGTGCTACCGAAGTACTGTGAACTTTTGGAGGTCATAGCAGCTACGACGGCTAGGATCGGAGAAGAAAAGTCGAGAGACGCTGAGAACAAAGGGCGACTCAAAATGGCCGACATAGGCCCGAGACGGGATTGAAAAGAGTTGCGGGAAGACCTAACCAGGTCAGCGTGCAGTGCGCCCACTCATCATTCGGTAGACCTGCACATCCTCAGAACCATGTCCAGTAAGGCAGTGCGACCTAAGGCGAAACAGCCCACGCTGGACGACTTCACCAAAACGTCCCCGGGCCCGGACGCTACCAAGAATAAGGATGCGCCGGCCGTGGGTAGCGCGACGACTTCGAGCTCTAACCAAGAAATCCTGGCAGCGATTGCGGACCTGAGAGCGGCCTGGGAATCGAAATTAGAACTGGCTGTCTCTGAATTAAAAACGGCATTGGACCTCAAAGTTGGGGAGGTCCAGGAGGACGTCAATCTACTGAGACAAGACGTTAGGGCTCTGGCGGAGCGCACAGAGTCCCTGGAAAAAGAAGTTGGCCCGAATACGGCGGACTGTGCCACCCACAAGACAAAACTGCACGCCCTAATCCAAAGGGTGGGCAACTTGGAAAGTAGAGTGGAGGAGGCGGAAGGACGGGCCCGTCGCAACAATATCCGCATTGTGGGCCTACCGGAGGGGACGGAGGGCCGTGACCCTACTGACTTTGTTGAGACCATGTTGCTGCAAGAGATATCCGGAGGGGCCTTATCCCAAGGCTTCGCAGTGGAGAGAGCACATAGAGCCCTAACGAGGAGGCCACCTCCCGGAAACCCGCCCAGACCCATTATTGCCAAAATTCTTAACTATCGTGATCGGGAAAGAATATTAGAACATTTTCGAAAAGGAGGCACGATCAAGAGAGGAGCAGCAAACATCACGGCGTATCCGGATTACACCCTAGCTGTGCAGCGGAGCCGCATGAACTTTGGGACTGTGAAACGGAGGCTGAGGGAGGCAGGTTACAAATATATGTTGCTTTACCCTGCAAAACTGAAGGTCATACAGGCGCATAAAACTTTATTTTTCGAGACCCCAGAGGACGCCATGGAGTGGCTCGACGCACAGGGGTGCCCTCAAGAATCGGCGGACCGGCCCCAGAAGGACTCGGAGGAGCTGCGGAGGACGTAAAATGGCGTCGCAAGATGGCGCGACTCATGGACCCTGAGACTTGATTATAGTCGGTTCGGAACCTTCGGTATGGAAGGTCAGTTGGTTGTACTGTTTGTCACAAACATTGAGATTATCATTGAACGGGAGCCCCATGGAGCGATACTCTCTCCCCACAATAGCTTAGGTTAGGTGGCCATTAGGGCGACCTCACCCTACTGGGCTCCGTGCACGGACCGGTGTTTGCGGAACCAGATGTGGGGGTGCCTGAGCTCTTTTGTTGAAGCTGGGCAACAGTTGGGGTGTGTGGTGTTGGGGGGAGGGTGGGAGAGGGAGGGGAAAGGGAGTTGGAGTTTGGTTGTGTGTGTGGTTAGTTTGGGAATGAGCTTATTCGCGGAGTGGCTGCAGTGGGACGCCTTCTGTGTCATGAGAACCGCTGGAGGTTCCCGTAAGTGGGGTGGGAAGACACATAGCTGCCATGGGTGACCTCAAGATTGCCACCTGGAACGTCCGAGGCCTCAATAATTACCTGAAAAGAAATAAAGTCATGTTGTATCTTAAACGACAGAAGATCGACATTGCCCTACTACAAGAAACGCACCTGACCCAACATAAACTAGACCTTGTAAAGAAAAAATGGGGTGGTACAGTGGTGGGCTCCCCGTACTCGGCCTATGCCAGAGGTGTGCTGATCTGGGTGGCCCCGCGTGTCCCACTCAGAATTGTACGAGAGGAGGTAGACACGGAGGGTAGGCTGGTAATACTGAGGGTACTGATTGAGAACAGAGGACTGAGTATTATTAATACATATGCCCCCAATCAGAATACTGCTGTATACTTCAGGACTCTATGTACACGCCTGGGCCCGTGCGCAGGGGAACCGATCATCTGGGGGGGGGGGACTTTAACTGTGTTCTTGACCCCAAGATAGATAGGTCTGACAGTAAAATAGACAGGCCCACCCCAGCGGCCAGGGCTCTACGGGTACTATTAGACGACTATGGACTAGAAGATGTCTGGAGATTGAAACACCCCACGGCCTTGCAGTACTCTCATTATTCGGCCCCTCAACAGTTGCACACGAGACTAGATTACTTCTTTGCTACGCCAGAAGTGGCGATAACAACTACACAGGTTGAATACAGAGCGAGGGTCCTGTCGGACCATTCGCCCTTGGTGATGGCCTGGCAATATGGCCGCCCCAGAGGGCGGATTCCAACATGGCGCCTTCGGGCAGAGGCGCTCAGAGACCCGGTCTTTAGAGAAGATATTAGAGAGACGATTACAAGGTATTTTGAGGAGAACACGGGCAGTGTGGATTCGGCTGGTACACTTTGGGAGGCCTTCAAGGTGGTAGTGAGGGGCGACGCTATTTCTAAATCAAAGGGCCTTCAGGGAGGGGGTTTTAGCTGAGCTGGAGAAAGTGGAGAAAGAATTGGAGCGTGAATGTACGAGAGGGGGAGGGGACACAGTCCTAGTACTCGAATTACAACAACGATGCTCAGAGCTTTGGGAGCGGCTTTGTGACCTCAATTACAGGAAATACGTGGAGAGGCAACATGCAGGAGGTGACAAAACTGGTCACCTACTGGCATGGCTTTATAAGAGGGAAACCCCCAGGGCCCCGGTCATGATGATAGAAAGGGAAGACGGAGAGGAGGCTCACACTCAGGAAGAGGTTAACGCTGCTTTCTTAGATTATTATAAAGCGCTGTATGAGGACAAAGGGGAAGACAATCTGGATAAAATCAGGGACACACTGGAAGATATAGAACTGCCCAGGATTAGTGCAGAGGAAAGGGAGGAGTTAGATGGCCCCATTACGCTAGATGAACTGGAAGAGGTGGTGAAACGGCTGCCTACTTGCAAGACCCCGGGCACTGATGGACTCCCGAGTGAGTTCTACAAAACGTATAGCGCAGAAATACTCCCCCCTATGCTGGAGATGTATAACGAATCATTCGAGGGAGGCCGATTGCCAGACACGCTCAGAGAAGCGCTGATCGTACCACTACCCAAGCCTAACAAGCCGAGACAACACTGTGGATCGTACAGACCGCTGTCGATGTTGAACCAAGACAGTAAGATCCTGACAGCGGTATTGGCGGACAGGCTGCGCAAGGTCATCGGCAGACTGATACACTCGGATCAGACAGGTTATGTCCCTGGCAGGAATATAACTCATAATCACAGGCGGCTCCACCGAGTGATAGAAGAAGGGAACAGAAGAGATGAGGAAATGGCAGTGATCTCCCTAGACGCAGTTAAGGCGTTTGATTCAGTGAGGTGGCCGTGGCTGTTTGCGGTCCTGAGGGAATATGGGTTTGGGCCAGGCTATATCAGATGGGCGAGACTACTGTATAGCCAGCCAACGGCTAGGGTGCGTACGGGATCAGTGATATCCGATAAGTGGCACCTAAGTAGGGGTACTAGGCAGGGATGTCCTTGGTCCCCGATGTTATACATATTGGCCTTGGAACCCTTAGCGGTATATCTTAGACAGCAATATGACCTGGTGGGCATCGAGGTGGGAGGAAAGAGCCATTTGATATCCTTATATGCCGATGACTTGCTGCTGTACCTAAAGTATCCGGAAGAGAACCTCCAGTATGTTTTGGAGGTCATGCAGAAGTATGCCGAATTGTCCGGCATAGCGGTTAATCCCGGCAAGTCGAGCATGTTCCCCCTAGGGTACTATTCGAGGGTCCCCACGGAACGCTTACCGGTATTGCCCGTGCCTTGGGCAGCCGAGTCCTTCCGATACCTCGGAATAGACATATATCACACTGTGGGAAACGAACATCTGCATAACACCGAGGTTGCTGTGGATAAAATCCGTGCGTCTATGCGATTTTGGGAAAAGCTGCCGCTAGCGATGATAGGGCGAGGGGCGTTGCTTAAAATGGTAGTCTTGCCTAGACTGCTGCATTTCTTCAACAACATACCATACTTAATAGCTAGGAAGTTCTTTACCAAACTCGACAGTATGTGCAGGGACTTCCTATGGCACGGCACTCGCAACCGAGTAGCGCTGTGGAAGCTACAAAACTTCTACGATAAAGGAGGGATTAAATTACCACATTTTGAGGCCTATTATGTAGTGAGCCAATTGCAATATGTTACACAGTGGCTCTCTGATGAGGAATTTCCCGAGTCCAGGTTGGTTGGGACAGATGGCACCCCGTTTTATTTGAAGGAGATCATCTGGGTCCCTAGACAAGACTTAAATCTTCGCCCTGGTATGCTGTTACTTGGGTGGAAAATGTGGCGTAGAGCATGCCGGCTACTGGAAAGCCCGGATCCGTGTTCGCCGCAGGTGCCACTGGTTGCCTTGACTGCGGGGGAT
Source organism: Ambystoma mexicanum (assembly GCF_040938575.1). Classification (NCBI taxonomy): domain Eukaryota; kingdom Metazoa; phylum Chordata; class Amphibia; order Caudata; family Ambystomatidae; genus Ambystoma; species Ambystoma mexicanum. The sequence continues at coordinate 913,316,297 of NC_090929.1, forward strand.
GGTCAACTTAGACAAACGATCAGAATGTACTGGGAACCGGTTGGGTTGGCCACGTTAGGAGATATATGGCAAGATGGGGCCATCAAGGATTTTGTAGACCTAGAAGAAGAAGCTGGGTTACATGGGGGCCAATACGTTACATACCTCAGGTTGGTACGGATTATCCGAAAATCTTGGCCTGAGACGGTGTTAGCGGAGGATCCGGACGCCCTGATTGATACAATATATGACATATCAGAGGGCGGACACGAGATCTCCAGATTGTACGAGGTGGTGATGTCCCGAGTGGGAAAGGACTTGACAGACTTGAGACTAGAATGGGAAATGGAGGTGGGGGTTCAGATGACTGATGGGATGTGGGAACGGGCTCTGGGATATCATAAAAAAGTGTCCAGAAATGCTAGATTACAGCAAATCCAACTATATATCACACACAGAGCGTATATGACCCCCAAGAGAATAGCTAAGTTTGTGAACTCGGGCAGGCAGGCATGCCCGAAATGTAACGAGGAGGACGCGGACATGACGCATATGTTCTGGTCCTGCCCAGTAATCGAAGTCTTCTGGAGAGAAGTGTCACAGAAGTTGGCTGACAAAGGGGTCCCGATAAGCATTGACACGACCTGGGCTTGCCTTCTAGGGGGGTTCCCCAGACCGAAGAACACCAGACATCTGGGGAAACTGAGAGACCTAGCGTATATACTCGCTAAGAGGAGGATAGCTATGAACTGGAAGCAATGCTACAAACCTAGGATAGAGATGTGGTGGAGGGATCTCCAAAAATGGGCGGAAGCCGAAACCATGGTCTGGCAAGAGGCATGCAGTAAATGCGGGGAGGAGGATGTGGGCAACCTAGTAGCCTGGAGGTCATTAGTCACTGGTTTGTTTGGGGTACGAGGAGAACCTACTGCCTCGGAGGAGGAAGTCACCCGGCCACACCAGGTCGATACGGAACTACCCTGTGGATGAGCTCTTGGGGGGGAGGGGGGAGTGTAGCGTTGTGTTTTGTTAAGTGTTTATTGTCTTATTGTATATAATGTCACAAGTTTGTTTATACTGTTTTCACTTAAAACAAAATAAAAATATATTTAAAAAAAAAAAAAAAAAAACAGGCTGCTAACCAACTTGATGGGCAAGAAGCACACGTTAAGCTGGGAAGATGGCCTCTTCTACAGTGAACCAACTGAGTCTACCCCTGGGGACAGCAAAAGACTTGTAGTGCCCCTCGCCAACAGACTCAAGTTCCTACAGTTAGCCCACGAGATACCTTTGGCCATCTGACCAAAAAAGCAAGCAAATTTCAAATTGGTCAGAGTAAAGTGGTCTACCTTGGACAAGAGGTAGGAGGAGGTGAGATAAGGCCATTGCCCAGCAAAGTACAAGCTGTGCAAAACTGGGCCACCCCTACTACTCAAACCCAAGTGAGAGCTTTTCTAGGTCTCACTGGGTACTACAAGAATTTCATAGAGAACTATGGGACCATGGCTTCTCCCCTGAATGTAGTTTCCGCTCCATAATTCCCTAAAAAGGTTAAATGGAATGAGGAGTGCACTCAAGCCTTTGAAAGCCTGAAGAAAGCCCTTTGTCAAGCTTCAGTCCTAAGTGCTCCTGATTACCACCAACCCTTCATTGTGCAGACAGATGCCTCCAATATAGGTATAGGCACAGTCCTTAGTCAACTGGATGAGAAAGGTAGGGAACACCCCATTTGCTTCATCCGTAGGAAACTGAAGGAACCAGAGACAAGGTGGCCAACCATAGAGGGTGAATGCTTTGCCACTGTGTGGAGTTTGAAGAAGTTTAGACCATACTTGCATGGATCTACTTTTGTGATTCAAACTGACCACCAACCCTTGAGATGGTTAATGCAAATGAAAGGGGAAAACCCAAAACTTCTAAAATGGTCAATCTGCCTGCAAGGGTTTGATTTTACCATTGAGCACAGGCAGGATGTCACCACCAAAATGCTGATGGTCTCTCTAGGATGTTTTAACGGATTAGAGGTAGATATTCATTCAGGAGTGGATTAAATCCTCCTGTCCCTTAGTCTGGGGGTGGGGGGTAAGTGTTAGGGAGAATTCTCATAAATGGTTGATTTCCCTTACCTACTGAGTCCCTCAGCAGCTTTGCTGGATTTCTAGGATTTATTTTTCTCACCTGGTAAGAGTGTGAGCCTTTTTTCCCACTCTTACATGCGTTTTGATATGTGTGTTTCTACTTTTTGTGTGATCTTGGGCACTGGAGCCTCACCTACTTCAGGGCACCATATTTTTCATGTGTGTTACACAGCACCTTCAGTGCAGTGACACAGGGTTGTCTTTTAGACTTCCCACCGACTCCATTTTCTGGGGCTGACTACAGTCCCCCAGAAAAGGGTAAAGTTGCCATTAACTTTACCTTAGTCACTTTAAACCACAGACCCATTACACCCCATCTTCCATGGAGTATTGGAAAGGGTTAATTCTTATCCCTTTTTGTCTGTGCCTCTTGGGGCATTGTTTCGCTCCCTTTACATTAAGACTTGGCTGGTGGCAGTGGTATCTACCCTAACTTTTCTACCGCGAATATCTTATATAAACGTGGTAATATTTTAGGCTATTATATTAGCCTCAAACATAAACCCGCTTGACCAAATACATTTTATTTTGGCTCCGGCCAGGTTTAGTTGCCATTTCTTTTTGTTAAAGTCTTTCTCAAGTTTTACTCTGTGTGCCAAACCAGGTTTGGTCCCATTGTTCATCGCCTTTTTGCGGGCTTCCACACAGAAGCCCTCCTTTAGGCGCCTGAGAGTCTGGGTAGGCAGGATGTGAGGGAGGGATTTTTGGACCCCTGCCATGGGTTCCCTTGGTAACCCAAGTCGCACTCCTGTCTGATTGGCTAAGGGGACTGGCTTTGCCAGGCCAGCAACCCTGCTGTGTGATTGACAGCCAGGCTGTAGGAATGGGGGAAAACTGCATGAAAAGCAGGTCTCTGGGACTGAAAGAGCAGTGTCGCCACTGGAATGAAAGAACCAACGAGGAAATGGAAGAAGAGGACCCCTACAATGACTGAACCGCCCCGTGATGCCCTGCTGAAGGTCCGAATCTCCAGAATCTGACGACAGAGAAGATCCTCCAGGAAACTTCTTCCCTTGAGCTGGTGGGACCAACCAGTTCACCCAAAATGCAAACCAGGACCCCTCCTCTGGTCGAATTCACTGTACAGAGCTACAGTGGGCCTGATAGAAAGGAAGGTCAGACCATGATTGGGTTTTAAGGAGCGCACCTTTTATTTGTTGCTTTGCTCTGCTGCTAGTTTCTTTCCTGGGTAGTGGAGGACCCTCCAGTCTTCCTACTTCTGATCAGTCCGACAGTCGCTTCAGGAACCGTGAGCCTGTAGGAGCTACCAGGAACGTCTGCCTCAGCTACAGCTCCCTCTCCGTTTTGAGGTACTGTGCAAATCCGGTTGTGCGTTTCGTTCAGCCGCGGTGAAAGTGTTTTAAATCTTTCTCCAATCCAAGGTCTTGTCCTTCTCTTCTCTTTGAACTAACTTTTCTACCAACCAACCTCGTCCGGAAACCGTGCCACAAACTTTACAGCGAACTACCCTGAACGGTATAATTTTGAGCAAATGACTTTTGAAGCATTGACTTTGGCCCTATGCCTTTTCTATTTGATTTGATCATTGTAGTCTCTCTTGTTTGCTTGCCCTGAGTACTTACATGTTGCTGTGGGTACATTTCTGTCAACTTTTGTCTTTCCCTCCCTTTTAAATTGCAGAAGTGCCATTTTGCTCCCACTCCATTTTGTGAGCTTAACTTGTCTAGAATTTAAGGGAAGTGGTGTGGTGTATTAAGAGAGTGATTTTTAGACTGCTTATAATAGTGTAATGTATACAACTGAAGAGTGAAATAAATGTATATTCTTTTACTTGAAAACCTTGTGTCAGTGTTTGCCTGAATCATAGTAATTACTGTCCTTTGTGTAACTATTTGATACTGCTCACTTACTCTTGAGCTAAGTCTGGCTGTTCTGCTACTGCTACCACTTTAACTGTGTAGTACAGGCTTGTACCAAAGGTGAAATTGTACTGTCACCGGTAGTCTTAATTGTGTGTGGTGTTCCGAAAGGGTACTGCATATAATTCTGCCTAACAAGGACAAGTTCATATGCAAATCAGGCTTGGCTCCACCCCAAAAGGGGTAGTCCAGCCCAAACTGCTTGGTCACATCCCTACTGCATGAGACCACAAGCAACCCCAGACATGTCTCAGTCTTATTGGGCATCCTCCCTAAGGTGTAGCTTAGGTCTCTATGCCCAGCAACCTCTGGACCCAGGTCTGTGCATACCCGCCCAATTCGGGGCGACTAAAACAAAACAAAAGAAGTGATGACTGGTTCGCAAATGGCCCCTTCAGTGGTGCTCTATGAAATTAGAAAAACACATTAAAAATGCCCACAGTAAAAAGACATAAAACTAATTTAAAGATTAAAAAAGATAATAAATGAAACTTTATTATAGTGTTATTATCTAAAACAACCTTAATGAAGTAAAAAGAACATATACATATATTACAGTATCACTTTGTTTATCAGTAAGTTATTTAAGGCTCACCATTGGTATTCTGGGTATATCCTCCCTCCTGTTGCCAGTTTATCATGTTCATTTACAAAGGCAATTTTCCCTTTTTTATTTATTTATTTTAAAATAGAGAATGCTCACACCGATGTTAATGTTTAAAACTGAAGTATAGTAGGACTAATTTCAAATCTTTAACAGTGTTTATTGTTCCTTTTACTTATTTTGTTAAATGTTAACAGAGAGCCGTTCAAACGATTTTGATCTACCAGTTTACATGTATTTTCTTTTTTTTATTACTTGTGTTAATCATTTAGATTTTTACAAAAAGTAGAAGAAAGAAACATGATGGCATGTACATTACTGTGTAGATGTTTTTGGAAGATTAGTTAAAAGAAGTGAAGTATTCACATATTGAAGAATTTAAAAAGTTGCCACTAGCCACGAAGTTCTGTCGCCCGCCATCATTTTATCCCAGCAAGCGTCTTGGTCCCTTAGTAAGTAATCTGAGAATATTTGTTTCAGATAGATGGCTCTTATTCCTCGTGTCTTGGTGCAAGAGAGAAGCAAATGGCGAATGGACTCTGTTACTGTAGGCTGGTTACAGAAGCGACACGCATTTGTCTTTGACAAGCCTCTGATCGGCAGTATTTCGTTTGTTTGAAAAAGGTTGAGTCTGGCTCTCATTAATGAGTCATGCGCTAATCTAGATGGAAACTTTTTGATATAAGGCTGCAGTTCATTTAATTTCCTGATGTTGTGGGGAAGGTGGTGTATCAGTTTATTGTTTAACGCTGCTTCTTTGGTCCGTATCCAGTCAAGTAATTGTTGTGTGTACAAGTCGTCTTTTAAAGCAAACTTTTGCACAATGCACTCTGTCGAGTTCCCACCTGCACCACAGAACAGCTTAATTCAGTCAGCCTTCTTGCTTAACCCCCTGGCTCTCAAGTGTGACCCCACACACCAAGGGATGTCGTCATTCCATTTTAGGGAGAGTTAAGGTGGTTGTGTGAGGCGTTTTGCTCTGCCTCGCTCCGTGTTGCACAATGCCTCTTCTGAGGATATAGATTGCAGATATATGCTGAGTGCACTCCATCCAGCAAATATCATGCTAATTGCAATTTACAATGATCTTAATGCATGCTCCCTTCTTCTGCACTAATACCCTGCTAAGCTAGAATGTGGGTTTGCATCTGCTGCTCTAATTCCGAGCATGGTCACGTGCGCCTGCGTATTTTGTTTCACATAACTCCCCAGCTGCACATCTAGAAATTATATTAATCTCTGGCATAGAGGCGCGCGCACTTCTCCTTCAGATATTTAATTAAATGGAATCCGAAGATAAGAATACATTCGCACCTGTATTTTTCCCCCCATTGATTTCTAATCCCTTCTTGTAATCAGGGAACATGTTGTAACAGAAAGGATCTGGTTGCAGCCGGCCCCTCTCATTCCCCTTTTATCCAATTAACAGCTTGCAGGAGGATTAAGTGAGAAACTGGAAATAGGCCAGGGTTGAAAAGCCGCGTGGTGTGGATTCCTGGTAACCAGAAGGATTTCACATCTCCCAATGCAAACTTTTAAGCAAATGGATAGTCCTTGTGATGCGGCTGTTAAGCAAGTGTGGGCTTTAAGGAGCTCGAAATGCCATATTTGCATACACATGTCCCCTTTGATGTGTTCAGCCTGTGTGGGTGCTGCTGCTTCAGCACAAGCGTTTAAGACACCCATCTGCGCCAACAGCTGGCGCCTGCCAACAAACAGGAGATGTCTTGTACTGCTATTGTATCAGCATTAGCCGTGCTTCTCAAGACAAAGCAAAGAAAGACTGCCAGTGAGTGTCTGATAAGCACATCTGCTGAAACATGAGCAATTAATCACTAAGCTTATCGGTGCATCGCTCATTACTTCGGTATTGGTTTCTAGACTGGGACCAATGCGTGGTGTTGGAAAATTAGAAATAAATAGACAAAGGGAGATTTCGAAAGTCCCAGAAAATGCAGGACTAGAATCAAGAAACTGTTATCTCCAAGCCAAGGACTTAGTTGAAGATGCAAGAACATGGTAAGTTCCAATTTAGAAATCTTGTGTTTGGAATATGATCGGGTGATCAAATGATGACTGAGCATCATTTTTCATGTCATAGGATTATGAGGTGCTTAAGACCAAAAGTTGGACCAAATCTTAGAATGCACTAGTTTGTATTGAACACTTAGGTCTGGAAAAGTGGTGTCTGCGTGACATAGATTCATGTTGTCACCCAAGAGGGAGACGCTGGATCTCAATTGACTGGAAGGTTACCCACGATTTAGTGCAGGTATTGTTATGACATTAAAGTCTAATGTATGTTATGATATGATACATAAATGTAAAGGATACCCTTTTATCATTTAAATGATTTGAAATGGTGATGATTCACTCAAGTGATTGCTGATGTACTGGATGGTGGTATGAATGTCATGGCATAATTCAGTGGTGTGGGGTAGGTGAGTATTCCTGGCATGCAGTTGGGTACGTATAGGCCCTCCTCATCTTGAATCTCTCTGAGTTTGTTGAGATGATGTACACGGATCAGACTTGATTCCTGAGACATGATTGCTTGTGTGTGTAGGTCCGTGGGAGGCATGACATGGACTATGAATGTGAGGAGACTAAGTATGCACTCAGCAGTGAGTTGGCCCTTGTAGCATGCCTGCCTGTCCATGGTGTGTGGAGGTGATGTATGAGTAGATGGAAAATTACTGATCATTGTCTCTGGAGAAGTTGTTGCTTAATAGGCTAGTGGAAGTAAGGCCTATCCTGGTCTGTGTTTGTATTGTAGGTCAGATGTGAGGTAATGGTACACGGGTCTGGTTCATGTAGGCCCTCCTTACATCCAGTTTGTCTTTTGTGTGTGTGTGTGTGTCATATGGCTCTCTATGGGTGTTCTGGTTCATACTCTAGGCAGTGAATTCTGTAGCTCGGCATGTGGAGGGCCTGATGTGATGTAAGTCACTGGTGTTGTGAGTTGTGCAGTTTTTGCGGGGTGGTCTAATACCAGTAGGCCTTCTTCGTGCTTATGCCTTTCCCTTATGCGCTGGCCAGTGTGGGAGTGTATGTATTACCTCTGCTCGATGAACGGATTGACCATTTTACGTCATTGTTACATCAGATGTGGGTGCAATTTGTGTGCCCTATGGACGAGGTAGAGGCAATAAAGTCCATTTGAAAAGAATTGTTTTGTATTGTTGTTGGTAGTTTGAATTGTTGTTGTTCCAGTTAAATGTTTGAGTTGTTTCGTATTCACCAGTCAAGTTACAAACAGTCATCTCGTCCTGAAACATAACTGTAGCCGTTAATTCTTGGATGAAAAGAACATTTTCTAAGTGTCGCCAGATGAGGGGGAAGGAGCCAGAGATTAGCCACTGGGAATGTGTCTGGCAATTCTCGATACACATCAGAGTAGAATGACGCAGTGTCTGATATATCCGTGATGGTGAGTTTAATTTGGAAATTGAGTGTATGCTATGATATGTGAAGGGGTGGGTTTGGCGTGTGCTAATGTATGAAGTGTGAAATACCGTGACAGGTGCATGCCAAGTTAGAATGCGTCAGAGGCACATGTTATGTGCTAAAAGTTGTGCAAGGTGTGCTTCTTTGGCACTTGTGGCAATTACTGTTTGTGGTGTGCCTGTTGTAATTGCATGAATTATGCCATGTGTCTGTGATGCAGGTGTGTTTATTGTGTTGGATAGTGTTTGTATTGTGTTGTATGACATTGTTTGTTTTTATTGTATATTGGTTTGCCAAAAACAAAAACGTTTCCAATCATTCATCATTATAAATAGAAAAGAAAAAAGACAAGAAGATTAAAGTATACAATTCATGTGCCATGAAATATTGTAGAAATATAATCAGATGCAAATATTCAAAACATGTGATTACCATTTAAAACTTGTTTCCAAAAGTCAAGTTTTTATAGATTATCTAAATCATGTACAAAACAAGCAAAGTAATGTTCCCGCAAAGGTTGTGAAAGGGGGCATTCAATAAGTACATTTTTTAACGTTTCTATTTGTGCTGGTCTTGGCACAACCTACAATAACGAATCTCACTTCGAAGATTATATCTTTGCGCCTGTCTCAGAAATGTATTTCTCCATATTTTATTCTGGAACTTTCTCAAATAACGTGGCAAAAAGTTGAAAGGTTTGTTATCAAGAGTTATGTTTTTAAATAGTTTGTATGTATTAATCATGCTCTTTGTTTGAGTCCAATCTAAATCCCACAACTCAAGTTTTACAACGATGGGATGAAGTTTTTATGGACACATTTACATTGCCCCGGTGAACGAATATTGTATGAGAAAACCTGTTAACTCACGCATATTGAAATATTGAAGACTAATATGAAAAAACCTAAGAGGCAAAATAAGCCTTTAAATTCATGGATAAAGCCGTCCAAACCTACTATCAATCAAAAAACATACTTACCAGCCCCTTCAGCTCAGCCTCTCTTAAAATCTTCTGTTGGTGGAGGGATCAGCACAGGTAGTATAGCTCAGTGGCAACTCGCTCAACACAGGTTTGAATGCCGCATTCGCGCTTAGAAACCACTTCGGTAATAAGCAGAGTATGAATAAACAATTATTATACAATTAATAAGTCCCGTGCTGTGACTAAAAGAAAGACGCCAAATTCCCACGGCTGCCATTCTGCACTATTTACCTACAAATGGTTTCGAGATCACTGTACCATTCTCAATCATTTATCTTGGGCCTCATTAGAAGTTTGGCGGTAGCCTTGCCGGTAAAACCGGCAGCCTGCCACCAAACTTGCAAAAGTTTCCGGTGCCCGCAAATGGGCAATTACCGGGTCATTATGGCCCTGCTGGTCTGACCAAGCGTCCAGAGCACTACCAGTGCCATTGTTGCCTTACCGCAACACTCCTAATGAGGCCCGTTGACTTGTTATTCATGGATGAGGACAATTTCTCCACTACAAAATTAGACCAGTGCCTGAAGATTTCTCCGACTGCAAGGTTGGTGAATCTGCTCAAGTCACTATCTCTGGGACGCCTTTCTCCGTGTAGATATCCATTTAGGGGGCAAGGTAGCCCCACTATTCCTATTGCCTCAAGGCCTACACATAACAATGCTGTTAACGAACTCAAGTGCAGTACATTTTGTGCATTGGGGAATAGTAAAGGGCGTGACAACGATAAAAAGTGTTTGCACAATCAGAGTATTTTTACTCATAGTGAGGATTGCTTTTTTTAAATGGCTCAGTTATTCTGAAGCTTCTTCAATGAATAGTTTGACTTTGGTCAATATCTTCCTCCGATATTGACCTTGTTGACATTTTGGAAGACAGAAAAAGCCAGCAGACTATTTCACTTCTATTCTGTGCACATTACTGACTATGGGGGTCATTTCAACATTGGAGGTAGCCATGCCTCTATTTGGGGCATGGCTACCCCCATTCCGGGTACCGGGTCCGGGTTCCTGGAATGGGGAAATACCTGGCCATTCCGACCTTGGAGCTGCCAGGTATTTCCCCATTCCAGGAACCCATCCCCATTGCCATTTGAGCCCCTATAGGGCTCAATGGGAATGGGGAGCATGCTAACAACGGGCGCGTTAATGACGGGTTTGTTGTTAGCATGCTGGTCTGCTCACAGGAACCGCTAAGGACGCCTGGTAAGCAGGCGTCCTTAGCGGGTTCCCTCGAGCAGACTCGTAATGGGGCGATAAGGGGTTGACGGCTCCGGCACCTTTACCGGGGCCGTTAACCCCTTACCGCCAAGGTCGTAATGACCTCCTATATCTTGATGTATGGTGTGTTTCTTGGTCGCTTGGGCTATGACTGTACCTTGGATCACTTTATACACACTCCTTACATAAACCGTTCAAATGTACCGTTTACAAAGTTGTATCATCCTCAACTGCTTAACAAAACTAGCCATTCTTTTGCTAGAGATGATCATACGAAGATGGTATCCCAAGAAGTACAGAAGTACCATGGGGCAACTTAATGAGCATGAATCATTCTTCTGATAATAGAAGCGTTCAACTGATTGGGCAGGAGTCAGTTGATGGCACAGGGAGAACTGAGTATCATATGATATGGCATTTATAACACGCCTATGCATTAGTGTTTCAAGGCGCGACAAGGCAAAGGAGGGGAAAAGAGGGAAGACAGAGATAACGATCTTACTAGGTAAGGTGTTATTGAGATAGCGCAAGTGCAAGGGAGGGTGGGGAAGGGGAAAAGTGTGGGGGAAGGGAAGTGCAGCACTAAGGATAAACAGTAAATAAATTAAATAAAACCGTAAATAAGATCAATAAATAAGAAGCGCGCCCGGCTGGTGGGTAAGTGCAGACATCAGGTGCCAGTGCTGGTAGGGGGCTGCAGGGATGCAGAAACAGCCCCCAGAGAGCAAGGGTTGCCAGGGGGGCAGCTCAGGTGTGCAACTGACGGGGAGGGGACTTGGGCTCAAGAACAGAGAGTAGCCAGGTGACCAGTGCAGTTTCAGTTTCAGCGAGGAGTTCAAAAGGGGAGAGGAGGCGAGAAAGCAGAAGCAAAGAGGAAGGTCTTGAGGTGCTTCCGGAACCGGAGACGGTTCTCCACAATTTTCAGGGAGGCTGTTCCAGAGGTGGATGAGCGAAGAGCTCGAGAAGGAAGATTTTTAGGAAGAGATAGTTGAAGGTATTGAGGCCCCAGGCCCCAGTAAGTCTTGTGGACAATGCAGAGGGTTTTGAACTTAATCCTCCCAGCCACTGGCAGCCAATGCAGAGATTTCAGTGCTGGAGAGACACGATCCCTGGGCTTGAGGCCTAGGACAAGTCTCGCAGTCCTGTTCTGTATCAGTTGCAGAGGGCAGAGAGTAGCGGGATGCAGATTTAGAAAGAGGCTGTTGCAGTAATCCAGCTTGGAGAGGACCAGAGCTCTGGAGACAGTGAGCTTCTGGGGGAAGGAGAGGAAAGGAAGAATACCTGTGAGGAGGTTCAGCTGGTAGTGTGACTTCTTAGAGACATCAGAGATGTGAGGAGAGAAGGAGAGTGTGAAGTCAAAGATGACCATTGATGGCACACCACTCCTGGATAGCAGACAGACAGTCAGAGATGAGAGAAGGAGAAGAGGTGGCTGTAGGGATCCTGAAAATGAGCTGGGTGCCAATCGCATAGCACTGAAAGTTGGGGCAGAGAGCAGCAATGGAGCAGCAATGCTGTGGGAAAGAAGTGCCAGGTATTGGTTGAACAGCCAGGGAGAGAGGTTAGACCCCTAGGGAACACCATAGGTAGAGATAAAGATAGAGGAGAGGAAGCATGAACATTGGTTATGGCTTTCATTTTTGTTCCTAGTAAATAATAAAAATCATCCCAATCACTCACTTCAAAATCATCTCTTGGAACTCTTGAGGTTTTAATCATCTCTTTGCTAAAGAAGGTCTCATATCTTACTCTCATGAGTTTAACCTCATATATCTACAGGAGACTTGGCTCACTGAAGCCATTGTTATTGACGGTAGGAGGACCATCCAGAAATTGGCCTCTAAGGAATCCAAAGGGTGGCCAATGGGAGGTCTACGTATTAGTGTGAAACCCACTTTGGAGCTTCAGGAAATAAAAACAAAAGGCAATGATATTCTTGCATGTCAAATTAGCTGTATCTCCTCACTCGACTCCAAAGCAAGATCTAAAAAGTTTAAAGTGATTATCATTAACATCTACGACCCTCCTGGTCGTAAGGCAAAACTAGAAATAATAACAGGTGTAACCAAGGTTTTAGCTGTGTATGGGCCCACCCACTTGATTGACATCTTACGAGGATATTTATCCCTGGCTAGAAACATTAGGGATTAGCTCCAACTGGGATGTCAATCACATAATAGCACAAACTCTTGGAGAATATTTGGAAAAGTACACAGAGACCATTAAGGGTTGTCTCAAAGGTTCACCCTAGATCATGCGGGAGGCATAATAACCCAACAATGTTGAAATATCAGTCTAATATAAGGCATAGACACTGATATGACAAAGTCAAGAGAGGAAAAAAGAAAATTAAGATGTGATCTTAAACAAATTGCATGGGTAATCCTCAATGGGGAAGAGCATGGCAGGATGGTTTGGGCCTTTCACGCTTACTGCAAACAGTGGCTTAAACTGCATCGAAAAAATATATATTCTGGAGCAGTGGTGCAAACTCATAGCTATAACTAAGGGAAATGACACTCAGGCCTTTTGGAGACTGTTACTAGTTAATGCCTCGAGAGATTAGATTAAGTATGTTGGCGAGACCATAGGCAAAGTAACTCCTATCTCAGTTACTCCTTTAGCTCCTACCCATGGGTAGACCTATAGATTACAACTACAGGACCTACTTAGCATCACCGCATATTTAAAGAAGTCCTGGGAGCTGGAGCTTGATGGGCTTTGTAATGAAATAATAAAGCTCATTGTTAATTGATGGGGCACATTTGTACATGTATTGTTCATGGCCGTCAGTCTTCATAACACTTTTTAAAAACAATTATTTATTTATTTGTTTATATTTTTATTTGCTCATTTTCAAGAAAAACAACAACAAACTAAGCATGGGTGTACGGGGTAGACACTGTCTCCATTCACAGATGGAACTCCTCCCTTTGATCATATATACATCATCAGTACTGCCATTTACATTATTGATCTTCATCAGTTTCTCCCCCCGATTTTGTCAGCAGGTATTGTGTATATGGTCCCCAAATATCAGGGGGGCGAGCATGCAATGGTTACATTCGGATATAGGCTACTTGGTAATGTGCCATATCACTGAACCAAAGTGAAATCCTTTGAACAAGCCGTCTCCACCATGCCACTTGCCTCTGGGCCAATTCCAGCAGGAGCGCCCCACCAGCCGGCGTGCGCGACATCGAATCTTGCTGGTCAATCCCAGAAGTGCAACCATCATGTCCACTTCCACCTGCTCCTTCATAATCAGAGATAGAATTTGAAAACCTCCTCCCAGAAGCCAGAGACCTGGGGGCAGTCGAATGCCAAATGGAAGAAATCTGCACCCTCCATATGTCACTCATCAGATGCACTAGATGATTCAGGATAATATTTATAAACCCTAGCTGGAATGTGATAGGTCTCATGCATAAAGTTAAAATGATGAGCCTGCATCCTGCATTCAATGACACACATTTGTTTTTTTCCTCAATATGTATTCCATGCCCTAAAAAGGTTTCCCATTTACTCTTTGCAGCTATCTCCTGGGCCCAAGTTTTCTCTGTGATTCTTAAAGAACAACATGATATCATCCACGAGAATACAACTAGATGCCTCTTTGTATATACTGCTCATGATGAAGAGCCCCAAGCGGCCCCATAGCCAAGGCGAACAGCAATGGTGAAAGGGGGCACCCTGTCTCATCGCTCTTCCCATTTACAAGCTCTCTGACAGTTGCATTTACTACAACCCTCGCCACCGGAAGATTGTACAAAAGTTCCACAAAGGAAATACATGTATGCCCAACCCCAGCTTCCTCAGCACAGCAAACAGAAATGGCCATCCTATGGAGTTGAATGCCTTTTCGGCATCGAGCACTGCAGAAACCTGTGGATCTACAGCATCCAGGAGCCCAACTAATATATGGTGGCTGAAGGAGGTGTTCCTGCTGGGGATGAACCCTGACTGATCTACCATGACCAACTCCCCCATGTCTGGCAGCAAGCTCCTAGCTAGGAGTTCAGCATACATCTTGTTGTCAATGTCAATGTCAAAATGTAGGTACAGATCTCTTACCTCATCTCCCAGTGTGTCCATATTGAAATGTCACCCCATGCACCTACCCTTCATCTCAGAGTGAAGACACTCCAACATTAATGGGGAGTGGTCCCATTTTGTCCATGGCAATATCTCACAATTGCCAAATTTCTCTACGTGTGTTCTGGGTACCAGTATGAAATCACTCCCCGAAGCCGAATTGTGAACGCAGGAGTAAAATATATATTATTTTTGTCCAGGGTGTTTCAGTCTCCATGAATCTAAATAAATTCAATGGATCTCTAAGATCGCTTGGCATGCCTTAGAAGGAGGTTCAGGCTTATCCGCTGACTGTTCCAGCCTTGGGACACAGGCCATATTAAAGTTCCCCCCATAATAATACAGATCCCTCTGATATGGCCAACCCCCCCACATCACTGTATTATAAAAGTCGGGACTATCCACATTGGGCACACAACTGTTCACCAACATGACTGAAGTATTCCCCACATGCTCCCTGACTATCAGGTCTCTGCTTTCCTTATCCTGCTTAACCCCCCGTAGCCGAAATCCCAGCGTGTTATGACTCAGGATAGCGACTCCTCTGTCATATCTTGAATAGAAGGAGTAATAGCAATGGCAGTCCCACTGCACCACCCACTTGTTCTCTGACTCCTTCGTCAGATGCGTTTCCTGGGCAAATAGCACATTAATTGTATGCCTCTTCATGAACAAAATGACCCCCCTAGTTTTACCAGGTCTATCGCCACCTGGATATTCTGCTTGGCAACCTTGAACATCATCCGGTGCAACTAGAAAGTATGTCTCAGAGAAATCCCCCATCCCGTTCACCGGCCTGCTCATTTCTGGCATGGGGCAACTGACATTCCACCTTCCCCCTGCAACACTCATGCAAAAAAAGAACACTGAAACAACCTATCCCAGCATTACTCCAGTCGGCCACCCTCCCGGACAACCCCAATCTGCCTGCCTCAACCACCTCCCCCTGACTCCTGTCCCCCTCAGACAACCCCCACAACACGTCTGATCCGCCTTCCACCCCCATCAATATAACAAGCATTGGCAGAGGACAGTTTGTGCTGCTCATAACGGCCAAGTTAAAGCCCTTACTGTGGTGTGCCTCGTGGCCTCCAGCCCCCCAGTGCTTATGCTCACTAGTGCTGCATCAATTAACTCCTCCCAACACCACCCACACCCATTAATTATTCATCAGTCAGGGATTGTCAGTCATTCTTCAGGGGACAAATCCTGACTTGGCCGGACCAGGCGCAGTCTTTCAATGAAGGCATTTGCCTCTTCAGGCAAAGAAAATAAATTGACTTTGTTTTCATTCTGTACCCTGAGTCTGGCAGGAAAAATCTTGGAGTACTTGATATTTTTCTCCCTGAGTGCCTTTTTCACACTCGTTAATGTCTTACTGGATGCCTGGACAGCTGCTGAAAAGTCTGGGAAGATGTGTATCTTGTCTCCCTCATACATCAATTCACTCTTCAAGCAGAACATGCAAAGGATTGCATCTCAATCCCTGTAGATTAAGATCTGAGCGATGATGGGTTTTGGTGGCGCAACGCGGATGGGGCGGGCTGCTGGGATTCAATGTGCCCTCTCCACTATAAATAAGGGGGAGGGTTTATCTTTGTAGAATTATGTTTTACAGAGAGATTCAACAAAGTCCTCCATCAATCCCTGAACTGATGCCTCTCTGACACCTACCAGTCGAATGTTGTTACACCTGGCACGACCCTCAAAATCATCAGTTTTCACCACTACCACTTTGAGGGTTGCCTCAACATACTTCAGCCTGGCCGTCATGGACAGGGATGTATCCTCAAGTTCAGATGCATGGTTTCGTTTGTCCAGCCGTGTCTGCATTAGGTCCATTTTGCTAGTCAGGGTGTCCATTTTTTTTGTCTGGCATCCCGATTCCTGCATTCTGCTGCAACAGAAACTCTTTGACCCCATCGGAGCATCCATTGTCTGGATCCGTACATTCTTTGGCCCCCGCCTGCCGGCTAGAAACCTCACCATGGACAATTGGCCTTTTGGGGACCGCGCCACTTCCAAAGGAGATTTTCTGTTGCTGCTTATCCCCTTCCCCCATGGTTATGTACTGCAGCTACCGTCGCCTGCTTCGGTGAACCCAGGCCGCCACACCAGACCATAGCAGCTTTTAGGAAAACTCTTCAAAAGAGGTACTCTTAAAGTAGAGTAGCTCCTTTGTGCCAACAAATTCCTGCTCACCCCCTTCAGTGCGTTGTCACCACAGGAGGGAGACCCGCCCGTGATGTTCAGGGCTCAGGATCTGTCTCCTGCCTGAATCGCTGGTCTCACCAGCTGTGCTCTGCGGGTTTCCTCCAGTGTCCATCTCTACCCATAAGGCCGCGTTCCTTGCTACTAGGGCCCAGACTTCAGGGCAGCGTGAGGCAGTGCAGCAGCGCCGGCTCACCACAAGGCCGTGTCCCCCGGCCGCACTCTTGGGCCCCGGGCTTCCTCACCTCTTTCCTTGTCTCACACCATCCTGGTCATCACCCTCACTCCAGGTGACATCTCGCTGTTCATTGCCAGTGACCCGCCGTAGGTCTCGAAAGCAGAGCTCACAGGGGAGCGTTCATCTTGGACCAGCTGCACCCAGTCTTCACAGCACTTTACCCAACTCTTGGTGACAGAGCATAATTGCCACAGTGCATAAGAAGGGACCCCAAACTGGTTCCAAAAATTATCGGATCATGGCGATGAATGATGATCCAGGAAAATATTTTGCTAGGGTACTCCAAAGGAAGTTAACTGATTGGTGGAATGATCACAACATTATTTAATTAAACCAGACTGGGTTTCGCAAAGGGTTGCTTTGGTCTCTGCCATAGAATTCTGTTTGGAAACCTTAAATCAACCACGGTATGTAGTATATGTGGATTACAGCTGCGTATTTGACACTGTAATTAGTCAACTGCTTTAGCATAAATTGGCTGCTCTAGGTATACTAAGTGGCCTACTAAGAATGTTAATGTCACTGTATATCGAGACAAGCGTTAGAGTAAGGTTATCTGACGCAGTAAGGTTATCTCATGCAGGCCATCTCACTGAATGAATAAATACACATATTGGCTTGAAACAGGGCTGCATACTAGCTCCAGTACTGTTTAACCTATATCTTTTAGACCTCAAAGCCTTTTAGCAAATAGCAAAGCTTCAACCCATATGTGCATTGCATTCCTAGGCTAGGGTACGAAGATAATTTAGTTCTGTTCGATTATACTTTATCAGGGCTGCAACTCCGGCTTAATAACGTATACCAATACTCTACTACTAATAATGGGCTTATTATACATACCATTTAAATACAAATTATGACTTTTCTCCTGGTCAGACTCGGGAAATGGCAAAGCATTATCAGTAGCATATTAGATCACAGGCTCTTGTTCTCAGTATGAATACTTTGGTATCATTATTGACAACAAACTTAATAGGAATGCCCAAATGAATAAGGTTTGCCAGGAAAAATGATTGGTTCTCCTTAAAATCAGTAGTTGACGTACAGAAGGATAAAATTCCTCCAATTATTCTTTTTGGAGCTGAAGTTTGGGGACACCTTACCAGTATCAAAAAGCTTGAACCCGATTGCTTAAGGCGGCTGTTGGGCTGTAGTCCTACTCTTCCAATCGGGTACCAGTATGCGGAATTCAACTTAGTTAGTATAAAAAGCTTACTGAATGTTCGATGTTCTATTCTTCATTGGCAGCTGATGCATGCTGTGCCAGACACTATGGGGCTAATTACAAGTGTGCTGGTCTGGTACTAAAGTTCCAGTAACACTGTATTCCGGCACTATTACTGGACCAGCGTATCCTGAGTTGTGTTGGTGGCAACACCGGCACCGGTAATACTGCACACTGTGCTACCGGCACTGGTAGCACAGGCAATGGTAGCAGCAACACTTCCTTGGTTACTGTTACTGCGAGCAAATCCATGCCGGAAACACCGGCACCGTGGAGCAGCCGGAAAATGGGCCCAGGTGGGGGGAAAAAGGCCATAGGTGCACCCAATCCAGGCTATAATTAGGAACGTGGCCGCGACATTTGAACTTGCTTACATGAGGAAGCGGGTTTCTGCTTTACCATCAATGGCATTTTACATGGCTTCTTTTCTAAACAGCCATGAGATAGGCTCTGTAAGTTCCCTGAGGTCACCGGAGCATAGAAACATTATAATAATGGTCCACCTAAATATTTTTCCGCTCCAAGCGAGAATGCCTTGGGCCAGCGGGGACAAAAAATGCTCCTGTGGACTGGGGTATTATGAGAATATTTTAAAAAATGTTGCTGATCTGCCCTGCCCTGATTGGTGTGAGAAGAATGTGCCTTAGAAATTATTTTGTCAGTTAGGGACAAAATGAGTGCTATGAATATATTTATGAACTTTAACGATTTGAATTTTATTTCTGATGTTTCTAATTTAGTTAAGGATGGACTTAAAGTGTATGGTAGACAATTTTTAAAATAAAGATCTTATAGTTTTTAACGAATATTATCTCCTATGTATTGTTGTCTTAAGAATGTTGATGGCTAACGGTGAATAAATATCATTCTCTCTTACCCAATCCACACAGGGATAGCACTAAAGGGCCACACCCACCCCAAGAACACTTAAACAACAACCATGCTGCCACTCATTGCTGTAGCCATGGACATGGAGTGCGGCTGATGGAGCTGAAACTGCATCAGTGGCAACAGGAGGACAGGGAGTGGAGAAAGAGGAGGAGAAGGAGGAGTAGTATGATTGTGATGCAAGTGGCAAGGCAGAGGCGTGCCGTGATTCCCCTCACATGGGCTATACCATGGGCCCTGACAGACGGCCAGATACACAACTTGTACCGCCTAAACGGGGAGACAATACTTGACCTCATCCAGGATGACATTGGGAGCATGATTGGCATCCGGATAGCCATATCACCCCTGTTGAAGCTAGTGTCGGTTCTGCACTTCCTTGCCACAGGTACGTTCCAGCACTCTGTGAACCAGCTGCATGGTATATCGCAGCCTGCATTCTCCAGAGTGATGGTGCAGGTACTGGAGTCCTCCTGGCCATGTCGGCCAGCACATTGCCCTCCCAACAACCCAGGCACAGATGAACGCTACCAAGGCCTGCCTTCACGCAATTGCAGGACTGCCCAATGTGTTGGCAACTTTAGACTGCACACATGTAGAGCTGGTAGCCACTCATACCCTAGAGGAGGTGTACAAGAACCAGAAGCACTACCATTCGCTCAATGTCCGGGTGACCTGTGACGCAGACTTAACCATCATGCACGGCTGTGCATGCTTCACAAGATGCCTTTATCTCCTTTTACTCCTTTCTGCCTTCTGCCTCTATGGCGACTGTTCACTCTGCCTATCTTATTATTTATTCTGCCGTCTTTGGCTTTCTACATTGGGCTTAGCAGAGCTTACTCCCTGCTTTACTTTGCTCGGTGCCTTTCTCCATTCGTAGTCTTGCATTCTGTTTACTTTCCTACACCTCAGCTTCTGTTAAGAGTTCTGTTCCTCTGTGCTCTTCTTGTGGGGTCAGGAGCCAGGTGCTTGTCTTTTCTCCCATTTCCTGTCTTCCTTTTTGGCATTCTTCCAAGTTTTCCGGCATAGTTGTCTCCATCTGAGCTGCTTACCTCATAGCCGCTGGACACTCGTGTTTTCTTTTTCTGGCTTTTCAATTCAGGTTCTTTCTGATATTGGCTTCTCTACTTTCCGCTTCCGGAATATTCTTCTACTGGTCTTTTTTTTCCTGGCTTTACTTGGTCCTTTTACTAATCTTCAGTGCTGTGAGCCTTCATTGCCTTCCAGTCCTCCCTTCGGATTCTACTAAGGACCGCTACATGACTTCCAAGGAATATCTTCCCATCTGACCAGTTTTTGTGAACATTCATGCTCCTGGGAATGTTTCTGCCATTGGCTTTTCCCCCATACCTGGGTTGCGTAGGGGAGAACCCATTTGTTTCTGGGTGGTGCTACATCAGACAACAGTGGCGAATTCCCAGAACAGAGCCTACCTCTTCAAGAAGAAGTTGGGAACTTCTGAGGAAACTGTTGTGTATGGCTTGGCTTTGCAGAAGGAATGTTGTGATGTCATGTGGAGTGTTTATGCCTGAGTGATGGAATGCATGGGTGAATGATATGTCCTTTTGAACTTTTCTCAGCTGTTCAAGGCTTATCCATGGAAGTCCAAGGGCTTAAGGCTGAAAATGCAGTTCTACGACAGATGGCGGCCAACAGAGATACTCATCTAATGGACCTACCACATTTGGCTCTAGCTGTGGGAAAGTTTGATAGCTCTCCCAAAAGAGTGAAAGAATGTTTGGATGCCTCCTTGGTATATTTCACTTACCGACCTTCCACTTACGCCTCTGACCAATCCAGTGTGGGTTTCCTCATCTCCAATATGGTGGGAAACTCCTTAGCCTGGGCTACTCCCCCTGGTGACTTCTGCCAACCTCGTCCTTCAGGATTACAATGCCTTTGTGGCTCTTCTTCACCAGACTTTCGAGAGACAAGAGACTGTGTTCTCGGCCAGAGAATCTCTATTGGACATAAAGCAGGGTTCCATGGATCTGATGACCTATATGTCGGCATTCAAATGCCTTGCAAGTGAAGTCGGGTGCCCAGAGTCTGTTCAGTTCACAGTCGTCCGGCGAGGTTTACACAAAGAACTCAAGGATGAGTTGGCACGCATACATCGCGCAACTTCTCTGGAGGATCAGTTTTCCCTGGTTTTACAGAAAGAATATTGGATTTCAGAAAGAAGAAAAAGGACGTACACCCATTCTCCCCTCCTCAGCACACCAGACACCTGCTTATTCCACTCCAAGTCGCTCTCAAGAAGAACCAATGCAAGTGGGTACTGCTCGAGGTCCACTGACTCCAACAGAAAGACAAAGACGCAGAGACAAAGGTCTTGGTCTATGCTGTGCCTCGGACAATCATCTACTTCATGACTTCCCGGATGTACCCCATTGAAGACAGGGAAATGACAAGCCCGGGTCTTAGGAGGAACCACTAACTAGGGTCCGACATACCTTTCCAACCAATTCCGCCCAACCTCAGGATCTTCAGAAGATACACATTGTTAGAATGGAACAGTCTGCCTGGCAACGAGGTGTTAGCCCTAGTTGACAGTGGGGCAACTGGCAACTTCCTCGACATCAATTTGGCTAATTCCAAAGGAGTGCGGCTACTCTCCAAGAAAGAGGAACAGACAGTAGAAGGAGTAGATGGTTGTCCCTTGTGTTCAGGTTCCATCAACCAAACCACCAGTCCACTACAGGTAACCACCAATGATCACCATGAAACCCTAGCCTTCGACATCATAAGGGCAGCACATTTCCCAGGTGGTCTCTCAATTCCTTATCATTCTGATCTGAGTCCTGCAGAAGGCAATGTGCAGCATCCCCACAGTCCGAGAGTGTTACTATTTCTTGTTTCCCTCAATCCTCGAATGGAGTCAATTGTCTCTCATATGTGTTCCAAAAATATGCAGATGTATTTGAGGACAAGATTCCCAAACACTTACCACCCCACCGTCCGGAGGACTATGCCATTGACGTCCTGCCTGATCCATCGTTCCCTTTGGCCACATGTTTTCCCTGACCATGCCTGAACACAGGGCTCTATGCAAGCACTTAGATCACAATTTACAGAATGGACTCATCTGTTCGTCGCAGTCACCTGCCAGAGCCTCCCTCTTCTTTATAGCTAAAAAAGACTATACAGAACTCCGGCTCTGTATCGACTAACGTGGACTCAACAAGATTACCATAAGGAATCAGTACCCAATGTCTCTTACCACGGATATATTAGAGGTGTCCAAGGAGCTGTGATTTTTAGCAAGCTTGATCTAAGAGGTGCGTACCATCTGCGTAGAATTAAAAGTGGGAACGAGTGGAAGACAGCATTCTGGACTCCATTTGGACAGTTCGAGTATTGCGTGATGCCTTTCAGCTTCGTGAACGCACCAGCCGTCTTTCATCCGTTCATGGACCGACTTTTCACTGACCTTCTATACCCAACGGTAAATGTTTACCTGGATGATATCTTGGTGTTTTCCAATCACGTTAGCCAACATCATGGACACCTCTCAGAGGTCCTGGAACACTTGAGGCAGCACAACTTATTCACCAAACCCGAGAAATGTTAGATTGCCATCTCTTCTGTATCTTATCTCGGATTCCTTCTGTCATCCAAGGATGTAGAGATGGATCCCCGGAAGATTACAACAATGCTTGACTGGCCAGCACAAACTTCTGTAAAGGGGATTCAAGCCTTCCTGGGTTTGGTGAACTTTTAACAGCAATTTATTGACAACTTCTCAGACCAGGTCCTTCCGATTACAGCACTGCTTAAGAAGAATGTTACTTTTCAGTGAGATTGCAAGGCGGAGGAAGCGTTTTCAAGGTTTAAAGCTGGCCTGCTGTTCTGCCCCATTCTTAGGCAGCCTGATCAGAAACGTCCGTTCTTGGTGGAAACCGATGCTTCTGTCGCTGCCATAGGGCCTGTCCTCAAAGAACAAGAGGGACAGGAGCACCCAATTGTGCAATATTCACAGACTCTAACCCAGAGTGAGACCCATTACTCCATAATCAAAAGAGAGTTGCTGGCTATCAAGCAAGCCTGTGCCGAATGGCGCCACCTTTTACAAGGATCTGCTCATCCTTTTGTGATTCGCACTGACATCAGCAATTTAAGAGTACTTCAGCAGATGGAACGTAGAAATGCCCGCTAAGCCAGATGGGCTTATTTCTTTGCTCAGTACAACTTCCACATCACATACATACCCAGAACCAAGAACACCGTGGCAGACAGCTTGTCCAGATGCCCGTCCTGTGCTTAAAGCCCCCGTTCAAAGGAGAACTGCTTCTTCAGGACGTATCCTTCATTGGTACGATATCTCAGTTCTTACAGAACCTTAAAACTGCTTCTAGCAAGACTATTTGACACTTCCCTAGAGACATCCAAGCTCATATGTCCTCTAAGGATGGTTTTCTGTTACTCAAAGGCAGACTGTATCTACCTAAGGCAGATCTTCAACAACTGGTCCTATCTCCGGGTTATGACTCAAGAATAGCAGGACATAATGGAGTAGCAGCCACCTCTGCCCTCATTACGTGGGTGTTTTGGTGGCCTACCATTCTAACTGACATCAAGCAATACATCCAAGCTTGTACCATCTGCGCCAGGAGCAAGTATTCCACCTCCTGACCAGTAGGGTTGTTGGAACAACCCAAACTCCCTTCTGAACCTTGGACTCACATCTCTACAGACTTTATAGTAGAACGACCTCCGTCACAAGGTTATACAGCCATAATTGTCACTGTGGATAGTTTTAGCAAACCAGCCCATTTCATGCCCTTGAAAGGGATTCCTTCAGCCCCAGAGATGGCTCAGGTCTTCCTAAGAGACAATGGGCCTCATTACAAGTTTGCTAGTCCAGAAACAACGGTGCCAGTAACACCGTACTGGCACCGATTACTGGACCGGTACATTCAGACCCGCGATGGCCTAAACACTGTCAAAAACCCCCACGGTGCTACCGAACCCGGTTGCCCCATGACCGCAAACAGCGGGACAAATCGTCGGATGTCCCTGAATTACCGGCACAGCGGAATGCTGGGTCCATTACGAGTACCATGTACATGGAAACACTGTCAGAAAAATGGCAGTGTCACAGTAAACACTGCGCCTGTAATACCGGCACCACGGACCAGGTGTTAAACAGTGGCAGGTGAGCAGCAACAAGTCCCAAGTCTACATAATTAGCCCAGTTGCACATCATTCGCCACTGGGAACCTACAAATGGACCACGCCCACACCCAATCCACCTCGCAACACAACCATGCTGGCAGTCGGTCTAGCAGCAATTGGGATGGGTAACCTGCAAGCAGCTATGGAGTTAGGAGCAGCACTGAGGCAGAGGAGGAGGCGTAGGCGCAGGAGGCAAATGAGCAACCGGCTGGCCATCCCAAACATCAATGTACAGCAGGTACCACCCCGCAGGCAGCCGCCAATCCCCCGCATCAGGGCCTCACCCTAGAACCTGACCCCAAGTCAAATCCACACATTATACCAGCTTGACAGGGCCACAATAATGTCAATTGTCACCCTCATCAATGATGACATCAGCAGCATAATCAACATCCGGACTGCTATTCCACCCTTACTGAAGGTAGTCTCGGTACTGCACTTCCTTGCAACTGGAACATATCAGCACACCGTTGGCAAGCTGCACGGGCTGTCACAACCCTGTATTTCTAGGATACTCTTCCAGGTACAGGATGCACTGCTGCGCCATGCGTCAGAACACATTGCCCTACCCCAAATCCCTGCACAGGTCAATGCCACCAAAGTGGCCTTTCATGCCCTTGCCGGCATGCCCAATTGCATTAGTGCATTAGATTGCATGCATGTGGAATTGTCTGCCAGACATGCAATTGAAGCGGTCTATCGAAATCGGAAGCAATTTCACTCCCTCAACGTGCAGATGGTCTGTGATGCACAACAACTCATCACGCATTGCTGTGCACGTTTCCCGGGCACAACACACAACCCATTGGTATTGTGGAACTCTACATTGCAAGGGTACATGGCACATTATGCGGGGGAAAGTATCTGGCTGTTGGATGAGTAGAACGACCTATGCATGACCTCTGTATAGTGGGGGAGGCAATAGACACTTACCAGAGTGTCCCTGGCTGTTGGATGAGTAGAATGACCAATGCATGATCTCTGTGTATTGGGGGGAGGGACAATAGGCACTCACCAGAGTGTCCCTAGCTGTTGGGTGAGTAGAACGTCCAATGCATGACCTATGTGTAGTGGGGGGGTGGGCAATAGACACTCACCAGAGTTCACACAGCTTACCACTGCAATAGGTAATGGCAGTATGCCATGTCACGGGAATACATACACTGGCTAATGAAAAAACCCTAGCCATGAAGCGGCACTCCATGCAATGTCAACATGTGTAAGGGAGTATCGTCAACGGTGAAGAAGTAGTAGGTGCACCCCAGTGCTAGATGGCTATTTCCTATGCCCGGCGCAGTGATTTCTCCAATCGTGGGTGCTGCGTCTGCCTGACGCTGATTTGGCCTAGCCTGCACCTTACAAGACACGAGGCACCTAGTACATAGGAAAACACCATTGTGTACATTGAAAGGAATGCGACATGTAGTTGCCTAGCATCACGTCACAAATGGAGACATTGCAGGCCAAACAGTCTCAGTAGTAATGTGTGAGCCAAGTGTGTAATAGTGAACAGTTGATCCTAGTCAATTTTGCAGAATGCATAATGAAATCTGTGGCCTGTACTATGTTGTGTGCTTATAACATACAGTGACTGTGCACATGCTATCATCGCCAACACCAAATTCCTACCACAAACATCCTATTACCTTTCTGTCACTCCCATGCAGGTGATGCCGGATACACCATCACGCCATGGCTCATGACACCCATCAGACGACCACGAGGCACGAGGAGGCCTACAACCGGGCACACATACGGACACCGAGCATGATAAAGCAGACCTTTGGACTCCTGAAGGCCAGGTTCCACTGCCTGAGCTGATCCGGCAGGGCTTTGCTGTGCAGCCCTGTAAAGGCTGGCAAAATTGTGCTGGCATGTGCCATGCTGCACAATATGTGCATACGCAGGAACATTCCACTGCCCCAGACATGGACCCAGCAGATGATGATGAAGAGGATCACGACGATGATGATGGGATGGGTGTACAACCAGGGCGGGGTGCCATGGATGGACTACATGCACAAGGAGCACTTATAAACAATGTTTTCTGATTCAATTCTTCTGCACATAGAGCACACTATTTTCTGACACTTACATTAAATGATTCACACACACAGAAGAAGATTGTCCACTCATAATTCGATTTTGCAACCCAGTGTATTATGAAAAAAAATATAGGAACAGGTGCAACAAGAATAAACGCCCACACGTACCCACCCACCTCCCAAAAGTACCCACCCTCCAGCCAGGTCCCAACTACCTATTCCCACTATGGACCACCCTCACCTCCCAAACGTACCCACCCTCCAGCCATGCCCCAACTACCTATTCCCACTATGGACCAGCCCCACCTCCCAAACGTACCCACCCTCCAGCCAGGCCCCAACTACCTATTCCCACTATGGACCACCCCCACCTCCCAAATGTACCCACCCTCTGCACAGGCCCAACAACCAATATGGCAACATGTGAAACTTTCGACAATGAGACAACACTTCTTCCCACGCTTGGCCCCATGTATGTCCCTCTGAGTAGCCCCAGACAGCCGCATGGACCTTCTCCTCGGGATGCCTGTCTGCGAGCTGGAAGGAGTGGTGCTGGTGGAGGGCATAGTGGGGTTTTGTGGTAGTAGGTGGCTCATGATGGTCTGAAGGGCCAGCGACATTGTCTCAGTAATGTTTCGACTGAATGCTTTTGCCCTCACTGACCCTTTGTGACATTAACATGTTCAAAGTGGCACAACGCCCAATGGCACGAGCGTCCCTGCAGCCTATGTTTTAGTTGCTCTCGCGCTGCATGCAGGATTCCTCACATTAAAGCCTGGACTCCTCAAGGTGTCGCTCAACTAGTCCCGCCAGCATGTCCTGCTGTTCCTCTATGCGCTGGAGATGGCTGGAGATCTCCAGCAGTGATGGTGTTGGGGAGCGCATAGGACTCCTGAGGCTCATTGGGCTACATGTGCCCAGTTGATCAGGAGTGTGGGGGTTGGTCTCGTTGTCTGATCCTGGTGCCTCATTGGCCTGTTCATCTTGAGTGCTCTCCATGCCATCTGACTCAGAGAGGTCTGGTGGTAGTGCTGCACTTCCCGCTGTAAAAGCTGTGGCAGCAGGGGTGTTTTGCTTGGGTGCCCGTTGGGTGACCTGGGCATCAGGGCTGTTTTTCTGGGGTGCCCGTTAGGTAACCAGGGCAGCAGGGGTGGTTGGCTGTAGTGCCTGCTGTGTAGCTGGGGCTGCAGGGGTGGTTGGCTGCGGTGCCTGCTGAGTAGCTGGGGCAGCAGGGGGAGTTGGCTGCGGTTCCTGCTGGTTAGCCGGGGCAGCAGGGATTGTTGGCTGCAGTGCCTGCTGGATAGCCAGGGCTGCAAGGGTGGTTAGCTGCAGTGCCTGCTGGGTAGCCGGGGCTGCAGGGGTGGTGGTTTCATGTGTGTGGTGCACCTGAGCCCTTGTTACTCCACAGGTGGACAAGGTGCCTGCACCTGATGTAAATTGACGTCTTTCATGGTGGGCACGTCCAGGCCCCCTTGACGTCCCCGGGTGACCCCCATCGTTGTCAGATGATGTTCCTGTAGGAGATTGAAAGGCATGCTGTTGGTGATGCCACAGGATGTGCATAGCACGATTACATGCAACACACTCCTCAAACTACATCACATTGTGGTTACATGCATAGATGTGTTCTGTGGTCATGTGGGTGTGTATGGAGTCATACTTGGGTGTGCACCATCTGGCTGGTTCAGGGGGGCATGGGAGTACTGGGTGTGCTTGGGGTGATAGGGACTGTGATACGTGGTTTTCTGTGCATTGCTTGGGAGGCCCTATGGGAGTACTGGACGTGCTTGGGGTGATGGGGACTGTGATATGTGGTTTTCTGGGCATTGCTTGGGGGGGGGCATGGGAGTACTGGGTGTGCTTGGGGTGATGGGGACTGTGATATGTGGTTTTCTGTGCATTTCCTGGGGGGGGCATGGGAGTACTGGGTGTGCTTGTGATGATGGGGACTGTGATATGTGGTTTTCTGTGCATTGCTTGGGGGGGCATGGGAGTACAGGGTGTGCTTGGGGTGATGGGGACTATAATATGTGGTTTTCTGTGCATTGCTTGGGGGGGCCCATGGGAGTACTGGGTGTGCTTGGGGTGATGTGGACTGTGATATGTGGTTTTCTGTGCATTGCTTGGGGAGTGTCCATGGAGTACTGGGTGTGCTTGGGTTGATGGGGACTGTGATATGTGGTTTTCTGTGCATTGCATGGGGGAGGCCATGGGAGTACTGGGTGTGCTTTGGATGATGGGGACTGTGATATGTGGTTTTCTGTGCATTGCTTGGGGGCCATGGAGTACTGGGTGTGCTTGGGGAGATGGGGACTGTGATATGTGGGTTTATGTGCATTGCTTTGGGGTCCCTTGGTAGTACTGGGTGTGCTTGACATGATGGGGACTGTGATATGTGGTTTTCTGTGCATTGCTTTGGGGGGCATGGGAGTACTGGGTGTGCTTGGGGTGATGGGACTGTGACATGTGGTTTTCTCTGCGTTGTATGGGGGCATGGGAGTACTGGGTGTGCTTGGGGTGATGGGGACTCTGATATGTGGTTTTCTGTGCATTGCTTTGGGGGGACAGGTTTAGCTTGATTCACATTCATATTTTTGCACTCTCTGTACTCACCAGCCTCACCAGGTGTCAATGCTCCAGCCTCTGCTGCACTGACTCCCTCAATGCCTTCGAGGTGCATGCGCGGCTACACTTCTCCTCCCATGGTAGCAGCTTTAGTGGGGAATGTGGTCCACCTCCTGTTGCACTGCACTGTTGTCTCTCGGCTGCCAGTATGTTGCGCACCCTCATGAGCAGGTCATCACACCTCTTGTGGCAGTCCTTGACTGAACGATCTGTGACCCCCACAGCTGACACTTTCTGGGCAGCCTCCGCCCATATGGCCTTGTGGCTCTGGTCTTCTGTGAATAACTCCCCGGCATTGTCAACTAGGTGGTCGATAAGCAGGGTGAGTTCCGCTTCACTGAAGCAGGGTTTGCACTGACGGTTCAGTGAAATCCTGGAAGACATCTCCCTCAGTGGTTTTGGACACTCACAGAAGCTGCATGCCTTCTGGTACCAGAGGATTGCAGTGGATTGTGATTTATGTAATGGCTGCCACTCTCTTTCTGGTTTTGGCGATAATGGTATTTCAAGCTACAGTGTTTCTGCCTCCGCGTAGGCGGTGCCACTAAGTGCAGCATGCATGCGGCAGAGGCAGATGTACTGCCACAAATGTTGGCGGTACATCCGTATCCGCCGGTGTTACCATAATGGCGGTGGGAACGGTTCTGCACTTTGCTGATGCACGTGTTTGCCAAGCCGTAATTGTAGCTTGTTTCCAGCACCACGTGGTGACGAAAATGGTAGACCACCATCATGGTAACACCGGATTTTCTACGCCAAACTTGCAATGAGGCCCATTGTCAGGTTACACGGCCTACCAAAAACTATAATTTCTGACAACGGGTCTCAGTATACCTGGACATTTTGGAAGACTCTTTGCAGACTTCTGGGCATAAAGCAGGCTCTCACTTCAGGGTACCACCCACAATCCAATGGGCAGATGGAATGCCTGAATGACACCATGGAGCAGTACCTCAGGTGTTTTGCTAACAACGAACAGGACAACTGGACATCTCTTCTGTCGACAGTATAGCTCTCTTACAACAACCTAAATCAACCCAGTGGCTTACAAAATCAAATTACCAAAACAGTTAAGCCGCATTCATCCAGTCTTCCACACATCCTTATTGAAGCCTCACATCCCTGACCGGTTCCAGAGAAGGGATACCTTCAATGCATCTATCAAGGATCCTTCTTCGGACTCCAATGAGGGCAAGAAGATTGTTGACTCTCACTACCACAAGGGAAGAATACACTACTTGGTCAGATGGAAGGGATATTTCCAATATATCAGCTCCCAGATGTCTCTGGATTTTTCACCATCTTCATCCCAAGAAACCGGGGATTTTTGCTCCTGCAAGGGGGCATACTGTCATGAAGTTGTGGAGTCAATGGAGAAGCCACCATTGATTATGCCACCACTTTATTCCTGTATGGTCTAGTCTTTTTGTGGCCGGATTCCTTTTATTCCCCCTGGCTACGCCCCCTGCACGTTTTAACTGTAGTTTTTCCTATACTAACGCTCCTGCCCAGTTCGCTCTGTATCCTAATCTGCCTTTTTCCACCATAGTCTTCCTGCTTCAGCCTTTGATCCTCTGCGCTACCTTTCCTGGATCCTGCTTGTATTCTAACCCTTAGTTTTGCCCTTTTTAGTGTTTTACTTTAATTTCGCCTTTTGGCGTTCTCAGCCGCTTCTTCCTTTATATCCTTTTGCTCCTTTATGGCTTCTGCATCTCTGGCGACGGTTCACTCTACCTATCTTATTATTTATTCTGCTGGCTTCGTCGTCTATGTTGGGCTTAGCAGAGCTTACTGCCTGCTTTACTTCGCCCGGTGACTTTCTCCATTCGCGGTCTCGCAGTCTGTTTATTTTCCTTCACCACGGCTTCTGTTAAGAGTTCTGTCCCTCTGTGCTCTTCTTGTGGTGTCAGGAGCCAGGTGCTTGTCTTTTCTCCCATTTACTGTCTTCCCTTTTGGCATTCTTCTGAGTTTTCCGGTGTATCTGTCTCCATCTGAGCTGCTTACCTCATAGCTGCTGGACACTCGTGTTTTCTTTTTCTGGCTTTTCATTTCATTTCAGGTTATTTCTGATATTGGTTTGTGTACTTTCCCCTTCAGGAATATTCTCCTACTGGTCTTTTCTTTCTAGTTTTAATTAGTCCTATTACTGACCTTCAGTGCTCTGAGCCTTCATCACCTTCTAGTCATCCCTTTGGATTCTACTAAGGACTTCTGCATCACTTCCAAGCAATATCTTCCCATCTGACCAGTTCTTGTGAACATTCATGCTCCTGGTTTTTTTTCTGCTATTGGCTTTTTCTTCATACCTGGGATGCGCAGGGGAGACGCCATTGGTGCTACATCAGAAGACAGTGCTGAATTCCCGAAATAGACCCTACCGCTTCAAGAAGAAGTCGGGAACTTCTGAGGAAACCTTCTCTAAACTTTCTGCATCTGACGCCTCGACCAGTGGAAGCAACACCGAAACTCAGGAGAGATCTACCCAATCGGACAGGGCCACAGGCTAATGGGGGTGGGGGGAGTGATGGCACACATGCATGTCCCACAACCACCCTGCATATGCAGGACCAGCAAGTGTACACCCAATTGACTGCCCATAACTCACATGAGTAACACGAGACTGGAGTGGTAGCATTCAATGACCAATCCATTCCTAACCCATAAGGACATAACCATGCAATGCACAGGTTCCAAAATGCAACACCGCCACTCCATCATTTCAAGTGTACCAGTACACTGTCCCACCTAGGCCCACGAAACGCATGTCCTGGTGAGACATGGTGCATGCATGCACATGCACACACTGACTGCATAGAATCCGCAGTCACAGGCAGCACCACTGTCATTCAGCATCGCTCACACATATTAAATGTCACTGTCAATGTCAACATCAATGGTCCTCATTTAGTGCACTGATTCCACTGGCATAGACACTTTGCGCTCAGGTGGGTCTGCAATGTGAGCGGTGTAGGCGTGGAAAGTCAGTGGGATTGGAAGGGAGCAGGGCTTCACATTCATGCTGTGCGATTTCAAGTTTCAGTGCGTCCAAACTGGTAATTGGTCTTCCAAGCCTTTTGTGCATGTGAGCCGTCACATGGCACTTTTGCATGTCAAATAATGTCCTGTCTGCATTGCGGGTGCCATGCAGTTTGTGCAGTCACAGCTGTGGTATGGGCGGGTTGATGTCCACACCAGACTATGGGACACGTATGCAAACTGGTGATTCCCACGAGGGCCAGTCAGTGGCAAGTCATGCCCTACCCCCAGCAATCCATCCCAGGGAGTAGAACCCATCAGACAGACTGTATGTCATGCAGTGGCTATATCAGGGTGCAGCAGGGTTCATGAGGCATGCCAGCCCATAGTACCAGAGGCATGATGTAGACCACAGACACAGACGCGCTATATGAAATACACTGTCCTGCCATTGCATGACATGGTTCACCTTGTGTCCTCCCCCCTTGCAGGCCATTCAGAATATCTGCTGCTTCTGTGGCTGATGATCCCTCTGAGAGATCGCCAGATGCAGGAGAAGGTGGCTTACAATCGTGCACATGTGCGAACAAGGACAACCATTGAGCAGACCTTCGGACTATTGAAGATGAGTTTAGGGCCCTTTTGGAATGTGCATGCAATGGATCTCGGACTTTGAATGTTTTGGGAGTTATGTTGGTTTTGCAGATTATTCTTTGGACCTTACTCGATGGTTTCGTTGAACTTTGTGACGTGGAATGTTAAGGGGATGAATTGGCCTAGGTGAGGGAGAAGCATAGTGGCAAAACTGAGGAGAGAAAAAGCAGATGTAGTCTTTTTACAAGAAACTCATTTAACGGAACAACCAGGAACATTTTTTGGTGCTTCGAAATATATGAAGGTGCTGTTGAATTGTTACTCAGGGAGAACTAGAGGGGTGGGTTTATTAATTCGTAAAAGCTTGGGCATGAAGGATGAAAATGTTGTTATGGATGGAGAGGGGCAATTTATTTTGGTGGATATCTGTTATGAGGGAAGGATTTTGACGATGGGATCTATATATGGTCCATGTACTAATGGTATGATATTTTTTAAAACGCTAACGGAAACCCTGAGAAACATGAATGGTGATGAAATTGTTTTGGGGGGTGATTTTAATTGTCTTTTGAATGATTCTCTTGACAGGCAATCAGAGTGTAGATTTACGGGTTCTAGGTTAAGTGGTGATTTTAATGATTTTCTGGATACCTTTGCTTTGGTTGATGGGTGGCGGTCACTTTATCCTACTGATAGGGAATTTTCATTTTATTCTCCTGGTCATGACTCTTACTTGAGGTTGGACTATTTGTTGGTTTCGGATAGGATGGTTGATGTCATTATTAGTGTTGAAATGGAGAGAGGTGTCTCTCTGATCACTCATTAGTGAAAATGATTGTTGATAGGAAAATGGGTGACATGTGTAGAAATAAATGGAGGCTAAAGACATTCATTCTAAAGGATGCAAAAGTTTGTGAAGCATTAAATGTTTTTATAGAGACCTTTTTTCATGTGAATATGTATTCTGCAGATAGTCTTGTACTTTGGGATGCTTTTAACGTAACCATTTGAGAGGAGTTGATTAATTGGACTTCCAGAAAAAGGAGAGAGGGTGAGAAAAGTGTTAAAGATCTTGAATCGGAACTTAAAATTTTACAGCATAAGTATGTGATGTCTAATAGTAAGCGGGATAGGTTAAAAATGGAAGATACTAGGATTCCTTTGGTGGAAGTTTTAGATGAGCAGTTTGAAAGGGGTATGTATTTTATGAAGCAGAAGTATTGGGAGGAAGGGGATAAGAGTGGACATTTATTGGCTAACAAACTAAAGAGTCTTTCTGAGAGGTCATTTGTTCATAAGATTTTAGATGATACAGGGAATGTGAAGGTTAAAAGTAAGTATATTTGTGAGTGTTTTAAATCCTTTTATGCTTCTTTGTACTCTGAGGGTCCACATAATGATGAGAGAATGTTGAATACTTTCTTTGCAAAAAATTGAATTAACCTGCTTGTCTGATGAGGGGAGAGAGTGTTTGGATGCTCGGATTTGTGAGACTGAAGTGAGAGAGGCTATTCGTTAACTTAATGTGGGTAAATCCCTGGGGTTGGATGGATTGCCGGTTGAATTTTATAAAACTTTTGATTCAACTTTGATCCCATTATTGTGTAGTCTGTATAATCAATTTCTGTCTGATGGGAGGTTGTGTTCTTCTATGCGTGAAGCAGTTATCACACTAATTCCTAAGCAAGGGAAAGGCCCTACCAGATGTGGTAATTATCATCCTATATCTCTTTTAAATGTAGATATGAACATTTTTATGAAAATGATGGCTATTAGGTTGCAGAAATACATGGGGGAGTTGATAGATTGTTCACAGGTTGGTTTTATGGATAAGAGATATGGGTATAATATTCAGACTTTGTTGAATATAATTGGCCTGTCGGACACAGAAGTGGATGAAGTCTCACTTATCTTTTTTGATGCTGAGAAGGCGTTTGATTGTGTCAGGTGGTCGTTTTTGAATTACGCTTTAATCAGAATGGGTTTTGGTCCACAATTTTTGAATTTGATCGGTGCTCTGCAATATGATATTTCGGCTAAAATATGGGTAAATGATGTTTTGTCTTGCTCTTTCAGATTATTTAGAGGAACCAGGCAGGGTTGTCCACTTTCCCCATTCCTGTTTAATTTGACTCTTGAACCATTGTTGACGTATATCAGGCAGGGAAGGAATATTTGTGGATGGAAATTGAAAGATGGTGAGATGAAAGTGTTGGTGTATGCTGATGATCTAACCGTGGTCTTGACTAATCGAGCTGAAGGTGGTGCTTTACTTAGGGAGTTGATGCAGGAAGTGGGTCGATTATCGGGTTATAAAGTGAATTGGGGAAAAACGGTGTTTTTTCCGGTGAAAATGACCCCGCTAAGTAGGAGGCTATTGGATTGGGACTGTCAATGGGCGGATGTCTCGGTGAAGTATTTGGGTATATACCTGTTCCGAGATATTCGGAGGACTGTGGATTTTAATATAGATACATTGAAAGAAACCCTAATGAATGATTTGCGTAGATGGGATAAATTAACTTTATCTCTTTGGGCCAAGATCAACGCTGTCAAAATGGTAATACTTCCAAATGTTTTGTATTTCATTCAATCCCTTCCCTTAAAGTTCACAAAGCAGGCGCTAAAACATATTGAAAAACTTTTTATGGATTTGTTATGGGGAGTGGGCAAGAAGCCAAGAATTCCGCGATTTATTCTAATACGTAGTGTTAGAGATGGGGGCTTTGGTTTCCCAGTATTAGAGAATTATTATAAAGCGTTTCTATTGAAAAAAGCTTCTTACTATTTTATGAAAGAAGGGGGCTTCGAGCCTTTGTGGCTTCGGGTGGAGAGGGAAAGATTGAGTCCGTTTTTGTTGGATTGTTTATATTCCTATGGTAAGTTGCAGAGATCTGGGGTTAAGATAGAGGCATTAACAGCTACAAAGACTGCTTTGGTTTCTTTGATTCAAGGGTGTGGCCAAAATTTGTTTTTTATAAATCTGCTTCTCGTTTACAGATTGAGAACAAAACTGGAGGGGTTGGGCTAATAAGGGTATTTTGAAGATTGAAGATGTGTGGAAAGATGGCGAGATGGTACCGTTTGGAGACTTAATGGATCAATAACGTTTAGGAAATAGGGAAATTGAGAGATATAGGTCACTTGCACATTTATTGAATGAGAGGCATTGAATGTTAAGTGAACCATTAAGTGGAAAACCCCAAGTGTGCATATTGTATGATACTGCTCTGAATGTAGTTTCTACCTTTACTAAACTTATGCCGGTACAGGTGTGTATGCAGGACTCCTGGAGGAATTTGCAGAATAAATGGGTGATTGAACTGGGCAGGGATCTATCTCAAGCTGATTGGGATAATGTGTGGAGAGTGACGGTGAGAGCAAAAATTGATTTCAATCTGCGGTATATTCACCAGCGAATTTTGGGGTGTATTTATTGGACACCAGTGAAGGTGGCAGAGCAGGGTTTGATTGAGTCAGATTTATGTTGGGGGTGCTCACGTTCAAAGGGGACTTACTTGCATATGCTTTGGGAAAGTGATACAGTTCTGACTTCTTGGAAGGAGGTAATTGATCGAGTAGATCTAGTGAATGGTAGGTCGTTTCCTCGAACTTTCATGTCTGCAGTTTTTCTCTCCAATGAAAGCAGAGGTTTAGAGATATGTGGTGTATCTGAATGGATTGATAGGGCATTGTTGATGGCAATAAAGCATATTATGAGAGTTTAGAA
Source organism: Ambystoma mexicanum (assembly GCF_040938575.1). Taxonomy (NCBI): domain Eukaryota; kingdom Metazoa; phylum Chordata; class Amphibia; order Caudata; family Ambystomatidae; genus Ambystoma; species Ambystoma mexicanum. The sequence goes on from NC_090929.1 coordinate 913,352,355, forward strand.
ATCGCGTAAGAAACCACATACTGATAGTTGGATGGTGGACATGTGCACGCTTTCAAAGTATGAGAGGTCTCGGGTGTTTCGGCTTCATCAAGAGGCTGAATACTGTGATAATTGGGGTTCCTTTAATGCTTTGTTTGAGTAATGGCATGGAAATTTTTTGTGAAATTTGGGTATTGCTGGGTGGGGGTTAATGTGTTGTGTTTTGCTTCCTGGTCGTGTTTATGTGTATGTGTTGTTTGTGTTTTTATGGTTCAATGAAAATTGGGGGGGAATTTGTTTGTAAAAGGTTTATTGTTAACTGATGGTTGTTATTTGGTAATGGAAATGTTATGTACATTTTTATTTTTCTGACTGTCACCAACATGTTTTGATGTGGTTGTTGGTTTGAAAATGTAAATAAAGATATAAAAAAAGATGTATTGTTTCAAAAGCACTATCTACAACAAACCCCCTGTGCCACCCTCCACCTCCCCACACAATCCCCTCCCCACACCCTCTCCCCTTTCCCATTTACCCCATCCCCACAAACAGCCCCCCCCGCTCCCACCAAACCCCTTACCCCTCCCTTCACAACCCTTCCCCACATACACTCGCCCTACATACACCCCTCCCACAAATCCCCTCTCCATACCCCGTTGTTGGAAATTGGTGGTGGAGGGGGGCTGTGCAGAGTTGAGGGGATGAAGGTAGGCCTCTGGTAAGGGGTGTGGTCCTGAGAGGTGGAGGTGCAGGAAAAGGTCAGTGCCTGGTTTTGAGTGGGTGCATAGACTGGTCATGTTAGCTGGGTGAATGGCAGTGGTGTAGCAGCTGGCTGTGGTGCTGAGCCGGATGGCTGTGGTGAAGCAGCTGGCTGTGCATCTGGGCCGGGTGGCTGTGGTGCAGCAGCTGGCTGTGGTGCTGGGCCAGATGGCTGTAGTGCAGCAGCTGGCTGTGGTGCTGAGCCAGGTGGCTGTGCACCTGGACTGGATGGCTGTGCTCCTGGGCCAGATGCCTGGGTGCCTGGGCACATGTCTGTGCACCTGGGCCAGATGGCTGTGGTGCTGCACCTGGCCTTGGCTGGGATGTGGTGGGGCATGATGGTTTGGCCATCCTGCTTGAGCTTGCCTGGGCTGTGGAGGGTCCAGCATTGTCACTGTCAGAGGATGTGACTGTTAGGGTGAGATGAGCATGCAGTTTATCACGTGTGTCACATCAACTGACTTTTATTACACAGATACAACATTGTGTGTGACCTGGCCTGGACATGATGGCTGGTACTAAAATTTGCTCTGATGCGTGCATCAATATTTTTATTGCATGAGTGCACATTGGTTGTTGTCCTGCCATGCTGGCTTGTAGTGGTCTGTGGATGTGCTAATTGTCATGTTCTCCCTTTGAGCACATGACCAGTCTCATGTGCCCATGTGTGTGCCGATGCATTTTGAGTGTGCTGCTTGGGCATGGCTTACTCTGGCCCCCACCCCTGGCATATGTATGTTCACAGACCATACTGATGTGGTTGTCAAGTGTTGAACATATTTACTTGGACAAGTTTCCCTAATGTGTATGGTGGATTTCAAATTCGTCTCATGTTTGGCATTTGAATGTGGCTTGTTGTACTCACCACCCTCTCCTTGAGTCTCTGCTCTCACCTCTGCAGTTCCTACTCCCTCGATCCCCTCCATATACATCATCGAACTACAGGTCTCCTCCCACAGCATTAGTTTAAGGGGTGAGGCCGCCCTGCCTCCAGTGGCCAGGGATTCCCTCTGATGTGCCGGCAGGATGTTTCTCACTCTGAGGCACAAGTCATCCCACCTCTTGTGGCAACCTTTGGGTGTGTGGGGGATGAGACCCACTGCTGTGACCTTCTGGGCTGCCTCCTCCCATATCGCGTTATTGCGCCGCTGGCTGGTTCACCAATTGACACTCCAGAAAATGTCACCTGCATTGGCCACAATGTTATCTGTCAATGCTGTCAGTTCTGGCTCAGTGAAGCAGGGCTTCCGCAGCCGGAGCTCAGGAAGCCGAGCCATCTTGCCAGTGTTTGCGGGAGTGGATGCCAATAGGAAGTGCCCGATTTTAAATGGATTGAGTTTTCCGAAAATGCCCAGCAGTGAACTTCGAGTTCCTGCAATTAAGCTGTTTCCGTTTTCAATGTTTCCGGGATCGTTGGCACCAACACCTGGGTTTCCGTCAGTAAATATGCTGAAATCGCTGTTACCAGCATGTTTGTTCCCAGAAACGCTGGTGTTTCCATCATGCCGGTAACAACGATTCCGGCAATGAGGTATGCACACGTCATCGAAGTAGGAATATGCCAGTGATTCTATCATTTTGGTAGCCGGAAACGTTACTACCGGCATGACAGGATCACTGGCATCATTCCGGCAAACTCGTAATTAGGCCCATCATGTCTCTCATACAATAAATGAGCTTTCAAAAAGTCTGAGTAATTACACTTCGGGTCTCTTGGTCAAGGGTATTAGTTCTGAGCATATTATTAATTAGATTAATCTATCTGATTCCACTAAGAAGCGATACAAATGAGTATTTAAATGTATGAATTAGACCGCAAGCAAACTCAAATTGACCTGTCTGCTTTTAAGCTCAGAATACATAAAACATTACCCATGTTTCCTGGAGATTGCAGCGTACCTCAAAGATTTTCGTTTGACTTATATCACCAAAGCTTATTTAAAAATAAAATGCAATGGTGTAGACCCATGGAAGTTAGGGCAGCCAGGGAAGTCATCCCGCAGCCCCTTAGGTACTTAGGCTCTGCGGTGGATGGGTCCTGGAGTTTGCCAAACATTTAATTATAGAGTGTGAAAACGTAATATCCCTGAGGTATTGGGTGGCTCCAGCAAGTGGCTATAACAAGACTGGATATTGATGACGATGTTTGGACGGTTCTTAAAGGGCAATTATTTTAATTTTATTTATCACCTAAGTTATGAATTAATAATGAAAGTATTTTAAATATTGTGTAAATTGTTTTTTTTTACATTTATTGACTATTGAAATGTGTGCTTGCTAAAAGGTCATGTAACATTAAAACTGTAATTGCCTTGTATTGTAGTCATCATTATATAGTGCCATTTACCCATTTATATGGCCTCAATGCTCAATGCTCTTTGTGGTTGGAACACTCTCTGGGACCGAAGTCCAGGTATGGGAAAGATGTAAGGGGAGACTTCATATGCATGTGTGCATTTGGCCAACATTAGGACTTAGTAGGGCTGGCTCGACTCCAGTAAGCAACCCAAGAGGTCAGATGCATGGACGGGTGCTGCGGGAGGTCATGAAAGAGCGCTAGTGCAGGAGACTCAATGTGTATCCAGATAGACCGAATTTTGACATAGGTTGTTGCTATATTCGATTGGCAGAGGTGTTGAGGCAAGTCTGATGTTTCAGTGCGAGACCATTATGTGATCAGCTAGACCAAATTTGATATAGTCATAGCTGAATTCTAGAGTGTACATATACACAACCACAAGAGGTGGCAAGGCTCAAAAGAAGTACAACCACTTATCCCTGGAACAGACTCGCCTCAAACAAACAGGTTGCGTAGCACCACCTGGCCGACTCTGGACTCCTCCCTGGAATCCCTGTCAATGCAGTAGAACTTTGTGAAGGTGCGCGTAGACCGCCACGTAGTAGCCCTGCAAATGTCCAGCAGGGGAACCCCAGAGAGAAACACTGTTGCAGCATAGATGACTCGGATGGAATGGGCTCTCAGCTAGCCTGCAAGCAGTCTGTTGGTTAGGCAATGACAGTGCATGATGCAGACAGAAAGCCACCTTGATATGGAAGCCTTTGACAGGGCCTTCCAATGATACACAGGGCGAATGTTCACAAAAAGTTCTGATGTCTTCCGAAAATCCCTTGTGCAGACGACATTGAACTTCAAGGCATAAACAACGTCCAGCATATGCAGTGACCTTTCAGGGGCTGAAGGGGGATTCGGGAAGAAGACTGGAAGCACCGAAGGTTTGTTAAAGTGGAATTCAGAAGGAACCATCAGCATAAAGGTGATGTGGGCTGAATCAGCATCCTTGCAGCATCAAAAGACAGGTATGGGCATTTGCAGGAGAGTGCCTGAATCTCCCCGACCTGCCTGAGGTCATGACCATGAGAAACACTGTCTTCCAGGAAGACATTTCAGTGGAGCCTGATGCCATGGCTCGAATGGAGGTCCCATGAGTTTATTAGTGTACAGAAGCAGCCGAATGCCTCTGCAGGAAGTCCCGCACCCCTCCCACCTGTATGTTGGAGGAATGAGATTGTGCAATGCTTGACACCAGCAGCTGTGATGCTTCTGCAGCGAATCTTTGAGAAAAGCTATCCACTAAAAAAACCCTATCAGATGTACTCCCCGAAGAGATAACAATCTCATGGAGGAAGTCCCAAAAGGAATATGAAGAAGATCAAGGGGAGAAGCTGCTGGCGTCACAAGAAGCGATTTTGATGCACAAAGAAGTCTGCGTGAAGAAGATGTATGACCCTTATGGAAACTGATGACGAAATAAAGAATTAAGTAAACTTTCATATGTGAAAAGAAGATTGCACGTGTGAAGAGCACTGCAGAAAATGCAAGTCGTTCAATAACTGTACATATGCTGTAATGCAGGTAGATAAAGTAGCTGGCTATGAGTAGTGAATAGACTGCCTGCGAAGCCGCCATTGTATAGAAACTGGACATTGGTGTCATAACTTGAGTAAGCTTAAACCCATGGAGAGACGAGCCGAGAGCTGTGTCGCAGCAAAGAATTAGTCGAGATCATGGAGGATTCAGGAAGGGCTGTCTGGAATGGTGTGAAGACTAAAGCAGCCAAGACTGGTTATCTATTCTTGAAAGCAATAAACGTGAGATGCTGAATCATCCCTTGTTAAGGTGCAAAGAAGAACAACATGAGTGCCAAGTTTTATGAATTTAAGACAATTAAATGCTGTAAAATAGACCAAATTGTGGTCTCCTGTCACTTGAGACAAGGATGAAAATAGAAGTTGAGCATGGAGTTCCAGAATAAATATAGTGCGTGCTCTCACTCCCTTATATTCCGAGAGACAAGGATACTTTGCAAGGCCAAGTTCAAAGACACTCTTCATGGCAGAAGAGTGTCACAATCCCCCGTAGGTTTCTCTTATTTGCCACGTAGTATGTTTTTTTGTATGATGCGCTGAGAGCTTGTGCAACGTCCGTTTTAGACAATTGATATTAAAACAGAAACCTTTGCCATCTTCCTGAGTTGGTTCTGGTATTTGGTGTAAAAGTTACTCTGCTTCCCATCCACTGCATGACACACTACCCAAAGGGCCTTACGTTCAGTAAGAACGACATTTAGCTCCCACATTGGGGCAGGATCATTCACTGGTGGAAAAGTCCTGAAGAGTCCTTTCAGAAATTCTTTGTCACCCTGTGAGACCACAACGATTGTCTGTCCAGTGATTGCGTGTACTGGGAAATGGCCGGCAGGTGCACCTTGATGGAGGCATGGGCCAATCCGGCCTTGGCTAAAGACAGCAGGTACAACAGTAGCTGAGGAGTTGTGACGTATAGAGGAGTAATGTTCTGCGCTCTGCACCACACAGTGAAGCGGTCCATTAGTGGCCGTAACACGAAAGTGTAGAGGACACTCTAGCCTTGGCCAGGACCATCCTGCATTTCAGAAAAATGTCAAAATGTCTGAATTCTAGGGCTACTGGAGCCAAGCTGTGAGGTTCAGTGACACTGGGATGTGGTGTATTATACTTCCCTCTTCTCTAGACAGGAGGTCCGGAAGAGGAGGCAGCTGGATGGCCGGTGCCAGTGCCATGTGGAGCAGTTCTGGGTACCAGATCTGGCACGGGGATGCCGGGAAAATCAGTATCATCTTGCTGCGGCAGCATTTGAGAGTGTTGATCACACAAAGAAATAGAGATATTGGAGGGAACGCATACAGGAACAGGTCCTTCCGTGTGAACAAAAACGCATTCCCCAGGATCCCCGGTTGCGGAAACCTGCTGGTGAAGGCTTGGCACTTTGAGATCACTTCTGTCACAAAGAGGTCAATCTGGAGTTGGCCCCATATGCTGAACAGATGGGACGTCTGTGCCTGCTGAAGCTCCCACTCGTGACAGGATTGCAGCTCCCTGCCAAGGGAATCTGCAATGGTGTTCTTGATGCCAACCAGATGAAAAGGGGTGAGAAACATGTCCTGAAGAATGGCACATTGCCACAGGGCCTTTGCCTCCAGGGAGGAAGCAGAGGGGTGGATCCCACCCGGTTTCCGAATGTAGAACATGGCGGTGGTGTTGTCCATGAACATCCTCACCAACCGTCCCTGCAGAAGAGGTAGGAAAGACTTGTGTGCCCAAAACACAGCTTGAAGCTCCAGGACATTGATGTGCAGATCATTCTCGTCCGAACGCCAGAGGCCTCTGCTGTGGGACTACCCAGTGTGTGCCCCCCATCTGTCTAGAGAAGCATCCGTGGTGATCGTAGCCCGGAATGGGAAAGCCTGAAATGGGCCCCTTGTGTGAGATGCTAGCACACCCACCACCATTGAACGGCATGTCTGAAGTACTGGTTGAGTGCAATCTTGTCTGTCCAGGTGCCCGTGACCTGGGGTCACCTGAAATCCAGAAACTCATGTAGAGGTCTCATCTGTAGCCTGCAAAACGGAATCAGGTGAATGCAGGACAACATCATACCTAGCAGTGACTTGATGGCGTGCACCGTCGTGGACTGGGATGAAGCCAGGCAATGCATCATCCCCAACATAGCTGCCACACTCTCCTCTGAGGGGAACACTAGAGATGCCACTGTGTTGAGGCAGGTGCCCACTAACAGAGCATTCTGCGATGGCACCACACACGACTTCAGAAAGTTGATGCTTTGGATGTATGTGGAAGTAGGCGTCCTCTAGGTCCAACGTCACCAGGAAATCCCCTTCCTCCAGCTGGTTGAGCACTTGCTGCAACGTGACCATCTGAATTTTTTGGACTTCAGGTATTTTTCAAGGCGTCGCTAGTCTAGGATCGGACGCCACCCCCTGACTTCTTGCGGACCAGAAAGTATCTGGAGTACACTACAGAGCCCTGGAGGCATAGAGGGACGGGTTCTATTGCCCATTTTTTCAACATGGCCTGTACCTCTCAGAGCAGCTGGGCCAGGTGCAGCTCCTTTCTTGCTACAGGGGGAATGCCAGGGTACCTTTGTTCAAATTTCAGGGTGTGTTCCTGACGAAGTATGTCCAACACCCACTCATCAGTGATGATGTTCTTCCACTCGCTGACACAGTGTGTCCGAAGATGCCCCAACAGGGTGCAAAAGTGGGGGTCTGGGCCCTGGGCCAGGTCAGGCTTGCTTGGTTGTCCACGTGCTGCTTTGTGGATGATGTCAACACTGCCCCTCCAGAAAAGGCCTGCAACCAGCTCTGGTATGTCTCTCGCGATGTGGAGCATGAGGGTTGTTGGTACGAGGGGGATGAGTAGCCCTTAGAGGATCTGCTGAACTTCCCTCTGGAGGATCGAAAGGACGAAGACTGCCGCTGCTGCAAGGTCCCCAGCGATATTTCTGTTTCAGTGTCCATCTTTATCACCTCCAGCGTTTCATCCACCACCTTGCCAAAGAGATTATACCCATCAAAGGGCTTATCCACAACTTTGGCCTGGACATCAGGTCTAAAGTCAGTGGTGGCCCTGGTCTCTGAGTGCCATTCCGTTCCCAATTTGATGAAAACCTGATTCCAAGACATCCATAGCCACTGTGATGGTGTGGTCAGAGGCCACCTCGCCTTCCTGAAATAGGGCTAAAGCCTCAGTCTTCTTGTCATCGGGCAAGGAATGGGCCCAGCTTGAACCACAACTTCCTATCATAAGGGGACAGGATGGAAAGGACATTGGTGGCCTTCACAGTCGATGCAGCGGTTTAGATGACATGCTTGCCCATTGTGTCCAGCTTTTTCCCTTCTTGGTCAGGGGGCACCATGGATTTGGAGGGCGGATTTTCAGACCGCTTACTGGCTGCGGCCGAAACCTGAAATGGCTGCGATCTAAGGTACTTAGGGGCTGAGCCAGGCACCCTGTATTTCTTCTCAAGCCTGTCCTGTTTTGCTGGTGTGGAGTGTTGGGTCCTCATCCATGCCAGGCCTTCATCCTAAACCTCAATCAGCAGAGGAACGGACATCACTTGAAGAGGGATGGGGAAGTTTACCCTCTCCCCCCTATAAAACACATGTCACAGAAGAAGGCCAGAGGACACTGTGATCACCCATACTATTTTGGACCAATTTCCAGGGCTCCAATGTTAGACAAGTATTTTGAGAGGTACCCTCTCAGCCAGCCCTATAGGCCAGGTGCCGTACAAATCTATCCATAGTGGACGAGGAGCCCCAGGCTGCAACTAAAGACACCTGGATTGACAGTATCAATTAAAGTGCCAAAAAGCCATGTTGCTGACGTCATTAGAGACATCATGACTTAGCAGCATTAGATATGAAGCACACACGCAATCTCCACTGTGGGACATAAACACGCACTTGAATGCAGGAAGAACGTGAGAGTACAGTTCTATAGTCAGAGGACATATACATATAGATGTGTCATTGCTTTTATTATTTTCCATTAGCTAAATGCAGCAATGCAGAAACCGCAAGAAGCAAGAGATCCTGAGTAAAGCTTGCAGATGCTTACATGCAAATAACTTTATGGAACTGCAGGAGCACCTATGGGACCTGACAGAGCCAAGTGTGATTAACCTATGGAGAACATAGAATGGCACGAACACTGTAGAATCCGCATAATGGTTTAGGAAAAATACAGCAGGCCACATGCCTATTAGCTAGAGCTGAGCAGAGCTGAATTCAGGCTGAACAGAGCAAATGTGTGAGACAGGACCCGCTGCCAAGGCCACAAGATACAGATGACATTCCATTCCCTGAATGACAGTAGCACCAGCTGCAGTAAATGCGAAGAATTCCTCACAATTCAGAGCTGCAAAGTTCCAAATCATGGTCTCCGAACACGTGATCTGGCTGACTCAGACAATGGACAGCAACCAGTGCTGCAAAGGGGAGCCGATCTCAGGCCACCAGACAGAGGACCACAACAAAGATGTTACAATGTGATACAAGTGTTGCAGAGAGCAAACAAGCACTCTCATAAACTAAGGTGGTGCACACATGGTACAATGCAGACACATAGTCATTCTTATTACCTTGAAAAGGTACTACACCAAGAGCTGATAACCTTTGCAGATACCAGGCCCAGGGACATTAGCTCTAGCCAATCACAGTTTTGTATCCTACAGTTGGGTAGCAATTGGCAAGAACCAATGGTTACACCCTCACACTGCAACATTGTTATGGATAGTGATTTGGGGATGGACCAGGCCAGCCACCTGACACATGTGAGGGCCAGTAGTCTAACAGGTATAGTGTCCACTATAGGTGGTCTATTACTCAGTACCCAATCCAGTGGTCCAATAGATTTTCTGAAGAGGGCTTAGGTTGTAGTATCACTCTGACGTCATTCGGGTACAAAACTGGCCTGCGAGCCAGGAGAAGTTGAGATGTCCATGGATTTCTTCTGTCCCTGCACAGATCCCTGTTGGTTTTTGCTGTAATAAACCACAGTTTGAACTTGATGTTTGAATGAGTCCTCCATTTGTTATGTGGAAGGTGTTGGGCCTTCCAAGAGTCTGCAAACTACTAGTGGCCCTCTGGCATACCTGGGAGTTTGTCCCCACACACTGTCTTCCTGGCTGATGTGCGACTCTGGTAAATAAATCCCTCCTTCTTCTTTTCCTCAGGCATTAAGTTGAAGAGGGCAGATGCCCTTGAAAGCATGGAGTGGAATAAACCCACCTCATCAGGAGAAGATGCCCTGAGGGTCTCATTGATGCCCAACTGTTCACCTTCCGCTGGCACAAAGTCATCAAACTCATCCGTCTCTGAGGTGCTGTATCCATGCCCATTCCTGTATCTGTATTGGGTGGATTCCCTACCAGTACCGCTGAAGTGGGGAGTGGTGTTGGCCATCTCAGTTTTGGAGTGCGCTTTGGAGTAGCAGCATGATATGTGTGCCGAGTTCTCGGACGGCTGCACCTGGGCTGGGGGTGCTCCCTGTCGGGGCCACTGGGGGAGGAAGCAGCTGATTTATTTCTGACACCAAATTATGCAGCGTAGAAAATCCAGAGACATGTCTCCAGAGCCCTGTTGAAGGGCCACCGGGGGCAGGCACTGATGGAGGGATGGTCCGCCTCAGTGGTATTGAAGGAGGGTTAGCACGCCTTGGTGGCACTGACGGAGGACTAGTGCACCTTGCCTGGATTGATGGCCTGTCCTGTTCCCAGGGAGGTGTCCACACCCAGCAGCCTGTGTCCACCCTGATATGATATGATATGATATGATATGGCATTTGTAACGCGCCTATACACAAGTGTTTCAAGGCGCGAGTAGCCACCTTCTTGTAAGGACTCATCATCTGAGCTCATGTAGATCGCCATGACAGGATCTCTTGTGACCTCCCTTAAACCCACTGAAGGTCTGGGGAGAAAATCCATCAATGGCAACAGCTCCCTTGATCTTCATGCCTCCTTTGGGAAAGAGGAAACAACTGGGGCCTTCACAGACTGACTAGTCATGGTTGAGGCGATCGTACTCGTGGCCAGAGTGGTCATGATAGCCGTGGTTGACAGCGGTCTCACAGACGTGGGCCTCTGCTTGTGAGGCCCTGACAGTGTCACCACTTGCAAAGACGTGGGTGTCGACAAGGAGCTTGGGGTGCCTTCCTTACGGGAATGTTTTCTCGGTCTACCCTCTGACAAGGGCTATGCTTGGAAGATCGCTCTGAAGATATTCCACTCACCAGCAAGCTTACAATCAATGGGGAAGGTGAAGAAGGGCGAGCTTGTGCCAAAATGGGATCGGCAGCAGCGGCGTCCCCTGTGGGTTCTGCAGAGTCGTGCTTGGCCTTTCTGAGGACATCCTGCAGAGGAACATCCTTGGTAGATCTCGACCTCTTCCCTGAGGAACAGCACTCCACAGGTCATCGGGACTTATAGAGGGCCTGTGCGTGCCCAGAGGCTGTGCCTGGAGCCTTTTCTTCCTTCAGAATGCCACCAACCTGCGGTAACGGTCCCGTTTAGCTTTGGCGGGAACACCACAGCAGATGTCACATCATTCCTCAACATGGTCAGGATGCAAACAATGGAGTCACCTCGTATTCCGGTGTTCCACGTAGCTGTTCCTCAAGCCACACCGGGAGCCGAGCCTGAACAGACTCCTCAAGCCTTCCTCCGACATGGCGAGGCACAAAGTAGGCCTCAACTAGACCTTCCGGACTTGAAAATCAAAGATCCGACGATATAGTAGTCAACCTTCACCGACAACAGATCACTGTTGCCGGCACTGACCAACTGTCGGACAAAAATAGGACAATTCTTCCATAGAAAATTCACAGATTGGAAAAATTCGCTTGAAGAGCAGCTAGAGAGGACTCCCTGCACCGAACGTGCGGTGAAAATCTGAAGATGCCTGCCAGGGGTGGGATTTTGGGAGACGGTCATCGTTGGCTGGGTGCAGCAAGAATCAGTGTCCAGTGTTTGGTTAATGGGAGAAAGGCAGTTTTCAAGCTTTTAAAGCAAGACTGCTTTCTTTTTTACCGAGGATTCCAGTCCTGATGGCAGGGAATGTTCATGAGCATGTAACTCCATGCCAGACCCCATGCTGGAGAAGGGAAATTAGAATCTGCTTCAGTGCCTTCGCCAGTATAAGCAAAAACATGAACATGGCAGTGATTGCCCATCTAAAGGGAACAGATTCCCAGAAGAAGAAACAGCAATATGGCAGTTTCAAACAGAATTGAATTAGAATGAAAAAGAGTTAATTTCTGCTAGATTAGAAGGTTGCCTGATGTGATGTAATGCTTTTATAGCAAGTATAATCTACAACGAAAAATGTAATTCTGAATGATGGATGATTTCCAAATGAGGTGGCAAAGATCCTTTTCCGTACAAAATCGTTATTGCACAATGTGCTAGTGCTATGAACATCTGCTACGTGGGAATGCACTTGGAGACCACCTAAATGGCCTTTCAGAAGTATATAGTTAGATGATTGTTCTTCGGGATAGCATCTATTTCGTATGCTTGAACGCAGTCTATAATTCTGGCTTCGAGGTGAATTGCAGAAAGCATCAGGAAACCCTCTGTGAAGCACCTTGTGCGCTATGGACACGTAAGGGGAGAAGGCTCACCTTGCTTTTATAGTGTGAACCGATAATCCCGGGACTGTTGTGGGGAGGACTAGTACTCTGGAAGGACATTTTCTTGCTTTCAAGGAACACTGTATTGTCTATTGATCCCCTGATACACATTCCCCATTACCCCTCATGTGTTCTTTCTTTGTAGTTGCTACCTTTTTTTATGGCCATCATTTACTTTCTTAGTAAGCTTGCATCATATAAATCACATACTTACATGGTGGAAGAGTTAAAGTGTAGTAGAACATGCCGAAGAACTGCCCTGGATGCAGTAACTTGCATGAATTACAGTGAAATTGCACCTATGAGGAAGCTGGCTGAAAAACTCATTCTGAGGTGCATGCAAAAACAGAAAAGTGTTCTTCCACAGAGGAGCAACACTTTTCTTAAAAGCATCATATTCGGTTAAACCAAGAATGTGGTGGCCGCAAATCAAAGTCTCAGATTTTGAATGCGCTCGATTTACGGCCAGACAAGGGCCCTTGTGTTCCTCATTCATTTAGGGCAGTCACTGTAAGAGCAGTTTTCTTTGCAGAGCCCTTCTTGTGCCTGTTAAAAAAAGGAGTTAAATGACAGCATCTATGAAGTGCCTTTAACATTGCTGCACAGGTTTCTCCTTTAATAGCTATCCTTTTCCTTGGATGGCAACGCCACTTTTCTAATTTACTGAAGGATCAATGAGACTTTAGTAAAAAAGAAAAGTGGTAGATTTTTTTGAAATCCTCATAATGACACTCGTGCACACGTTGCTTCCAGAGATAACGATTTTATTAGCTTTTGCAGCCGGAAAACACAAAAGCTCCGCTCCAATCCTCCCACCCATTTCAGAATGGTAATGCTGCAAACAGGAGGGCGGGTATCAGATTTGCGCTTCAGATTTTTGCCACTGCTCAGAATCGGGCGCAAAGCCTCCCGATGATCAAAAGGGGTGCTCTCTTCCTAAAATAAACACCTGCTCCTATTTCAGCTTGTGCCTTTAGTAATGGAGGCTCAAAGTGCCAGAGAAACAAGGAAGGCCAGTTCATGTGCACCTCACCCTGTACACAGCAATACATATCCTGCATGCACAGTCCCGGTCAAGCCCTGTGAACAGTTGGAAACAAAGTATAAAAACCAAAAGGACAAGAAGTAATTGATTTAACTATGATGTCATATCCATCAGCCAAGGGGTATTCATTTTTGCAGAATGGAAATTAGGTCGTGTTTGCATGGACGAGTATGAGACATTCTTGTACATATTAGGTATCCACAAGCTTATAATGAGAATTAGGTGGATACATTGGACTTTCAACCAAAAAGCTCTCTGCCTGATTAAACTGCAGGAATAGGAAGACAGTCTGTGTAAAGCTGACTACAATATGCCTTTTGGAACTATTATGACCAGTTATGTACATTTAGCACCATTAATCAAACACTTTACACTCACAAATATGATGTGTTGCCAAAATAATGTAAACATCTATAAGGTGGGTCAAATAGTCTGTAAAAAATGTTAATGTTAAGAAATAAATATAAAGCAAAAATTGCTAAAAATGTAAACCCAACAGCAAAAGCAGTGAGATGTTAAAGACATGAATAGCACTAGAAACAGGGCTTGAATTGCACTATCTACTTCTCATGTGCAATATGCAAGAGAAGGAGAACAAAGTTGGTTAATCTGGGAAAACTCATCCAGAAATGACCTACACATTTTCCCTGTTTGCCTAAATTTCTGGTGGGACAACCCACAACAATGTATACATTACTTGGGAAACCCAGATTCCACAGTGAGCACTTTGTGGCATTCAGAAGCCTGCCTAATTATTTTGAGCCATGCTAGACAAAAACACATATTATGTCTAGCACGGGAACAGGAATGTATTCAAAATAGGGAATGGAAGACCTCATTATGGGAGTGGCAATTTTTCTTTAATCAAAACCCTCTTCAGCTCCTGATAAACCTGCTTACATTTTTTAGGGGTTAACCATCAGTGATTTACATAAAATACTGTGCCCGTCTACATTTCTTTTAGAAGAGTCATGCTGTTTACGACCACAAATAGCTCATTTTACTCCTGAGATTAAGGAAACTAATGAGTGCCAGAAACCAAAAGAAATCCAAATCTATCTATATAATTCTTTTACAGTGCCACTCGCCCAAAGGCCTCAGGGAACTCGACCAACAACAGAAAACATAAAAAGAGAAGCAGATGCTAAATAATCATAACAGTCTCATATCAAAGAGATGTGTTTCACACGTTTCTTGAATTGAGCAGTCAAAACACATCCTTTAAAATCCAAAGGAAGAGAGTTCCAAAGATTAGGCGCCCAAGCGTCAAAGCTTGAGCCACCAATCCTCCATAGAAGAACTTGTGATTGATAAAGTAAGATATTTTTTGGGAAGGCAGAGTCCGCCTAAAGGCACCCTTTTTGACCTATGAAGAGAGGTAGGCAGGATATTCACCTGCCAGGCATTTAAACACATAACGGTGCATTTGATCTGGATTCTTTGACTGACCGAAAGCCAGTGCAATTTTCTACGAGCCTTGGACACTTGAGACCGACAACCAATTCCACAAACAGCGCATACGGCTCCATTTTGAATCACCTGTAAACTTTTTATATTAGATTAAGAAGTTCTAACAAGCACACTATTACAATTGTCTAACATTGTATTGATGATAGCTGCCGCAATCATAGCCCTATTGGTCTTTGATAGATATGGATGAATCTGCCATAGCAAATGAACAAAATGGGGCAAGAAGATTTAAGATGATGATGTGATGGAAGGTGTTTCTAGGATGCTGGAATAAGCACACACGTATAGTCCGTACAATGGTATCTACCTGAACTAGTAGTATTATGTCTGTAAACAAGGATAGAGCCATTTTTGATTATGTGAAATATAAGACTCAGGTCCACTGCTGTTTTTTCTGTAACAAAATAATGTGCTTCGAAGGGGGTTATGTCCTTGTACTAAGCTGTATTTACATATTGCTATTATGCTTTTTTATGGAACCTATGGATTGGAATTTCAATAGAACATGTTGGCCATAGAGGATTTCTAACCCTGTGATATTTTGGAATTTTTGACGGGCATGTTTGGCACATAGCAGTGTTCCTATGAAGCAGGGCTAGTGCTTTTATTTGGTGACAAATAATGATTGATTCCATAAAAATTAAAATTGTGTTCGTGTTCATTGTGTCTGCTTGACTATTTTGTTTGAGTTAGGCTGATATATATTGCCAGGAGATATAACGCCTGACTTCATTGTGTAACTATGACAGCTTCAGTTGTCTTCATTGGCGATAGTTTCAGGTCACATGATCTGTATTGTAAAGGTCTTAATGAAGCTGTGGAAAATGGTGGAAATCACCATTGACAAAGCACTTCCGGTTAGAACATGTTGGATGTTGCTGTCCACCCTGCCCCCAACTAGCACTATGTGCTTTTATTTTGAATTATTTTTTAAATAAAACTTTTAGTTTTATATTTTCTCCTGGATTACTTTGTTATATAAGGCACCCCCATGCTATGACTAAAGGTAAACAACTTGAAACAACAATTAGAAACTTTGGATATTAGACCCAGGAGGATAGCTCAGCAGCAAGGTGCTCGCCTTGGAAGCAAGACGACACGAAGCAACACAGGTTCGATCCCCGGGTGCGCACTTAGAAACCTCAGGGTATTAAGCGCACTATAAATAACCTATCATATCATATCATTAGGGATTTGTTTAGCTATTCACAACCCATGGCAAAAAAACAGAAAAAGATTTCTTGAAAAGCAGGTCAGTATAAGAAACCTCTTGGAATGGGGAAATATTCCTTTATGGAATACAACTACTTCAGGAATCTGAAATGAGCAGATCATGAAGAGTCATATGCTGAAACTACAACTAATGGCAATGACTAATTGACATGAAATAAGCACAAATCAAGGAAATTGAGCAGAACACTGTGGATGAAATTAAACCATCAGCAAGGTTCTGAAGTGCAATACGCATTTACTCTGCTTGAAGATACTGTGATCTTTCAACAGCTATCAAAAATGAGTTTGAAATCTCTGTTTGAAAAGGCTTATATGGTTATTGAATAGTTTCAAATGTCAGCAGCATTTAGAAATGTAACCTTTGTTTGAAAGATTACAAGACCAAATAGTTTTACGGAAAATTAAGTTTGTAATTGCAAATTGGTAATGCTTGTGTTAATGAACTGTTTCAAATGTGGAAAACCGAGATGCTGAATATTTAATTGCAAATTACATTTTTTTACTGCCTCTTGTAATTGCTTACATACATTGCTAAAACGTGTCCATAACAGGCACCTGTAGAAATAGGGGCCAGAATTGTTTCATTATTGTGCAAAATGAGCACCTGGGATATATGGGAGTATCTATGCGGCCCGGCATAAAGCCCAGACTAATCAGCTTTTCTGCATTATACTTTGAGCACCTACTTGATGATGGTGCCTGGCTGTTTTACTTCATTTCTTAGGCGTTTCTCTATGATTTATCTGAAGACAAACGCATCAAGAAGAGAGTAGGGCTGGATGCTAGAGAAAGGCATTGTCCCTGAACTATTCACCTTGCCTTTACAAGTGTTTTGGTTTAGCCCTCGGATAGGAGATCACACCTCTTGCCCAGCACTTTTAATTGTAATGTGCTTTGGTCAATGAACAGAATCTTACAGACCGGCACTGATAAAAAAAAAACTCATAAATGTAGAAATGTGGCACTATACTTTCCATCATAAGGTGGGTTGTAAGGAAACCTCTAATTTGTAATTATTATAGTTATAGATATGTAGGTCATTTTTATTCCTTTTTGGGCAGTTGTATTATTGAAAAGATTCTTCCTTTGATCAACCACTACCAGACTAATGCAGGTGCTGTTACCTTTTGAAGGAGATCCCTTCTACACTTGCTGTCCCTGAGTGACAGTAGAGAAAATAAAATGCTTTTCTTTGGCCTGAGACGTGGTTGGCACAGAACTAAGTGACCCCTTTCAAAAATGTCGAAAAAGAGAATGTATACATACACCGTAAGAGCAAAATGCTTTGCAGGGCAGATATACATGCATATGGCCTGTAAAAGGTTTGGCCCTTACGGTGTATCTTTAGGACATTCACAGGGTGTGGGAAGTGAAGACCATCTTAACTCTGCTTCCCCCTTTTATGTCCCCAATGATGTCATTTAGTATCTCATTGTGAATCCATTTTGTGATATCAAGTTCTCATGGAGTCTTCAACGAGGGGCACGTCGAGTTAAGATGGTCCTCACATCCCACACTTGCTAAATTTCATGGGTTTTCTTGCGATAAATAATATCACCATGACTCTCGATTAACCAACATTTATTTGACTGAATTTCAAGGGTTTTGTTAGGCTATATTTTCTTCAGCCGTGGCCACTGTACTTTTTTCACCATGATTCAAAAAGAGGAAAGGCCACTGACCATACCCCCCACCCAAGTACCTAACCAGCCATGGCCAATGCTCATGTCCAGCAGCCTCACTGCAACTGGACATGGCCTTTGGCCTTGGCCAGAGGCCATGTTGCACCAAACATTAACAGACCAAGGCCCTTAACCTGCATCCATCAGGTCCACTGACCACGGCCTTTTACCATCTCCACTCTACATCACCAATTATTAAGTTAAGTTAAGTTAAAGGTACTTATATAGCACACCGTCACCAGCAGAATTGGTCCCCAGGCGCTCTGGCGGATCTGGAAACAGAAAGGAGGGCGGGTAGGGTTAGTCGGGAGGAGGGGTGTAGGAGAGTTTGAGAGGTGGTGTGCTGTTGGCAGCTTCAGCTCGGTATACACAGAGTGCTGGGCTTTGGTGCAAGTTTTGGATCAGGCGAGACCTTGTGTGCTGTAGGTGCTGTTTATGTGTTGTTGATGCGATGTGGTAAAGTGCGTGCGGATTGCTGGGAGAGAAATGGTTTTGTGAGTTTTATGTGGTTTGAGTATGCAGAAAATTGAGGTTGGGTTAGTGGGGTCTGTATCCCGATTTAGATACTTCTGGTTCTGTTTAAGCTGTATCCCTGTAGGTGGGGTCGTTGCTGGTTCCTTGTAGGCCATCACGCTGTGGTGTGTGATGGTGCTGCGTGGATCCAGCTGTATCCTAGAGAATATTGTATGGAGTGTTAGGTGTGCCTGAACATTTCCTTTGGGTGTGGAACCGGGTTGGTATATCTATTCTCTTGTTATCTAATGTGACAGTGGTTTTTTTGAGCTTTCAATGGTTCCGGGTCAGTGTGCTGTTGAGGAAGAGTCCTAGTGCTTCCCTCTTGGTCAGCTTGTGTATTCAGTCGTTAGTTTCCTCCTATCATGACTATCTTTCAATTAGTTCTTTGGTTTTCCGTGGGGGACTTCCTTAAGAGCTATTGTTTGGTTGTAGTTTGTGTGTGATGGCGCATTGTGCTTCCCGCTGTATCTTGATGAGCATTGTGTAATGCGGGTGCTTATTTCTGTTCTCACCCTCTGGTTTGGAGCCAATGGTACAGAGTTCCCTATTCCCTTGCTATCTGCCGTGATTAGGTCTGTTGGGGATGGCTATGGTTTAAGGTCAGGGTCCTATTGATGAGTCGTCCTGGTCTTTCTGACTTCGTCTTGCTATGTATTCGGTTTTTGGTCCTAATACGACTGTCTCTCAGTTAGTCGTTTGGTATGTTGTGGAATATTTTCTTTAGGATTTTTTCCTCATTGATTGAAGGTGTGTATCAGGGATTAAAAAGGACCCATCTCCCTTTGTCTACTGGATCAGATCCCGCTTCTGTGAAAATTAAAATGACTATGGCCAAGCCCCAGAGGTCCATTGGCCACTGCCATTCTGCCCTCCCTTTTCCCCCCAATTTGTACGCCTGCAATAATTATTCACACTAACAATACTTGGCTTGATCAATGCTGTTCTCTATTGGCATGAAAATCATTCCCGGTAAAGACAGTGGAAGAAAATGGTACCTTAAACCAGCTGCTATATATAACTCAAGCAGTCATGAATTAGGTAGAAGGGTGGACCATTTACAACCTAAAGCAGCCATCCCTTTGCCCATTGTGTACCTTTTGAATCTTGTTTGCTTCTGTTCTCAGCATCAGAACAACAAAAACACTTGGAATTGCACATCAGTATATTTGAACAGTGTTCCATCAATTGGCACCATGATAAAAAGAAACATCAAAGAGAGAGTACACTGAGGAAAGAAATCATTAGAAGCCCAGCGGGGAAAGGGTGCAGCTGTTAGAGGCACTGCACCATTAAATTTACTTCTCCCTTGCCACTTCATTGACAAGACCTTGGAGGGTTCGAGTGTAGCCCTACCCCCCTGTACGCCGACAGTGAGCCTGGTGCAGGAGCCCAACTCAAAAGGATGCCACCATCACCCATGCTGCATAGCCCTTAGGATAGGGCACTGCTTGTATAGGCTGTTTTGGGCAGTTTGGAGCACGAGACGATAACTCCATCACAGTGCTCCTGTTAACTCCCCACCGTTGAATCATCAGAGACACAGTTAGATACTAACAAAGGTAGTTGGGGGCCCTGAGAACTGTGATTGGTTCACCAACCATAGCAGGTGCCGTTTTCTTGCAGCCAATAAGTCTGATGTAAGCAAGTAAGCATTGCAACACACTATTTTTTTCTAGAGAACCGAGTCCAGTGGTTCAAACTTAACAAGTTTACTGTGGAACTCCTGAACTGATTGTGCAGATCTCCAAGAGCAGAAAACAATAAAAGAGGAAACTGAGGCTGAACCGGCAAGGGAAGTTGATGGTAGCAGGCCCTCGAAATGGGAGTTTTCATTTATAATAGCTGGTGCACAGTGGTGGAGGAGTCTGACTAAGAGCATTCCCGTGCACAAACTCTCATCATTTTTATAATACAATTGGATAGGCTTCTTGGAGGTCATAAGGTGCCAAGGGTTGGAGTGAGCAGTCAGGATTGAAACCCAGACAAAAGCTAGTTATGTTTTTGGTTAAAGACTTTTATTGAAAATGAAAGAGTTAGGAAACAGCCTCTCTGAACCTGCTCTAAGAGGAATTTCCCAACCTAAACAAAAACTAAGAATTGGTCTGTGTCAGGATGTCAGGATGTCAAAATCAAACTGTCCTTGTGTCCAAAAGTTCTGTTCGGACCCTCAAACACACTAAAACCACATCATAAAGGTGAAAAGGGAAAAGTCTTTAAGTCTTTAACCTTGCCAACGGTGTTCATAAAAGAAGAATAAGTTGATCCAATAAAAAAAGTTCTTTATATTGGGAGAGCCATTCCTCCACAATGGGATTCCCTTACCGGTTCTATGTTCTTTCATCACCGGTAATTTCAACACCTGCTATGTGTACATAATTATGAAAATGTTCATCAAATGTTTTATTTAATTTGGGGGGTTACTGTCCCAAACCCCCCTCCCCTGCTATTTTTAACTATTCCCTACCCCCAACTCCTTATCTGCCCTTTCCCACAGCCCACCAAAACAATTCAATGAACATTTTTGTAATTATGTACACGTTTAAATGCCAGGCGTTCAAATTACTGGTGATGAAAGGATGTCTACCACCTTACCCTGGACTTCTTCAAAGTTTCAACATAAAGTGTTCTTTACATAGGAAGAGCTCTTGTTCTGCAATGGGGTTCCCTTCCCGTGATTTTCTCTTCCTTGAATACAACAGTTCCCTGAGACTTATTTGGCTGACAATTGCACTGTAACAGACTTAAGCTTCCTAGCTTTGTAAAAAATGTTGTCAGGACTTAGCTATATTCTTAACACAGTTCTGTTATTTCTATAGTTCTTAACACACATGTCATTGACTGGTGTACTCACCTGCCAGGGCTTCTTGCTGTTACACACTTGTAATTTTCCTGGTATACTCTCCTGCCAGGGCTTTTTGTTCTTTCGCACTTATAACTTGATTGATATACTCTCATGCCAGGGCTTCGCGTTCTTGCATGCTTTCAATAGCCTGGTATACTTTTCTGCCAGGACCTTTGTTTCTTACACACTTGTAAATTGCCTGGTATGTTCTAATACCAGGGATTGCAGTTCTTGCTCACTTGCAATTGCCTGGTATACCTTTCTGCCAGGACTTCTGTTTCTTATAGACTTGTATCTCCCCTGGTATATTCTCCTGCCAGGCATTCTTGCATTCACATGGGGTTTCCAACCATTTCCACAACTGTACATTTTTTGGATATTGCATCCTTTTGATATACATTTTGTTTTGGTGCTCTCATATATTTACATTCCATTCATTCACACACTGATAATGGTTTTACTTCTCTTTCCCTTTTATATTTAGTTTCTTTGTTTTCTCTCTTTCTGTGTTTCTTGTTACTGTTATTAGTATTTGACACACTCACTGATATGCCTCTGGATCCCCACTGCCGTTGGGCTGATTCAACAGTTCTTGCTGGTGTTTTCAGGCTCGTTCGCAGTCGTTCGATGACAGTACCCCACTGGGTTTCCCTTCGTTGCTCTTTCCTGTTTGGCTTCTCATCTCTCATCCCTCTTGGCATCTCTTCCACAGGTCCACCTTCTCTTTGGCTCCGGTAAGCAAAGGTTTGCTTGCTGAGGGATGCGAGCATACAGGAGTCTTCCTCTGGCTCCTGATGTCTCAGCAGCATGACCTGCTCTGTCAGCGTCTCCCCTCTTATGTGCTAGTGAGCCATCTGGCTCCACCACACTTGCTTCTGCTTTTCCAGTCGTCGAGCCTCACGAACAGCTGAAACATCTTCTCACCAACAGCAGCCTGCTGCATCTGGTTTCTGTCCTTTAAATTTCCCAGGCACAGGTATTTGTGGGGAAAGACTAAAACACTCTCTGGGATTCTGGTTTCTCCCATTCTGAGTTACTCTGTCCCTCTTCTTTGTCCCAGTACTTGCAGAATTATGGGAAAAGAAGTTGATTGTTGGTAATTGAGTTCTCGAGCTTGAATAATCATTTACAGTAGTTTTAAATGATAACGTATTATTGGATGACTAAAGATTGGCACTGGCAAAGTTGATCTTGTAATTTCTACAGGATAGGTCAAGGTTGAAGGTTTGGCTCATTTGATGTGCGGAAAGGTTTTCTCTACGCTTCAAAGGAGGAGGTGTAGATGAATGACAATAAGCCATAAGGGTCTTGGGTATGGGAAGATGATCCTCAAAGGAAAATGGGGGATACCATGTCTCACTCGATGGAGTCAGGACATCTCCCTGGAGGATGTCTCCTCCCATGTGATCCTCCCTCATTTTATCACCTGAGGGTCAGGATCAGGTAGTGGCTGCCGTCCCCTGGACACATAGAGGAGCTCACTGTCAGAAGATCAGTAATGACTCTACCAGATTCATCACAGTGGTGTCAGACTAAGGTTGCCACCCAAGCTGTCAGATGTGATTGGCACAGGAAGAGAACCTGAATGACTCATTTACAGATCATCCGTATGTGATACGCAACTGAAATCTGAAATGCTCAATTCTAACTAATGATATCCTGTTTGCATCTTTCAATCATATTGAGCCAGATGTAATGATTCTTAGCACCAAAGATGATTGATGTGGATGACAAAGTTTTTCAACCTATTGAACAAATAGGTCACATTTGTGCAAAGAAAAAGAAGACTACATGTATTAAGACCCAAAACAAAAAACCTAAAAACTGTAAAGCAAATCCAAAAGGCCAACACAGATCATCCCAGAAATGTCTGTGAGATTTAAAATGTAAATTAACTGTCTCTGAAGATATACCAATGGCCGATATGGCAAGCACTAACCATCCAGAATTGGTAACATTTTTAACCAAGAAAAAGAAAAAATATAGAAACAAGATAAAATTGACAACAGGGTCTACCCTCATTAGTGATCCAAACAAAATAACATTTTATTTGGACAATCCATCCGCAAAGTCGGAATTACCCAAAGACCATCCACCCGAGTCAAGATATTCTCTCTTAATTGACAGAAAACCTATTCTTTTCTCTGCTTTATAATGCAACAGGACATGTAGCTGATCATTGTCCTTCCCCTTTAAGCTCAGCAACTGAGAGGTCTTTGAGTATGAAATCATCTCACACAACCTCTCATGTACTTCCCCTATAATTGGCCAGAGAGTCTCTCTTTTCCTCCTCCAAATCAATGATATTGAATAGGTGAACCATACGGTCCTTTTCTTTGAAATTCAGATTCTTTGGAATTTGGCTTCTCAGGATTTATACTGAACTGTTTTTAGAAGAATACAAAATACTTCTTCTTTGGGTTATGATCTTTTTTTTTGCTTTCTGACCCTATTCTTTCAGCTATCTCTAAAGGGGTTTCAGCCTTTTAACAGATATCTAAAAATATCCTGCTCATCCTTTGTATGTGGCAAGAGAAGGGTTCACTTTGCATGGCATTCCTGTGTGACTGCATCAAAGGTACAAGATTGGTCTTGGTTATAATCAGCCTTAAACTCTGATAATTTATGAAGTCACCCTGGCTTTCAATCTATTTAACAATGGGCAACTGAAAACTGTCTCTTGGAACACTCAAAGCCACCACCATTTATTTTCAGCATCACTGTCAGTCCCTAATTTTTCCCCTTTCAATCTTATATCACTGTCAGTCCCTAATTTTTCCCCGTTCAATCTTATATCACTCCAAGAGGTATGATTATTGGACCAACCACTAGTAAAAGATATACTATCTTTTTGCAACCTGCTATCTCTAGAAGTAGGGGCAGACCTTCTGGTGGCCTTCTAATCATATTGGACAAAGGAATCTTTTTTGCATGTACAATTTTTAACTTATCCACAGTATTTTAGCAATTAAAATGAAGACCAAAAGTTTAGCTATTTTACTGATTTGTTAATTTTAAACATCTACTAGAATCCTACGCTGGGCGACATTGATTCTTTTCAAGATTATATGTATACTATTTCAGTTAATTGGCACGAGCATGGATTTGAGGATTCTATGATCAATGGTGGTAATTTCAATTCGCTTTGTCCTAACAACAAATGCTGTTCAGTTTTCCAGTTCAGGCTTCCCAGTGAATCGTTCTTAAAGTTAAGACTGGTATCAGCTGGGCAAACTTATTTGACTCCTGGGGTCTGTTCAAACTCAACGATAAAGTTGAAAGTGGCTGTTCACTGGCTTCTACATGGCAGAATGAATCAAGCATGAATGATTATATCTGGATGTCCAATTTATTGTACAGAGAGTGCAAGTGCTTATGTGTCTACATTGCTAAGTGACCATCACCTCCCACTTGCCACCTTTGATCTTGGGATACCAAATGCGCTTGCTGTGCCTGGGCTCTTTACAGTTTCCACAAAAGCCAAGGCATTAGTCTGGGATCTGAGGAATATTACACACTTT
Organism: Ambystoma mexicanum; assembly: GCF_040938575.1. Lineage (NCBI taxonomy): Eukaryota > Metazoa > Chordata > Amphibia > Caudata > Ambystomatidae > Ambystoma > Ambystoma mexicanum. The sequence continues at coordinate 913,376,895 of NC_090929.1, forward strand.
AATCAGAACATTTCAGATCACACTAACCAATATGATGATCTGGATTCATGTACTTTCAAATTTAGTGTCTTCTTTCAACTTAAAGATGAAGCTAAGTCCTCAGTCTATAGCCTAAGAGTCATCTCCCAGCCAAATCTAAACACATGCACTGCGTTGATAGAGATGTTCCAGATCAGATAAAAATGCTACAATGAAGAGATATCAGATGGTTAAATCAAACCAAGTTAACAGACAATAATTACCCAGCTATTTACACATTTTTAAACCAACAGTGGAGAAATTGGTTTAAATGTTACCATGCCACCTTGTTAAACAAAGATATCTAAAAGATGTTAAAGATTTTAACTGTAAACTCATCATATACGTTCTGGCATCTAACAAGCAAGACTATCAAAAAAAAGAAAATGTTAACTTGGCACAAATAAACACCATTGACAATGCTACTTGAGGAGACCACTTTTCAAAGGTATATGACCCTTCTTTTTACAATTAACATACTTTTTTCAATCAGTTCACCACTGAAAAAATTAGGATAATTTTGGATAAAGAACTTATTAATGAGCTCATTAAGGAATCAAACAACACCCGGGACACTGGACCAGACAGAATTCAAAATGTAGTCATAAAGAGCTCACCATAAGTCTGGATGGAAATTGTATCTAAACTCTTTACTCATATAGTAGATACTCATGCCCTCCCTCATACCTGGTTACAGGCATATAGTGTTACAATATTACAAAAAAGGAGAAAGACAATCACCTCTCAACTATAGTCCGATGATGTTGTTAGACTCTAGTAGCAAGAACTTTGCCTCTATCATCCTGAGAGAACTTGGAAAATGGGCAGAAGAGTCTGGTTGCCTGCCTACATCTCTAACTGGTTTCAGGTAGTCCTTGAGTACTCTGTTAAATGGGTTCCTTTTTCTTATTTTCAACAAGCATAAACCTATTTTCTGCTTTTCTTTTGGTAAACCATTCTCATCTGTGGTCCAAAGTGGCCTCTTGGGGTGTTCCTACTGATCTATTAAATATACTCATCCATCTCCTTTCACATATTACCATAACATTAAAATTAAACCATTTTGGCGATTTGTCTAACTCTATACCTATCCACAGAGGAGAAAGGCGATGTTGCATTCTCGCACTGTGCCTTTTTAACCTCTATATTTCAGATCTTGAAACAGCCTTTGCATCAACTGGGTGTTTTCATCCTAGGCTGTCATCTTTGTGAGTAGAATGGCTACCCTACACAGATCACATCCTGGTAATGGATTACACTCTGATTGGTCTACAAAGAGCCTTGTCTTCATTAAAACCACACTTAAGTAACAATGACCTGGTGTTAAACATCAGAAAAACAAACATTATCCAAATTTCCAATAAGAGGAAGATTTTCTCATTTACCTGGTTCATGGAGGGTTCTAGAATTGACCACGTATTTAGGTTTTCAAATTTATGATAAATCTTGTCACCATCTGTTATCTGTACATCTGAAGAAGAACGCTGTTTTCTTTGTTGGCCATATGAAATGCATTTACCACCAGTACTGTCAATTTCCATTTAGGACACTTATTCAATGTTATACTGGTAAGGTTACTCACTGCTTAATATTATTGCATGTATTTGGATGGTCATTTCTGACTAAACTTGAAGGTTTAATATCAAGGTCATTCCTTCGTTTTCCCAACTTTGTCCCTGTTCCAGAAATACTTTTTGAACTTGGTCTAAACTCTTTAGGATCTCATACTCAATGGAATATGCTAATACTATGTTCAAAACTTTTTTACATCTGGGAATACACTCTACGTTGATCTACACTCTTGCTGGAAGTCGGTAAAAGTGCATGGCTGAATGCTCTTGGAGTGTCCAGCGAGGCTCTTCTAGCTGACCTAAATTTTGACTCCTCAAAAGTTATTGAACATCAAAATTAAGTGAAACATAAACTAAGGGGATATGACTGGATAGACACACACATATTGCACTCCCCAAATGTATGCTTTAAAAACCTTTATATGATGAAGAGAAAAAATAGGATCTCTTTCACTGTATCTCTGCAACTTTCCCAGTTTCTACCATCGTGAAAACTTTTTAAAGATTTTGTATGAACATCTTATTGTGTGGAGAAATAGTTTTAATTAGAGCTGGCTTAAGAAACCCTGATGAATTATGTTATTTTATGTTGTCTTATATCGTACAAAGTTACCACTGGGGTGTTCTCCAGGCACTCACGTGGCTCTGCAATAAAGAGTTGTATGTTTTCTGGAAGACACAGGGGAACCCACACTCTGGGTTAGGGTATTAATGTAGCAAATCTGCAATGAAGAGGCCAGGGTGTGTCACTGAGGTTAGAATGGTAGGATAGGTCCAGAACCAGAAGAAACTGTGGTCTGCGTGTGTTGGCTTGCAGGTGAGTAGGTTGCATGCACTGGCTTTTTGTATCCTTAAGGGTAAGACTCAAAGCTTTGGTTGTTTGTTATATACGAATGTTGTTATCTAGGGTTGTGTGAATGTTTGGTTCATGTGCGGTTTGGGTGGTAGTTTGATCATGCACACTGGCTTGTTGTATCCATAAGGGGAAGTTCCAGTGGCCTGGTTGTTTGTTGTATTCCGTGAATGCTATGTTGGGTGTGTGTTTTAGTGTGTTTCAAGTGTATTTTGGTTGGTAGTTATGGTTTTGCGCACTAGCTTTTGTATCCGTAAGGGTAAGGTTCAGTGTCTCGGATTGTTTGTTGTGTGCTCATGTTAGTTAGGTTTGGTGTGTGTTAGGTGTGTATAGTACCTGTGAGGTATGTTGAAGGAAGCATAAGCAGGGTGGTTAGTATGTTGGTTACTCACAAAGTTCTTCCAGGTTTTCCTCAGAGCTTATCCAGCTGCAACTCAATGGTACCCTTAAATTCTTCCAGGTGTGGTACACTGGCGTCCCCCGGCCCACCTCGAAGCTCATTGCACTGGCTGCTCTAACAAATTCCTCTAAGTGCAAAATGTTGGATAGTCCCATTAGCCCATCTCTATGCAACAAGAATTACCAGACACAAAGTGTGCTTCTGGGTGCAGTAAGATTAAACGGGTAAAGTGATGCATGGCTAATCTACACAAATCTATCTAAATGTGATGCATGGCTAGTCTTCCCACATTTTTCTAACCATGATGCATATCTATATGGCTAGTCTTCACAGATCTGCCTAGATGTGGGGCATGACTAGTCTTCACAAATCTATCTAAATGTGATGCATGGTTACGAGAGGAGTGGGATGTGGTGGGTTAGTGGCTGGTGGCTTTCCTTCGGTCCCCATCGTATCGCTGGTATTGTCCCTTTGTGGTGGTCATTGACAGATGAATAGCCATGTTTTCAGTCATTTTCTGAAGGTGAGGTGGTCTTCTTTGGTCTTAATTTCCTTTGGCATTGCATCCCATAGATTAGTGATTAGGCGTGAAATGCTGTTCCTCTGAATTTCTGATTTACATATTGTTTCGTCTTGATTTGGAGGTTGTTGCTTGATCTTAGGTCTCTTCCTGGTTCGTGGCAGCTGATTTTGACTTGGAGAAATGTAGCTCCTTTTCTGTGTTATGTTATGTTGTGTTAACTTATATTTTTTGCCGTTACCATCAGTATGGTCTCCACGTGTTCTCGTGGATTTGCAAGAAGAGGGGTTAGGTTGAGTTTGGTTAGTTGGATGAGAGGGAGAAGGATAGAGGTTGTGCTTTCCTGTTGGTGCTTGTAGAACCATGAGAAACTGGCATATGGTGCAGGCCAGGTGTCTAGGGGTTTGTGTGTACTGGTGCTATTGTGTCCAGATGGGCAGTGTCCAGTGATTGGTTGTTTGTTTGCAGCAATAGGTTTCATGGTGCATAGGTGTGTTTTGTGTTTTAGTGAAGACTAGGCTGAGCACGAGGATCATGTGAGGTAAGTGTGGGGTATGCTGTAGAGGAGTTTCACTGCTTTTGAAAGGTAAATGCACCTTGCAACCTTCCTTTTGGCCATTTTAAATCTAAGTACAAATAGTGCCCAATATATTAAAGGGAATACTAAGGCAAAAGTGCACATCTTTTAAAGGAACTTGGATTAGTAATTGTTGGTTTTCATTTCGGTCCCTGTTGTGTCATTAGGGGTGTCAACTTTGCGCTCGTCATTGTGAGGTGAACAGCCACGTTTTCAGTCATTTTTTAAATGTGAGATGGTCTTCAATTGTCCTAATTTCCTTTGGCATTGTGTTCCATAAGTTGGCAATTAGGTGTGAGAATGAATGCTGTTCCTCCGTATTTCCTTTTTTCATATGGTTTCCTTTCAATTTGGAGGTCATAGCTGGATTGTAGGTCTCTTCCTTGTTGGTCGCGGTTGATTTTGGCCTGGAGGATTTCGGCTCCTGGTCCGAATAGTGATTTGTGGGCATTGCAGAGGGCTTTGAATTTGATTAGTTTATTTAACCAGGAATCAGTGTAAGCTTCTTAACGCTGGCGAGATGTGGTCACTTCTGTTTAGTATCGTCAGTATGCTTGCTGCGGTGTTTTGGATGCGCTGGAGTTTTACATTTTGTACAAAAGTTGTCGATTTGGAATCATGGAGACATTTTATAGGTCATTGTACCGGTACTTTCCATCATTGCTTGCTTTTATTTAGCCGTTTTATTAACTCTGTTGACTCTTTACCTCTAACTGAATTTGGAACAGGATGGCTTCTGTGAACAACCCTGTACTGACCTTTAGAATTCATTTAATCAATGTAGAAGCTAAGCAGCTTCTAAATTGATTAAATTAATTCTGAGTTTGTAATGTTTACTATGGTTGGCATGTAATGATACACTTTTTATCTTTTGTGTATTTTTAGGACACTGAAATGTATTTATGTATTGTTATGTGTGTTGTAATATGGAATTCGTTCTTGTCTTTTGTACTAAATTGTGAAAGGTTTTTCCTAAACCAAAACACATCAATAATAAATACAACATAAATAAATACATTCAATGTGCATTTATTTTTCAAAGCAATAGTGTATTGAGCAATTGACTAATTAACTACCAATTTTTATTGTATTTTTATCTTATTGTAAAAGTCGTTTTATTATCTGTGATAACCTTGTTCCTTTAAACGACCTGCACTGTTGCCTTAGTATTGCCTTTAATAAATTGGGCACTATTTGTACTTAGATTTAAAATGGCCAAAAGGAAAGTTACAAGGTGTATTTCCCTTTCAAAAGCAGTGAAACAGTCAACACCCTTAAGTAAACCTATTGATGAGGCCAACAGTATCGTTCACGAAATAGAAGATCTATTGAGTCATCTGAATCACCCACAAACCCACCATTCTTTTAATTGCATTATGTCTAGTTCCTGCAAAGCACTTACAGACATAGGTCATTTACATTCCCAGGATAAACTGCCCAAACCCACCACCACTGCATTAAACATGGGACAGTCAAAGAAACATAGACAAGAGCAATCGGACTGCAAATGGGGTTTCTTTCAAGTGGGACAAAGGCTGGCCCATCAGTCCCTTTGTTTACCACAGCTATTAGCCAATCACTCTCCAACTTTGAAGTGCCAAAAAACAATAGCCAACAGGGTGGTACAAAATACAGCATCCCCGTGGTCATGCCCAAAAAGGATAATAAATCAGGAGAGGGGCACATTTTAAAAAGCACCTGCCACCAGGCAATGTGAGCCTGGTGCCTCTTCTGTTACTCCTCCTGGAATTGAGGTATCCAACAGGTTTGAGCCACTGGTGCAACTGGCAGCGAAGAAGCAACTATTGAACAACAGTATAATAAACTGCCCATGGGCAACCCTGCAAACAACAGCCAGAAAGCAACTAATGAAGCGGAGCCCAGTGGGAAATAGCTCAGAGTGAGGAGGCACACTAAAACCACATACTGGCAGCAGGAACCAGTTGATGTGTAACTCCTGTAAGGATCTGCTGGCTATGATGGTTACACTCAGGGAAACAGGTAAGGTGCTGGATATGGACTTTAAAAAAGTAATTGCTAGCCAAAATTGCTAGCCAAAAGAAACCCCCCACACAGATTTTAAAAAACACAAATATAGCAGGAGGAAACATGGGCTATTAGACATACCATCTCTTAAAAAAAAAGAGGAAAAGAGGAATGAAAAAACAAGTATTAAGGGATGCAGTGGCATTTAGCATCAAGAAAGCTATAGGAACATTTGAGGAGAATAATGCACCAGAAAAATATGAATTCCTCTACATTAGACCCTCAGAGATCACTAGAAACTATGTACTGAATGGGGTGCCATAAGTGTAGAACTTTAGACATTGCACTGACATAAAAAAAGTATGGCACCCAGGTTTCTTTGGCTGATCTTAAGTCTCAAAGTATGCGTCGAGGGTTCCCTGTGAACATACCAAAGCTAGAAGATTGCAAATATGAGACTCAATAGTCAATAAAGTAATTCACAGGGTAAGGGGATGTTACTCGCTCATAAGGGAGGACATTGTGGGCTGTCCTCGATGTCCGGCAATGGACGACTCTATGAGAGATTATATCAGGATTTAATTAATTAGAAAAGACCTAGCCGAAGGTCGCCTCACGACTGCACATAGACCTTATCCTATAAATGGTGTTAACAAAGTAATTAAACAGAATCCACCGTCCAATGACCTATGTATAACAGACAGGCCAACTCAGAAAAATACCCAGACGCCTGTTGCAATAATGCCTCTCATGACTAACTCAAAGGGTCTGAAACAGGACTGTATTGACTCGCCCCAAGTACCCCACCAAAATGTAGTAGAAAGAAGTGATTGTAATGATAGGCCCAATAGAGAGGAGTGGATATCGCACAATTCTTTCCAATTCCAAGACCACCCATGCAATCAAAAGGAGAGGATAAATTTGGGAGCCAGTCCAACCATAATTGATGGGAACCATGTCAACGGGATTGATGGGAACCATGTCAAGGGGGACATGCTGACCGGTGATTCACCTCAGATGTATGTCTCTTACCCAAATAATCAATGCAGGGGGTGATGTCTTTAGACACGAGTTGCAAATCATGTCATGGAATATCGCAGGACTGGAAACACCCAAATTGATGCCATGTGGTGCCACCTTGTTAGACAACATCAAATCATATGCCTACAAGAAATCTTAGCCACCCAAATCATCAATCTCAAGGGATATGCAACTTATATTAAAATAGCACACAAGATTCAAGGAGGAAGACCAAGTGGGTATCTAACTATTTAGGTGGAATCATCCCTAGATGCATCAATTAAGACCACATTTATTTATTTATTTGATTTTTCATGAAGCAACAACTCGCCCAAAGGCCTCAGATTGCTACAACAAACACGACACACAAAATAAACATAACACATCAAAAAAATAAAGACACAATGACAAAGAAAGAAACAGGAACTAAATTAAACTAATTCAAAAATAGTCTAAAATCAGATCAATTATAATTGTTAGGCTCGTGGTGAGTGACAAACTGCCCAGATTGTTACAGTGACTCAAAAAGAGTGGGCGATTGCTGTAACCACAGCCAATGACAATACAGTCAACTTTAGACTGCAACCAGGCCAAAACTTTATTATTAAGGGGTTCTCAGCTCAGAGCTGTCCTACTTATTACTTATTCACATTTGTAATAACAATGTTCCTTCGATCTGAAATCAGTCCTCTTAAATATGGGTTCATGATCTCTGTTATTAGAGCCTTTTTGATAAGCATTTATCTCCCCGAAGGGGAGATAATGAGATTGACTATAGTGATCCTGGGTTCCAGCAAATTTGGAGGAACAAGGGTCACACTACAGATCGAGGCTGCATACCCAAACGTCAGAGCTAAGCCCACAGTTTAATTTGGCCTTTGGAGAATACATCATTAGCAGTTATTGGGCTACTAGTTGCCTTCAGGTCGATTTGACAACTTGTGTCCACCCTACTAAACCTCTATTCATCCTATCTATCTGTGGTATTATCGTCTCAAAGGAGTCTACCCAGGTGTGGAAATCCATCACATTCTTACATTGGTCCAAATCCTAGATAATCTTTTCTTTGATGGCCTGCTATTTTCCATCAGCATTCATTCCCTTCTCTCCCAATTGGGAGCTTGAAAGAGCCTCAGCGAAAACATTGTCCATGCTATTTGAGGGAAATGGCATTGCCTTACTCACTGCTAGCACTAGGCAATCAATCTTTCCAGTTTGGGTTTCGGGAATATCCACCTCAGGCCGACTTGGGTGGTCCATTTGGGAAACCTCGAGCAATCCTTCAATATCAGTTTGATGTACCATTGAGGTCTCGTCATCTCTTCTAGAGACTGGGCAAATATTCAGAGGATCTATAAGGTAGCAGTTTTCATGATTCTTTGATTCCCATCTCTTTCTGTAGCCGCTATTTTTTTGGGAGCTTCTAGCTAGAGCCTCTGACATACGACTATCACCCAGCATTGATGGCCCACTGTCCCGTTCCTGAAAAACCTGTACTGGGGATCCCACTTTAATGCCGTCGTATTTTAGCACCTTAATTGCACCTTGATGAACAGGTTCAGGTGAAAGGGCACAAACATTGCCATACATATGCAGGAATTGCACATTTCCATGAAACATTCGAATAAGATACTATTATTAAATATTTATAACAGACAACCAACAGGGGCATGGATGAGTTTAATTTGCTTAGTTCAACCTCTCATAGAGATTGGGAAAAATAGGTGGCAAAGACAGGTAAGTGTAATTCAAGCTGGAGACTTAAATCTCCAATTCAAACCACTGAGAATCATGCAGGGAGTTTTGGAGGACAAAAAACAGATTTGGGATCCCTCCAAAGCCTTCCCTAAAAGACATCATAAACATGCCCTAGAAAATGGACAAATACGGACATCACCAAATCTAAGGGCATCAAAGAACTAACAGTGACAGACTTGCCAAGGCAACCGTTGTCTCGGGAAAGCACAAAAACACATTGACTATGTATTGCCGAATTTGGAGTCTTGGAGCTGGAAAACCATGTCTGAGTATTACATGAGAGGAAAGTGATAATCACTCCCTGGTCCTTTCATTATATCTAGGAATTAGACCTCCTCTCATGGACACAGTACGAGATAGAAACACGTGTGTATGAGCGTGATACAAATAAAATATATCATAGGAATGCTCTAATAACAATAGTGGGCTCAGCAACGTGAGTGTTGAAATGGGATGAATTAAATAAAAAAAGAGTAATAGAATTCATTTACAATGAATCATTGCCCTTTATTGAGTTAATATGATGGGCTGCAGAACCACCCAATGCCGTAACCGTAAGCCAATATATAGCCAACATGGGAAACATTAACAGTCTGATGACTAAATCACTACAAGTAGTAGGTCCACTGGCAATAAAGAGGACAGCCTGATATGACTGAGACTGGTGAGAGGCTAAATCAATTTTAATCCAGTGTGCCAGAAAATGTGGAGAACCAAGGGAGGGAATCACTAAGGGAAGCTAGGATATTTGCAGGCTCCAAATCTGCTGCCCCCATACCTGTCTCCTACTGTGACCCACAGGGTTCCTGCCTCTCCCCCACCCTCTATAGCATGTATACTAAACCCCTCTTTGACTAGCTAGACAGCTTCAATATCCCATACACCAACTTTGCCGATGATACGCAGGTCCTCCTGAAAATCACCAGCAACCATGACCTAGATTCCATAAACATCAATCACGTCTTAAGCATCATACAGGCCTGGATGGCTACCCATCATCTCTGCCTGAATGATGGAAAAACAGAGCTCCTTATTGTGGGCTCCCCATATCATCTTAAACTCCTCAGTCCCGCCTTCTCTTCCTATTGCATAGATGGCAACACCATCCCTATCTTCGCCCATGTAAAAAAAAACAGGCGTTTACTTGGACGCCGAACAAAGCATGCAAAAACATGTCAAAGTTATTGCTTCCTCTGCAGCCTATTCTACCAAATTTATAAACCTTTCCAGGAAATTCCTTACCCCTAACAACTGTGTCACCCTAGCCAGAGCCATCATAGGCAGCAAACTAGACTACTGAAATGCCATCCTAGCAGGGAACTCCACCAAAAACATCAATAAACTGCAACTGCCACAAAATAGCGCCCTCAGAGCAGTATGTGGCTTGAATTGCTCTTGACCACATCTCTCACGTCAGATGGAAGGCACACTGGCTCTCCATCAAAGCCTGCATTGAATTCAAACTCCTTGCCATCACCTACCACTGCTTACACAACACTGCCCCTCTACCTCACTGAGCATATCACCAAGAAACACAATATGCGCAATCTCCACACTTCTACCACATCAGCCTTGAGCATACCTAGATTTGCTAGAAAAAGAGTTTGGGGCTTCTGCTTCACCACCATGGCTCCCGCACTCTGGAACGCCCTCCCTCAGCATATCCAAGACAAACCTACCAATGTACTCCTCCGTAAGAAAGTAAATCCTCACTGTTTAACAAATATCTCTAGCTATTTTGGACTGCCACAGCCACTCTGAACCTGACTCACCACCTATGATGTAATGCAACTACCTTATTCTGTATAATTCACGTTCTATGATGCAATGTAATATGATACTGTTTCCATCGAGTCCTAACTATGTACCTTTAATGGCGTGATACCTCCAGCTCTGGGCACTATCAACAAATAAAATAAATAAATACATTTAAAAAATAGAGGAAAATTCACACAAAAACACTCTAAAAAAGAAGCACACATTGCCAACACATGGGACTCATTACTTGAGGCAATTGCCAATAAGGTCAGCACCAAATTCTGGAAATTAATCAACTCCGAACAAGAAGAAGAGGTAAGCGTGCTACATGGAAACATCATAGAAGATAGATGGGTCGACCATTTCAGGGACCTGTATAGCAACGAAATTGAGGCAACCCTGGTGAGCAAACCCAATGAGGGAAGATTGAATACAGATTTTATTCCACGTCTCTTTGATGTGAAGGAGGTACTAGAGGCAATAGGGGCACAAAAAGTCAGCAAGGCACAAGGTCCTGCAAAATACCCATGGACATATTTAAAGTAGAGGCAAGCATATTTGCCTCATACCTGAGTTGTGTATTCAATGCCATTTTAGCCCTGTATAGAGTCTCCCTATCATGGAGTAATGTGGAAATAGTCCCAATATATAAACAAATAGGGGTGTGAGGAACCTGCACATTTTAGAGCTATCTTGCTCCTGGATTCAGGGTGCAAAATATTTGCAAGGGCAATACTAAGACATCTGGAAGCATGTGCAATAAATAACGGGGGCTATACATTATTTGCAAGCAGGGCTCCTGGCTGGAATTGACACAATCAATCAATGCCTGAGCTTCCATGTACTAACAGAGAAATATCTAACCTTGAGGAAAATTAACTTGTACTTGATGTTTATCGATCTGAGAAGGAGCTTCGATTGTGTGCCATCTGACCTGCTTTGGGATTTGCTAAGTAACCTAGGTATTCTGACATATTGTTACTATACATCGATAATGAAGGCATTGTAAGATGAGAACTTAATGGCGAAACTACTCCTGCATTCAATATACCTAAAGGGGTACGCAAAGGGCGTGTGCTTGAACCGAAACCCTTTTCCATATTGATTAACCAAGTGATATTAAAACCTCTGCCCACTGATTCAGACTTGCCTTTTTGGGGTGCAGATAAATACCTGAATATCTCTGAAATCAGTACTTATGTGAATATATTCCAGAGATGTTTTGGAAAAGCACATTGAGATAGCTAGGGTGACCATGACAAGCAGTCTAATGGGGCTAGCGCCATAAGCGTCCCACTGGAAGCATGCAGAATGCAGGCAGGACAGGCAGCCTTATACAGCACAGAATTGTGGGGCCTTTACGAAATCGAAAACACTATCCATGATGGGGAGCGGCTTTCTTAGAAATATAATATGTTTACCAAACACATCACCAACAATCCCTCTACTGATGAACATTTGCATTTGCCTCGCACAGCCCACGAAATCAAGCTTAACCCCCTGATGTACTTGGCTAGTATGTGGGCTACACGGGTGCTAAGTAAGCACAGAGACACTGGGAGGGATTGAATGTCACAAGAGGGAGGGAAATCGTTAGCTTGGTGAGTGCACATTAAAGGTCTTTGTTATGACATTAATTATGACGATGCATGGATAAGACTGCATGACCTGAACAAATCGGCCAAGCCATTACTAAAAAGGTATTCGATGACACAGAAAACGTGATGTTATCGCAAGCAATACAGAACTCAGCACTACTTAGTAGGTACTGAAATATAAAAGGATTGACTGGTCATGAAATGTATCTCGAACTGAAACCGAAGGACCTTCGGTCACTATTCATCATATTTAGGATATCCATTCTGCTTCTAGCTGCATGTCCAGGATGCTCACACCTCTGAGTCAATTGCAAACGCTTACAGGAAAGTGAACTACTAATATGCCCACATTATCTGGACCTACGAAAAATGTAGTTACGACCTTGCCTCTTAATGCAATGTCCATGTGTGGCAGATCTGACGACATTTTAACGTTTTGAAATGTTTCAAAATATGTATACAATGCTTGGCTGAGGAGGAACCAACTCCTAAAGCAAGCTCCATGAACCGTGAGTCCTGTACATGTTACCTCTTTGGCAGTATTCCAATAGAATGCACACGCACTAGGTCTCAGGATCAAAGGAGCATTTTAAAACTGTGACTTTTATACATTCTTATGATCTTTGGCAGTTTCTTTTTTAATAATTAAAATGTATCTTTTTGATGCTTTAATGTACACTGACTTGGAAACTGTTTTCTAATGCTGTTTTTGCATGTATTCTTTATGTTTGTATACTTATGGCGTTCTGTCGAGAAAGTATTGATAAACTGAACTGAACTGAACTGAAATCATTACAATAACGAATGGTGGGGATGATTGTAGGATTACTAAATTATTGGTAATAGGTTTTCGGAAAAGTTACAAACATAGCTAAAGGTTTCAATCCTGTCCAGAACCTAAGTTAAGGTTGGGAATGGATTGAAACCTGATAGTATAATAAATGCTGATTTCTTAGTTTAGTGGATGGACAGTTTGTATGGTTTGCCCCATTACAGAGCACTGTGTATCCACAGTGACATTGCTAGCAAGTAATCATGGATGATAGTGTCACTAGTTACGTGTTAACAGCTGGTAATGCTTCTGGGTGAAGAATGACATTTTTTGACACTGGAGCCAAAGGAAAAATGGTTTACCTAGGAAAAGCAAGGGCAAGTCAACAAAGAGGAGAATCTGATGTCCGTAAAGAACTGAACATACATTTTTAAAGGGATACCTCAGGAAAAACCTTAATCTTTCTTATTTTTTTGTGTCCAAGAATTAAGGGGAATTGTGTAACTGTTTAGATTACAGAACCATTACTAAAATAACTTTCCACTTTTTTACCAAATGAGATTTTGAGAGAGTTCATAGATGTTTTTGTGGTGGTCAATATTGATGATACTAACTTTCTCTAAGGATGGTGATCAACATGCAACTCATGTGAGACAGGTGCTGCAGAAATGTACATTACATATAAAGTTGTCAAATAGTTTCATACAGTTAATGTTGATGTTCCATGATTTCTTGAAGGTGGTTGCAAACGGATGCCTAGAAAGGTAAAGCATCATGAGATTGTCTGGAACCTAAACAACTTTAAGATATTCACTGCTTCTTGGGTGTTGCCCATTTATGTCATTCATACAGAGTCTTTCCAGTATAGTTGCACCCACCACTAATCTTCTTGGTATAACATTTGATTTAGAAATTACAGCAGTGAGGACATCAGGTCTCAAATTTGTTCACTATGGATGTTAAGCAAATGTCTTATGGTGAAGTGGATGCTTCTGATTTAGCATTCAGAGTAGTTTTGTGACCCCGACATTTGAGAACGTGTCATTTGCACTTGATCTCATTATTCTCTAGAAAATGTAACTCAACAAAGAGTAATTGTAAAGTTTCAGATAAGGAGTTATTAGTAGTACATAAGGACAAACATGTTTTTCTGCAAAAATATAATAACACAAAATTCACTCACGATTTCCCCAAACAATGAAATATAAAAGGAGCAAATGTTTAGATTAGAAATGGGCTTCTGCCACCGCAGGAGAAATATGAACTTGACTGTATATAATGTCAATGGTGAATACAGCTTTGCCGTAAAGCTCTATGTAAAATACAAATAAATACAAATAAAGACCAGATCCCTGAGACAATCTTAAATAATAGCAGAAATAAAGGAAATGCAGTTGGACTTTTTTTGTTGGCTTGAACTAATGATCTCCGTTTATTTAATTAAATGAATAATATGTTTATACCTCACATTCTATGCAAAAACATAATGCATATTCATTACAATTGTACAAATATAAAAAGGAATAATCAACATATTCAGTTATCTCATCATCTAACCAATTCAATTATTTATTACTATAAGCAATTGCTTTCAGCCTGTCTGTTTCTGAGAATAAAAGTTAAATATCAATGCTTTACTGTCGCCATCATTCATCTGTCCCAGATTTAATCACTGTTAGATCCACCCAAAACGTCTTGGTTGCAAATATGAATGCCACTTTGTTAATCTAACAAAACATAACTGGTTGGTAAATCCACCAGAATACCACCCAATGGAATTACCATTGTCACCACTTGGTCTGGCGGATTTAGCCCCAGATTACAAGAGGTGGTGGCAGTGTTAGTCCCCATTAATTTGGAGTCCACAGGGCTCCATGGGGGATTTAAGTCGAATTACTGCGGCAGTAATTTCGCAGATTCTGCCAATTTACTGGCGGAAAGTAGAGGCATTTACCTCCAGCATGTTTCTGGAGGTAAATCCCCTACTCCAGGGCCAAACCCATAGTATGGCGGAGTGGGAAAAGTGGTGGTAATCCTGTTACTGCCACTTGTTTCCCACAACGCCATACTCGTTATGAGTCCCAAAAGACTAGCAATAACAATGTTAAGGAACAAACACTCAATGTATACCACTACACATTGAACATAAAACTCAAATTATAAACACTCATTCGTACAACTACAAATCAAATCTAGTAGTCGTAGAAGTGTGTGCCATAAGAGTGTGCTCCAGAGGATTTCGAGTCACAGGAGCATGTGCCATAGGAGAGTTTGCCATGTGAGCGTGCATGTCCATGAAAAATCCAGACATTTTTGATGCAGAGATGTCTGCCTTCAAATGTTACTGTGGAAAAGTGTCTGATATTTTCATGCAAGTGTTCAAAAGTTATTAAGAAAATTCATTTTCTGAAACTCCACAATTTGCTGAACCTTAACTTTGTCATGCACAAGCACAATGGCATAATTAAATGTCATGCCCACAGAAATCTGGCAATACAAATATCAGTAAACATTATTGGGCAAAATTGAAATCACAATTCACAACAACAAACAGAATTAGTTCTGAAGAAGATGCCAGCCTTGTACCCAATCATTCAAAATACCTTACAAAATCTTTCAAGAAATTGCATATAACTAGCATATTCTCAATCACTGCCTCAGCGCACAGCTTGAATTATATTCTAGGGTATAGCAAAGTTGGAATAATGTTTTTTTTGCATTGTGTGTATTCTGTATTTGTATAACATCATGATGAGTACATTGGCCTTAAGGGCTCATGCAGCAATTTAACTTGAATTATCAGTTTCTTGGTTAAATTGTTGGCTTGTACTACCATCTCATTGGATGCAAATTGGTTAAATGTGGATAAAAGGCTCAATATGCTTGGAGATACATTATGTGAAATTAGCAATGCATCAGCGATGCTGCTTCGGAGTTGTGAGGCAACTCACCACTATTTATTAGATTCACATCATGGTAGTCCATATATACAGTTTGCAGTTCCTCAAAGGTGTAACGGTTTTTCCTGAAAGGAATTCCCCAGAATGTTTACAGTAGCATACTGACTATTCTTTCATCCCAAATCAGCAAAGATACCAGGAAGATTCCTGTTGCCAAAGATCAAAAGGTTTGAAATAAAAAGAGCAAATGTCTTGTTGACATGGTCTCGACCTTAAGGTCTTCAGTTTTGTCTCAATTTAAAAGGGTAGTTTGAGGCGGCACAATGTAAACATAATGCACAGCAAGTTTGCTTTCAGCCTCTGGTGAAGCTCACATTTTAAGATTCTAGTCATTTGAAGAAAGAAGTAAAATATATTGGAACAAATTTAAGAAATAGTGGAGGAGGAGATTTCCAATAATACGGTGCCATTTTGATCTATCCTACACAATTCTTGAGGAAGGTTTCATAGTTCAAGATGAAAGCTAAATCGCAACACACTCATCGTGGGAACACTACGATGCTGTGCACCATGCGTGTCATATCCAGTTCGGACAGGATCAGCCTTCCCCACCCTTCTCGACCAAGTCTATTAAGTACCAATGGTGGATAATAATAGTGACATTGATTCTTACAGTGTTTAGAAGCTGGAGAAATCGTTCATGAAACACTGTATAAATCACCAAATTATTATCATTACTACTGTTGTATTATTATTATTCCAATGTGAGAGAGTCTATGCCCAGACATGGGTCCCATGTTCACTGCACCATAGAAAACCAAGCTGCACCTTACTGAGGAGGCACAACAAGGCCGAAACATGTCTGGGGTTGCTTGTGTTTCTGTGAAGAGGGGACCTGGACTAGCAGTTCAGGCAGGGCTGCTCCCATTGGTGGGAGTTCTGTCTAACTTCCATATGGCTGGACCCCTTTTGCAATGGCACAGATGGACTAAAAAACGGTGGACTGGAAGGTTGCCCAGAGCAATGCCAGTGGTTCAGATTGATTCAAAACCTTCCATCCATCACTTTTTTGGTTTCTTATTATTAAAATGTAAACATTAGGAGAGTTTCCTAACCAATGATATCCCCCTACTTAGCATATGAAGAATCTTGCTGTATGACACCTCCCTGTAAAATCATTCTTCAAGTCTTGCCAACATTTAGACAATTTTGCCAAACTCAAATGTGCTTTTCTTGTTGGATTTCTGGGCAGCAATTGCTATCATATCATCCACAAATAATTTGATCTCCACCGTATTTCTAATAAAAGATATGAAACCAGGATTGATCATCAGTATGTTGATCAGGGGTTCAAGATGAAGCACAAATAGTAATGGGCAAACCATGACAGATTATTTTAATTTGAAAGCAGTTTGAGAGATGACCAGCAAGCCGTACTGTACTCTACGGTTTATAGTGATAATTTCGAAAACAAAAATCTCGAAAGTCAAAATATCGAAAATAAAATATCGAAAAAAAAGGCACTTTTTTTAAAATTATGTTTTGTATTCAAAATGGGGGGGTTCCCCCCACCCCCCCTTTTTTTTAAATGTTGTTTTACCCATTTGTTTTTATTCCCGGACCCCAAAATAAAATATAATTAAAAAAAAAAAAAAATCTATATTTTTTTTCTCGATATTATGTTTTCAACATTATTGTCTTTCGAATTTTTTTTCGAAATTATGACTGACCACCGTACTCTACACAAATCAGAATAATAGTGTTTAAAGTAACATATAAAATTGAGGCCGAAGAGTATTTGCATAGCAAATAGTTTGGTCCTGTTTTTTACATGAACCTCAATTCATTGGATATGTAGTTGGCTTTTGAGTTCGTAAATTTATGCGGATGTGAAAATTGTTAGGAACGGGATGAGTCTAAACACGGCACTCGGCATATTCAAGTCTTTGCTCACCTACTTTGACTTCCTCACTGGATGGCATGATTGTTATAAATAACTCTTTTAATCTATGATAGGCTTACTGTAAAGGTTTTCTATTGTTGAGGTGAGTAGTCTTCCAATGTTTTATACTAGTGGGACCTCAATAAAAAACATAGCTACTAGTTTATGCTTTAGTGCATGATGAAAGCATGCTACTAAGGAAGTGTAAAAAGCAATAGACTGTGGCGCATGGCAATACAGGCAAACGGGCACACCGTTACACATGTGCCAAGAAGCACAATGGCCCTAGTTAATTTAGTGGATATTTTAAAATGGGTAGTGTAGTGCCACATCTTTTTTAGTTTTGGTTACCACTGAGAAGCCACAATGTTTGGCATCATGAGTAAAGATGGGGAAGGGACGTGAGGAGGGGGATGGCCTGTGGGTGGTTGTCCTTTTGCCAGCCAACCCTATATGGCCATTCCCACCCTAGATCTGCCCCATTTCACCCAAAACAAACCTTTTGAGCCAGATCTGTGCTTTTAAAGAGATGTCAATTGTTATTTCTAAGCAGTCTTATGTAAGGAAATAGCTTCATTGCCACTAAAAACAGCGACTGATGAAATAAAATGCTTTAACCACTTGTGATTTCTGCTGCTTAATAAGCAGTTGACATGTTCTTGCATCTTTGCACTGACTTTTTCAAAACGTGCATTGACAAAGCCAGCATTTGTGGTTATATTACAGGCACTTGTCAGGCACTTAGACCCATGTACTAACACCATTTGCTAGAGGTTATCATATGGTAAGGCAGGACCTGGAAAATGCCTGCACAAGTTGAAACTGTTGTCTTTGCCAATGCTCATTAATTCTGACTGGCCTAGCAAAGGGAATGAGTAAATCAATTCTCCAGTGTACAGGTCACAGTACAGGTACAGGAGACAGGGTAACATGCCTGGTCTCTCTCAGAAAGAATGTACTCTCTCTCAGCTCACTAGGGGCATATTTCCATCTTACTTCTGGTGGTCTGGACAGAACCCCAGGTCCATCATTGAATGGGCAGCCTGGAAACCAGATCATTGTCCATGTCCTACAGGGCTGCCTGTCCTTGCTCAGCATTGCTTCTCCTTCCTTCTTCTATCCTAGCGAGGTTAAAAGGAAACATTGCTGGTTTTGCAATTATCAGCGCTTCCAGTTTAAAGTATTCCTAGTGTTGAAAGGGAATCTAAGGCTTTCTCTTGTCCACCCATTTGGCAGCCGGGTATAGTGTCGTCTGAAGAACCCCCTTGCTACCAAATTGTCATCACCCACTCCTCTCTTTTTAGCTGCCCGTTTCTCTGCTTTCTTCACCGTGTTTTCCCCCTACGATTATAAAGCACCCTGTTGCTTTCTGAAGCTAGGTTCATGCTCAATAAATACAATACTAATAATAATAATAATAATAATAATAATAATAATAATAATAATAATAATAAATACTCTCCCAATGATATTCCCATAGAAAGCCGAGGTCCACTTGATATATTGATGACATATTGATGACTGATACCCTTATTCCATCTAAGCCCACAGAAGTTCAAATGAAGCATGGACAATGCTTTATTGGCTTCCAATGAAAGTACATCCATTGGGCCTTTTACTTTCACAACTTCAAAAAGGCAGATGGCAGTGCTGACATATTTAGTCATATTTCTACCTCCATAAAGCCATGATGAAGTGCAAAGCTCTGAAGCACATTAATGAGGGCACTATGTTATTATGCTTTTATGTTCGGTATGACAGCATGGCATCTTGCAGCTGATTTTTATTATCTCCCCTGGAATCTTAGTATTCTGTATGTGATATTAACAGCCATGTCTCCCCCGTATAGAAGACCAAACCAGAATCAGAAGGACTATAGCACAGATAGTGCTTCAGTCTTGTTTGTCTGTCTCCCGCAGGGGTTCACGCCAATAGGGAGGAACTGGACCCACCTATGCCAACAAAATTCAACTCTTGGCTGCCCTCTAAGTTAAACCCTATTTGGTAAGTCTAACCCGTCCACCATAGAGACCACATTCCTCAAGGAACTAATGAACTCCAATAATCCTCATAAAACAGAACCACAAATAGCAAGAACCTCACAGTCCCTACTGGCATTAACACCACAAGGCCTCTGCTTTCAGCATGTTTGCAGGCTTAAACCCTACTGGGTTAGTGTATTCTATGAACAACAAACAATAGGACCCCCAAAGCACCCCCTGAACTACCTCTCCTGCCCCACAATTGACCTGCTCCCCTATCAATCTACTATCATCTCTACCAGAAATACACAGACGCCTCTCACCCCACATATACTCCAGTCTTCACCTTGCTAACACGAACACCACAACATTAAGTATAGTTGAACCAATTAGAGCTCTGTGCCCACCGTGCAGCACATTTAGACTTATCATAGACCCTACTCCTATTCCCAGCAGTACAGTGCCTCTCCTAGCCTCCCAAACAGACAATTAATATAGCTTTGGTTCTCCAATGTGGTTCTCGCCTTCAGATAGAACATATACCAATACACGCAACTGGCACTGCCAAAAGCTGATATATACACGCACAAGCCTCAGGCACACAGGACACAGTTTCTTCTGCCCATTCATCTATGTACAATACCCCCTCTCCGTTTAGTGCAGAATCATGTGCTAATAGGCTGCCAAAATGGCAAGTGCATTGCACAAGGCTACATTGCATCACATGAAGTCATCATGAAGGTGTTAATAGAATAACCTCATCACTGAAAGAATCTGCACATCCCCTGTAATTCACCAACACTCGGCATCTAATAAATAGCTAGTTTTACTTTTGGAAACAGCTTCACATCTTGAGCACAGGCAGGGGGCCCATCCGATTCCCATATTCCTACAATTGTTAACAATGGCTGTTTTGCACAGTAAGATGCTCATTTATCTGCGGTAGGTAGGGCTGACGGTTTTTGCATTCATAAAGCATGATAATTATTGCTATGTCTCAGTCTGTCCCTATCCGTCAGGTCTTTAGTTCACTTGACATTTCCCACACAGGTTGGGGAAGGGAATTGCTCCAGGCGATAATGACCCCTACCAGGGTGTTTAAGGTTGTTAGCACATAATGATGATAACAATGTATGTTTATGAGTTTTTGTGGTGAAATGCAAGTGTTACTCTAATAGTGAGTAAAGTAAATAGACCAACACATGTGGCTTCATTTGTAATAGCTAATTAAGGTTGTCTTCACAAATTAAGCATTTAAATTGCAAACTATGTTATACTACAGCAGGTTTAAGAAGCATGCATTATGTGTCATGTAAAAGCAAACTATATATAAGAAAGTGAACACATTTTCACACGTTTTAGCTTTCTCTAGATCCTTCCATAGAGAAAGTGACATGTTGAAAAAAAACTCTCCTGCAAATTGCATTTTGTATTCTTTGTTTGATTTTGAATACACAGAATTCAGAATTCAGTCAATACCAGTAGCTATTGACTGCATTGTGAACAGTCTGATTGGCTGAGATGGGGTCAATACGCATCTCCATGTGCTAATATTTGTTATCAGACCTTGACTTACTGCTTTTAAGTTTATTGGTGGTTCTGCGTTGTTTACCCTAGGTCCTGCAATATCTGGACATGGGGATGATGTAGTTAAGCTTCACCAAGAATCTTCAGGGATCTAAGAATGTGATGATGGCAAGGGTTCTATAGAATCCTTTGAATATGGAGCAATCAGTGACATGATTGTGAGACATTGGAAGCTGAGGGCCTCATCACGAGTTGGGTGGTAACGCCGGCGATAAAAGCGCTGCCGTTATTAGTACTACTGCCAAACTCACCGCCGCTATTAGCGCCGGATCACAGGTTTGGCAGAACGGGTATTGCCCATTCCCCATTGAGCCCATTTGGGAATTCCCCATTGGGCTCAATGGGGAAATTTTGCGCTTTAAGCGCTGGCGGATTTCCCGCCGGCAGTAAACGCGCCGAAAATCTGCAAAATCACAGCGGATTTCCCCCAGCTCATAGCTGGGGGGAAATCAGCCGAAGCCGTGATTTGGCGGACCCTTAAATCCGGCAGTAACAACGCTACTGCCGGATTTAAGGGCTACCGCCAAACTCGTGATGAGGCCTGTGTTTTTTGTTATATATATATGTATATATAACAAGCAATGTGATTGGGCTAACCACAAATGCAGATAATTGCAGCAATGACTGGAGTGTGTAACTGTGGCTACGGCAGCACATATAACTGCGCTGCACATGTAGTCGAAGCTATAGGTAGGCCCACATGTTATCATGGCTATGTACAGGCCAACGGTATGTTGGGTATATTTTCGGACTGCAAAGCCGGTGCTACCTAACATTTTGATGGAAACCGCGTCACAGAAACAACAAGTGTTATAGGTGGAGTGGGAGAGGACAGGGGAGGTCAGGATGGCATCAGGGGAGTGGAGGGAGGTGACACAGATGTTGGGGGAACTTGGTGAGGGCTTGGGAGTGCAGGAAAACATGTTATTTCATTGTTTTTATGGATAGCCGCAGCTACAAAACAAACAACCCCATTGGGTGTTGCTATACCCGCGGGGATACAGCATGATGACAGGTGTACAAAGGCATGCTAACGTATCGCATCAGTTGATTGCTTGCTATTCCACAAGTGACTATATGAATATCCACAGGTATTAAGCCATACATTTCTGTGCAATAATCATATTATTCTGTGGACTTTAGACCACACAATTTTACATGTATTTCTAATTCCATTTCCTCACCTCTGCCCTTGTCTCATTTTAACTTTTTAAGGTTGGCAATGTCCATTTTTGAGTTAGTACAAAATGTACGTGTACCCACAGCTCCATGAGGGTACTGATAGCTATGGGCTAAACAACTGCGAGTATAAAAGGATGGTTGAAAATGTTATGCATGCGTTTCTGTGTTTGCAATTGGTTGGTGTTACTGTTGTAATTGTGTAAAATGTGAAAATGTGTTGGCCGCTTTAGTACTTTGCATATTATATACTTCTCTTTTTGTGGTATTGGTTTTCAAAAGTATAAAACCCACCATTTCGTCCACGTTTTTCATTTTGATTGCAGAACTCACACTGTGCACATGCTAAGTGTGTAGCTGATGTGAAAGTAAGTGCCAGTAAATATGTACATATTTAAAGGTTTATTTGCAGTGTTATTGATATTGATATTGTATTTCTATCGCGCTCGTACACAAGTGTTTCAGAGAGCGACAAGGCAAGGGAGGGGAACAGGGGAGAACAAAACAGCGATCTTGCTAGGCCCAGTGACATTGAGAACGCGCAAGTGCATGGGAGAGGGGGAGGGGAAAAGTGCATGGAAGGGGGAGAAGTGGAAAGTGCAAAGCAGAGGAGAAACAGAAAATAAATAAATGAATAAATAAATAAATAAATAAATAAAATAATAAAGGCAATAAACAGTGGTAATTCAGCCAGCAATTTGCTAGTGCTAGGTTTAAGGCAGCAGACAGGGTAGGTCTGATAAGTGCAGGAAAAAAAGGGGGCTGTATGGGTACGGATACAGACCCCAGTGCAAGGGATCGCCCGGAGGCAGAGGATGGCCAGGTGCACGGTGCCAAGAGAGAACAGATCAGCAGGGGAGAGGGGGGGAAGGGGAGCAAAGGCAGAAGAAAAGAGGAAGGTCTGTTGTGTGTGTCAGCTATATCAACCACTGCTATCAGATGGCATATATTGCCAATAGGTTCAACCTGCATACATCAAGTGGCAGTTAATTTTACCCTAAAAGTGTTTAGAAAAAGCATTCTTCTTAACTTTATAGAATTAGAAAAATGTTAGTGCTGGTCATACACCTATGTGTTGTCAGTGTTTTACTGAGATGCTATTAAATGTAGCCATCCCTGTTCATACACCTACGCATTAGCAGTGTTTTATTCCAAAGCTATTCAAAATAGCTGTCCCTAAAATGTAGCAAATTCCTCTATATATAAAGCAACACTATTTTATGAGCACTGCTGTCAGATTACATGTAGTACCTGCATAGTACACTTGCTCTCATCAAGTTCCACTCGCAAGTATGGTAGAAATGTTTTGCAATTGCTTTGTCCAAATAAGGTACACATAGTGGGGCTCCTAATTCACCAATGCATTTTTCTAAAGTTCGCTAAAATGCTGCAGAAAAACTTCTTTTGAAAAATAACAGCATTCATATTCAACTATTTCCCTTTTTCTTTGCAGGCCATGGCTAGTGATCTGGTAGTGTTCTAAAATATGCAGTCGGCACGACCATAGGCCGTGCACCCTGCCCATGTTCAGAACATTCTATAGAATAACAAAACCCTTGAAATTCATTTTCATTGAATAGAGTTTTAGGGACGCTAAGGTGAGCAATACATTGTAACAAAACCTTTGAAATTAAAAGAAAAAAACTTAAGTTGCAAGGACTTTAAGGTGATAATGTAACACAACAAAACCACCTTAACCTTGTGCCCCTTGTAGCGCTGCTTATGACCACAATGATGACGTCACATGTGACATCACTAAAGTCTATGGCAAATAGGACCGGAAGAAAGCTATTGGGATAACATATAAAGGGGCCACGGCCGAAGGCCGGGCCAATGGTCATGGGCGAAGGCCATGGCTAGTGAGTAAGAAAGAAAGGTAGTGTTTTAAAGTGTACATTGGGCACCTCCAAAGACCATGCTCACTGGCAAGGGATGAAGGCCCTGGCTGCTAGACAGCCCACAAGACATGTATAGGGGCTGTGGCCCAAGGCCATGGCTACCTAGTGGATATAAAAGAAACATATTGGGGGAACATGTACAGTGGACACAGCCGAAGGCCATGGCTAGTGGCCCGGTAGTGTGTACAAATATACAGTGGGCAGCGACAAAGACTGGATACTGTGCTTGAAAGACATGTATAGTGGCTGCAGTTGAAGGCCATGGCCATTTAGTAGATTCACAAAAAATATATTGGCGGATCATGTACAGTGGACATGGCCGATGGTTATGGCAAGTGGCCCGATATTGTTTTAAAATATACAGTGGGAATGGCAATATACAGTGGGCATGGCTGAAGGCTGTAGGCCCCGGATAGTGGTTCCGAAAGACATCTATAGTGTCCTTGGCCGAAGGCCGCAGCCACCAAGTGGTTCCAAAAGAAACATATTGGGTGAACATGTCCATTGGCTATGGCCGAAGACCATGGCTAGTAGCCCGGCAGTGGACATGGCCAAAGGACGGGACCACTGGTCATGGCTGAAGACCATGGCTAGTGACATGGTTATGTTTTAAAATATACAGTGGGCACGGTCAAAGGGCGTGCACACTGGCAAGGGCAGAAAGACATGTAGAGTGGCCACTGCCAAATACTGTTACCACCTAGTGGTTCCAAAAGAAACATATAGGGGGGAACATGCACAGTGGACACGGCCGAAGGCCAAGACTAGCAGCCCGTAAAAGACTTTGGTACAACAAAACCCTTGAAATTCAGTGGGTGTGGAAAGTCATGGCCAGCTTAACTCTGCACATTCCCATTGCAAAGCCAAAGAGCACATACATATTATAAGAGAAAGGATTAAGAATGACATACTAAATGGCATTAAGGGGGACATAGCGTTATGGGGGACATCAAAGGGAGCGTGCTGTGTTAAGCTGGTCATGACTACCCACATCCACTGAATTTCAAGGGTGTTGTTGTGTTAAATCTGAGCAACTTAACTGCACCTAAAGTAAGGTTTTTGTCAGTGAATATAAATATATACACCTTAAGAAATCCTTATTATATTTTGAAGTAACTTGCAACATTTCCTTAGCCTGAGGACTCAACAAGCTGAAGCAAAAGACCTAAAAAAGATATCAAGTAAATCCGGCAAAGGTAATACCCTAGATGATTTCATGCAACTCCATAAGAGAGGACATATTCAACAATACAAAATACAAAGAAATAACGAATGTACTATTTTAGCATCCATAGCCTACTGTCTGTTACACTCATTCAAACACATTTAAAAAGAAACTCTCAAAATCACTCACGGATCAGCGCCTGCTCCATAAATTGAATATTTCACTTCTCCCCATAACCCAGAATCAGCATCGGTTGCCTACAAAGAGAGGGTGGATTTAGCATGACTAAAAATTATTTTGTTATTGTAAACTTTAAGGTGCTGTGCATATATATGCAAGCTGAGCAGAGTCAATGTGATACAGATGTTGAACTTTGGAGGGGAATAAAAAAAAGACACAGTTTCATTAGAGGTACTCATAAGGATTAGGACAATTCAGAAAAATGTAACACCAAAATAACATAGTTCTCCTTTCGTTGCCAATAGCAAAGAGGCTGAGTTTTGTTATCCTCAAACAGAGGTCTACTATACGGATCTATCATCATTTCCCAGTTACTCAGAGTCTGGGGATTTGAGTGTTCTCAACATCCTTTCTTGGCTTTTGCACGAACATATCACAGTAAAGGCCACATGTCAGATATACTAACATAACTTATCTGATCCTATTTCTAGTTTTGTGGATTACATTATTTTAACTTTTGCTACAGGTCTGGCTTTTTATGTTAGGGACGCTATGGCTGTCCGTAATATTCATTATCCCTTTGGAGTCAGATTTTACACTAGTAATATTAGATGTCACTCCATTGCACACTGTAATCACTCATGCAGATGGCATCAAAGCCTCTAAATACGTTTTGAGAAAGCATCCAAAAGTCCATAAAGCACACACTGACATGCTATTAGAGTTTATATATTTTTGTTTTGGAGCACAGCTACTTTTTATTCAACAAAATATATTACCTACAAAAGAAGGACTGCAATGGCAATGAAATGAACCCAACATTTGCCAACTTGCTTACAGGCTATTAGGGAGGATTGCTATGTTTTCAACAATAAAATAAATCAATGGAGTACATGTTCCTATCCAGCTCAGGTCGATGATGTGTTTATTGTATGGAAGGGAACCAAGGAAGATCTGATTTGTTTTGTGAATTTTCTGAATGAGAATGATTTAAACCCAAATTTCCTCATGAATCAAAGCACAACACTTTTGTTGACTTTGATTTTGTAGATATAAGTAACTGTTCAACATTGCCTCCTGATGAACCATTGTAAAATCAATGGAGAAACACAGGTTGAGGTTTTGAAATTGATGGCATCATTATAGCGAACCAATTCAATTCAAACAAATTGGAAACAATAAAATTAATTTGGAAGCGCATACTAACAAGTGTTTGTCATTATTTGGATATATTGTTTAGCTCCATGCAGCCTGGGGAGCTTCAACACTTGAGCATGCAGCACCATCCAATCAACATTTAAGAAAACTTTTTTTGAAGCATCAATACTTGCCACAATCTTGTCAGCATAAAAGGCTGCAGTTACTAGTGATTATTCAAAGCACAACACATATTGAAATGTTGGACCTTCTCATTAAAGTGGGCAATTTGGTGCAAACGCTTAAGAAAATAGCATGTTTTTGCATGCATCGTCTTTACGTCCCAAGAGCAACATAGACAATATACCCTATTCTGAGTTCCTTTGAGCTAGACGGAACTGTTCTAAAGAAAATTACTTTTGTGAAGTGTGTGAACAAAGGAGTACAAACTTTTTATAAAGAGGCTAGCATAAAAAAAACAGTAATTCAAACATATGAGAAAGCTAGAAGCCAAGATCATCAATGTTAAAAACAAAAGTTAAAAGAAACTCTAAAATGTTTCGACTTGTAACTATGTATTTTCAACAATCCTCAAGGATTAGAGGTGTAGTTAAAAAACATTGGCACTTCCTGTTAATAGATCATATGTTAGCTTCCATTATTGGACAATCCTCTCAAATCAGTTATAGACAAGGGAAAAATCTGACAGATTTAGTTACTAGGAGCTTTTATTCCCCACCTAGTAAAACCAATTGGCGTAATGGATGAACAGGATCCTTTTCTTTTGGAGCATGTTCCATTTGTAAAAATAGCTATTGTCACACATGCACTCATTTGACAAATTATATCAAAATATAGGATTGATTGTAACACCACTTTCGTCATTTATGAATTGATGTGTCCTTGTTCCACAATGTACATTAGAAGTACAATTTGAAAACTTAAAATACACATTTTGGAACACAAGGGCAAAAGTTGATATCTGCTATCCAATTACCGTACATGTTACTGATTGTCAATGTAAATACAGTGACCTTTTCAAACGGATATGATTAAGCAAGGGGACTGAACACCAAAGAGGGGGCAAATATGAATTGATCCTGAGAAAATTAGAAACCTAACTTATAATCAGGTTCAATAGTACAATTTTGAATGGATTAAACACCATGGAAGGCATCCATGTATTTCTATGATATGTAATTAATTATTGGGGATTTCTCCCTGTAGATTTCTTTAAATCTAGGAATCAGAAAAAGGTAGAGCTTCAGAAATATGTATACATTTGGTCATAAATTACTTTATACTGGCCACCTAGCACTTTATATTGAGAATGATCTTTTTGAACAATAGCATTTGTTTTTTATTACAGCTCAGTGAGGTAATATAATTAATGCAATACATTGTTTGGCTAAATGCACTATGCACACTATAGCCATTCTGATATTGACTTACCTTTGAGACCATGAATAGACTCCATTATGAGATGAGGTTGAATGCTTATTTTAGCCTTCGAGCACAAAATGATAGTAAATTCAGATAACTTTAAGTCTACCAGTGGCGCCTCTCTCCAAATCCATGTCATACCATGATGGTGCTTTCAATAATTGGTGTAATTCTATTTTACATCTTTACAGTAATATGTGGAATATTGTACATATGTTTTGTTTCATTGTTATAATACTATTGGCATTTTTGGCATTAGACACTTCAAAGGACTGCCAATAGTTCAATTTCATTGTGAACTAGGAGACACATTAACCTTGACTAAATCGGAGCTTCAATTTGCTAAAAATCGATATTTGGCAAACTTGCCGGTTTCCACTCATTTGAACCTAAATGGATATACAAATGAATTCCAGCACTAAGTGCTTTACAAACTCTGATTCAATGTTCATCTTGAACTGATATGGTGAAGTCCTCTTTTTATGATCACAATGCACTTTGTATTTAAGTATACAATGAAGTCTATTCTCGATGTTTTCTAACCCATGACTAAGTTGCAGCATGGCAAAACGTTGGTTTGTCACCAATAAATATGTTTTCACAATAGTTTTAATTTGTTAATTCTTACTTTCAATTTGTCCAGTGGACATTGATCACTTTATGGATCAGGAGTGCCCGTTCCACTGCAGCCATGCTATGGAGGCTGTTTCATTTGTTTATTTTTTTATTTTGACATGTATAGAAGCGTGCAAAGCCCATGGGCATCTAGCGCTAGTTACAGAGAGAACAGATGTGGATTAGTGGGGGAGGAGCAGGGGAGGGAATAGTCAGTTGAACAAGAGACATTTGAGGTGCTTTCTGAAGACGTTGTAGGATGGTTCTCCACATAAATGTGGGGTTATCTTGTTCCAAACAGTTGGTGCCCTTACTGGGAAACTATAGCCCCCCACTTTGGCTCATTTGAACTGTTGTATGACAAGGCAGTGACTGCAGGTGGTTCTTGTGGGTCTTACTGAAACATATTTTTTCAGGTTGTTAGCTAGGTAACCTAGAGCTTCATTCGAGAGACAGCTCTGGGTGAGGGATATCATTTTGTAGATGATTCTATCCTTGACAGGGAGGCAATGGGCTGTTTTCCTGGCATCTGAAGTATGGTTTCATTTGCCACTTTCAAGAGCGGCTCTGAGCGCAAAGCAGGGAGTTGCAGTAGTCAAGTTTTGTGCATATTAGTGCCTGTGCAACTTCCAGATGGTTAGTGATAGTGGGGAAATGTTTGTTGGCATTGATACATTTAATGACATAACCTGATGTCAAAGCAATATGGTTGAAATAGCGGGACATGGAGAGAGAAGAGTCGAGGTAGACCCCAAGGGTTTTAACAGAAGGTGCGATAGGGATCTTGTGGCCGTCAATGATGAAGGATGTATATTCCTGGGGAGACTCTGCAAGCATGCTGGGGGCCCAACAAGGAGAAGTTCTGTTTTCTGTTGTTAAGGCGGAGGCTGTGTGCAGCCATGCAGGATTGGATAGTTTCATAGATGTCATTAATCTTAAGGGTGTCTTTCAGGTGGTCGTCGGAGAGGGATAAGGAATTGGGTATTGTCCACGTAGTTAGTATACAAGATTCCCAGGGCATCAAGATGGTTGAACAATGACTTACTTTAGTGTATACATTATACAGGATGGGTGACACAGGAACCCTGGCGGACCCCACAAGAGTTGGGTGTCCGTGAAGTGGTGGCCTCGCCAGCAAATACTCTGGAAGATCTAAAAAGTAGGTGATCCAATTGGTGTCTTCTGGGGAGTAGTGGGCAGTAGAGGTGAGAGCTTGGCAGAGGATCTTATGGTCAACAAGGTTGAATGCAGCTGAGAGGTCAAGAAGGAGAAGCAATGATAATGATCCACTGTCATTAGCACTATCAAGCTGTTTTTTAGGTCAAGGAGGGCTGTTTCTGTCCCGTGCTTAGGGTGGAAGCCTGAATGGCGGGAGCCTAAAATGTGGTAGTGCTCTTGGAAAGTATGTATTTGTAGGTAAGTCACTCTACCATGATTTTGAGGAGGAAGGGGACGGTGGTGATGGGTTGATAGTTAGTGGGGATAGCTGGGTCAAGGGTAGGTTTTTTTGCAAGAGCAGTGCAATCCAGGATTCCTTTATTGCGAGTGGGATGATGCATGATGTGAAGGAAGAGTTGGTAATAATGGCAATAAGGGGCCGTAGGGCTCAGCACAATCTTTGACCAGGTTGGCTGAGAGTGTATCTCCCTTGCACCAGGATGGTTGAAGCCCAGCAATGATATTTGCAAGGTCCATGTTGCTGATAGGTTGGAACTTGAAAGGTGGGATGTCATCGCGGGTAAGACCGGGCAGGTGGCCGGCAGTAGGCTGAGAAACTTGTTTAGCATGAATTATGGATTGCAGCTGTGTGATCTTTCCTGTGAGGGTGTCTTGGATCTTATTACACCAAGCAGGGGGTGGGGATAGGGGTTTCTAGTTCACAGAGCATGGTGAAGAGAGGTGGCACTTATTCATTGGGGTAGGGATTTCATGCCATGTGGCTTCTGCTGCTTATTTCTCGTCCCTGGCAGAGCACAGTTCTGGGGTGATCCAGGTGTTATGATGTATTGGGGTCTTGGATTTCTTGACTTTGAGAGGTGCAAGGTGGTTGACAGCGTTGGTGACCAAGGTGTTATAGTAGTCCACTAAGACTCTGGGGGCTTGTGAAGAGGGGAGTGGTGAGTTGATGAGAGGAATGATGTTAGTGCTAGTCAGGTTGGGTGACCTGCGAGCCATGGTGATGCTGTTGGCAATGACTGGCTTGGAATGTTTGGTAATGGCTGGAATGGTGAAGGTGATAGTGTGGTGGTCTGACCAGTGGCAGGGTCGGTTAGATTAAATGGTAATGTTGCCCTTATGGTCTAGCAACCAATCAAGGATGCGGCTGTGAGAATGTGTAGGTTCTGTGGTGAGGCTTCCAGGGCGGTGGCTATGGCAGTATCGTCTGTATTAGTGACGTCATTGAAGCCCGGGTTGAGGTCACCTAATACTAGGAGTGGAGTAGTTGGTTTGAGGTTGGTGGTGATAAGTTGGGTGAGGTCTTTGAAGGATGTGATGGGGCCAGGGCCATAAGAGATGCAGAGTGAGTGTGTTGTTTTGTGAGCATTTGTGTTTGGCTGACAGTGATTCACAGTTGGGAATCGTAGTTGAGGGCGATGCATGTATTGGGAGAGATTCTTTGTAGATGTGGGCTACTCCTCTGCCTTTTCTTTCTTGCCTGTCGCTACGGAGAATGGCGTAGCCTGATGGGATGGCAATGGAAAGGGTTGAGCCTGCTGAGGGGGAGAGCCAGGTCTCGGTAAGGGCTAAGATGTCAAAGTTGTTTGTGGTGATGAGGTCCAGGATTTCATGGGGGTGAGTAGTGATGGATCTGGTGTTGAGGAGGGCACAGAGCAAAGGTAGATTTTGTAACGGTGTTGTGAAAATACTGGGGTATGTTGTGGGTGGTTGGTGGGGAGAGGCGTTTCTAAGTAGGAATTTGATGTCAGTGGCGCCTGGTGTGATATCCGGGGGCCGGTCAGCATGTGGATAGGGTTTGTGGAGAGGAGTGGTTCTGTATCTCAATTTGGCATTCCGGACTCTGATTTCAGGTGGGTGTGAGTTACAGGGTGTTAAGGCAGATTGTGACTTCTGGGCAGGCCTAAGGCTATGGCTGGGAGGTAGGTGGTGCTGAGGTGGGAGGAGGGTTGTGGTGTTAGTGGATTGGCATTGGTAGACGGGTCCCTATTAGTGTGCTTGGTGTGGGAAGGTTGTATCTTGGCTATTTTGCGGGATAGCTGAGTTTTCATTGTGGTAGGTGTAGGTTGGAGTGAGATGGCCGCCTGGATGTTTTGCATACTGTGTATTGGCCATGGTCTGTGTGCAGGCGGGCTGGGAAATGTCAGTGATAGTAGGCCTATGTGACAAGGAGGGAGTCATGCTCAAGCGTGGCATGTTGAAGGATGTCTTGATCGTGCTGGCAGGGGTACTAGGTGGCACCAGTTTCGAGGTGGTGGAGTGGAGCGTAGTAAGAGCTGCTGGTAGGAGAAGAGGCCATGCTGGATTGTTTGGGTCTAGGCTTATCTCCGACAAGGCTGGTAGGAAGGGAGTTGGGGGGCAGAGGTAAGCTTTGGGGCCATGCTGCGGACTGAGCTGGTTGTGCTTGTGGCAGTTTGCAAGGGGTGGGAGAAATGTGGTAGGGAGAGGCAAGGTGAGTGATGGTGAAAAGTGTGGTTGACCCAGAGAGAGGCCAGGCCTGTGTATGTGCGTGATGAGGCACAAAGGAGCTATGTTAGCGGGCAGCCCAAGCAATACTCAGGGGTATCAATGGAGGGCAATTGAAATGGGTTGGCATGTTGACTATATGCCAGCAGGCAACGATGGGGGCCAGAGCCTTTGGTAGAACAGCACACGTAGTTGTATTCGGCGGTTGCGTGTGCTGCGTGGAAGGTCGGGGTGGTGTGGAGGCGGGATGTAAGATGGTGGGTTGCAAAGCTAGTGGGATAGTGCAGTAAAGACTCAGGGAGATGGTTCTGGGGGTGCGTGACAGGATAATGCCATAAGCATGCATAGATGCTATAGGTTTACCTTCTAATAGGGTTCCCCGATTTGGAAACAACAGCATTCCGAGATCTGTGGCACTTGCGGTGAGCAGCAGAGAGCAGAGGAGAGCTGCAATGGCCTTTACTTACAACCCTCGAATGCGGCCGGCTCTGCCTTCTGGTTAGCTGGCTGCAGGACCATAGGTTGTAGCAATGCCAATCCAATTGGTGAAACAGCTGTGGGTCTGCTGAGAGGAGGCTCCTCGCTTCGGCGGCGGCTATGTTTTCAGGGGCTACAGCTGCATTAGGAAGCATAGCTTTTTCATAAGGATGTTGCGTCGGGATGATGTTAGAGAGCTCTTCATGGCCCAGGACGCATTGGAGCAGAATGGAGCTGCAATGGCCTTTGATCACAGCTTTTAAATGCGGCCGGCTCCGCCTTCCGCTAGCTGGCTGCAGGTCGATAGTTTATGGCAACGGCAAATCGGATTGGTGAAACAGCTGTGGGTCCATGGAGTGGAGGCTCCTTGCTTCGGCAGCAGCCATTTTTTCAGAGGCAACAGTTGCATTAGGCAGCATAGCTTTTTTATAAAGAAGTTGCATCAGGGTGATACCTGTTGTCTTAGCTGTGCGTTATCTTGTTTGAGGTTTTGTACTTCAAGGGACATGGACTGCATGGCAGCCATTAGTTGCTGCATTTGCTGTTCCATAGTCACTGCTGTATGTCTGTTAGGGCATCGCTAGCTGTTATGAATGTACTGTTAACTGATATGTATTATTCTTTTATACACCAATTCATGAATCCACGAAATTCACTAACCTGGACAGGCAGCAGTGACTTGGATGAAGTTTGTTATAGAAGAATATAAGGATTACCCCACAAGCTCATCCGCCCTCTGCCTGGCTAAAATAACCAGGAGGAGAGGGGGCAGCACTACCAAGGGAAACCCTCTGGGGAAGAAAACCCTGTGCAGCGGCGTGGAGAGTCAGGTTTCTTTATCTTCGGGAGCTGGAGTCTGCCGAAGTTAGCTTTCAGGAGTGGAGCGACGATTTCCACATGGAATGCTCACTACGGAGGAGAAAGCACAGGTAAGGAGGTATTTGAACAAAGCAAGCAGGGTGGTTCCCCAGAAAACGCCACCCACCTATGATCTGCTCTCGATGTTCAAATGCAGATTTTGTTCAATTGTAGGTTTAGAAGACTTTCTATCTCCCGTGGCTCTGCTGACCGAATGAAGAGGAGGGATTCAGAGGAGCCGCGGGATTCCGTGGAAAAGTAGTTCCTGGAAAGAGCGAGATGGTTAGTCTAAAGGTGTAGGGTAATAGGGGATCTCGAAGGAGTGACTTAAAGGAATAGGAATTGGGCCAAGTACCATAAGGGTGGAATCGTAGGAGGCTTGAAGAATGTCCCGAGTGGTAATGTCTTGAGCGGATTAACCGTACAAGCCGGGAACGAGGTCTCGAAGAGAAACGCAGAAGAATCTCTGAATGCGGAGGCCAAGAAATTCTGGAGCCAGGAACAATCGGATCTGAAGCCCATAAAGAAGAAAGGTTAGAAGGGAGGTAAGAGATAGAAGAAACAATATGATTCCTAGAAAGCGGCAACTTATGAAGCGTCTGGTCTAGGAGTAGCGGCGCACTGAGCCACTGCCATTGGGCCCGTATATGCAGTGACATGACCTGCCGGCAACGTCGGGAGTGAGCTTGCAGAAGCTGAACAGTTGCTCACGGATTATCGGGAAAGGCCGACGGCCATTTTGGAAGGTCTAATGAATACGGTACAGCACAGCCGGCTGCAATGCCAGAGAGACCAACATTTGTAACAGGATTTAACAGTTTCCTCAGGACAAAGGCTGGAGTCCAAGCTTTGCCTGGTCATTTTTTGACTTGATTTGCTTTGATTTATGACTTCTAACACAGCATTTACTGTTTAAAAGCGCAGATCTTTCTCAATATGTGCCTACTGCAGAAACAAAATTAACTGAAAAGCCATGATTTCATGGCTTTTCGAAATTGATCTAATGGATAAAGGAAGCTCATTCCAAAAATGTGTCGCAGCTGCAGCAAATCTACAATCACCTCGATATTGAAATAGGATTTACAAACCACTAATAAATATTGATTTCGGGACAGTAGTCTTCTCTGTATCATTTCAATTTTAGCATATACGTTAGTGAAGTAAGCACCAGTGAGCACAGCACAAACAAGCACAGCCATTCCATAGCTGGTGATACAGGCAGGAAGCTTTACAACAATAAGGAGCAAGAACTTTCATGTTCCCTCGCTGTGGCGAGGAGTTGATATTCCCTGTGGTCATGGAAAGAATGGATGCTACCCCTGACCATCTGAAAGACAGAGTGTTAGATATGAAGGTAGGTAACCAGGCTCCACCACCTCTCACTCACCGGAGATTACCTCCCAGTCGGCACTTCTTCTAAAAATGAAAAAGCTGTAACCAACCAAAATCCTTTAACATTGGCTGGGTAGATTGCACGTTACATTGGCATGCTTAGGGACTTTGTGAGGGTCCTACTTTGTTTTCTTTACCTTTGTTTGAATGTTGTCCATGCTCAAAGAAGACAAAAAGAAATGTATGTACCTTTTGTGCAACACTTCGGAGCACTGATACCCAGGCCTTGGGACCTTTAGCTGCAGCCTGACTTGTCCTGGATCCCTTTAAATCACTTTAAATGCTGTGCAACCACAGTCACTACTGTTGGGTCTTAAAGAAAAGCTTCCACCATAGGCAGATCTTTTTAGACAGTTTTCCGGGATAAGTGGGGAGTTGACTTCTAGAAAATTGCTATCCAGCCAATTGGCAGTGGAGTGAAGCAGTCCTTTTTAGGGTTAGCTGATTCCAGGAGAAGTTCAGAATTATACATCAATGTTTCAAGATAGTGATAATAGCACAGGGCTCATCCTTCTTCAGATCCAAAGGCTATTGGCAGATACCAAACCCAGCTGTCCCTAAATTATTTCCTGCATATCTTTTACTTTACTGTGACCTCTTCTCCCTTTCTTGGAAGTCACAGTTTAGTTCTTTCCCAAATCCAAAATGGCAGACCAGCCAGCATAAAGAGACTCTTAAAGTGAAAATATCGAACTAAACTTAAAAGAGGAAACACTCCGGCAGGCCTGCATAAGGTAGTGTCATCTGTTGTGTTTTTAGCCATCCAGTCTGGCTGGGTGTCCCAGAGGACAAATGATTCTCCAATACGTACACTGTAGAGGTGAATGGGCTATTCTGTCCCTCCCAGGTCCACCTTTTGGATGGACAGCTCCCGGCATGACTCGCCAAAGGTATGGAAGAGCCACCAGCCCAGTTCCCCAGAACAGATTAACTTAAGTAAAATTAGCCTGGTTGAATTTACAGCACCAAGTTCAGATCTCATGAAACTATGTTGTAGGTTCAAATTAGAATAAACGTGTACCAGATTGATCTTTATCACCCCATAAATCTCCTATTAATTATTATGATTAATTTAGCGATGTTTGCCCAACTTTTAATATTTTTCCTATGAATATAAAGTTCCCAGAGGCTTTTCATGTGCTGCTCCCAAAAGCACACTGCAGAAACGTGGAGTGCTGCTCATGGATGAAGAAATGATTTGCTACTGTATAATACTTGACCTGTTGACTCTCGTGTATCTCAGCCTTCAGGAAGCATCTTTACATAAATTGGGTTTCAGGTACACATTGTATAGGTATTTTGTATTCACATCCTGCCCAATAGGGGTAATGCATGACTGACGCCTGACTGAAGCAGGGTTTGTCAGTTTACAAAAACAAAGGGAGCTGAGTCTCAAACATCTACTACCAATGGATTCACATTTCAGCAAACAAGCAAAGCAAACTGGTGGAGCACACACAGGGGCATATAGAATTACTCACATGTGTCTCCTGTCTATAGGGAGACGATCAGGCAGGCCTTAGTCCAGGGATAATCACAAGCACAGTGATCAAGGCCACAAACTAGGAGGGGAGATTTACTTTGCCATGAGAAGGAGAAGAAACTTTCCCTGGTCCTGGGAGAAGAGAAAGCTTCTTCTGTCTATGGAGAGAAGGGAATTAATTCCCCCGGAAAGAGAAGATCTTTTACTGGTTATGACATCTTGTGTAGCTCTGAGAAATCAAGGGGACTCTGAAAGGATGTGGAACACAGGAACAGGTATTTTGTATATGATTGGTGTAGTTTGGAGAACAATGCTTTGTGAAATTATGGCTACATGTCAACCTGAATGCGTAGACCACATTACATTTGAGACAGGGTGTGATTATGGTGGATTTGTTGTGTTTTTCCAAAGCAGCTTTAGAGAGTTTTGGCATTGGTAAATAATGGCTGCATAAGGGATGACATACTGGAAGACTGGAGGCTTAATTACCTGGGTTTTGAGATATAAATATTTCACTGGGCAAAATCCAGCGCGTCAATTCTGAGTTGTCAAGCCTGTCACGGAGTTCCGCCGTTCTCACCTGAGACCAATCCTTGCTGGACTCCGTGGGCGGTGTCTTCTTGCGGACAGACCTGGACTTGAAATAGGCTGAGTGAGTCTCTTCCGACTCCAGCGTGCGTTTAAGATTCTGGGATGCAGCAATCCGGGGATCCGGGAAACGAAGAAGATGTGCTAATGGCGCACGAGTCCAGGAAGCAAGAGGAAAAGGGAAAGGGGCAAGGAATGGAAGTAGAAACGCTAGGAACCAGGAAAGCAATACTGCGAACTACGGAGCACACATCTGATCGCTACTTGGCAATAGCATTGAGACGCGCCGAGCCGCAGGGGTGTGGTCTATTAGTAGAATACGTTACGCCCAACGTATAGACTGCGGAAGATGTGTCACGCTGGACGGCCATGTTGGGAGTGTCAGGGAATGCAAGGCCTGTTGCGATAAGGACCAGGAAGACCAAAAGGGGTGCGTCCTGTGGGTCATGACAGCATGCCTCCTCCGAAAACCTGTTCCTCCAGGTTTGCCTGGGTGTATGAGGTGGTATCTTCTGAGCAGTCGAGGGGTATTCAGGTTAGAAAGTGGTTCCCAAGTTCTTTCACTGGGGGGATATCCTTTCCATTAAACCAGATATTGAAGCTGACCCCGTTTATAACTGGAGACGCATATCCGTGACACTTCATATTCCAGTTGATTGTCCACCACCACAGGAGTGGGTCTGCAGGATTTCCGGGAGGATTGAATGTAAGGTTTTAATAAGGAGGAGTGAAAAACTGGGTGAATCTTTTTCCAGGATTCTGGTAACTTGAGCCAGTATGAGACTGGGTTTATAATTTCCTTGATGGAAAACGGACCATAATACGGGGGGGCCAATTTTTTTGGTCGTAGATGTCGGGGTAGTAATTTCGAGGACAACCAGACTTGATCTCCAACTGAATAAGAAGGCCCGGGTCTTCTTTTGGAATCCGCATATCTCTTGGTCTGTGTTCTGGCCTTCTCTAAGTGCTCTTTGGTCTCCTTATGTATGTTGATAAGTGTTTCAATCCAGGAGTCGACAGTAGGTACCGGTGTGGGTTGTGGAAGAACAGAGGGCAGAACTGATGGATGGAATCCTTGGCTGCAATAAAAGGGACTGGTCTTAACTGCTGAATGATCAGAATTGTTATAGGCGAATTCAGCCACGGGTATCAGGAGCGACTAGTCATCCTGAACCTTAGTAGCAAAACATCGAAGATATTGTTCCAGAGTCTGATTAGCACGTTCTGTGGCCCCGTTGGTTTGAGGGTGATAACCTGATGAAAGAGCGTGTTGGATTCCTAATATTTGACAGAGGTGTTTCCAGAATTGTGAGACGTATTGAGGTCCTCGATCGGAAATTATCTTGGAAGGAAGTCCATGAAGGCGGAATATGTGCTCCAGGAAGATTCCAGCCAGTTCAGATGAGGATGGTAGTTAATTGAGGGGTGTGAAATGAGCCATATGAGTGAACAAGTCAATGGTGACCATGATGGTGGTATACCCTCTGGAAGGCGGTAATTCCACAATGAAGTCTGTAGCGATAAATTCCCATGGCCTTGTTGGCAGTGCGGGTTGTAGCAGAAGACCCGCCGGCCTCTTGTTGTCATGTTTATTCTGACTACAGATTGCACAGGCTCGGACGTATAGTTGTACGTCAGTCTTCATTTTAGGCCACCAAAATTGTCTTTGTATGAGGTGGAGGGTGTTGGTGATGCCACGATGTCCGGAGTGAAGGGTATCATGACAGAGGTTTATTATTCTTTGTTGTAATTTTTGTGTAGGAATGAGCAGAGCGTTGTCCTTGAACAAATATCCTTCCTTGACTCTCAGGTTCCATTGATTCTTTCTTGAAATATTCTTCCAGAGTTCAGAGGATTGGGTTTGTATTCGGATTTCTTCCAGGAGGTTGACTGCTTGGGCTACAAAAATCATGTGGGGAAACATCTTAGGATAGGCCTTATCTTCAGTAGTTTCGTAGTCAGGCCGTCGAGATAAGGCGTCAGCAATCAAGTTTTGTGATCCAGGAACATGAGTGATGTGGAACTGGTACTGGGCAAAGAAGAAGGCCCAACGAGCCTGACGACTGTTCCGACACTCTAATGACTGTAGAATTTGAAGATTTCGGTGGTCCGTGGGGACCTGGACTGGATATCTTGCTCCCAGGATAGGATGTCGCCACTCAGTGAAGGCTTGGCAGATAGCTAAAAGTAATTTTTCCTGGACGGAGTAGTGTGTCTCACTGGGAGTCAGGGTTCGTGAAAGGTAAGCAATGGGGTGTTCTAGTTTATCCTCCAATTCTTGCTTCAACACCACTCCAATGGCGTAGTTAGAGGCATTCGTTTCCACAAGGAATGGTCGATCAATGTCGGGTTGGGCCAGAATGGGAGCTTGAGTAAATCTTGTCTTCAAGAGTTGGAATGCCTTATCTTGCAGAATAGACCAGACAAAGGGGGTTTCTTTCTTCAGGAGAGCAACAATCGGTTGAACAATCTCAGAGAAGGTGGGTATAAACTTCCGGTAGAAATTGGCGAGCCCCAGCAAGGATTGAACTTGTTTCACGGACATGGGAGCAGGCCAGGATAATATAGCCTTTACCTTTGAAGGATCCATGCCAATTCCCTCTGGAGTAAGGATAAATCCTAGGTAATGAACAGAAGCAACATGAAACAGACATTTCTCGGGTTTGGCCAAGAGTTTATGTTCACGGAGTCGTTGTGGTACTGCCTTTACGTGCTCTTCATGCTTTAGAAGGTCCTTGGAGTAGATCAAAATGTCATCCAGGTAGACGATGACTAAGAGGAATAGCATGTCTGAGAACACCCTGTCCATAAAATGTTGAAAGACTGCTGGGGCATTATCTAGTCCAAAAGGCATGACCTGATATTCAAAGTGACCAAAGGGTGTTCTGAATGCTGTTTTCCATTCGTCTCCTTCCCGGATACAAATCAAATGATAGGCACCCCGGAGGTCCAGTTTTGTGAAAATCACAGCGCCTCTGACCGCTTCCAGGATATCGGAGATTAAGGGTAAAGGGTACCGGTCCTTGAGGGTGCATTGATTTAATCCACGATAATCGAGGCAGGGTCTGAGTTCCTTAGTGTCCTTCTTAGGAACAAAGAACAATGAAGCTCCGGCTGGAGATTTTGAAGGTCTTATGGTGCCATTCTCAAGGGTCGTATCCAAGTATTCTCAGAGGGCCTTTTTCTCAGGTTCGGAAAGGATGAACATCCTGCCAAAAGGAATCACTGCTGAGGGATCCGTGTCTATGGCGCAGTCTTCAGGCCGATGAGTGGGTAAGGCCTGGACTATGGCAGTTGAGAACACATCAACAAATCCAGGCCTTAGGAACCTGCACGATATTGGAAACCATGAGAGGTGCTTGATGGTCTATTGGTGGTTCTTTGGAGCGGGTCAAGGAGGGAGCCAGGATTAGACAGTGAGACATACAAAACTCTGAGCCGAGGAATAGTGATCCTGCTGTCCAATTGATATACGGATTGTGTTTCTGTAACCAGGGCATGCACAATACCATGGGGTAATGAGCTGACTTAATAATGTCGTATCGAATCCGCTCTTGGTGGTGTTTAATTGAAAGCTGGATCTCTTTGGTCTGCAGGCTTATGGGCCCCGAAGTGAGGGGTCTTCCATCGATCGCTTCCACTGGCTGCATGATGCTTCGTGTTTCGTATGGGATGTGGTGATTAAAAACCCAATCTTGATCAATGATTATTCCCATAGCCCCGCAGTCCACCAAGGCCAAAACAGGATAGGTCTTATTCCCGGTGGTTGATACGAAGGCTTGTAGTATCACTAGATTGTTTTGTCCAGGAGAGTTCAAGGATGGAATTGATGTGGAGCAAACATCTCTCTCCCGAAGCCCTGCTCCCCATCTAGGATCGGGAGTTGGCGTTGTCGAACGCTGAGGAGGGGCCAGAGGGCATTCTCTAACCAAGTGTTTGTCTGAGGCACAATACATGCACAACCCCAAATTAATCCTTCTCATCCTTTCTTGCGGGGATATGGGTCCACGGTAGGCTCCTATCTGCATGGGTTCCGGTTCGGTGACTGATCCAGGGTTTGTGTCAGATTTGGAGGTACTCTCAGGACACCTTTGGAGGGTTTCCCCTAGATTTTTTCTTCTCTGCCTTCCTTTCCTGGATGCGAAAGTCTATTTGCATGGCAAGGTCCATAAGAGCCTGGAATGAGTTCAGTCGGGCCACTCTGGCTTACTCATCTTTAATCTCCTCATTTAGTCCTCTCCTGAACAGGGTCAAACTTGCCTCCGGAGATCAATCAGCTTCCTTGACCAATTGCTTGAAGCGGGTTACATACGTGAGCACATCCTGGGATCCCTGCTGAAAGTCTAAGAGGCGTTCCTGGGCACTAAAGACCTGCTCAGGGCGATCAAACATGGTCTTTAGGGCCCGTATGAAACCATTGTAGTGATCTAAGAGAGCCTCGCTGGAGTTAACTAGGGGTGTAGCCCAGGTTAAAGCATTTTCGGAAAGGTGAGAGATTATGAACCCCACTTTAGCCCTGGGAGTGGAAAACTAATAGGGCTTAAATGTAAAGTGAACCAAACATGAGTCCAGGAATCCACAAAGGGTTTTTGCCGACCCATCATATTTGTTAACAATGCCACCCAGTAACACACTTTCTTTTGCGGCTGAATCACGGTATAGAACTAATTGCTTGAGAGCAGCGTTTTCCGCCTTTAAGTTCTGCACCTCGGTGGTTAATTCTTGCATACCTCGCATCAGGTCCTGGACGGCCGCTTCCATGTCGACTTCGAGTGCGGTCGGTAGGCGTCTCAAACTGTCACGGAGTTCCCCCCTTCTCACCTGAGACCGATCCTTGCTGGACTCCGTGGGCGGTGTCTTCTTGCAGACAGACCTGGACTTGAAATAGGCTGAGTGAGTCTCTTCCGACTCCAGCGTGCGTTTAAGATTCCGGGATGCAGCAATCCGGAGATCCGGGAGAGCACACGTCTGTTCGCTACTTGGCAATAGCATTGAGACGCGCAGAGCCGCAGGGGTGCGGTCTATTAGTAGAATACGTTACATCCAACGTATAGACTGAGGAATGTGTGTCACGCTGGACGGCCATGTTGGGAGTGTCAGGGAATGCAAGGCCCGTTGCGATAAGGATCAGGAAGACTAAAAGGGGCGCGTCCTGTGGGTCATGACAAAACCTGAGTGGGCAAGTCCAAGGGTGGACTATGAGAAAGTTGAATGCTTTTAAGAAACATAGAAGGTAAAGGAATAGAGGCTGCTGTTTTTTATGTAAAAAATGCTTGGTGATGCTTTAGCATATATAAGCATTCTTATGGTGCTGGAGGATATTTCAAGATTCTATTAAAGAGGGTGAATCAGAAATATCTGTATTTTATGTGGGTTGGAAATGTATATATAGCCATCAACAATAAGCACAATGTTCATATGTTAATCCTTAGCACCCGAGGATCTTGAGGTTGTGATGTAAGAGAGATGCTATTGGTAACCTTGCCCACACAGTTCATCTATCCCAGTTCTTTGCTAGCTCTATTTTACAATCGCGCATTCGAATCTATGAGTTGATGGGCAGTTCTGGTTATGAGCTGCACAATCAAAAATTATACAATAGATGAATATGGAGGCCAAGTTATTTGATCTAATCCTGGATATACTATATGAAGATAAATAAATAGATTTTATTTCTAACTTTGAATCTATCTTAGTGCTTTTATTCTTTAAGATGTTGAGAGAGCGGGAAAGGGAAGTGGACTTGCGCTCTCATAGTTGAGGAATCCAAAATAGTTAAATTAAAGATCAAAGAAAGGGGACATAGAAGGGGACATAGAAGAGAGTAGAACTCTGTGAGTTATCTTTGTCAGCAATC
This sequence comes from Ambystoma mexicanum, assembly GCF_040938575.1. NCBI lineage: Eukaryota > Metazoa > Chordata > Amphibia > Caudata > Ambystomatidae > Ambystoma > Ambystoma mexicanum. Next base: position 913,420,051 of record NC_090929.1, read on the forward strand.
TAATTGCAGATTGTGTGTTGTGAAGGGTGCATGTGTGTAAGGGCCCACAGGTCAATGCTTACCTGAGAATTCATATTTTCGGTCACCCAAATGGTCAAAGAATGTGGTGGTTATCTTCAATATCGACTGATTTGAAGTAGGGGGAAGCATTTTAAATGTCTGGATCTGGTGCTTTCACTATGGTATTCAGAATGCCATAGTTGCCAAACTGCCCTTAGTTGATCTGAGGCTGGGTACCAGACTTCATTCAGGTTGTTGTTCCCTGGTCATGATCCGACAATGATACAATGGAAATTGTAATTGCACTATTAGTTTGGACTCCAGTAAGCCTTGTACATGTTCCACTTCCCAAGGAAAAATCAGAGAACTTCAGTAAAATCTTCCTGATAACATCTTGTCTTGGTCAGTCCTCGTGCATTTTGCTCTAGCATGCCATTTGTGTTCCAGATCTATTGTCATGGTGATAACTACAAACTCATCCTCATCCTTGCAAGGAGACGTAGGTTCGATTTTTTGGAAATCAGAAAATCATACTTAAAGTTGGGGGTTTCGGGTCAATAAGTGCTTTCCTGACAAGCATACAACAGATTGTGTCAATATGATTCATTTGACAAAAAAACGAATTAAAAGGAAAAATATCATAGACTTAATCTGTCACCTGATTTCAGTTTCAAATCTTTTAGTTCCTTCCCGTTGAATGACATCACAAACTCATATCCACACAATACCTTGATATATGTTCCCACATATGGGCAACCTGGATTAGATGCCTTGTGCACTGAGGTCACAAGACAAGGTTACTCCCCATTCTCCCAAAAAATGGAGGTAGGATTAAGGAATTATGTACCTCCCTGTAGACAATCCATAGGAAATATTTCTATAGTCGCACGCTTCCACCACTATAGGGAAGCATCAATTGTCTTGCTCAGAGTCACGTCAGCAAACACGCAAATGGCTCTTACTCACTGGGAGAGACATTTGCACTACATTTCAAACAATACCACAATACCCCTAAAAAATGCAGGTGATAAAGGCAAATTTTAATTTTTGCTGAAAAATAGGTAACAATTTAGATCTTGTCCCACTTGGCTGAAATGTTGCCCAAAATGTTACACCAACTTGCACAGAATCTACACCATTCAATATTAATACAGTTTCTAAAATCTCTCTACGGTAAAATAAATATCACAGAAATATAAGACACTTCCTCTCTGCACATGACTTAGACATACTCACCGTCACAGCTACAACATTGGACCCCCCTGCAGAATTCTCAGGAATTCTGGCAATGTAATATTCAGAGGAGAACTTTGGGGCATTGTCGTTGGTGTCCAAAAGGTAGATCATGATGTCTGCTGTGGAACTGAACTTTTCAGGAGTGTTCACCTCTACAGCGAGGAGCTGCAAGCAGAGAAAACAAAGAATAGTCCACAAGAAGGTAAGCCATTAAAAGTGTAAAGTCTGCGAATGGATAGCCTCGCTATCACAGTTAATCATAATGTAAGACTAGGAGGACCCGTTTCCAAAAAGAACATTAGCAGGTAATCAATGTTACATTTCTCCTGGAAAAGAAACGCATCTAAAAGCAAAATAGGAGTTGATATGACCAGATCACTCAATGCCATTAAAGGACCACTTCTTCATTCGTTGGCCTTAATGTAACAAATCCCTTCTATGAGGGGACTAATAGAAATTGGATTAAAGGGAAATCATGGGACTGGAAAAGGGGTCTTTTAGTCACAGTGAGCCACCTGGTCATCCTAATGCAAGGGGAAGGGACCGATGTCATGGGGTGTCACCACCCACCATGATAAAGGTACCTCTGCAAATGATTTCCCTTTGACAGCACAGTTTAATGCTGCATGAGACATTAACCAAGATGCCAGCAGTGGAGGCATATACAAGTATTAGAGACAGCTCAGACTATACATAGGCACTCTCAAAATGCATCTCTCCATTAATTCACGAAAAGAACGAAGTCTGAACTCAAAATATGGCACTATCATCTTGTCATCTTTCTATATTGCCACTATCACAGAAGAAAGGGGGAGTCCACTGGGTGCGCGTATCTTTAATGCACGCATCACACCACCAGCTTCTCCAGGCACACAGTTCTTCCAAGCAGATAGCTAAGTATTCAGCAGAGCCTCCGGATTCAAAACCTCAGCAGGCTCCATAGTTAAAAGCTAGGAGGGCAATTGGCATTAACTATACATTGCACAAGTAAGCAATCACATGGGGGCATGTTGGCATACCGACGTTGTTCAAAACAGTGGCTAAGAGATACACTAGGTAAAGGATACTTGATATTGAATTATACATCATTATTAATTCTGTCAGGAGAAGATTTAGGCATCTGCGAGTACAGCTGCCAGGGAATAAATGCCATGTGCCCACCAGGCATACAGTAATTCGTGTAACTACGTGTTGATACTGGCACATAGAGCATCGAAAGAAAAAGGAAAGATGCTCCCAGATACCTTGAAAGTCAACAACTGGAACTTTTCATAGTCAATTCCGGCAGAATTTTCCACAATGATGGTGACCTGAGCCTCATTCAAGACCGTCTGTGGGACAACACGCAGGATCCCTGCTGGACCAACCAGACGCAGGTTGAATTTTGCATTGGCTCCCTGAGAAAAAAGTTGTGTGAGAAGACATTATTTTATTTTTGAATAATAAAATAGAACTTCCAGTGTCAGATAATTTCACAATTTTGTAGAGTGAAAGAAAAAGTGTTGTCATTATGTGTATGGCGATTCCCCTATCCAAACATCTACATTTTTTGTGACTATGATAATGTCACTCTATTTTGTTATCTAATGTATTAATCTATATTTCACCTCAGTACAAAAACAAATGTTTCTCTGTGTCTGAAAGGCAGCCGGCAAACGGCTTCATTGCTGGTCAAAGGTTAACTCTAACCAATAGTGGTTATGTTTTTCTCTCTGTGTACTCGTTGTCCATAGTAGTGGTGGTGAGTGTCGTAAATAACGATCACAACCTTAGAGGATCATGAAAAAAGGGAACATTAACAGGGCTACCAGTGCTCACTAATTACCATCCACCTACTAATATGGACTGTCATTTAATGTAAAGTAATGGAAGGTTGGCCATTTGGTTTCATTGCAAACTAAGGGGTTCACTGTACGAGTATGTGGTAGATGTCGGTGCAGTGGAGTATGTACTGTGTATTGCGTTGCAACAATGGACTTGTCTCATTTGATTCTGGCCACAAGAACTTCATCTTAAAACATTTTGAAAATAGGGTATCGACAAACACTGCAAATTTATTTTGCGAACATACCCTATTAGAGCGCACACGCGCACACACACACACACACACTTCCCACATACCATTCCAGTTTTGAATGAACATTGTGATACTACTGTTGAAATGACATTTAAACCAATTGTTTGTGCTTTAATTTGGGTCCAGGTATATTGCATTCTGGAAACTTTGGGCCTGGTTTCACATTGGGTGGAGCAGTACCACTTGGCAATAACCATGGTTGCAATGCACAGGTACAATTGGCCCATGACTCGCCAACTACGTGAGCTCAGTGGGCTGAAACTCCTTGCCACTGGGGCCCAATGCTTAGCTTTGCCAATTGATTGAGACCATATTTCCATGGGGCTATTCCCACAGGGAAAGATGAACAGTCGCCTACCACTGCCATCAGTGTATACCATGCAGGTAATACAGTGACAGTGGTGGAATAGGGGACACTGCTCCTAATAACTCCTGTGAAATAGCTGGTCTTATGCTTGGAGGTGTTCCCGGGTGTCACTTCCAGGTCACCGCAATACCTACAAGGATGTGAGGATGATCAAGCTCCTTCCCAGAGTGTGACTGATAATATCCATCAATGAAGCGGGACACAAGCAGCTCCCCTCGATAGAGAGCTTTCTTTGCCATGCAGCATATCACTGATCGGCTGTGGAAAATGATTTTATAAAGTGTAAGCCAGCCAAATGGCAAGGAAGCAAACCGAAAAAGGACAGTCTTTGTTTTGTCTGGGGAGGAGCTTGGCATCAGAAGGAGCTGTTTGTTTTCTCCTCACTGAGGTATTTTGATCTGTTTTAACTTGAACTCCAATTCCCTCCCCATGCTTAAGGCTTTAGAACAGAAAGCATTGTGTTGCTAGTTGGATTGGAATATTTTCCTTATCTTTTTTAAGCTTTTGCCAAAAATGTAATTAGCTTTACAAGAAGCCACATTTCACACCGCTCTTCCACAATTTTTTTTGTGGAATCCAGGCCTCCTCTATGCCAAGTAAGTCACCTGACCCTCCCCCCCCTTCCCAGTCCTCGGAAGAGAGCCAAAAAGGACTCATTACAAGTATGGCAATGCAGTAAAAATAGCGGTAATGCGGCTGTAATTATGTTATCGCCAAACTACTGCACCGCCAAACTACGAGTTTGGCTGTACAGAGGTAGGATTACAAGCTGGAGGTAGACCATTTTCCATACTGCCAAAAATTACTGCGGCAGAATTGCTGCTGGCAGTAATTCAGCCAGAATCCCTATGGGGTCCTATGGATCCCACAAATGGGGACTTCCACAGCCCTACCACAACTTGTAATCCTGCAGTACCACAGGACGAAGTGGCAGTAATGGTAATTTTGTCAGCATTATTGTAGATTTACTGTTGTTATACATGCAACAGGTAATGAGGCGCAGACTCTTTTTCTTGTCTGGAGAGGAGATTGGTATTACAAGGAATTGTTTGTTTTCCTATCCCTGGTGTATCCCTGGTGTATCCCTGGTGTATTTTATTTTGTTTTAATTCGAATTCTGATTTTCCACACATTTTTATGGATTTAAAACAGCCAGGATTGTGTTGTTAGTTGCATTGGTATTTTTTCCATCACTTTCTCAAGTATTTTCCAAAACTGGAATTAGCTTTGCAAGAAGCCATCTTGCATGCCTCTCAATCACAATCCTTTTATGAAAACCAGGCCTACTGCATGCCTCGAAGGTCACCTAGTCTATCCCCCCATTTCTACAGTTAGCCTACAGCAGCCTTGCCCAGGCAGCCGGCAAAGGTTAAAGGCTAAATGTGCCTCCTGTTTGCCTGTTCACCTGGTGTCCCGCCCTGCTGTGCAACAGCCTCTATCTTGACACACTGGACCACAAAGAATTAAGTTAATCGACAGAACTGTGAATAATGTACCACAGCAATATTTGGCCACTTAGATCATTTGTAACTTTAATATCTGCCCACTTTGATAGTTTGCTACTGTGTTATTGTTACCACCTGAATAGTTTGCCATGTTTTGATTTTTCCACTTTGACAAGCTACAATTCTGAAAGGTTGACACTCTGATAATTTGCCACTTTGATACTTTGCCACTTTTTCTTAATGTGGAACTGTAATATTTGCCACTTTGATAGATTTCTACTGTGATATTTCACACATTTGCTAATTTACCATTGTGATACTTAAAACTTGGATATTTTGCCTCATCAGGGACTCATCAGGGACATTGCCACTTTGATAAATGAATACCGTTATATTTCCCAAATAAGATATGTTTCCACTTTGATTATTTTCTATTTCATACATTTCACTAAAATATGTCAGCACTGCGATAATTTGCTACTTCGATAATTTGCCACTTCGAAAGTTACATTCACAACTGGGATATTTCACCACTTTGATAATTTGCCACTGGAACATTTCAACACTTGGGTATTTCATCACATTAACATATAGCACTGTAAAACATTCCACTGTTATAGTTTACAACTTTGATATTGTGCCACCGACAATTTGCCACTCGGATACTTCCACTGAGATATTTTGCCACTCGGATACTTTGGCAATGGGATATTTGTCCACGGGGATACTTAGCCACTTTGATACATTGCCACTTTGACACTGTGATACTTTGTGACTTGGATACTTTCTGACCATGACACTTTGTCACTTGGATAGTTTGCCTTTTGGGTAATTTTCCACTTGTATAATGTGCCACTTGGATAATTTTCCACTCCTACATGGACTAAGAAATGCCCAAAGTACAAGAAGAGAAGCAACCCTCCTCAGCACACCTTTTGTCACCAAGGACTGGTGTCACAACAGAATACTAACTCACAAATTCACAAGCACCCGCTAAATGACATCGACCCCACTCAATTCACTCAATGAAGAATTGGAAACAACAAAGGTCCAGCAATCAACCCTCAAACCAACAAAGTCAATCAATGGATAAAACGACAAGAGGAAACACAGGGCAATCACCCTACTGGCGCAAGCCTCAATGGATAAACAAAACGTAAAAAACAAAAAAGAGTCACTACAATCTGATCAACACCCAAACAATGTCAAAACATAGCACAGAGGCAAGTCAACCGAGAAGAAAAAAGAGGGTGGGGCGTATGTGTAGCTTACAAAGAAAGCCTATGAATCACAGTGGCACCATCAATAAACATCCCAGACTGTGAATCACTCCTCCTCCATCTAGCACTGTAACATCAAACCACTCTATTATTCCTACTCATTCACAGGCCACCCACATACAACCCGACCTTCACAGAAATATGGCAGCATAACCAGCACTGCACTAGATCTGCACCTGATTCTTGCTCCATTACAAGTATGTGCCGCTGACAGAAATCTAGCTCCAATCAAGAAAATAAATATGGAAATCCCTCAACACAGCAGACCTCAACACCATATTGACTTCCACAAAGCCACACAACTCTCTCCAGGACACACGATCACCAGAACATATGATGGAGACACCAAAAAAGAATCACAGAAGACCTAGATTTAGAAGCACTGAAGAAACTCTTCAACCCACTCAAAATATTTTAGCTGCAATATGGTTTACCCCTACCTCCAAGCTTTGACGAAAATAAACCGGAAGATAGAACAAGCATAGAGGAAAAATTATAGCTAGCATGACATAATTTTGTACCTTAAACAGATACAGCTCTATCAAGCATCAATCCTAAATGCAAAAACAATGCACTATGCTGAACGAATATGAAAAGCAAGCAATAAACAGAAAATGTTCAAAATCATTAATGATATAAGAAGCCCAACACCATGCAATAGTTTCCCCACTCCCTCACAGAAATTCTATGACGACCCCTAAACCATTTTAAAAACAAAGTAATAAAATCTAGCAAGTTGTTAGTACTATACCCTAACACCTAAGCAACAATATTACCAACACATTCCCAGTAGCAACCACAATGCTGAACTGCTTTGCAAAATCTCTGCAGAGGACATCAGAAAACTGGGGAAGGAAAGCAACAAAGCCAGCTACCGCGTAGACCCCTGCCCATCAAGCATCTAGAAGCACATCCTCAGCAAAAAAACACCTTCACAAGACTTCAGCAAGTTCATAAAGCACTTGCTGGTAACAGGAACCATCCCAAGAAACATCAAATCCACTTACATTAAACCTACAGGAAGCACAGATAACCCCTCCCACGCCCCGAGTACCGGCCAATATCAAACATTCCTTACATGGACAAACTACTGATATGTGGACAAATCCTTTCATACAAGGAAACCAACCATCTGCTGGACCAGAATCATGTTTGGACCTACGAGAGGGACAGAATCAGCACTGCTCTCCATCTGGGATAACCTGAAAATGAACACCGATGCTATTAGGACTTTCAGAAGCTTTTGAACACAATCACTTTGCAGCCCTCATTAAAGTAATATGTATATAAGAAACAATACTAAGCTACATTGTGCTACAAAAAAATGAAACTCACATGACTAGCCTTTTTCAGCTCAACCTCATGCATGCTCCCATGTAGTGCTACCCAAGGCTCATTCCTATCACCACATTTTTCAGCGGCACAGGATTACATGCTACAGTCAAGTAGATGACACTCAAATCATCTAAAAAAATCGCCACCATCAAGGACAGAGACCAAACCCTCATCAATTAACTTAATTGACAAATCAATGCACGGAAGAGAAACAACAACCTTTAACTCAACCTGGATAAAAATGAAATCATGATCACGCCCCACAACTCTTCTAGCCAACCACCCAAAGCATTGCCTACGAAAATGGACAGAAGACCAGAAGCTTCCATTGTAGTTAATAATTTTGGAAACCTGATTGACAATGAGCTAACACTCTAACCTCAAGTTAACGCAGTAGTAAAGAAATGCTTTTTCCACCTTCAATCTTTCAGCCGATAATAAACTTTATCACTTTTCCACACAGAAAACTCGATTTTATCTCAATTGTCATATAAATAATACACTATGGCAACAGCATCTACCTTGGCATACCTAGTAACCTAGTAACCTCACCAACACACTACAATGATTCCAGAACACAGCAGCAAGAGTCCTTGTTAGACTGTTGAGTCTAACAAGGACTCTCGCTGCTGTATTCTGAGGCGACACATCACGCCAGCAGTAATATTACTATGCTGGATACTAGTCAAGAAAAGGATCTATTTGACAGAGGATTTAATGGCCAAGTAGCATAATTTTCCATCTACAGACGAATCAGGACTCTGAGGTCTACTAATGACATATAATTTGAAGCCAAACATTATTTGAAAATGAAGTAGGGTGTATCAGCATTTTCAAACATCTTGATGAAACTCTGGAACTCCCGCTCCAAGGGAATAAGCACAACAGAGGAAGACCTGACCTGCAGGAAAGCAGTGAAAACATGACTGTTGAATATGATGAACTAACCCTCAAGCCATAGGCCATTGTCAAATACAGACGAACCATGGCAGATCATGGCACAATGGGTTTCAGTCATCCAACAAGCTTACTGCGAGACCAAGCCTTAAGCCTGAGGCAACGAGGATCACACTCTTGTTGCCACAACTTCCCCACACTAAAAACCCTCCATACTCCTGCAAACATGCCACATGCAAATCAACTATGCCATTCACAGATGAAAGCTACAACACCCACCCACACACTGACATCAAACAGCAGAACACAACACCTCCTCCAATAATTCACACAAACACAACATGGCCAGTGCATCCTTACACCATGAGCACAGAATGCATCCCATATGGACACAGACGCTTTTCAAACCCACCAATCCATACCTCCTAGAAGCAAACCCACATGAAGTGACCAGTTTTCCTGAACTGAAACTACCAAACATCATAGCAAAAGGACTCTTACACTCTCCCTCTCCTCTCACTAACAAACCAACCCCTCTCTTATTTTCAGATCAGCGAGAGCACATTCAGACCATGAAATTGGCAGCATTGATGGTATAAATCCCACGAACATAACATAACATAACATAACATAACATAACATAGCATAGTTATCCGTAGTAGATGGATTCCTTTATATACAATGGTGGCTGGTGAACTTTGAAACAGGTGGACTGGAACTAGACAGGAGTAAGCCTCTCAGAAAAGTAACTAAATCAGTAGTTAATAAAAATAGAAATCTGAATTGCCGTAAAATATACATTGGGACTTGCCATTAAGGGAGCTACCATCAAGGATTGCTAAAATAATCCTGAGTGCTCAGTAATATTATGGTAATACTCAAATATTCCTGGATCTTGCTACTAATGTAATGCTCAGTATGCCAAACAGTTCGGGTGTTGCTCAAATACACCAACCTTAAAAAAAACTGAGATGGTCGCAATGTGCCAGCCAGTTCGTTAGAACACAGGCGTGCCAAATTTCAGAATGGTAATCCAATTTCAAAATTCACTAGATAATCACGAAGTGTCCTGTAAGTTTCAACAGTGCCATCCTAGTTTTAGCCCGCTAAGGTACATTGATATATCATGGCTTATAAACTGTTCTCATAAAACTACTCTCCCAGGTTCTAACGAGTATGCCTGATTCAGGTGTGCCATACCTCCAATTTAGCGCAGTTGTATGGATTGTTTAAAAATTGCCCCCCAAGACATCTAGCATGTTCTATTAAAAAAAAAGATTTAACCCATCCACGCCAGTATTGCCCAGTTAAGACATTGCAATGCTAATTTCCACAATATAGCCTGAAATAATCAATGTCATATTGATTCCAGATGATTTCTGATTCCAGATGATTGTTGGTTCCAGGTGATTGCCCCTTGCTATTTCATGTTGTCCCAGAATTACTCAATGTGATTCTTATGCTGCTCAGAATTGTTCTATACCACTACAGTTTGCTCCAAGTGCTGTCTTATACACTTCACATGGAAGCCCCCGTATATTGCCTCCCCCACATCACTCATTTTGCCCCACAAAGGTCTCAAGCCACCGCCCCTTATCCAGAATGTCACAGTGGCACTTAGAATGGCCACCAGATTTATTTATTATAAATCAGGTCTCCTCAGAACTGCAGCGTGTTACACACATTATGTTCCTAGAACGGCCACGTTCCACTACAGATTTCCCCAGAGCTGTTCATATCACTTCATTTTCCTCCTTCAGTGTCCTGTATCACATCACAGTGGCCTCAGAATTGCCATTGTCACTCACATTGATTTCAGAAACATCCCTACACATTGCCCTAACCATGCTCATGGCACTTCATATTTCCCTCTGAATTGCAGTATGCCAGTGCCCAGGTTTTGCCCCATGTCACTCACATTGCTAAATAAGAAACTCGCCACTGCTCTTCACACTGCCCCCAGAATGGCTATATTACATACCATCCCACAATTCCCCAGGCATACACCACGTGAATCACACTGCCCCAGAACTGCTGCAAGACATATCACATTGCCCCCAAAACAGCCCCTGTCCCACACATGCCCCCCGAATTGCCTCACGAGACTGAAAATTGCCCATATTTACCCCACTTTGCTCTGATTGGCCAAGGAATAACCTTTGCCACATCACACTTCTCCCACTCTGCAGTCACATGGATCCAATCTTTCCTGGACAACAGAACCATGCGGGTCTTCTCCCCCCTAGCAGCGGCTGACCCTATCCCCATCACCTGCGGTGTCCCACAAGGATCCTGTGTCTCACCTACCCTTTACAATATTTTCACCAAGCCCTTATTCGACAAGCTGGACAATCTGGGTGTCACCTATACTAACTACGCAGATGACACCCAGATACTCCTCACCCTATCAGGCAACTACAACAAGGACGCCAAATGGATCAATGAAGTCTTTTCCATCATTCAGGCATGGATGGCCACACATGGCCTATGCCTGAATGATGACAAGACTGAATTGCTTCTTGTCGGCTCACCGAACACTATCAGTAAACTCTGTCCCGGCTACACTAGCTTCACTATTGACGGTAACACCATACCCATTGCCAAGAGCGTAAAAACCCTCGGTTTCTACCTAGACACGAACATCAACCTAGCTAAACAAATCAACATGACCGCCTCAGCCACTGCCTACACCGGTAAACTAATCAGGGCCTGCAGACCACTGATCTCCCCTAGCAACTGTCTCATCCTAGCCAGAGCACTCATTCAATCTAAACTGGATTACTGTAATAGCCTCTATGTAGGTGCCAACAAAACAGTAATCAATAAATTGCAAGTTTTACAAAATAACGCACTCCGTGCCGCCCTCAATATTCCTAGAAGGGAACACATCTCCGCCACCAGAACTGCCTGCAAATGGTTGTCCATCCAACAGAAAATTGACTTGAAAACCATATGCCTTACTTACAAAGCCCTCAATCATCTTGCCCCACCCTACCTCTCGAACAAATTTACACTAAGACAGAACACTAGAACCACCAGATCGTCCAACTCATTACAACTAACAGTTCCCAAATACTCCCTCAAAAGAGCTGGAGGATCCAGCTTCCCAACTTTGGCATCACAACTCTGGAATTCCATCCCACTGGATATTAAATCTACACCTACTTTCCAACCCTTCAGAACTAAGGTCATTTCCTGGTTAACCAACAAATAACTGTCCTACCACATATGTATGCACTCCGAATGTCCAATTTTATGTATATTGTTTGAATACTATTATCTATGCCCTATCAATACTGTACTATTGTCTTTTACCTGTAACCTGATGTTCAAAGCGCATATATACCCCCGGGTCAAGAGCGCTATATAAATAAATAAACAAACAAACAAACAAACAAACATTACACTCTACCTGATGCACACAGGAGTCTGAAGGGAGCGACCCAGTGCTGGATGACCCTCCCTCCACCCGCTTGGTAAATCGGTGCACATGGTGACAGGGACACTAGTCTGTATATGCACAGCAGAGTCTTAATAATGATAAGTGTATGTGTATATCAAAAAAGAAATACTTTCCCACCACTAAAACACTTGATCACAAATGGTTAGATAAATAGCGCAGGTAATGATTTACTCATTTTAATCAATTAAATAATCTCTGAAGATTAACTCTGGTCCATATGTACGGGGAGCCTTACGACCAGGGACATCATTTCACCAAAATACCAGGGGTAGCGGAAGTGACATCACACGACTCATGACCTGTGAAGACATCACAGGAAGTTATGTCATTTGGCCTCACCCCGAAGTGACATCATGGGAAACGATGGAACACGAGCTTTCCCCCCTTGACAAAACAGGAAGTGGCATCACCTAGCTTTGTTTCTAAGTACACTTCGAAAATATGGTTACTATATCACTATAAACTGATATACATGTATACAAGAATGGATCACCATATGTATCGTTAAAGCGCATATAAGCCCATATTACCAAATTACAGTGAATGCAAGCAGGAGTCCAAGGCCAAGCAATAATGATGTATTATTATGTAGAATTTATGCTTAAAAGCTTCATCTAGAACAAATATACATACATTATCACCCAACCTGTGTTGGCACTCATTTATCAACCTTAGCATGATGAAAGGCTGAGTTGTCCTTGCCAGGAGTTGAACCTGCAGATCACACACACATTGCAGCAGCGAGCATTCAACCCACTGAGCTATCTTACCAACGATAGCTATCATAAAACCAGCCACTCCAGAAACAAATAGCCACATGCTGCTGGCCAAAGCCGAGGAGCCTCAGTTTAATTTAAAAAGAAAAAAAGAAAAACAAGGTACTTTGAAGGTGCGACCCTTGGCGACCCCTAAATGACATCCCTGCTTACAACCTATATTTGCATGGCAAGTGTCTAATTTTGGAAGCAAATAGAGATGAATGTAAAAGATACATGTTTTCATGAGTATTTTTGGTAGATAGGCCTTGATAAATGGTGGCTATGAAAGAAATGTGTTTCATTGGTTTTTTGTGAGAACATGCTATGTATGATGGATTAAGAATACTGCACTAAAGATTTTGTAAACCATTTTAATACAGAAATAAATGACATATTGAATAATGGCAAAAACATTGTATTACAGAAATGTATTGGATCATATTTGTTAAAAAATCAATTAAAAAAACGATTTATGTATGACTCGCAATGTAAATATAGCAAAAGGATTTCCCACAATTTGCAAAGAAATAGAGAGACAATCTCAACCTACAAACACTGTGGATACATCTATATAGAATAGAAATCACTCTTGCACTCAGAACCAAACAACAGCATTGGTGCACAATCGTTATAGTATACACTTCTCCATTTCTACAATCCACTACATATTACCAAGACCAGACCAAAATATCATTCATATTGCAACTTTACATTAACAACGACATGCTGGCATGCTACCTTCACACCAGGCCACAGGCATAACACTCATGAAGCTAGAAACCAAACACAAAGCTGCATTATTTAGTCAAGAGGTAAAGGACCAAAACCATTAAATAGGCTCAGAGGGAAATTATTGTAAAAACTGGGAAAAGTATCAAGTTCACATGGGGAAAGGAACCCTCCACACTAAATCAAGGTGCTGGGCATTAAAGGTTAGCAGTCGGAAATGAAAAAGCCAGTTGTACCATTTGCTACTAGTAAAAACATTAAACAGGAGATATGTGTGATCACTGGCTACATGGTCCGAGTCCTTCAGGACATAAGGGCACAGTTCATCAGCATAGAGGTTCGGTCCATTAGGAGTAGGACCTGGACGCCACCAGGCTACAGGTGTCAGCCTTCATGTAGGCAACATGTGGCTGCAACAACCATCTACCCGGGAAACAGTTTCACAGAATTCCGCGGGCAAGGCATCCCCTTGCGCTGCTATCAATGTAAGCACCCAATGTCCAGAATAAGAAGCAATCCATGGGTCCATGAGTGAAAGTGTGCATATTAGTAGCAGAAACAGATACCCTCGTATTAGTCCCTCTTTCGACCAAAGAAAGGGGAAAGGACAATGGATTTGTTGGAATACAATATTGTGTGTTTAGTGGCACTAAGGGCTACCCCCAACCAAACCCCTACCACCCTTCAGCACAACAGAATAACATCAATGCAAATGGAGACACAAGTCTATATTCAGGATTTAATAGACCTGGCACTTTCATGATGGTTATACGATATCACGGATTGAAGCAAATATAACATTCCCATAGAAATACACTACCACCCGAAACACTAAAACTGAAAGTTGCATCAAACAGTTAGACAATGCCACACATGGAGGGGACATGCCATGACATCCATACCAGCGATGGAAAGGTTAATGAGCCACATGCATAAGAATAACTCCATGAAGACCCAAAACGCAGAACTAAAAACTGGGAACGGAATGAGCAGACAAATGCTATTCTGGTCTGTTAGCAGCACATGCTTCCCCCCTCTGACCAGTCCTCTAAACATCCGAAGGCAACAAGGAGGAGACTCCGACCTGGCACTCCTCAAGGAATGCAGAGCAACCCAGCAACAACTAATCAACAAAGCCAAGGCCTTCTACTATTAGAACACCATAGCATAAGCCAACAACAAAAGCAGAGCCCCCTCCAAAGCAGTCAAGCACTGCATCAACCTGCTACCCGACCCTGCCATACCACAATCCATTGAAAAATCCACCACCACCAACACCTTCTTCATCCATAAAATCAGCAAGATTCAGCAGCACATAGATGCCAGCTCTACATCAACAAACCCACCTCAAGTCCCTCCTAGACAACATTCAAGACACTTTCAATAGAGGAGTTGGTAGAAACCCTGGCTGCCCTCAGAGCCACATCGTATACAGCAAACATCCTCCATGCATCCATTCTCAAGACCCTCCCCACAGAAGCTCTGTCTTCCCTACCTGAAGATCATCAACAGCTCCCTAACTCAAGGCACCTTCCCATCAACCCTAAAGACAAGACAAATATTCCCTCTACTAAAGAAACCCATGCTGGATACTGACAATTTAGGTAACTATCGTCCTATCACCCATCTTCCCTTCCTAGGTAAGATCATCGAGAAAGCAGTAGCCACACAAATGGAGCAACACATCCACACCAGCATTTACTTACCTCCAAACCTACCAATCGAAGTTCAGACCCAGATGGAGCATGGAGACGGCAATCATTCAGGTGATCAACGACACCCTCAAAATCCTTGATGATGGCCACCCCTGCCTCCTGGTTCTACCCAACCTCTCAGCTGCTTTCGACACAGTAGACCACCAGGCACACATGGACAACGTACATCAGTGCATGGGGATCAGCGACCTTGTCCTACCTGGTTCAAGTCCTACCTCGCCAACCGCCAGCAGTTTGTTCAGATGGACTTCTCTAGATTGCCAATGCTACCTGTCATCTGCGGAGTCCCGCAGGGTTCCATCCTCCCCCCAGCGATCTTCAATCTATACATGGAGCCGCTGAGAGCTCTCCTAGCCACACACAACATCCACATCCACCAATACACTTTTGACACACAGCTACACCTCAAGATGGACTCCATCAAGGACATCCATAGGTTCAAAACATGCCTCTCACTGATCCAGTATTGGGTGTCCAGTGCATACTTGAAGCTTAACCCCTCTAAGACCGAATTCCTACTCCTCACCAACAACACCAAACACCCAGACATACAGACATGGGTATCAAACATAAACCCTGAGGGCCTCACACCAGAGTTCACCTCCTGCGCCAAATCCTCGGGTTCGAGATTGACAGAAACCTCTCCTTCAATACACACATAGCTAAGAAAGGTCAGACAGCTTGGTATCAACTCTCCCTCCTGTGGAAGTCAAGATCTTCCACCCTCCAGACAGCTTTAGATCCAGCGCTCAAGCACTGGTCCTATCCCACCTGGATGGCGGCAATGGCCTCCTCAAAGTCCTCCCATCATCCTCTCTTGAGCCACTGATAATTGCCCTACACACAGCTGCATGCCCCATCAAGGGTCTACGCAGATACAACCACATTACCCTAGCCCTCATTGACCCTCACTGTCTCCCACTGCATGCACAAACCACATTCAAGTCTTGCTGCATCATCTATAAGGCAGTTGCCCTCAAGTCACCCATCTATCTTGTGGAGAAACTCAGCATCTCCTTTGGACAGTTGTTAGGGTGAATTCTCCAGAATGGCTAATTTCCCTTACCTGCTGAGTCCCTCAGCAGCTTTGCTGGATTTCTAGGGTTTATTTGTTTCACCTGGTAAGAGTGTGAGCCTTTTTTCCCACTCTTACATGTGTTTTGCTGTGTGTGTATAAGATTTGTTGTGTTCATAGACTGTGGACCCTCACCTACTTCACAGGCATCATCTTTTTACTGTGTGTTACACAGCACCTTCAGTGCAGTGACACAGGGTTGTCTTTTAGACTTCCCAAACTCAGACTCCATTTTCTGGGACTGACTACTGTCTCCCAGAACATGTAAAGTTGCCATTGACTTTATTAGTCTCTTTTAAATCCACAGACCCAGTACAAACTATCTTACATAGAGTACTGGAAAGTGTTAATACTTATCCCTTTTTGTCTGATTCTCTGGGAGCATTGTTTTGCTCCCTTTTCATCAAGACTTGGCTGGTGGCCTATTTTTCCTACCACGGTTATCTTAAATAACCTTGGTATTGTTTTAGGCTATCTTGGTAGTCTCAAACTTAAACCCGCTAAACCATGTACGTTTTTATACAGTTCAGGCTGGGTTTCTTCGTCATTTCATTTTTAAAATGTCTTTCTCGTGTTTTTCTCTGCGCGCCAAACCAGGTTTGGTTCCTTTGTTCATCGTCTCTTTGCGGGCTTCTACACAGAAGCCCTCCTTAGGTGCCTGAAAGTCTGGGTAGGAAGGATGTGAGGGAGGGGTTTTAGGACCCCTGCCATGGGTTCCCTTGCTAAGCCAAGTTGCACTCCTGTTTGATTGGCTAGGTGACTGATTGACAGCCAGGCTGTGTAAATGGCTGTGTAAATGGGGGAAAACGGCATAAAAATCAGGTCTCTGGGTCTGGAAAGGCAGATTCATCACTGGAATGAAAAAAACTACGAGGCGCTGACAGAAGAGGACACCTACCACGACTGAACCGCCTGGTGAAGCCCTGCTGCAGGTGCGAATCTTCAAGATCCAACGACAGAGAAGATCTACCAGGAATCATCTTCCGCTGAGCTGGTGGGACCAACCAGTTCACCCAACTGCAAGCCAGGACTCCCTCCTATGGTTGAATTTGCTGTACAGAGCTACAGTGAACCGGATAGCCAGGAAGGTCGGACCCTGCTTGGGTTTTAAGGAGCGCACCTTTTATTTGTTTCTTTGCTCTGCTGCTGGTTTCTTCCCTGGGCAGTGCAGGACCCTCCAGCCTTCCTACTTCGTGTCAGTCCGACAGTCGCTTCAGGAACTGTGAGCCTGCAGGACCTGCCAGGAACATCCGCCTCAGGTACAGCTTCTTCTCCATTTAAAGGTACTGTGCAACTCCAGTTGTTCGTTTCGTCCAGCCGCGATGAAGGTGTGTGAAACCTTTCACCAATCTGAGGGCTTGTCCTCCACTACTCTTTAAAATTACTTTACTGCCGACCATCTTCGTCCGGAACTCTTGGCAAAGACTTAACCGCGAACTACCCTGAACTGTGTGATCCTGAGCAAAAGACTTTTGTCCTATTGACTTTTTGATTTGATTCCATCACTGTAGTTCCTCTTTCTAGATTGCCCTGCTTACTTACCTGTTGCTGCTGCTCAATTTTTGCCTAACTTTGTCTTTCCCTCCCTTTTTAAATTATTGGAGTGCCATTTTGCTCATTCTTCATTTTGAGCTTAACTTGTCCAAAATCTATTGAGAGTGGTGTGGTGTATTAAGAGTGTGATTTTTCAACTGCTTTACTTTAGTGATATGTTATACAACTGATGTGTAAATAAATGTATATTCTTTTACTCAGAAACCTTGAGTCAGTGTTTGTTTGAATCATAGTAATTGCTGTCCTTTGTGTAACTGTTGATACTGCTCACTTGCTCTTGAGATAAGTCTGGCTGCTCAGCCATCGCTACCACTTTTACTGTGCAGTAGAGGCTTGTACCAAAGGCGAATTTGTACTGTCACTTGTAGTCTTAATTGTGTGTGGTGTTCCCAAAGGGTACGGCATATAATTCTGCCTAACAACAGTACACCATCAGAAGCCAGCACATGTGCAGACTTGAAGTCTACTGCTGCAAAAATAAAAGGCCTGAAAACAAGCCTTCTCTGCTTACGCACCAAGGCTATGGAACCTCATCCCTGTCACCATCAGACTCTCCCCCACACTCCTACAATTCAGAAATGAACTCAAGATCCACCTCTTCAAGTAGTTCTCCTCCTCAACACCTAGGCCATCACGTCGCCCCCTGTGCCACCTGACTCACTAGATGCCATCTGCCCTCGCCTCTGTGCCACCCTGTACAGCTTTGCCCCTATTCTCTGCGCCCCTCTGTATCCGACCCCCCGGTGTATATTTGTTCTGTTACCTCTGAAAAGCGCTCCTTTAGGCATCTGTACTGTTGTATATCTCTGTAAAGCGCTCTTTTATGTATCTCTATTGGTGTATACCTCCGTGGAGCGCTCCATTGCTTCTCGAAGCTAGGCCTGCCTTTAATAAATACAATAATAATAATCATCATCATCATCATCATCATCATCATCATCATCATCATCATCATCATCATCATAATAAGACTAATAAAGACCAATTCCAAAAGTAGCTGAGTTTTTGATGGATTTAATTACAGAAACTTCACATGAAACCAACTGTTCCATGTAGGGCCAATCTCCTGAATTAGGGTGGATAGGTTTTAAGTAAGCTCAGTGTCTCAGTGTCATCAGCATAGTTGTAAGTAGTTAGAGCAAAGAATCAAATTTAGCAGGTGGTGTAGATATTTTTAAAAAGTGAGGGGACAGAGTTAGCTCCTCATGTACCACATGTGTAAAAGGAAGTAACTCATGAATATGGGGCAGCACGTCACAGTGTTTCCTGTATGAAATAAACAAACTCAGCCATGTATGGGCTTTGCCAGCAATATGCACATCATGTACATTCGATCAATTAGGACAATTTGGCGATGGTGTCAAATGCCAAGAGAGTTCAGGTAAAGTCATCAAGACTGATTCTGTGTCTTGCCCAAAAGAGAGTTTACCTTCATCAAGGAGGAAAGTTGGAAAGTTGGAAAGTTGATGTGTTACTGCCATCTCCCAGTGTTTTGCCGAAAAAGGGAGATTGGAGATCGGGCCGTAATTTGACATGTCTGTTAAATCAAGATTCTGCCTTTGTTTTGGAAGCCGTGTTACATTGGTGATCTAAATAAGCCTGGGACCAGGCCAAGGGCAAAAGAGAAACATTAAATCCCTCTGTCTGCTACTGCAGCAATGTATGATTAAAAATGTCTTTAAAAATGTTTACAGGAAGGGAATCTTTAGTAGATCCCGAGACCTTAGTAGTGGCTGTCAGAGAAGTCATCAGTAGAGTGGTTCCAGCGATGAAGTCCAATAAATCTGGGGAGCCAGAAGACTGCATAGTGGGTTGGGACCTAATGGGTCAAAGGAGAGTAAGTCAATTTGGTGGAGTGAGTATTAATTGGGTATGTTATTAAATTTCACTACCCTGGAATAGTAATCCAGCCTAAAAATGACAAGTTTAAAACATAGAGGTAAAAATTACTCATTCTACCTTGAAGATAAGGTAAAAAGTAAAAACACAGCCATGTCTATCACATCCAGGCCATCAGTAATTACGGGGCTAAAACAAAGACAGTAAACTAACTAATTATGCCCAAATATGTGGATCTATTTTAAAATTGTATTTTGGCTTTCTAACTTTTTCATTAATTTAGGGAAGCCCCATGTTGCTCCCACCAGCTCAACAAAACACATTTAATTTGCCAATACCTTTTTTTAAATCTCTGATGGTATACTATTTTGCCTTTACTCTTTAACATTTATGTCCTCTCACTGGCTAAACGTTTACATTCTCACGGATGCTGTTTCTATGGCTATGGAGATGATACACAGTTAAACATAGAACTCTGGGGAAAATGAGTTCTTATATTCCAGAGAATGTAAGAGGTCTGATGGTCTCCGTTACCATTTCAGCAACTCTATATTGCTGTAACGCCATGTTACTGTCTCAACCTAGGTTTCTGATTCAACTCTTGCAAGTGTAACAGAATTCTGCAGCCCGTCTGGCCATGTTCCTTCCTAAATTTGCCCACACATCATTGGTGCTTTGTGAACCTTCATTGGTTACCAGTTGAGGCTAGAATTAAATGTAAGTCACTATCTGGTTCATCAGGCCTATTATAGCTAAGGAGCTTTGTATCTCTGCGAGAAATGTGTCAAATATGTTCCCTCATAAAACCTTTGTTCAGCTAAACTTCTGCTTCTCTGTTTATCATGGGTCTCAAGAAGTACAGTCGGTGGTCAGACTTTTTAGGTGGCGGCTTCACTTTTATGGAATTCACTTTCTCTTTCCCTGCGTGTAATCTCGGACCATTTGGCTTTTAGGAACATGTTAAACATGTTTCTTTTCTGCCTAGGAAGCTAGGATCTGTCTCGGGAAGATAGCTCAGGAGCAAAATGCTCACCTTGCAAGCAAGATAACATGGAGCAACACAGGTTCGATCACCGGGTACGCGCTTAGAAACCTATGGGTATTAAGCACGTTGTAAACAACCAATCATATCATATCATGTCTTCTCTTCACCATGACTACCCTCCAGTGGATTCTGGATCCTTCAGCGCCAAGATACTCTCGGGTCGTAGATGCGCTCAACAAATTCTTTCAACATAACATAACATTACTTGCAAATTGCTGGCTGCACTACCACTGTTTGTTGCCTTTATTATTTATTTATTATTATTTATCTATTTCTCCTCTGCTTCGTACTTTCCACTTTTCCCCCCTTCCATGCACTTTTCCCCTCCCCCTCTCGCATGCACTTGTGCATTCTCAATGTCACTGGGCCTAGTAAGATCGCTATTTTGTTCTCCCCTGTTCCCCTCCCTTGCCTTGTCACGCTCTGAAACACGTGTTTACGAACACGATAGAAATAAAATATCAATATCATTATCAAGATCAACATATACTTTACAACCCATACTGTTCCTAACCAGAAGTGTTTTTCTTTGAAATGCAATTTGCATTTTTTTTCAATACATTTTGAAGTGTGGTTATTTTTGCTTTCTTCATATTTAGTTGAGTTAATCGCACTAAAGTTATTTAAACTTTTTAGCAGTTTGCTGTGTCTTTAAAATATCGTTTTCAGTTGGGGGACCTTGGTTGTGGACAATGTTTTCACTTGAACGTCTCCTATAGTCGTTCTTTCCATTCAATGAGTCTTGGTTAATAGGCACACAGGCTTTCTTCCTCCATTTTATTTCTTTCATTTTATAAAGTCTAAAGCTGGGGATTCTGCCTAGCATGTCATTTGAATTACTGCACTTTTCTATTGCCATGAACAACATTCAATCCCAAAGTTTTTAGCAAAAATGATTTTCAATATCCAGCCTAATTGAATGATTTCCGGAATTTTTGTTATGAAATTTTATGAATCAGTCTACCAAAATGTTAATTCAACCTGTAAATTCTGTTTTGAACTTATCAATTGCTTGCCATGCTGCCTTTGAATGTTTGACCCTTTGAAACATACATTTTAAAATGTGTATGCATAACTGTATTTACACAGATGTGTGTACCTTCAGCAATGGCGAGCTTAAGGACCTTTTGCTGTCAATGCAAGTCTTTGGTTTAGGTATGCAGATGCTCGTCCAGATATACCATCATGGAAACGGAAGGATTAACTGGAAATGTTCAGCTTTTATGTAGGGCAGTGACAGAAATGTGACCCTGTGCTACAGATCACAGCACATAATTCCCCACACTGACAGGCAGTAACAGCCTTGATCAAGCAACCAACCAACCCTAAAACCACACTGGTTAGCGTGGACGAATACAATGGTTTTAAGGATGATATGCTAGGACAAGATAACATTTCCACATATAGAATTGGACCTTGGGGACAAAACAGGGCAATAGTCGGTTGCAGTTATGGAGTATCTGGTTCTTCAGGAGTGTTCCAATCGGAAGCCCTTTTCAGAGAAGAAGGATTTGGCTAATGCTGTTACTAATGGAACCAGTATTTCCATCATATGTATTTAGTTTCTAGATGAAAGGTGTTAGGGATCAGCTGTTTAAATTAGTAAAAGTGCCTCCAAGGTAAGATGCAACTCCAATGGAAATTGACTACAGATGTACTTACTGGAAGTTTAACTTAATTTCTCTGCAATCTCTAAATGTGTATGGATTTATTGTAGTTTTGTAAAGTGCCAACAGTGCACACAGCAGCTGGGTAACAGGTCCACGGCAAAGGTAACGGGTAAAGAAATGTGATCTTTCACAGGCCTTGTAAACATTTGGATCAGTTAAATGCAAGGTGGGGGAGGAGTGCATTGAACAATAAATGTGCAAATTGCCAGAAGTAGAACGATGGCAGGTAAAGGAGAAGCAGAGGCATAGTACATCCAGAACCGCAATGCATTGAGCCATAGTGACCAGGAACTGCTGCGGGTCTCTAGTATGTCATTCCTGTAAACAGTTAAGTCTTGTCGGGTTTATATCTCAACAAATAAATGAGCATATCTCCGGCTTCACGCATGTGATATGTTAGGAATGCCACAAAATCAAAATACAGATGAAAAATGCCCAATAGTAAACGGAACCTCTGAGGCAAACCTGATCGGAATCATTGACGGTAATCTTCAGGCCCCGCAGGATCTCCCCCTCTGGAGGGTGTTCGTACATTGTCAGCTCAAACCGGTTCTGGAGCCCGTTCTCACCATAGAAGGTTGGCGGGTGGTTGTTGAGGTCTACCACTCGTATGGTCACCATCGTAAAAGCATGTGCCACCACATCGCCTGCCGGAGTCACTTCCAACACCTGTTATGTCAAAAAGAAAGAAGAGAAATACACACTTTGAATATTGTTACTTTACACATATGTACAACTGGATAAACATTAATGTAAACGTTGACGGGTTGGTTCTTGTGCATCTTTTATGCTCAAGTAATCATTTGTGGGGGCGATGGCTATTGTATTGCCAGCCAATGCCATAATAAATCAATAGAGAACTTCTTAATAAACATATAGGCACACCTAGAAGTTCATAATCAATAGCTGATCAACATTTTTGCATTTCCTTCTGGTGCCTCCTCTAATAATCAGCATGGAACTAGGTACCTAGGACGCATTTCACAATGCTTTGTGTCAGCCAGTAGAAAAGGGTGGCTTGCCATTGCACGGAAATGGCGGGCACAGGGTGAATCCCATGAAATCAGTGGGCAGTTTGCGTCTGACACAAACTGCGACTTCAAGAGCATCCTATTTCACAAAGTAGGAGCAATAGGAGCAGGTTTCTAGTACAGAGTCCCTGCGGGGAACTGGCACGTGCAAAGGGGATCAGTGAAAACCTGTTTAATGGCACTAATCAGCTACAAGTGGGGTCAAACCAGTGCCGGATCATCCATTATGCCAAGTAGACACCAGTCTATGGGCCCCACTCCTTTTAGGGGCCCCGCAACAACGGATCAAAACAAAGCAGTGCCGAAAATTCGAACCGTCTTAGGAGATAATTTGCAAGGCGGGCCCTTACATTTCGACTGCCTAGCGGCCTCCACAGGGTTTCATCCGGCACTGGGGCAAACACTGGACGTGTGCCCACATTTGAATTGCTCATCCATGACATCTTCAGCAACACCCTTTTTAAATATGAGAAGTGTGGTCATTTGGTGGTCGCCTCCCACCAGCCCATACAGTCACACATCTGCAAATGCACAGAATATGCACACACAGCCCTATTTACTTACACGGAATGCGAGCATCTGCACCAATGTTTGCCTTTTTTGGGCCAGCTGTAGTTTTTGCATATGTAATCGGTGCTTTTTATGTGAGCGCATAAGAGCAAATGCATTTTCACTACCAAAAAACGCTTTCTGAATTGTGCTCGTCTCTCCAAGCAGACTCCCTCAGTTTATTAATGCATTAATTTAATGCATTTAGCTTTGTGCTAAAATAAGATTTACAGAGGTTATTTCCAGTAGAGCTGCAATATTTTATGCTATACATACGTGGGATATGATGAGGGTTTAGGTTATGCCATGTAATAGCAGGATTTTAACACGCTGCTTCAAGGTGCTCTAAATTGCAGGGGGTGTAATATCTTTGCAACTTAATGACACTTCTTTAATGAGCTTCAGAATGATGAAAGAAGGAGTAGACTGGCCGCAAACCAAACCTATGAATGGAAGGTTGGCAGATGCCTCAACATCAGGTGGTAACCCAGTGAGATGTGCTACCAGTGCTTCAAGTGGGATGAGAAATTGAGGGGGCACTTCTAACAAAGGGGCGGGGCCTAAACTCGGAACGTAGCCAAAATCTGTTGCAGATGGGTTATGCAAAGGCTGCCTCCATCAAACCTTACATCATCTTGCAGGGTGGGGTATCAGGTGAATGCCAGTATCGGTCCCACAAAAAATAAATGTCTATCCCGAACTTCCATGCTAAACCAGCTTTTGGGGCTAATCGTATGTAACACCCCCCGGAGCGGGTATCAAAACCAAGTCAGTAGGAATCATTCCTCTTTTTCCAGGGGAAATAATGGAAAGGTTAGGGGTTCTCTGAGTTTTTGAAAATGTATTCGCAGTATTCAATTGTTATTTTCAGTTTAGGAAAATTGCTTTAATTCACAACAGTCTATTATTGACCTCTAGTATTTTTTTTAAGGAAGTTAGAAAACATTGTTACCAAGAAGAACAGTGCAGATTATTTTTCAACTTGTCCTCCTGTTAACATGATATGGCACATTGTCTAAAAAATATAGATTAGTAACACAATAAAATAATGTTCTAAACCATTAAACCTGATTATCTGTGGCCTGTAACAAACCAAACAGGCTCCCCATCAAAATGGTAAGAGGCCATTAACACTCCTATTGAAAAACGCTCTGTGAATCAGGCCCCTAGAGTGATAGCTCTGCCTGATTTCACAATCTTTTAGCTGGAGTGGACTGCATTCATGAGTTTATGCAGTGTTCTTCAGCTAAGTGAGTTTGACAGAAGTTGCGATCTCACTCTGATTTGTCAGTACTCCCCTCCCCCAATCATAAAGAGGGAGATCCTACTGTCACCTACTGGCCGCAAATAATCCCTGCGGTCTCTGCCTAAAGAACACAAAGGAAAGGTGCTCAAGCCCTGGAATCAATGAACATATCAGTAATTCTCCCATCGCCACTGTGACGTTGGCTGCTTACAATGTCTACATGATGTCTACATGATTTATTCGATTGATGCATGCTTTAATGCCATTCTTATAACACCCAGGGTTGTACAGACGTTAGGTTGCAGCAACAGAGTATATAAGGTTTGTGAAAGGTTATAATGCAGAACACACAAACCTGCAAATGTCTATGTAGCAGATTGAGTTGTGGTAGAAAGTCTTGACCTTCCTCTCAACCTCTAGCCGTGAAGATGACATTCACAATGCAGAACCATGTCCCGTTTCAAAATACTTGCACTGATAAATCCTAGTTAGCTATTACATTCATCAGAAGTGAAACGGGAAAGACAGTTTCATGCATGCAGATTTAAGTGACTTTCTTTTCAAACCTGCTTAAGTAGTTGAAGGCCACACAAAAAAAAAAAAAAACTGGAACACATAGGGACTGATTTGCATAGGTGCTTTACAATGGTGCAATCCATTTGGGAAGCGCTTTGTAAATCAAATCATTTGCCTTTAGTTTTACAGGATGCTAGTCTGCATTTCAGATCAGCTCATAATTCTTACAAGAAAAACCAAACTTGCAATGTATTAGCTTGTCCTGAGAGCCACCCAAGCAGAATCAATGAAAGCATACCGACATTTCTCGGTTTCTTTGCCAGAACACGTTCGATATGCAAAATAACCATAAGAGAATATGTCTAAGAATCCAGCACAATGTAAAAATGGCTCATTTGGCCTAAGTCAAAAGCATTTCCAGGTGGTAAGTGTAGAGTATAATTAGCATTCAGGGAACAACGCACCAACTTGGAGGCAAATAATTCGAATGATTCAAATCCTAGGACCCATAACCAAGATAAATTTAACGGGTGGTGTGCAAGCAATCTGAAACAACAAGAAACATCTCCGATGCTAATGTGAACCAGAGTGCGAAGACAACATACTTATAACAACAAAAAGATGTACCTGAAACCACCACAACCTTATGTTCTTGGAATACGAGAGGTCATAGACATCTGTTTGATAATGAGTCGTCTTTACTTGAACAGTCCGACATCATTTGTTTACAAGAAACCTGGCTGAAAGAGGAAGTACTATGTGATGGCTATAGAACGTTCATGAATCCAGCTATATCCTCACAACAGGGAAGACCCGCATCAGGAATGTTGTTATTAACAAAAATCAACCCTTTGTGGCGAATAATAGAAAGTAAAAATATTCACCCTTGGGCCCAATACCTTTCCATCGAGATGCCATCAATCCATAACACCATTGCACCTAACACTGTAGAATATACTTGCCTATCGATTTTCAATATATATTGGAACCCTACTGCTATGGCTGAAAATAAATTCATTGATTCCATATGTGAAGAAATTGATCATTTGAACAGCAGTAACAGTGGGAATGAAATCATCATAGCAGGAGACTTCAATTTTCATCTCTTCGACAAAGAAGGAAACCAATTAGTTACCAACGAAATGACATCGAGAGCTAGAAAATGGATTAAGGAAACAAGGCTGCGTAACATCTTCTTGAGTGCTCAACCAATGAATGATAAAGGGATCCCGCTGTCGACTTGGTCACGGGAAAACTCAAATTCAATAATTGATTACATCTTTATAACAGAAGGAATTCGGAAAATTACAAACTTGACTACGAATGCTCCACACCTAGACAGCGATCACCATCAAATTTTTATTTCCTGGTTATCAGAAGTATCAAGTGATCAATGTTTGATTCTACCCGAACTTGAAATAAACAATACGTTGAACCGACTCCGAATTAAAGAACAACAAACTCAAGAAATAGCAGTCCGATCTGAAGAGGCCCCATTTAAGGATCATGTGAAACTAAATTATGGATGGATATTAGAGAAATACCAACAAACAACATCAAGAAATCAAAAAAGATGCAAGCAATCGCATACTCATTATTTTAATTTAGAAATTCATCTAGAAAAAAAGAAACACTATAAACGTCTGCGACAAATAAAGAAAAACAGAAGTGACTATGAAGCCGAAATAAAAAAGGAAAAACAAAAATACTCCAACTTAATGAAATCTTATAAAATGGCAATAAAGCAACACGACACAGAAGAACTTTTGAAAGCATTAAATCAGAAAAACACACGGCACCTGTGGTCTTTGATGAATGATTCATCGAAAAAACAATAAATGATTCAAGAAGTTGAATCTCATACATGGGTTAAGCACTTCGAAAATCTATACAAGAAACCTAAACACCATTGAATAACAGACCCACAAGATGATACTGACGACTGGAGCTTGAAATGGGACTTAGAGGACATTACCAACACTATCAGGTGCCTGAATTCATCTGGAGCACCTGGACCTAATGGGCTAGCCAACAGCAACCTTAAAGCAGATCCAGAACACTGGGCCAAATTCTTTTTCATCTCTTACATCTGATAGAAAAATCTAAAGCGATTCCACGCACATGGTCTGTAGCTGTTTTGATACCAATCTACAAAGCAGGTGATCGGAAAAATCCGGCCAACTACAGACCGATTGCCCTGTTGGATCTGTTAGGAAAATTATTTGCCGGATATTTACAAAAAAAATTAAACTGTTGGGCCATACAGCACGGAAGACAAGCAAAAAGGCAAACTGGCTTTGTCACAAAAATAAGTACCAACGTCAATCTTTTGCTATTGAATATGCTAAAATACAAAGGGTTGACGAAAGCACATCAGGTCTATGCAATCTTCATAGATCTAAAAATGGCCTTTGATTCAGTTAATAGAAAACTTCTCTTGTCCAAATTGGCTGCGTGGGGCTGTCCATCTACTATTCTGAACCCAATACAACAGCTGTATTCGAATACGTCTATCCGAGTTCGACTTACAAACAACGGAAAGGCAACAGAATCAATTCTTACTTGGAATGGGCTTAAACAGGGATGCCCCTTTGCTGCTTGTCTTTATAATCTCTTCACCTACAATTTTGAAGAAAAAATTCACCATCCGATGGCGAATCCTCCTAAGATCAACAGTGAAAATGTTCAAACCCTAATCTATGCTGATGACATTATCATCTTGGACAAAACTGTGAAAGGTCTGCAGATAACATTGAACAAAACTCAAAATTTCATGAAGGAAAATGATCTACAAATCAACATCAACAAAACTAAGATAATGAAACTTATAACTGAAAAATCCAAAAAGCAATGGACCCCAAAATTCTATCTGGAAGACAAAGAGATTAAGCTAACCAAAACAATAAAATACTTAGGTGCATTAATCAATCCATCGGCGAACGAAAAAGAATGGCAAGAAAACATTGAAGAAAAAGCAGCATCGTTAGCAAGGCAAGGCCGGTTTTTTCATCTCAAATATGGCACTTACTCTGCAAAAGCTACAACTCTACTATATAAACAAAAGGTCATACCAATCTTGACTTATGCGAGTGAATCCCTCATAAACCAACATCTATTGAAATGGTCCAAATATGAAGCTATTTTCTGGAGAAAAACCCTTGCCTTGCCAAAATCATTTCCGATAGCCAGAATCAGATATGAACTTGCCTTGCAATCTATTCAGTCCATAGTGCTATGGAAACAAATGGACCTCCACAGAAAAATCATTTCAGAGGAAAATATACCATCATTGGAAATTCTTAAAGAAAAAAAACAAGCATTCCAAGTTGCAGCTCTAATAAAGTGGACAAGTGAAATTAAGCAAAAAACACAAGAAGAAGAAATCACAGAGGAAATGTTAAGAAATAGACCTCAATATGCAAAACAAAAAATTCAGAAGAATGATTGGATAAGAACGATCGAAGAACAAACAACTTATAATCGCCATTTAACCAGCTACATGGAAGCAAGAGCACTCAACCAGTTACCTTCTTATCTCGTCCAATTCTTCTTGCGCTCTCGGCTGAACATCTTACCCACACGCGAATACTTGGCTTTAACAGACCGAGCCAAAAATATTTCTCCTGTCTGTCCATACTGTAAAGATCCAATGGGGAAAGAAACTTTATTCCATCTAATCATGGTGTGCCCAGAACTAAAAAATAAACGAGATCTATTTAGAGATTTTTTCAAAATCTCAGAGCAACAAATGAAAGCAGAGGAGAGATGGGCAACACTGCTCCAAGGAGACCATCAGTGGCTGATCATCACAGTGATCAACTTCTGGATTGAGATCGATAAAGAATTGTAAAAGAAAAGCCGAATTGAAACACAGTTTAAAAACCTTTTTGTATGAAGACTCAAAAAATGGAAAAATGAAAGGTTTGACAAATCAAACAAAACATTTAAAATTTTTTTTAAAAAAAACAACGCACCAACTTGGAGGCAATCTGTTTACCCTTGCTGGTTCTAGTCATTAAACATTCAAGGGCATCCTTTTCTCTAGATCAATACTGCCATCTGCTCACAGTCAAAAATGTAGAATTCAGTGGGACCACTTTTATCCAACATCAGTGTTTATGTTGGATAAGGAGGCAAAAAGACAACTTTCAGGCCATCTTCCGTGGGTATGGTTACCAACAGATCAGGTAACACAGCTTTCTTAAGGACAAGTTATTCATATTATCTCGGGATTGTCAGGTATTTGATATAGATGAGGCCTAAAATGAATAAAATGAGAAAGGCCTTATTGGCAAGAGATATAAAATGCACCAACTTTGCATCTTATTGGGGATGTCTGTCTCTTGCTTGCTGTCACGTTAAAAAAGGTTCACCTGTCAGATTGCGGCACACACCTAAATATTGGAAAATGACTTTTGAAGTAATTTATTTCAAAGTTAGACTTCATAATACCAATTTATAGTGACACATTTTCTTTCAGCCATTGTATAACCCATAGAAAGTGAATCAGAAATGTATTTGTAATAATGCCTATCTTGAATATGTGTTGT
Source organism: Ambystoma mexicanum (assembly GCF_040938575.1). Classification (NCBI taxonomy): domain Eukaryota; kingdom Metazoa; phylum Chordata; class Amphibia; order Caudata; family Ambystomatidae; genus Ambystoma; species Ambystoma mexicanum. The sequence goes on from NC_090929.1 coordinate 913,450,428, forward strand.
GTAGAACACAAGCCTTCTTGGCAAAAAATATCCCTGTCGTGTGTACAAACTTGAGCCTAAAATATCAAGCAGAACATATTATTCATTTGGGATGCAACTTTCAGCAAAGAAAAATGTAATTTTTGAAAATGATTGCCTTTTGATTTCCAAGAATGAACCATGCAACATCTGAAATGCAGGCTCAGAATTAAATTAGTTATTTTGCAGTTAATACCACAAGCCATTTATTTAAAAGCTTATCATTGGATTTCTTCATATGGCTTTCCAATGTGAATAGCATATGCAATGATGATGCCATTACAGCAAAATAATTTCAGTCAATAGGAGAATATGTAATATGTTCCTTTATTCTGCCATTTCCGTAATTAATTTAAATTATATTGTTTGAAACTCAAGAATATGAATGGAAATACTATTGAATTTGTTTTGCTGTGTGATGCACATTGAAGCAACAGGTGTGCATTTATACATGAAGAAATGAAACCCAAGGGATATGGAATGAAAGGACAGAATCAAATTGCATTTTAAGTTCTATTCCCACTTGTAGACATACTGAAGAGAACAAGGGTATCCAGTGTAGTGGGAAATGGATAGAAAATAATTACAGGTTATGGTCCATTCAGATGGCTTTTCAGATCACCCTGAGATGCTCCTCCATTGTATTCAATGCAGGCTTTCAGAGTATTCAAGCACTATACATTTTTCGCCAGGCATTCCTTCATGAAACTTCAAAGAGTCTATTTCACAATAACTCATAAACTTAATCTATTAGCAATGGGGGGGGGTCAACATCAGGATTCATTGACATTTAGATGCAGGACTCCAGACAGATGCATGGATTTGTCAAGTTTAAAGGTCATTGAAAGTATGCACAGCTAAAGAACACAATTGGTTTGGATAGGATAGCATGGTGAGGAAATATTAGGCTATGTGTCATAGATGCCCTTTTGTGAGGAACTGCTTCAATAATACACCAAATAAATTCAATGCATGTTATGTTATGATGATTTATACTGTGCACCGCTGCCATTTGCATGGTCTCTAGGTACTCACGTGGCTCGGTAACAAAAGGTGGTAGGGTTGGTTAGTGAGGGAGAGAGGGGTAGGATAGAATTTGTCCTCATCTGTTGATGCGTGCAGAACCAGGAGGAATGGGCATCTGTGTGTGTGATCTTTCTGGGTGTGCTTTCTATTCACTGGGCTCATTGTTTCCATCAGGATGGTGTCCATTGTCTACATTGTTTGTTGTTTGCAGGTATTGGGTTTGTTGTATGATTAGAGAGGGGTGTGATGTTTGCCAGTTTGTTGTTAGGTTGTTCCACTAGCCCTCTGTGCATGTGCAGTACGTGAGAGGTGTTAGGGTATGGAGAGGAGAAAGGGGATGGTTAGTTAGTTTCAGGTGATCTCTGGGATAGGTTTTATTTTCAGTCCTTAATTCTGTATTTTCCCTTGTTTGCTTTGGTCCTGGTATATTGTTTGCAGAGTGGCATGTCTAAACTAAATCTAAACAGATACATCAGTACAATTCCAGTGTGGCTAAATTCAAGAGGAGCACATGCAAAATCAGTATGGCTCTAGTGTGGGTAAATTCAAAAGCAGCATTAACTAAATCAGTACAAATTCTAGTATGGCTAAATTCAAAAGCAGCGGGGACCAGCTGTGTACAGTTCGGGTTTGACTATGTTCAAAAGCAGTGAGGCTAACTCAGTACAATTCCAGTGTGGCTAAATTCAAGAGGAGCACATGCAAAATAAGTATGGTTCTAGTGTGAGTAAATTCAAAAACAGCATTAACTAAATCAGTACAAATTCTAGTGTGGCTACATTCAAAAGGAGTGGATGACAAATCAGTACAGGTCCAGTGTGGCTAAATTCAAAAGCAGTGTTTACTAAATCAGTACAATTCTAGTTTAGATACATTCTAAAGCAGCGGATATCAAATCAGTATAGCTCTAGTGTGGTAATATTCAAGAGTGGCATTTACTATATCTGTACCATTCTGGTGAACCCTTAGGCACGTTTTAATCGAGGTAGCACTCGATAGGATGGATGGGGGTGCAGAAAATATTCAAACATCAATGATAATACCGATTCAGAAAGTTGGCAAACTGTTTTATTAACAATGATCTAAAACAGGGTGTACGACGGACATCAACGGACACCTCACAGCATATCTCTCAGCATTTTACATAAAAAACATGATTATATAGTAAAAACGTATCATCACTGACGTCATACTACATGGCAAAGTAAGAACAGCTAAGTGGGATTGTGGTTGGTCTATGGGGAAGATCTAGGTATACTTTCTATGGGGAATGGAATTGGGATTGGGTCTCTACAGGCAGGTGGACAACTAAGCCCACCCTTAGTGCAAGCCATCGTCAGTATCATAAATGACACAATGTTTCATTGGGTCTCAAACTATAGGGCTCTTTGATACGTGGCCCTCTGCTATTGGTTGGCACGCTTGTACCCTTCTGGAATATTCCACTCGCTAGCAGCCCGCACGCTGGTACCCCAGGTGCTTGGTGGGTGGGCTTGACCATGCTGCCACACCCAATTAGCCCATCAGCCATCATCACTCAAGCTGTCTGCCATCCGAATAGTCTTTGAACTTGGCCTTGCAAGTATCACTGCTCCTGGTAATACAAGGGAGTGTGAGCATACCCTTATCTTCAAGACTCGGCGTAGTTTGCCCAAAGTCTATTTCCATCTAGACCATGTGACAGGAGACAGTGTTTCAAGCTCCTTCTTCGCATTTAATACTATTAAAGTGAATAAAACTTGGCACTCATCTTTCTGTAGCACTTTAACAGGAGCTCATCTCGGCTTTCACGTTCATTGTATCTTTTCATGATAGATAACTAGATTCTTGGCTGCCTCAACCCTTTGACAATGGGGCAGACAAGCCTTCTCGATTTTTCCTTCATCGTCAGTCATTCTTATTCTACTGTGCCACACTTTGAGCCTTTCTGCTCATGAGATCCCAGTTTGCTAAAATGCGATGTGGAACATCCAGATTCTATACATATATATATATATATATATATATATATATATATATATATATATATATATATATATATATATATATATATATGCATATATATATATATATATTCAGTGAAAAAACTTTGTTAAAGGGACATTATGGTTAGGTTGCGCTACTAAAAACCTATGAAATTCAGTGAAAAGACTTTGTCTAAGGGACGTTATGGTTCCAAGTAAAACCGAACCACCCTTGAAATTCACCAGTTATGGTAAGCTAAGCAACCATAAATCACGCCACCACTGTGCACTGCTAAGACTAACACCCAGGACATCAAAGATGACATCACAAATGTCATTGATGACATCACTGATGACATCACATGTCTGGCTCACTCTTAGGTTTTTAGTAGCGCAACTTAACCATAACATCCCTTTAACAAAGTTTTTGCACTGAATTTCATAGGTTTTTAGTAGCGCAACTTAACCATAACGTCCCTTTAACAAAGTTTTTTCATTGAATTTCATAGGTTTTTATTAATGCAACTTAACCATAACGTCCCTGTAACCCATTTTTTTTTACTGAATTTTATAGGTTTTTATTAGTGCAACGTCACCATAACATCCTTTTCAATAGATGAAGACCACTAGCATCTTTGGTCCTCAAAGTGGGAACCCCGGGTGGTATAAAACAAAAAAAAGATGGCCACCATGGAAAGGGAAGGCGGGGTGTATAAAGAGAACACACCAGGGCATGAGCGGGGGGTGATGGGGGAGCAGAGGATACACATGGGCATGAGTGGGGGGTGAGAGGGAACAGGGCACAAATGGGGCATGAGCAGGGGGTGGGGGGGAAAGGAAGGAAACACAGGGCATGAGCGGGGGTGGGGGAACACGAGAGAGACACGGGGCATGAGCAGCGGGTGGGGGGAAAGGGGAGACACGGGGCATGAGCGGGGGTGGGGGGAACACGAGGGAGGCACGGGGTATGAGCAGAGGTGGGAAGGAACATGAGGGAGACACGTGGCATGAGTGGGGGGTGGGGAGGAACACGAGGGAGACACGGGGCATGAGCGGGGGGTGGGGAGACACGGGCCATGAGTGGGAGGTGGGGGGGAACAGGGGAGACACGGGGCATGAGCGGGGGTTGCGGGAAACAGGGCACACACGGGGCATGAGTGGGAGTGGGGGGAACAGGGCACACACAGGGCATGAGCGGGGGGTGGGGTGAACAGGGCACACATGGGGCATGAGTGGGGGGTGGGGGGAACAGGGCACACACGGGGCATGAGCAGGGAGTGGGGGAATAGGGCACACATGGGGCATGAGCAGGGGTGGGGGGAAAGGAGAGAGACAAGGGGCATGAGCGGGGGTGGGGGGGAACACGAGGGAGACACAGGGCATGAGCGGGTGCTTGGGGGGTAACACGAGGGAAACACGGGGCATGAGCGGGGGGTGGGGGAAAAACGAGGGAGACACAGGGCATGAGCGGGGGAAGGGGGCAACAGGAGACAAGCGGGGGATGAGGGAGTACACGATGGAGACACAGGGCATGAGTGGGGGGAACACGACGGAAACATGGTGTATGAATGGGGGGTGGGTGCAACAGGAGACACACGGGGCATGAGCGGGGGGTGAGGGGGGACACAAGGGAGACATGGGGCATGAGCGGGGGTTGGGGGGGAACACGAGGGAGACACGGGGCATGAGTGGGGTTGGGTCGAACAGGGCACATGGGGCATGAGCGGGCATGGGGGGAACAGGGCGCACACGGGGCATAAGCGGGGGGTGGGGGAACAGGAGACACACGGGGCATGAGCGGGGGGTGAGGGGGTACATGATGGAGACACAGGGCATGAGTGGGGGGTGGGGGGAACACGAGGGAGACATGGGGCATGAGCAGGGGGTGGGGGCAACAGGAGACACACGGGGCATGAGCGGGGGGTGAGGGGGTACACGAGGGAGACACGGGGCATGAGTGGGGGGTGGGGAGGAACACAAGGGAGACACGGGGCATGAGCGGGGGGTGGGGAGGAACACGAGGGAGACACAGGGCATGAGCGGGGGGTAGGGAGGAACACAAGGGAGACACAGGGCATGAGCGGGAGGTGGGAGGGAACAGCAGAGACACGGGGCATCAGGGGGGGTGGGGGAAACAGGGCACACGGGGCATGAGCGGGGGGTGGGGGAACAGGGCACACACGGGGCATGAGCGGGGGCTGGGGGAACAGGGCACACACGGGGCAGGAGTGGGGGGTGGGGGGAACAGGGCACACACGGGGCATGAGCAGGGGGTGAGGGAATAGGGCACACACGTTGTATGAGCGGGGGTGGGGGGGAAAGAAGAGAGACAAGGGGCATGAGTGGGGGTGGGGGGAACACGAGGGAGACACGGGGCATGAGCGGGGGGGTGGGGGGTAACACGAGGGAAACACGGGGCATGAGCGGGGGGTGGGGGGAACACGAGGGAGACACAGGGCATGAGCGGGGTGGGGGCAACAGGAGACACACGGGGCATGAGCGGGGGTGAGGGAGTACACGATGGAGACACAGGGCATGAGTGAGGGGTGGGGGAACACGAGGGAGACACAGGGCATGAGTGAGGGGTGGGGGAACACGAGGGAGACACGGGGCATGAGCGGGGGGTGGGGGCAACAGGAGACACACGGGGCATGAGCGGGGGGTGAGGGGGTACAAGAGGGAGACACGGGGCATGAGCAGGGGGTGGGGGGACCACGAGGGAGACACAGGGCATGAGCGGGGGGTGGGGGCAACAGGAGACACACGGGGCATGAGCGGGGGGCGAGGGGGTACACAAGGGAGACACGGAGCATGAGCGGGGGTGGGGGAACACGAGGGAGACACGGGGCATGAGCAGGGGTGGAGGGAACAGGGCACATGGGGCATGAGCGGGGGTAGGAGAACAGGACGCACACACGAGGCATGAGCAGGGGGTGGGGGAAAGGAGAGAGACACGGGGCATGAGCGGGGGTGGAGGGGGAGGGGAGAGAGACACGAGGCATGAGCGGGGGGTGGGGGGAACAGTAGGGAGACACGGGAAATGGGCGGGGGGAAGTGGAGAGACACAAGGGGCATGAGCGGGGGGTGGGGGGAAGGGGAGAGACACACAGGGCATGAGCGGAGGGTGGGGGGTGGGGGGAAAGGAGGGAGACACGGGGCATGAGCGGGTGTGGGGGGAAGGGGAGAGACACACGGGGCATGAGCGGGGGTGGGGGGAAGGGGAGAGAGACACGGGGCATGAGCGGGGGGTGGGGGAAGGGGAGAGAGACACGGGGCATGAGCGGGGTTGGGGGGGGAGGGGAGAGAGACACGGGGCATGAGCAGGGGGGTGAGGGGAACAGTAGGGAGACAGAGGGCATGAGCGGGGGGTGGGGGGAAGGGGAGAGAGACACGGGGCATGAGCAGGGGGGTGGGGGGAACAGTAGGGAGACACGGGGCATGAGCAGGGGGGTGGGGGAACAGTAGGGAGACACGGGGCATGAGCGGGGGGTGGGGAGGTAGGAGAGAGACATACAGGGCATGTGCGGGGGGTCTTGGGGAGAAGGGGAGAGAGAAACGGGGCATGAGCGGGGGCTGGGGGAACAGTAGGGAGACACGGGGCATGAGCGGGGGGTGGGGGGAAGGGGAGAGACACACGGGGCATGAGCGGGGGGTGGGGGGAAGGGGTGAGACACACAGGGCGTGAGTGCGGGGTGGGGGGAAGGGGAGAGACACACGGGGCATGAGCGGGGGGTGGGGGGGAACAGTAGGGAGACACGGGGCATGAGCGGGGGGTGGGGGGAAGGGGAGAGACACACAGGGCATGAGCGGGGGGTGGGGGGAAGGGAAGAGAGACATGGGGCATGAGCGGGGTGTGGGGGGGAAGGGGAGACACACGGGGAATGAGCGGGGGGTGGGGGGAAAGGGGTGAGACACACGAGGCATGAGCGGGGGATGGGGGAACGGGAGAGACACACGGGGCATGAGCGGGGGTGGGGGGGAAGGGGAGAGACAGGGGGCATGAGCGGGGTGTGGGGGTGAAGGGGTGAGACACACGGGGCATGAACAGGGGGTGGGGGGAAGGGGAGAGACACACGGGGCATGAGCGGGGAATGGGGGAACAGTAGGGAGACACGGGGCATGAGCGGGGGGGGGAAGGGGAGAGACACACGGGGCGTGAGCGGGATGGTAGGGGTTAAGGGTAGAGAGACACAGGGCATGAGCAGGGGGTGGGGGGAAGGGGAGAGACACGCTGGGGGTGGGGGGGAAGGAGAGAGACACATGGGGCATGAGCGGGGGGTGGTGGGAACAGTAGGGAGACACAGGGTATGAGCGGGGGTGGGGGGAAGGGGAGATACACATGGGGCATGAGCAGGGGTGGGGGGGAAGGGGTGAGACACACGGGGCATGAGTGGGGGGTGGGGGAAAGGAGGGAGACACACGGGGCATGAGCGGGGAATGGGGGAACAGTAGGGAGACACAGGGCATGAGCGGGGGGTGGGGGGGAGGGGAGAGACACACGGGGCATGAGCGGGGGGGTGGGGGGGAAGGGTAGAGAGACACAGGGCATGAGCAGGGGGTGGGGGGAAGGGGAGAGACACGCGGGGGGTGGGGGGAAGGAGAGAGACACATGGGGCATGAGTGGGGGGTGGTGGGAACAGTAGGGAGACACAGGGTATGAGCGGGGGTGGGGGGAAGGGGAGATACACATGGGCCATGAGCGGGGGTGGGGGGAAGGGGTGAGACACACGGGGCATGAGTGGGGGGTGGGGGAAAGGAGGGAGACACACGGGGCATGAGCGGGGAATGGGGGGAAGGGGAGAGAGACACAGGGCATGAGCGGGGGTGGGGGGGAAGGGGAGAGGCACACGGGGCATGAGCGGGGGGGTGGGGAGAACAGTAGGGAGACACGGGGCATGAGTGGGGGTGGGGGGGAAGGAGGGAGATACGGGACATGAGCAGGGGGAACAGGAAAGAGAAACGGAGCATGAGCGGGGGGTGGGAGGATCACACGGAGAATCAGCGAGGTGGGGGGGAACATGGGAGACACGGGCCATGAGCGGGTGGTGGGGGGAACAAGAGAGAGACACGAGGGCCTGTGCCTCGCCGCCTTTTCGTGGCCGATGCAGAGCCGACGCAGCCCACATCTACACTGTGCAGGCAGCAGATCCCGCTCCGATAAACAAAGATGGCGGGCGTCTCTGAAAATAGACGCACTGCACTCTTCACGGCAGCCAATAGAAAAGCACGTCAGATGTCTGCGGACATCACGCAAGCTGCTTGCCCAATCACCGTCCTGTCTGCAGAGCGAACAGGGAAGTGTGTCCGCGAAGCGAACACAGATATCACTAATTTTTTATGACCTACTTTTTGGTCATTTAAAAAAAAACTACTGGACGGATTTTCACCAAATTTGCAAAAGCACGCTTTCGGGACCAAGCCGCTGCTCCTGGTCCAAATTTGGTGAAAATCCATCCAGCGGTTTAGGCTGTTGGCGCGAGCAAAAAATGTTTCCCATTCAGTCTATGGGGAAAAAAAAAAGTTTTGGGACCCCCCTATAACTTTGCCCCCCCTGGACGAATCCTCACCAAACTTTGCAAGAAAATTCAGAGTGGGCCATAAACTTTTTTTTTCAAAGTTTGGTGAGGATTCGTCAAAAGCAGTAGGTTGCAATTATAGTGCGGCTGAATTCAAAAGCAAATGCGTTGAAACCTTTCATTAGCAATATTCAAATGTGGTGAAAACTCACAGTAGTAAGATTCAAATGTGTGGAAACCACTCAGTAGCAGAATGTAGTTGTGATGAAAAAAACCCAGTAGCTAAAATTATGTCATGTTGAAACCCCACAGTAGCAAAATTCAGGTGCAATCCAAACCCCAGCAGTAGCAAAATTCAAATATGGTGAAATCCCACCTTAGCAAAATCTTAATGTGGTAAAACCTCACAGTAGTAAAACTCAATTGTGGTAAAACCTCACAGTAGCAACAATAAACGCGGTAAGATTTGAAACTGCAAGATTTGAGGTAGCAAGAATTCCCAACAGCAGGATTCAAACCTTAGATTTCCAAGTGAAGAACAAATGATGAATTCAAGATTTTGTGATTATGTTGCAACAGCCCTTCCTTTTGTCTGTGGTCCTCTGGGTCTGTGGGGAGGCTGCAGTACAAGTCTGGGTACTGGCAAATAGGCAACACTGCCCTGGGAGGGTCCTGCAAGACCCCCAGTAGCACCAATCAGGGCCTTGGAAAGACAGGCTGAGGGAGGGTTGAGGGGGAGGGGCTGGGGCTTTGTTTTTTAAATTAAAATGGAGGGTCTGGGGTCAGTGGAAAGGGGGTGGGTTTGAGGCATCATTTTTTAAAATTAAATGGAGGGGCTGGGGTGATAGTGGAAGGAGTGTGTGCTTGGGGCTTCAGTTTATTAATTAGAATGGAGGCGCTGTGGTCGCAGTGGAACAGGGTTTGGCATTGGGGTTATGGTTGCTGGCCAGAACGGCATTCACATACCTGGGTGGGATGCAGTGAGCTCCTGTCCCAAGCAGCGATGGGAAGCAGCACCAATTAGGGCCTGGGGAGGGTAGGCTGGAGGAGAGTCAAGATGGTGGGCTTGGGGCTTTGTTACTTTTTAAAATTAAAATGGAGGTGCTGGGGTCTCAATGGAAGGGGTGGGCTTAGGGCTTAATTTATTTTTTTAATTAAAATGGAGGGGCTAGAGTCGCAGTGGAAGGAGAGGACATGGCACATTGTTTTTTGTTACAATGAAGGGGCTGGGGTCACAGTGGAAGGAGGTGTGCTTGGGGTTTTGTTTTTTTAATTGAAATGTAACGGTAGGGGTTGCTGGATTTGGCTTGGGGCTTTGTTTTTTAAATTAAATGGAGGGGCTTGGATCACAGTGGAAGAGCGTGGCCTTTGGGTCTTCATTTCTTTATTAAAATGGAGGGACTGTGGGCTTGGGCTTCATTTGTTAATTAAAATGGAGGGGTTGTGGGTTGCAGTGGAAGGGGGTGGGCCTGGGGTTATGGCTGTAGGCCAGAACAGCCTTCATTTACCTGGGTAGGTGGCGGTGGTCTCCTCTCCCAAGCGGGGGTGGGAAGCAAGATCAAAAATCTCACTTAAAATGTGTATAAATTAAATTATGCCTTGCATTGCCATGCAAGCTCCAATTGATCTGAGCATTTGATATGTTGTAGGTAAAAGTAAGCTATCAGAATCATGGAACGGAATGATCTGTTGTCATTTTGGAAATGGCAGAAAAATTGGGGACTTGTGTAAAATCATCAAAAATGACATCATATAGACTATGAAAATGTTTGCTTCAATGTGCAGAAACTAAAAATATACATTTTATCAAGGTAGCATGGATGAGTCCAAAATTAGAACAGAAAAACAAAATGTATTTCTCTTCAGAAATCTTAAGCATTTTGGTCATGTGGAAAATAAACCACTCCTCTGAGACAAAACCAGGGGTGGGATTAGAGGTAAATATAATTGGTTGCCCATAGGATGGAAAGGTGAATTATGGAATATTGGGCTAGGAAGGGACATGAGGGGGACATGAGGGAACAAACTGGAGATTGCTGAACAAGGGAACTGACAGAGGACCAAATGGATGACCAGTCCTTGAAACCAGACTAGAGAAGGAAGCAACAGCAGCCTATAGAGGGATGACCAGCAGAATCCTGGTGACGGATTCCAAGAAGTCCCCCTGAATTGAGGGTTTGTTAACTGGATGATGTGTCCCAGACCGGGTCCCGAGCTCATTTTCCCAAAACCAGAAGTTACATCTAAAAAGATAAATCAACCGCAATCCACACATTGTCCAATTTGAAACCTGGGGAAAACAGGGTAGAAAAAAGGACAGGGAATGCAAAGGGGTGCACTTTAAAAACAGGAATACAGGTGTTGATAAATTCATGGCTGTTGTTCCCTCATATAAATATATATTAAAAGCAAGTCCGAAAATGTCCTTTAAGAGACTACTTGACTCTGTGTTGAAAACAAATTAAAAATGTAATACATTTTAGCTGCCACTTTAAAGTGGGATTGCGTGTGTAAAGTTAAATATTATTTGCAAATATAATTAGTGGTTGAAACTGGTCTTGAGTCACAGTAGGTCATAGCGCAATTGCAAGTACTATCGCCTGGGATGATATCATGCAGCTAATGCCACCAGTAGAGAGCATAGTATAGTCTGGATGTTTGTGCGACAAAATGCATGTTGAAAGAATTAACTCTATTCATTAAGAACTGTGCAGAGTGCAAATCCTCTGTATTCTCCTGCAAAGTCAAGTGTGGTAGGGAAGATATTTTAAACTAAATATCTCTTACAGGAAAATAGTATGTCTGCATACCCAAAATGTAAAGAGCCATTTTAAAACTGTGCATGTTTCTGGATAGAAAGGGATCCATTCATGTGCCAGGAAAGTCATTTACACACACATATCGATAAGTGAAAGAACAAATCCTGGTATTTTTTTATGCAAACATACATACGCCAATGCAAACAACTTGCCTTTTGCATGTAAATGGCCTAACAAATAACCTTATGTTGGCCAGTCCTGGCCTACATCTCAAGTGGCATATATATATAGCTAAAACATTCACTAGCATCCACTTGAATAGGGGTTGGTGCTTAGATAAACTTCTATATACGTGATATCAATTTCTACAGCACCAAAGGTGTCTCGATGCCGGAGAAAATCAAATGCCTGAACCAAATTTGCATTAGCTAAAATGTTAGTAATGTTCATAGAGAAACCCAGGTTAATTAGAATTGTCAGTATGTCTAGTTTTGAACTTGAATATAGTATATTTGGTTCCATATGTTAACATTGCAGCAAAAATTGCTGTTTACACAAAAAATGTGGCAAAAAGGCTGTGGTTTTGCTGCCGCAGTCTATGTAATGGATGCAGGAGACACCCCCGTGCAACCTCCAGACCATTATACCATATAAGGGGAGCAGAGGACACCCCCGGAACCCCCGCTCCCCTTAAATGGTATAATGGGGTACACCTTTACCGGGTCAAACCACAGCATTTTGTCCATGATTTTTTGCCAGGTGACAATGAGATCGCACAATTGCAGGGGAAACCACTAGACACAATTCTATAAAATACACTACAGGGTGGTATCTGCAGACCTTGGGAAGTGTTATCTGTGTGGCCTCTGGCTTCTCTCTGTGTCAAGCTCTTGGGGTTCCTAACATACTCTGTGCTCTCGCAGCTATCTCAAGGACTCTGCATGTCCACCCAGCAGCCGAGTTCCAGTGGGAAATACACTTCACATTTTATCCATTTGGGGCAACGGCAGACTGGCACAAAATACATTTAAGAAAATATCTGAAGAGATGGGGTCCTAGTTCACAAGTAGTTTTTGGAGACTGTTGGGGCTCAGCCCCAGCGAGCTGTGGCCCACTTAAAGCCCTGCCATTTACATCATTTTGGGCTGTCCACTGCAGTATGTTTTGCTAAGCTATTTTAGGTCATTAAATTGGTTTTCTGGTATGCACCAGCACCACCACCAGCACGGCAGCAAATGGGCATGAACAATCCAGACGTTGCATGCTCTGAAGGTTCTACAGCCTGGGTTAGTGTCCATATAAAAGAAGAATTACAGTTGAAAAGGGAAAAGCAAATCTAATGTAACTAATTTAAGAGATGCAATTGCAAAAAAGCCTGTGCGATATAACCTTTAGGGGGAGCATTGTTCTGCTAAAACTTGGAAGTCAACATGTTCTAAGGGAGGGCGTCTTGCGTGGCAATTGAAACCTTCCTCTATCCAAGCGTTGCAAGGAGGGCGTGTATTGTGCATGCCAAAATGAGATTCAGCAGCAGGCCTTCTGAATAGTATTTGTGATGAAATGAGTGATGAAATGAGCACTAGTCTGTCGAAATTGATTTTCCATTGTTCTTCCAATGTTCTAGTTTGGTACACTGATAAGTTTATTGTACACAAGTCAAGGTCACCTCCAGATATGGAAGCGGTGAAGGTCAGACAGGCTGCAAATTATTATCTTGGCCTTCCAGAAAACAGAACTTTTCAAATATCCCCATTGAGAAGAAGTACATTGTTACTGCCCGCAAATGTAATTAAAACTTCAATTGATTTCCTTATTAGTTTTGGCGGATTGATGGTTCAGTCATCAAGTTGAAAATGTTGTCATTTACATGGCAGTTATCTGAGAGATTGACAGGAGTAAGTACAGCATTACACACGTTCTGTGCATACACAGTAGTGCGTTGGAAAAGGATACAAATAGCATGACAGGCAGTGGCAAGCTAGTTGACAAAGACCGGTGAGAGCAGTGTGTGCCCTTAAAACACAAAGGGTGACGATGAGATGCAACGAGAAGGGATTTATGTTTCACACGCAGCTTCACAATTTCTGGCAAATTATGTGGTTTCCTGTGAATTTCAATGGCAATTCCTGCCCAAGTCGTCAGTACTTGGGCTTTCCATGGCAAAACCTAACAATACAGTGGCTAGTACCTAGCCATTTGGTGGCCAATGGTGGTATTTGATAGCAATGGCTGTTATATGATGTGAGTACCAGAACAGTGCTGGAAAAAGAAAATGTTTTTTTTTCTGGTAAAACGTCCTTCCATGTACGGGGATGAGCAGAGATTAGAATGTTCTGGGTGGGGCTCAGCACCAGCCCAGTTCGACACCACACTTTCCCCTGATTAACACAATTCTGGCAATTTGCATACAAGTAAAGAGCATACGAATTATGTATGTGATAGTGATTCAAGCATGAAACCCTTCTAGCATGTAATGGAAACTGTCCTCTCTGCTTCTTTCAAGTATGCGGTACACACCCTAACCGAAAAATGTCTCTAAACCACAAGAAATCTATACTCATGTGGACAGGCTGACAATGGATGTGAGGCTTCAGCTGTTTCCACAAAGAGCTTGCAAATTAATCACAGAGTCTTGTTTACTGGGTCCTCCGAAAGTGCTGCCCATTGGTGACAGGGGGTACTTCGGAAACTCCGGCTCCAAGGCAGATCTGGGAGACTAGCAGGCTACTTAGTCTCATTGGGATTGGTGGAGTGCAACTCCATCTTTTTCCCTGCCATGTCTTCCCCTGCACCAGATTGCATGAAGTTAGTAGCTACGCCTAGATATACAATTCTGGAAAATCCCTATACACTACCTAATAAAAAACAAAAAATATTAGCTTTGCCAATGCTTTCTTTTTCCCTTTGAACATGAAACAGTAGACACATAAGTGTAACTATCTGCACTTCTTTTTCCAAGCAGTTGTAATCCATCAGAGGAATGTACAACCATGTAGTTCTTTAACAGGTAGTTAGAAAGAGGGAGTGTTTCCATAACTTTGTGTGGGAATAGCTCCGCCATCTTTAAATGTGTTACTGTGGGCCATTTCCTATCGAAATAATGGGTAAAGCGGTTGGTGAGGGAGAGAGAAAGGGGGGTTGATCCAGGGGCTCAGTGGGGGATCCTCCTGTAATGGAGGAGCTTGGGGGCAGGGGGCAAGGGAGATGGAATTCTTGAGTGGTACTCTGTGCAGAGAAATGGACAGGGAATCTGCATGGTAGTTGGGTGGGGTGGTGGTGACTGGGCCCAGAACAAAGAAAGTGTGGGGTATGAGTTTGAAGTGGGATGGAAACGTGTCAGGGCAGAGAGGGTGTTTTGTTTCTTTGGCTCTAGGCATATGCCCATTAGTTGATGGCAATTCTGTTCACTTTGAACTGGGGATCAATGAATGTTGGCAGTGTCAATGTCAATCTTTGTTTGGGGTCATCAGACCTGCATCTGCTCATTGCTGATAGATTCAAATTTTCATTTTTAGATTTATTTTCTCATTTTGTGGTTTAATTACAAAAAGGTAATTTCACAATAATGTGGTGAAACACGTGTCAAGGTTTTTCAAACTTTGATACAGCAACTGAACTTTATGTTGATCAAACAAAATTCAAAGAAATTACCTTTTTGTAATAAACCACAAAATGAGAAAATAAATCTAAAAATGGAAATTTGAATCTCTCGCGTATCGTTAGCACATGTACTCCAAGGATCTACTTTCAAGCTAGATTTTATTTTGTGTGCAGAACGTATACAATGACAAAATCATGGAATTTCAAACTGGACACCAAATTTGTAATGCTTCTAAATAATTCATCAATCCCTTTGGCTTCAAAAATAGCCTTTAGTGGCATGTTATCGGTAGGCAACATAAATCGCGATCCCTTTAGGAAAGTCTTAAAATATTCTACACCCCAAAAGCATCCAATGGATTCTTTATAGCAATAACACGCGTATTACCATCCCTTTGCTTTGGACAGGAGAGCTCCTAGGCCCATTCCACTAGCATCTTTTATGATTGATGGTAAACTCATCACTACTGTTTGTCGACTTTCTAATGAAGAAGCACACAATGGCATAAACAGTTTATTGTTTATATTAGGGAAATACAGGGCACACCACCACACCCGGCTTTCCTTTCAGCCAGGCTAACTGCCCACTGCAGAATGTTAAACTGCTTACACTCTAGAGCCTACATCATTACACTCTATTAAAGAAATACATTGCCACATCTATAAAGGGACATAATTAAAAATAGTGTGACAGTCATAAAACACTACCCACAATCACAGGGTAGAACACTCTCGACACTTTCTGTTCATTGTAAGTCTGACTGCTCAGTTTTCAATAAGTTGTAGTTGATAAAGGAATTCCTTAGGTGCCACGGTGTGTATTCTGTTGCAGTCGTCCAGGTGGGAGAAGACTACGGGCCTGACCATATATGATTTTTATTGTGGTTCTAGGTAATGTCCTTCAAACAGTGAAGTAGGACATGGACCTGGCAGCTCTCCTGAGGATTAAGAGGACAGCAAGGCAGATACCTTGATTTTCTCCTCCGTCTCAGGAGAGCATTTAGTTTACGCCTGGATGAGACTTTCAAACAGGTGTAAAACCAATTGATTCCAATGGAACACACCGCTCATTAGCACCTGCTAATGAGCAGGCAGATTTCATTAGAATCCATTATAAAACACTGGGCCTCATTACGAGTTTGGAATTAGCCATGCCGTTTTTAGCGGCATGGCTACCCCCAAACTCGGGTCCAGGTCCCACAAAAGGGGATTTACCGGGCCATTCTGACCTTGGAGGGCCCGGTAATTCCCTTTCGCGGGACCCAGACCTGGTACGTCCCCATTCCAATTTGAGCCCCCCATAGGGCTCAATGGGAATGAGGAGGATGCTAACAACCGACCCATTACTGACGGGCCCATTGTTAGCATCCTGTACTGCTAGCCGGTCCCGCTTTGCATGTCTGGTCTGGCCAGGCATACAGAGCGGGACCCGCTGCAGGACTCGCAATGTGGCAGCCCGGAATGAACGATGCCGGTCCCTTACCAGCACTGTTCATTCCGCGGCCGCCAGCCTCGTAATGGGGCCCACTGTCTGCAAAGCATATTTGCAGGCAGTGCTTTATTTCTCCCAAAGAGAATAAGTGAATTTTAAAGGTGTTTACCCCTTCGTATTACACTTTACTTTTTCACTCATGCTTTGGGACTATGTAAAATTGCATGAAGGGACCAGCAACACATAAGTGCAAGTGTTGGCGGTCCACTACATGCAATTGACCTTCAGACTGAGGCTCACAGAGGAAAAACACCATCAAAGAAGAAGGCTGATGCCAAGAATCCACAATGTTACAGTACTCAGAGGAAGGGAGCTGGACCGCACTTATCGCGTCACGTTGTGATGAGGATGAAGGTTATAGTTATTAAAATTACTATTATTATTATTTATATTATTTATATTATTGCAATTATTTGTATTATTGCTGCCTCAGTAAAATCTGTTATCCATCGTCATTGGGAACTTAATGTCACGAGAATAGCAAATATGCTGGACACCAAATATCCCAAATATTGGTTATCTGAGCTGGTTAGCAAAGTAAAAGTATCAGCTAACAAAGCAACCAAGCCTTTTTTGCTGTTTGCCAGTTTCAATGTTTGGTTATTTAACATTAAACGTTGCTCAAATTTTTTAACCAGAAAGGTTCTACTACTAGCAATGGAAAATGCTTGATAATAGAATGTTCTGGTCAATTAGTTGCCAGAGAACAAAACATTTTCTATATGATTATTGGTGTTGTTTTTATTATTATTATTATTATTATTATTATTATTATTATTATTATTATTATTATTATTATTATTACTGCTACTACTATAAATTATAACATATGGCCATTGTTTTTCATGAAATTAGGTGGTACTGTACCTGAATTTTGAGTTCGTACATTTCTTTCTCCAGCTGGTTTGGACTTTTTGTGACCGAAACAACTCCACTCACATTGTTGATTGTAAATGAACCATCACTTCCTGTAATTAAGGGAGAGACACCTTATTTACGTTGACATTTGAAAACATATGGTGCCTAATGATCAACATCCAATTCTGGTAATTTTGGTTCAAGAAGACTTCCCCCTTACTCACCATTCAGAAGACTGTAATAGACAGTGTTAGGATTTCCTCTGTCTCCATCATAGGCAACAACTGTCAGTATATCAGCTCCCTAGGGTGAAAGAAAAACCACATTACTCCAGTTCTTCGGCCCCATAAGTCAAAATACGAGTGCATGCATCCTGCAACTGAATCAGTCACCTAGGCATTGTTTACAAAAAAAGGTCCAGTCAGTTCCACAAAAGACATCATCATCATCATACATTTATTTTGTGTTGAAGACCTTAACTGCACAAACACAGTTTACAGACATCATAATATAACGAAATTCAAAGAAGATTAAAACAGTTAAAACATACCAGCATTAGGAAGAGAGAGCCTAGGAGACATGGTTACAAACTATGGCAACTGGTCTTTGAATTTCTTAAATCATGACAATCAGAAGTCTTTGTTTATACGTTTGGCAGATTAGCATCTGGTTGGCATGGAGTTGGTAATTTTATCAATTTTGCTCTTCTAAACCAAGCTCAATGAATATACTTGGCTAAATAGTGTACAACTGTGTGGTCATTTGTTGTCTTACGGAAAGCCAAAGCATCATTTACTCAGTGAATACCATGCACTCTGAATAGTGGGAATGAAGGCATACTCCTCAGCATTCCATAGCCCTGGCAGAAAATGATTACATGAGAGATCCTTCTTCCCTTTCTCAGATTTGAAAACAACTTGTGAATTTTCCCACCTGTCATGTATTCAGTCTGCACTCTATGTAGAGAGCTCTTGCAAAGGCGGGGGGCCATGAAGTCCAGATACGCAATGTATCCAAAATCTCTTTTGTTAGATAAAGCGCTCCCGTGCTCAGATGATTGCAGGCATTCTTCAATTTCTTCTTTGATCTAATAACATGCGCATCCTTGATTCGTTTGTTTACTTTGGCTATTGACTCTTGCTGGTGTTTCCCATTTGTATGAAAGATTCAACTCTCCCAGCCCATGTTTTCAAAATGTGAACGCTGGGAGTGTCCTTCATCCCTACATTGGTAGAATATGGGAGAGAGCTTCCATCGTTTTCCCCAGCCCTTCCATTCCACAGATCCTGGCCCAATACAATAGTGGTTTATTGATCACATGTTAAGTAATTCATCTCAAGTCACATTCCATGAAAAGGGTGGCATTTGGTGTGGTTTGGTTAATAGGAGCAGGGATTTAGGAAATTAACTTTCCACAGTTCCCAGTTCCTGTGGGTTGACATGTCCCTATATTTGATTTGATTGATTTTGAATTTATATCACGCAAATCCCATAGGGGCACCAAGCAGCAAGCCACATCTATGTGCAGATCTTAAGTGCAGTACAGTGAACCATTTCTGATCCATATAATGCTGCTTTGCTGCTAGAGCTTGTATCTTGTATATACCAAGAGCTGGCGTAATAGCCCCCCCATCCTCCCGCCCATGGGATGCAGCAAATCATCTGATTCCACCACTATTGTTGTCTAGCACTACACATGATTTGGGGACCTGGGGGGTGCACAGGCCATTTTCGGAGAAGAGGAACCCTAGATAATCATAAAAAGGGACCTGCTCCAGTTGTTGGCCCTCAATTAAGATATTCAGCATCCTATGCCGAGGCGTGTTTGGCCTGAATGTCATCACCTTTGTCTTCCCCTTGTTTATCACAAGTTGTTTGCCTTTGTCAATGAGAAGGTCCAGGGTATGCCTAAGCCCCATTGGTTTAGTTGACAATAAAACGGCATCATCAGCAAGACAGAGACACTATCTGCTCCCATTCTTGGGGAGCATTGTGCAAAATACATCATAGTAGCTAGCAGTACTGACATACTTTGACTTAAAAAGAAACTAATAGCAAAGCAAATAAATCTGCCCAACTCTTCTTTCAAAACAATTTCTTTTTAGATTCTAGCATAGATTATTAGGTTGCATATAATTTCTCAATGCATGTGGCATTATTTCCTGATTTCAGCTACATGTTACATCTCACTTGTCTTTACTGCACGTTCCTGGTTGAATACGGATTTAATCTGATACAGCTACATCGTTCTGTTTTTTATGTTTTTTTTAATCACAAGTGGGAGTAGTAATAATAATAATGTATTCTTATATAGCGCTACACAACCATAGGTCTCAGAGTGCAGAAATAACAGAAGGCATGATTATCCCACTGAGTGGTACTGAATTTATCAACCTTCGGAAGGATGAAAGGCTGAGTTGACCCTGCCGGGATTCAAATCCACCACTGCAGGCGGCGCACAGATATCAGAGGCGAGCGCTTCGCCCACTGTGCTATCTGACCAAAGCACCGAGGTCATCAATATTCTGTGGGCATCTAGAAAATAATTCTAAATTCATTCTTCATGCTGATTTCCTCTGAGTTTTTCTATTAGGGATTTTGCAATGTTCAATTTGCTTCTAAATGTATTTATTTACAAGTGCATTTTTGATTTTAAAATGTGTATTTTACTAGAATAAAAAGCCTGGGTTGTTCCCTATTTTCCACTTAAAACACAAGGATCATCCGCCCTTCCTTGAATGGAGAGGTTTGGTATAGGTTTCAGTCTATATTGTTCAGGAGGACGCAAATTCCTTCATTGAATGTGTTATAATCTATTAAACTGTGGACTCGTATGAGGATAAGGAACCTGGCCACTTCTCGGCTAAGGTGGGATTCACCCATCAGAGCATATAGGTTCCCTCATATTACCAGTAAATAGTTCTGTTTATGGACCAAAGATTTTAATGAATAGTTTGCTATAACATCCAGCCCATTTTGCATGTGTGACACCATGGAGACGTGTACATTTACTTCAATTCTGAGTTATCCACGATTTTTCATCCACAGGCTAGAATTGGTCAGAGACGATGTGGTCTAAGGATTTGGTCTATTGTTTGTAGTGGCCTATTCTACTGAAACTGAGACATCTGCTTAATTGGCAAGGCAGTCTTAACTGAGTTTCTTGTGAAATAGACATGTGATAGGTGGTCAAGTTGACTCTCAGATCTCTAGTATTCCCGTAATTTTCCATGGATCACTTTCAATTTTTTGTGTCAAGGAAGCTAAGTTCCCCATCACATGTCGGGAATACCATTTTTATGTCCTCTTTTTATCTGTTTGGTGGCTGCTTCAAGAACTGAAATAGATTATGCTTAGCACCTTTGCTTTGTTTTTTCTTACACATTTGCTGTTGACTGTTTTGGTCAGGCTTACCGCTTGCCGTGGATCTTTGTTGTCTCCCATGTGCCATCTTTAGAACCCCAGAGGTTTTAGAAGATCATTTTTAAATTAGAATGGAGAATGGGTTTGAATTGTTGGTGCCTTCTCCCCGTATAGAACAGATCGTAACATGAATTTATGTATTGTTCACTGGACGTTTGCACCTGTCCATGAAGCACTTGCTCCACTATTGGAGTCAGCAGGATAATCTTGATGTCAACATCAGGTTTGATGTTGGAGTGCACATTTTCATACAACCTCTTAAAATGGTGGTTCCACTATACACTTGCATGATATATGTATTCTTTGACAATTCTGGTCTTGTGAGTACTTTAGAGTGCTTCAATTCTAAACTCAAGATTGTCGCCTCACCTGGTTTCCTTGAGAGCCCTACATTTTTATTGATGATTACAGATTTCTTCGACTCTGCTCCTTTGATTTTTATTTTGCTCTACTTTCCTCTAAGAGGAGGGTGATGTTGGCAAGCATTGCTTTTGCTAAGGTAGCAGGTACCATAGCTTCAACTTCATCAGCAATATGTTCTCCGGTGACTCCGCCTACTCATCAATGGTGGTCCAGTCCACTATGGCTTGGTCCCCCTTTGTGACTCCAGCCTTATGCTGTTTAGAGAAATATGATTTTATGCAAATTCGCATAATTACTTCTTTCAGGTTCTCAAGTTCTTCAAATAGCCTCACTATCATCAGGGTCAATCATTTGCTAATCCTTGCTGTTGCTACTACCTCCCCCACTTCTCTCTTGCAAATTGCAACAGAGACCTAATTTCCAACTTTCTTGAATTTTTAGGAATGGACAGTCATTGTTGCTAGGTTTTAAAAGGGTATTTTCTTGGTTGGACTTCCATTTTTGCTTTGTCCATTTTCCATTTATAGGTTCATGGAAGTTTCACTTTTTCTTCATCCTTTTTTTCGGCAAATCTGTGTCCTTGCTTGGGGCTTTGGTGTTCATAGTGCTAAATGTTGGAATCCCAAAGCTGTCTGTCAAATTCACTGAACTATTTTTTAATAATGTAAAATCTCGTATTGTTAAATTATTTTGTTCATAAATCTGCTTTTTCAAACTTGCATTATGTACAGGAACAACATCATATTGTCATGCTGTACCTGTAATATCCATAGGTGTTACGGTTGGACTGGCCAGGCTTACTTTTATTTGGTTTGCCGAATTTCCCAAAACAATCTGGCATGAATGTCCTTTACAAGGGCCCAGATTTATCTCCAAGCTTTCCATAGGCTTGTAAGCCTGATGCTATAGATTTTGGCGTGTTCAAAATGTATTGGATAAACTTGGTGGTTGGTAGATGTCAATCAATACCTTCTTTGGGAAATTTGAAACACAAACTGTTTGTTGCACTTTACCATCCAGTGGGCAGGTTGGAGGGGGGATGTGCGATAAGACTGTGCCACTTAATGTTCCCACATTTACTGCTATGTGCTGCTATGTTTATGATCTTCTTTATGAAATAATGGCCTACACGGGCTATCCCGGCTAAAAGCCTTGTTAACCGTACCATCCTTCATCAAGGCACAGTTTCTACCATGGCATTCCCACGCATCATCTGTTTAGCCATTTTGTTAAACAGTGTAATAGATTTTACTCCCCTCTTTTGCCTCTTTGGTTCCACTCTTACTTATCTGACCGTACCTAATTGGTATCTTGGGCTGGGACTTCTGACACTTTACCCTTTTTGCACAGTGTTGCTCAAGGTTCAGTATTAGGACAATTTCTTTTTTCTGTTGCAGGTTGCTTCAATCATTTCTTCATTTGGGATATCTGAGAGTGTCTATGCTGGTGATACCCAGCTGTTCTGTCCTTTTCCACCTTTCTGTCTTCTATTCAAGACAATCTTACTTCTTGTCTTTTAGCGATGGATGTCTGACTATTGTTTGATATTGATCTCTGCTAAGAAAGAAATCCTTTTTCCCACTAATACCATTTCTCCTCCTTCTCCTTTTGCTTCTATATCCTTCCCCCTCTCTACTTCCTATTTCTTCTTCTGCCCGCGACCATGGCCTTTGCTTTGGGCCCGATTTTATCTTTCTCTTATCATATTTGTTTAATCTCATGCGCATGCCATTTTCACCTCATCAATATTCACAAGACTAGGCCTTTTCTCACATTTGAAGCTACTAAACTCGTGATCTCTTCTCTGATCTTCAAACAAAGAAACAGGAGTATAGGGCTGCTCTACAGTTCAATAAAATCTTCCGTTTTTTAATGGTTTCAGATGCAGATGGGAAAAATCCAAGACCACCAGGATTCTAGAAACATTGAGCATGCACAGACCGATCTACCCGATTAGTTACCCGAATGCACTCCAAGGGAAAATCTCCCTACATTTTAAATATTATTAATGCACCTTTTGAAATCATAAATCAATGGGCCTCATTACGAGGTTGGCCGTAACCCACTGGGGTTACCGGCAGGTTGCCACTGACACCGTAACTTCGAATCTGGCACCTCACTTCCCGGTGCCACAAGGACATTACAAGTCCTGGTGGCACAGGAAATCAGGCGCCTGATTCTGTAAGTCCCCAATCCCATGAAGTCCCAAAGGACTCCATGGGAGCGGGGAGATGGAAACACTGGCACTGTTGCTAACGGTGCTGGTGCTTCCGTGAGGAATCTGCCTACCGGGGCCGCTGTGGCCAGCAGGGTCAGACCTGTCGGTTGCAGCGGCCCCGGCAGGTAAACTCGTAGTGTTGCGGTAACCTTACTGGCACCCTTGTTTCCAGAGCGCCACACTCATAATGAGGCCCAATGTATGAAAATAATTCTATCTAATTTACCAAGGTTTCATCACAGATCTCTAATTTCCAGTCAAAGTGATATTTATAATATGAGAGCATCGACCTTTCCCAAAAAAGAAATGTACACAAGTTCATAATTACAATCACTTCTAGAATGCAAACATTTTAAAAATTCCCTCTCATGAGGAAGTGTCGTAACAGTGAGTACTACTCATTGACAGAAACAATTTTAACACAGATCATCTTTCGTCCCAACGTGTTTCAGATTAACATCCAATCCTTCTTCAGCGACTAATATTCTGTCTTCCTGAAGGTAGCAAATAATACCAACATAATTTTTGAATAAATGCGTCATTTTTAAAAATATGTTGACAAGAACAAACATAAGTAAAGAAATAGTACTATGCAGTTCTGAAGTTGATCTGTTTCGGGTGTTCATTTAGACACTGTAAAATAAATGTATCCATCTTACTTGTGATCTAAGTCACAGTACAATGCAAACAATCAGGGGACGCGGGACTGTAGCCCAATGCTTGCACCAATATGTATGAACTGTGTCCCAACTCGATCAGCATAAATCTATCATCCTTCTCAGCCACTACCAAAAAACCTGTATAGAAGCACACCCCCAAGTTACAACTTCCTATCAACTGTTAAACAGAGCAACTACATGAGAGCACAAGGACATCCCCCTTACCGTTTATACACAGTCACAGCGAGCGGCAAAGCACAAAACTGGAAAACCATGTAAGTACCCTGCACTCGCAATTCAAGGCAGGAGAAAAAGGTGTCAACCAATCAGGATGCTGAACCCACCCCTTTGGACACCATTCTTTTGTCGGCCATCTTGACACATCAGGCTCACTAAGGCTAATGAATGTTTCTAAAACCTACAGCAATAATATCATAGCCATCATTGTCATTTTGAACACCAACTGTCTCACACCACACGTTTTTTTAAATGTATTTGCAACTTGTGCCTTAACTGAATCCATCACACCCACTGCACTTATTATTCAAAAATCAAGGTCTGTAATAGGCCCCCATAGATAGGAGTGCTTTCCCAACCCGAGATGTGCCATCCAACAATGTTTAAGATAATGAAATAACATCTGTTAACCCCTCTCAGGACACCCACCCTGGGCACTCTCTAGAATTCAAATGCCAGTCATATCAAGCTGCTGTGCAACAACCGACCTACACGGTGAAACCATCAAGGTTTAAATGATTCCTGATAGAATTCTGCTAATGCATTTCTGGGGACATGCATCCCGCTCACGGTCTGCTGCCCCAATCCTGAGCGACATGTCATTTTAATAAAAATGATTGACTCTAAAATGAAGTTCATATTCGGTCCCACTTGTTATTATGAGAGTCATCCGTTCACCTCTCGGGTTTACCTGCACACATTCTATCAGACACAATCGTCAATCACTAATGCCAATTTTAAAGTGAACGTTCTAACTTAAGATCACATGTCAGCCGCACTGGCCTATTACATAGTACATAAACACCATCTTCCTTTTATTTCCACATCTCCATATGTACACCCTGCACACATTGCTCTTGTAGTTAATACTCAAGCTCAGTCATAACGTGTTTCCATGTACTTCTCGGGTGCACCTGTGCACATTGTAACTGATACTAATCGTCAGTCATTACTAGCCGCCTTACAAATACATTCACACTTAGGTCAACCTGGTCAACCTACCACGTGATTCATCAACAGCATCTTCCTTCCTGACAGCGTGTGCATCCCGCCTCATTGCTGTTTTAATAAATGTTCAAATCAAGGAAAGCTAGACAGGTCCCACTCTTCTCGCGCCTGTTTTACTGCTCTTCTACTCGTTTTGGTCTTCCTGCTACGATCTAGTGTCGTGTAAATCTGTTTTCAATTTCTCGATTCGTTTGTTATGTGTACTTATGCCTCATGAATCGATTTCTTTGACTTTATCCTCACTAAAATGGTGGTCCTTTTACTTGCATCTTAAATTCAATTTTCTTTGTAAGGTTTTTAAATCCCTTTATGGTCTTGCTCCCTCCTACCTTTCATCCCATGTATCCTTCTATCTACCTCTCAAACCCCTTTTCTATTATCTGTCCCTCATCCTCCGTGTGCTACGTCTTGTTTCCATTCTTTTTCTTTCCTCCCCTCAAGCATTGGAACGCTCTTCCTCTTTTCCTTTGGTCTATTACCACCACGCAATATTTAATCCCGATGCAAAAATCATCTTTTACATTCCTAATGTTGTTCTCTGTATTATTTTTTCAACTTTATTTGTATTGTACCGTAAGTGATTGTGTATAGCTCTTTGGAGTAAAACACTTTAAACATTCCAAATAAAATACAAATACAAATGCATATCCTTTATGGACACTTATTTCTTCTTTCATAAAAATTCCTCTGTTTTTCTTGCATTTGGGGAATATGTCAGGTAATTTGGTATTTAAAATTAGTCACTAAAAGCGGTCTAAGAAGGGAGATTTTGTATGCCAGCACTTGCCAGTGAGGTGTGGAATGAAAGAGGAAAACAGTCAGCCTATGCTAAACAATAGTGTTGCCGTTACCTTTAATGTATAGTTGGTGTGGGGCTAGGCTCCGCTAATGAAGTGCAATGCATGGAAGTGTTAGGATGAGTGGATGCACTGCACTGAAATTCAAATTTCAGGGGCCAAAGTCTCGATGGAGGGCAGAGAGCAAAATTATCATAACACTAAATGCCCCTTTCTTGAATATTTGAACACTTGGGTATATAGATCAATGTGTTAGAATGCTATATTGTGGCAATAAGACCGGAGGCAGCGGGCCAATACTGCCCCAGGTAATGCCCCCGGTGCTGTAGTTACAGGCCCTAGCGTAGCGAGGGCCTTAACGAAGCCCCAGGGGCATTACTGTGGGCGGTATTGGGCGTCATTGATGGTTTTATAGCCATTAGTACCCTGGCCCGTTAGACCGGAGTACTAATGGCATTTTTTTCTGTTTGAAATGCTGCCGCGTTTCGAAACAGAAAAAAAAATGAAATAAATTTCCGCCGGTAAAGGGAAAACGTAGTCTGTTTTCCCTTTCCATGGCGGCCATCGAGAGTGGACATGCTGGGAACAGAAGTGTTTCCAGCATGTTCGCTCCCAAGAAAAGAAGAAAAAAGAAGGTAAGTGGGGTTGGGAGGGGGGAGGGGATAGTTTGCATGGGAGGGGGTGGAGGAAAAAAAAAACTTACCTGAGTTCCCAGCATTGGACGTAGGCAGCCTCCAGCCATGGGGTGGCTCGGAGCGGGGATTGCCCCATTTCGAACCTCCTCATTGGCTAAGGGGCTGCCATGCCCCTCGCCGGGAACAGAGTACCCGGCACGCACAGAACTCACTCATGTACACAGGAATACTGTGTGGTATGGCTCGGAAAAGAGCCAATTTGCATTTTGTATTCCCGGTGTACAGCGCGTGCTGGGTACTAATGTTGATTGCAAAAGACCGTGGAATCTAGTGCTATGAACAGACTTCTACATAAGCACGTCATGTTTTACTCAGGCTATGGGTTTCTCCAAATTGCTGGATATTAGATTGATGTGAAAGGACTAATTGTTTGACATAATGGTTACCTGGACTATGTCCATTAACTAAGTATTAACTGTTTGGGAATTTTTACTGCAACGTATTCTTTTAATTTGGTTTTTTACTTCTACAAATGAATGCATTAATGTATTTGTGGTTTTTTAAAATTTTAATTGTGTTTGTTACTTGTTAATCGAATAACAATAATAAAAAACGACTTACTAGTAGCAGGTTACAGCAGGTTACATGCTCATTTGTGCATAAGGCATGCGCATAGAGTATTTTACGTTCCAATGGAACAGTACTACCACACTACAACACAGGCGGAAAGGCACATTTGCTATACTAACGGGGGATATGAGGTGTGGAATGGAAACTACTGTCCCAACATTGGTGGTAGTTTGCCTCACAATTACGCATTGCAATGTAAAGTGCAGATATACGCCATACCAGTGCCTACTTCCCACTGCACTATGCCACCACAGCCCCATCAGTGTTACCTGGTCTGCTCTGAATTGCCTTGTCTGTGCTGGAACACGGGGACACGGCGAATGCCTCTAGCTAACAGTGTTACAAGTGTCAGCTCCTAGGTCTGTTGAACACCAACACCAGGCACTCTCACCAGAGCTGCTTGGGAACATATGAAGTAACAATGTTCAGGTCGCTGTCTCCAATCTGTCCCAACCCCACTCACCTGCACAAGTGATAGGCCAAATACCAAATTGCCCAGAAACGTTCAGAGACCAATCAGACCACAACAGAATCCCTAACCCATAACTGAATTATAGCTATACTGTGTTCTCTGATAAACATTGTACACAATGCATTGGTTCCAGGTTAGTGTACACAAACTGCACTATTTGTATCATGTTCTTAGCACAGTCACACTACATGTTTGCAACAATGGCTTCCTGACATTAGTAGACTGTTCAGTGAGTGGGTGTAGGTCAATGGACAGCAGAGATAGTGGTCTTTTCAGACCCATGCCTGCCCTGCTGTATCCAGGAGGAAAACGGTCATGCATGGCATAAGCATTTCTATTCATTTTGTACAAGTCCACAGCTGTAATGGGGTGGAAATCTAAAAACAGTCATTAGGGTAATGGGACATTTAGGAACATCATATGAAAGGCACGTCCTGCATATTTGTGGATTGAGCGCTGGCCACGGTTGTTATGTAGGTACAGGAATCAAGGCCAACCTGCCTGTTTGGCATGCAGCCAACACACAGCTATGCAAGGTGTCGGTGATAGAAGATGATTAAAGAATAAACAGTTGACATGTATAAAAGCTTGTACATTCCCATTTATAGTGCACTGTTTTGGCATGGCTTGCAAGAAACAATCTATGCTCATACCCACTTTGTTTTTTTTATTTAAATATCTTTAAGTCCACCGTAAATTTTAAAAATGTTTTATAGGAACCTTAGAAGTGTTACTGCTTCACATGATTCCTCTCCATGCAAATATATAATTCAGTGAAAAAAACTTGATTAAGAGAGAGTAAAGGTGATCAAATTTAATGCAGAGAAACACCTAAAATTCAGCAATCACAATTTGAGCAAGTCCACCAAAACTATGCACCCCGTGTTGCACAGCGTACAACCACAATGATGACATCACTGATGACATCACTGATCATTTGTTGGAGGCTCACTAGCAAAGGCCTCGACTTTTGGCCATGGCCACTGTACATGCTGCACCAATAGTTTTCTTTGGGGCCCACTAGTCAAGGTCTTCAGCCATGGCCATTGTCCACAGCCTTTGGCCGTGACCACTGTACATGCTGCACCAGTAGGGTTCTTTGGCGCCC
This sequence comes from Ambystoma mexicanum, assembly GCF_040938575.1. Taxonomy (NCBI): domain Eukaryota; kingdom Metazoa; phylum Chordata; class Amphibia; order Caudata; family Ambystomatidae; genus Ambystoma; species Ambystoma mexicanum. The sequence continues at coordinate 913,479,211 of NC_090929.1, forward strand.
ACTAGCCACGTCCTTTGGCAGAGACCCATTAGCCCCTGCCTAGGAGATGTGATCACTGCAGGCTCTCTCCCCATTCACTTGGGATTCTCTGTTATATTCCCCTGATAATGGCAATGAAGTACACATACAGCAGCATTAAGTTACCCATGCCAGTGGGATTCCCCTGGTATTCTCCGTTAACGCTTGAAAATCACAACTCTTCCCTGTCCTCACAGGCACTAACCAAGTGCCCTCCTCCTCTTTCCATGCCCCCCCCCGCTCCCCTCAATTGCTTTTTTCTGCCGTGGCCACCCCCCCTGCCCATTACCCGCTATCTATGTTTTGTTAGTGTGACACATTTTCTTCTCTGAAGTGGACTTGATTGAAATGCGAGTGCTGAATTTCAGGGGTTTTGTTGCATTAAATCTGATCACCTTTACTCTCGCCTAACAAATGGTTTTTCACTGTATTTCAAGGGTTTTGCTTTACCTTATTTTCCTAACCATCTAGTCATGGCCACTATACAGGTGTTACCAATAGTTTTCTTTTGGGCCCACTACCCAGGGTCTTCAGCCATGGCCATTGGTCATGGTCGAACATGTTCCATAGTTTGTTGAGGTCTCACTAGCTATGGCCTTCAGCTGTGGCCACTGTACATGTTGAACCAATATCTTTCTTCTAGGCCCACTAACCATGGCCACCTGCCATGCCACAAAATTCATTTGTTAGCAAACCCCTACTTCCCCCTGCCCAATAGATGTTGGAACTGTAGATGTTACATCTTTTTTTTCTAAATCCTTATTCATGCAATAATTTCACAGTAATCATTTCCAATAACAGAAATTCTTACCGTAGAGTGGCGAGTTAGTGTCATGACCGCAGCCTCCAAGGAGTCAGGTTTAGCCCAACTGCCTCGGAAGCTGGGTCACAACTTCATTTCCAGGCACCCATCGGCTCCCATAGGGGCCTTATGGACCTTGTCCTGGCGCCAGTGGCGCCAGGCTCATAAGGGGACCCAGTCCCAGCACAGGACGTGCCGGGCTCATGATGTAAGGAATGGTGCTTGGGTGGACCTACCTGCTGCAGACCATGCTGCTCACGCACCTGCAGGATGAAATCCTCATCCATCCATGGCTGGAACTACTTTACCTTCTGGGTGTGGCCAGCACCACTCCCTGGGACTGGATACTGGAACTATTCTGGAAGCTGGGACTTCTTACCTGGGCGAGGCTGCTGTGGAAGGAGACACCTAAGCACTCCAGTAAGCTATTTAAACCACGCCCGATCAGAGCAACGTGCTTCGCGTTATTCTGCAATAGCAGCAGGACGCTCACCGTGTCAGCTCCAGAGAATCTTCAACTTCTGCATCTGGGGAAGAGAAATCCGCAATCTTACCTTCTGAAATACCATCTTCGTCTTCAGCAGCATCTGAAAAGGGAAAAGAACACCAGGTTAGCACGAGATAAAAACCAGCGCAGCACTTACCCAGTCCATCGGTGCATCTCAAGCCACGGGCTGCAGCTTTCCATTTTTCCGGCACCCTGTGGAAGCAAAGACATTGGTTAGTAAACCTCCGTGAAACTTTCCTTACCTGCGCTGCATTCTTCTCGCCTCCGCCGACGCTGCTACTCGCATCTGCAAAACAAAAGGACATCATTAAGAAATACAAAACTCCATCGATACGCACGTGTTTTGGGCAGCGCTCATCTTTCTCACTCCTCGGCGCATTCCTCGACCTCCATTTTTCTACCCAGCTGCTTCTGCGACCTGAAAAAGGAAAAGAGACATTAAGAAGTGCTTTTAACTTCGAATTGACATTTTTTACTTACTTGCCTGCAATACCTTCGCCATTCCATCGCTCTCCGGACCTCCATATTCAAGCAACCGCCGTTCATGCTGCTAACAACGGCCTAGCTCCAAATCTTCATCCTCTGCAACCAAGAGGCTGGACAATTAACCAGTGAAGTAACTGGCTTCGGCGCCCCTGCACAGACGCAGGATGGAGAGCTCCGCTTTCACCTACATAAGGTGAGCACATTTAGCCTACGAACTACTTGGGAGTACCAGGAAGGGGAGGCAGCTTACCCAGTCAGGCTTATATATCCATATTAACCCCTTGCTCTCATAATTGCAGACACCTCACCCTTCAGATCAAGATCTCAGTGAGGAAAGGGCCTTTCCAGGGTGGCATTCGAGGCCTGCGCGTGACCCTAGAAGACTCCGAGAACCCCCAGCCTCCGAGGGATTCAGGTGAGCGTTACAGTTAGCGAATACTGCGATAATTGGAAACACTGCTCAGAATTAAAAAGTATTCCACGTCCTCACAGGCACTCAACATGTGTCCCCTTCAAGGTCCTCTCACTTTACTCAATTGCTTTATCCCCTCCCTAACTCTCTCCCATTACCCTCTATCAAGCATACCTTCGTGTGATGCAATTTTTCTTTCTGAGCATGTCTTTCAGTGTTGCCACTCTAATCTCATGAGATTCACGCTGCCTTGCCCTGATAAACCAAACATTTTCTACCCTTAACTTGCTCCTCAACCCACCCCCAAATCCCTAACTTCACATGGTGTCTTCTTTCCCACTTGTGGCTTGTGGAGCAAGTGACCATGTGAAGGGGGGCCCCAGATGAAAGGTCAAAACCCTGGGGGGCCCACTCTGCGAATTTGGCCTTCTCCTCCTATGAGGAAGAAGAGATCACAGGGGCATCCTTCTCCTCAGACTCCTTCCCCAGTGGGATAGAATCTGAGTTAGTTTTAGTTTGCCGGGGTTCCTGGGAGCCTAAAGTTCCAGAAGCTTATGCTAGAATTCCAGATAGCAGCAATCACAATTTTAAAGGCAGTTTGCTGATCAATGGAGTTGACACTCCTGCCCTTATGGATAATGGGGCCAGCAGAACAGTAGTGGATTCTACATTGATAGACCGAGAGGAAGTTGCCAGAGCTCCGTGGTTACCCACTAAGTTAGCTGATGGCTCCCCTCTCAAGTTCCCAGTTATGCCTGGAAATCTTACTATAAATGGTACAGAAGTCAGGATTCCAGTGAGCATTCAGAGGCAAGTCCCAGGAAAGGTCCTGCTGGGGAATTATCTCAGAGCTTTAGGACTTGTGGGTGACACAGCAGAGAGACCATGCATACGGCCACAAACAAGGGCTGCACTGGCCAAGTTCAATGCCAAGCCTAAGCCAAAGGGGAAACCCAAGGCTAAAGGAGTAAAAAAAGACAGAAGAGGGAAAGAAAATATCCCCCTAACTGAGGTGGAGGCAGTTGGTCAAACACCTGAAACTGACGAGGAAGATGTGTTGCCTGACATCCTCAATCCCCATGACCATCCCGAACTACAGAGTGTGTTAGTCGAAGGTGATCCTGACAGGGTTGGGTTCAGTAAGGGCCAACATGAGTGCCCATCTTTGGAAGGCCTAAGGAGACAGGCCAGCTCCCAGCTTGAGGGTGAACCTCCTGGGAAGCACTGGATTTATTGGCTCCTCTACAGTGTGCCTACAGAGTCTACATAAGGAGACCGTAGGAGGTTGGTGGTTCCCCTTGCTGTAAGACCCTTCCTCTTGCAGTTGGTACATGAAGTACCCCTTGTAGGCCACTGTGGCATTGAGAGAACCAAGCAAAGGTTATCATGCACTTCTACTGGCCCAATATGGGGGTGCAAGTAGAAAGTCACTGCTGGAGCTGTGCCACATGGCAGTTATCTGGGAAAAGTGGCACAACAATCCAAGCTCCATTTCTACCACTCCCAGTTGTGAGGGTACCATTTGAGAGGGTAGGGATCAACATTGTTGGTCCTCTTGACCCCCAAACATCGTCAGGCAATAGGTTTATCCTGGTGCAGGTTGGCCAAGCCACCAGGTACCCTGAGGCCATCCCATCGAAAATGGTGACTGCCAAGTCAGTTGCCAAAGCTTTACTTTGCATATTTACTAGGATTGGCTTCCCTAAAGAAGTTGTGTCCAATAGATGCAGCAACTTTATACCCAAGTACATGCAGGCTATGTGGAAGGAATGAGGCATTACCCATACGTTTTCATCCGCATGGTACCCACAAACCATTGGTCTAGTTGAGTGGTTTAACAGGACCCTTGAGAGCATGATTGGGGCACTGGAAGATCCCCAAAGAGACACATGGGATCTTCTATTACCATGCTTACTGTTTGCCTACAGTGAGGTACCTCGGGGGGGGATGTTGGTTTCAGCCCCTTTGAGCTTCTTGTTGGTCACCCTGTAAGGGGTCCCTTAGCAATAGTCAAGGAGGGGTGGAAGATGCCCACTCCCTCCATCACTACCAGCATAGTAGACTATGTGCTAGAACGCAGAAAAAGAATGGTACTCCTGATGGGTCTGGCTAGTGAGAAGATGACGGCTAGGCAAGCTATGGTGAAACATTGGTATGATCAGAAAGCTGCCCTCATCAACTTCACTCCTGGTCAGCAAGTCCTGATCATGAATCCTATAAGGCCTAGAGCTTTGCAGGACAAACAGTTAAGTCCTTACACAGTGGTGGATTCACTGGGTGAGGTCCACTATTTAGTGGAGCTTGGAAGGGCTGGACAGGCTCCAAAAGTGTTGCATGTAAATATTCGAAAGCCTTTCATCCCAAGAGTAGAAATCACTGCACTGCTGCTGACTTCAGATGTTGAGGAGGAGGAGTCAGAACTTCTCCCTGACCTGTTCCAGGGCAGTCCTTCAGATAGCTCCATTGAGGATGTCAAAGTGGCCCCTCACCTGACTTTTGATCAACAAGAGGAGGTGAGAAGATTGCTGAGGCAGTTCTCCCCCTTGTTTTCACAAGCTCATGGTTTGACACCTTGGTGCAAAAATGATATTGACACAGAAGATAGTGTACCTACTAAATGTAGGGAATACAGAATGTCAGATGAAGTAGGGTCTTACATTAAGACAGAGGCCAACACAATTTTGGATCTTGGGGTGATTGAACCCTGTGGTTTTGGTTCCAAAGGCAGGTACCTCTGAGCCGAGGTGCTGTGTGGATTACATGTCTCTGAATGCTGTCACCAAGAAGGATGCACACATCTTTCTTAGAACAGATGAGCTGGCGGATACTTAGGGTGCCTCCAAATACCTCAGCACATGTGACCTCACTGCAGGCTATTGGAAAATAGCCATTGCAGAACATGCCAGGAGAAGACAACTTTCTCAACACCAGAGGGTTGTTACCAGCTCAGGATAATGCCTTATGGGTTGAAGAATGCACCTGCCACTTTTCAGAGGCTTGTGAATCATGTCCTTAATGGGTTGGATGAATGTTGTCTTGCATATCTGGATAATATAGCAGTTTTTAGTGCCACCTGGAAGGATAATGTAAACACCTTAAAATTGTATTGCAGGCTCTTCACAAGGCCCACTTTACCATAAAGGCCAGTAAATGCCAGATTGAACAGTGGTCTACCTTGGGCATGAAGTAGGTGGAGGGAGGATACAGCCTCTACCCTGTAAAGTACACGCAGTACAAGACTGGTCTACCCCCACTAAACAAACCCAGGTGAGAGCCTTTTTAGGACTCACAGGGTACTACTGAAATTTCATGTCAGACTATGGCACCCTAGCTGCCCCTCTGACTGCTCTCACAACTTCTAAGAAACCCAAGAAGGTAACTTTGTCAGAAGAGTGTGGTAAGGCCTTCGATGGCTTAAAAGACGCCTTTTACCAAGCCTCTATTCTCAGGGCCTCTGATTTACAAAGACCTTTTATTGTGCAGACAGATGCCTCTGACACTGGGGCAGGAGTTGTACTATTACTATTACAAGTAAATGAGAAGGGTAAGGAACACCCTATTGGATTAATTAGTCACCAGCTTAAGGACAGAGAGCTCAGATGGTCCACAGTAGAGAAATAATGCTTCTCTGTTGTGTGGGCCCTAAGGAAGCTGGGGCCCTTCCTCTATTGGACCCACTTTGCAAACTGACCCTAAGGCCTTAAAGTGACTAATGAACATGAAGGGAGAGAATCCAAAGTTGCTCTGGTGGTCCATAAGCTTGCCAGGGTTCGACTGCACTATTGAGCATAGACCAGGTGTGCAACAAAGCAATGCTGATGGGTTGTCCAGAATGTTTAACCAACCTGAACATGCAACTCATCCAGGAGTGGATTAATTCCCCCTGTCCTTGGTCTGGGAGGGACGAGTGTTAGGAAAGATCCCCATTTATCTGAAGGTTTCCCTCCAGTTGTGTACCCCCCAACCTTTTGCTGCTGTTTAAACACCATATTCTGATGTTGCCAGTGGTGCACAGCCTTGCACAACAACACCTAGTGTACCCAACAACAAATTCTATGTGTAAGGAGAGGGGATGAATGCATTTTTGGATGGCTGTATCTATGACACTGCTTTGGTCAGGTTAACAACCTCTCCACATTCATGGCATGGGTGTCCACAACATAGAAGGACATGCAATTGGTTTGTTTAGGCTGCCTTTCAGATGTAACATGTGTGTCATGTGAAAATGTGCGTCTGTTGCTGGAACTCAGCTTTTTATCTAAATGAACTATGGGTTATCTTATTTTCTAATGGACTACACATAGAAGGGTTAGAAGATGATTGCTTGGTGATGTGAAAGCTCTCTGATGTGGCTAGGCACCCATGCCGCGGGCATAAATGATGCAAGTGTTTAAATGCAAATGATAGCATAGACTTCTGAATTTATTTGTTTGGCTTTTTTTAAAAAGATCAGAAAGGGGCACAGGCCTATGTCTTTGGACATGGATAAGCTCAACAATTTTGTTGAGTAACACTGATTAATGTGACATGTTGTAACAGTGTTTCCTGCAATCGTTTAGGTGCAATAATGGCCATTTTCTGTGTTGAGGGGGTGGGGCAGTACCATACATGGTCTGAGGCCATGCTGGCACAATTCTAGAGGGTCAGAGCGGGGATGGTCCATAAAACACCCAGGAAAGCTCTCAACATCAAAACACACATTTTGATCCCACCTGCTCCAGCAGCCGTCTCAGATGGGACCATTTCACTTGCTGCCCATGTTTGCTTCAATTCTGTGACTAGCAATTTGGAGAAGGCACAGGAGGTTTGTCTGAAAACATAAATGCATGAAACCATTTGAAATCTCACAATGAATGCATAGCATGTGTAAACGTGTTCTGTTGAACCTATGGTGACATAGTATAAACATGATGTCATTATTGGGGGTTTGAGGTTGTAATGCATTTGATAGCAGGACCTGCAAATGTGGGGGTATAGCCTACATAGTATGATGTACCAAGTACATGATGGCATTATTGGGGTATTTGAGCCAGCCCTTGGCACATGATGGCAATAATGGCAAAGTTATACGATAGATATGGTCACTTAGCAGGTTTTTGATGGCGTTATTGGTGCATTAGGCATTCCATGGCAGCTCCTTCTGGGCTACACCGTACCTATGGTGATGAAACAGGCACGTGACAGCATTATTGGGGCATTTGAGACTGCACTTGGCATACGATAGCCATGGCGTATTCCCTTTGCCAGTGCTTATCTAGATCCTCTGCTGAGAGAAGGCGTGATCACATGTGTGTGGCTAAATAAATCAGGTGGAGATGATTGACTGGGCTGAACACCCTGCACAGCAGACAAACACAAGCTCCTGTCCTAGTCCTAGTTTACATTGGAAGGGGTACATCTCAAGGGGGCACATCAGTAGCCATTGCCAGGCAGTGATGCTATCTTCCCTGACAATGAATTCGCATAGGGCTATTCACTCCATTCCGTGTAACAGCACAGGTGCCGGAAGGCACGTGATCCCACGATGCGGCCACGCTGCATAATTTCACAGCTCCTACCTGGCTTGCTGCTTGCAAAAAGCCTATTTTAAGAATTAGAATTACACATGGTGCCAAAGGCAGCGGCGTCAACCTGCACCAGAATATTAACGTGGGCGAAATACATAGCGTTAAACCAACCACGCAAAAAACATACAAACCAAAGAAAAGACACAAAATATTCAAATATTGCTAGTCAGTGTGAATTCCCTTAGTACGCAGTGAATCTGCGTGCATACATCTGCATGTTACAGACTACCAAAATAAATAGCAGTGGCAGCTGGATATTTGTACAGCCTCTGTTATTCACGGTTTATAGTCAAAATGTCGAAAACAAAAAAGTCGAAAAACAATAATGTTTTTTTTTAAATGGGGGGTTGCCCCCCAACCCCCTGTTTATTTTTTATAGCTAAACCCAAAAAAAACACATTCAGTTTTTTTTTCGACATTTTTTTTTCCGGTATTATTGTTTTCGACTTTTTGCAGTCGACATTATGACTGCGCACCGTTATTCACTCCTTTTTTAAAAATCTGCATGCAAGCTTTTTAATGTCATTTAAAAACATCGAGTGATGGCATTTTATGTTTATTCTTCAGTCATCCCTTTACATCAAAAGCTCCCTGTACCACACGTGATTGTAACGGAAAGTGTATGTTTGGAAGGGTGATGAGCACATGACATTAAAACATGATAAATAGCATTACTTAAATATACACCAAGCAGGGACGTATACACTTAGGGCTTCATACACTGAGCAGAGGCATGTACAAAGCAGAATTTAAAACACACCGCATAGGGACAAAGACAATGAGAAGGGACAGCTGTCCCCCCAGCTTTCCATCGGGACCTGCTCTTCACCCTCAGAAATGGGTGAGGGCCTGCCAGCTATATGGGGCGATAGAATTACAACTACCATGACTTACAAGCAACGATGATGGTGTATCAAGCAGCGCACCCTAGAAACTGTGTGACTCATTGGCATACTGGCTCTTCTGTGCAAAAGGCATCAATTGTGTTGGTTTGAAAGCCACAGTAAAAACAGATCCCTTTTGAGATATTTCTTAAACGTCTGTGAAGCCCTTTTTCGTTTGGTCGATTAGGTGGCGCTGAAAGAGCTACCTTTAAAGCGGCAACCATTGTCATTCACATAAGAGCATCAAATATGGGCTTTGAATGAGGGTCTGTAATGCTTTTCCAATGGAGATATATTTGAGGAGGGATATACAGGTGTATTCTGTGTATCCTTTGTTACTACATAAGCACCTTTAGCGGTCTCGCATTCATGAAGGGACATTCCTGTTTTTAAAATGGGGCGTTAACCTTAAGCATGCTCGGGATTATAATGCAATGAGGCGCTGTGTGTGTGCGTCACACAAGATGTGGCACACATGCAGCGTGCACCTTCAGAGCACAGATTAAAAAGAGTATAAGAACATCTGAAGGACTCTCCAGGTGTGCAGGGGTGACCCCATTAAATGTGATCGGTCTTGTAGAGGAGGAGCCAAGTGCCTCTAACAGAAGTCTCGCACCCATTTTGGGAAAACCCTATATGAGGTATCTGCAATAAAATGACAGTCTTCTGAAGGAAGTTCCAGAAGAAGTGTGAAGATGAGTGAAAGAGAAGACTGGTGACGTCACATGTAGTAGAAATGACGCACCGAGAAGAGATGCCAATGAAGAAGGTGAACAGACCTTATAGAATCTGATGGCAAAGTAAAGAATTGAGCAACATTTCATGAGAAAAATGAAGATTGCACGTGCGGAAGGCACTGAAGAAAATGCAAAGCCGTTTTATAATTGTACAGAGGCAGCAACGGAAGTAGACCAAATAATCATAAGGCTGGCTATACTGCAGGCGGTGCCACCAATATATATATAAGTGTGTATAGGATCTGGATGTTCCATGACGCATTTTAGCAAACTTGGACCCTGTGAATAGAAGGACTGAAAGTGTGGCACAGTAGAATAAAACAGCTGGCGGTGAAGGAAGATCCGAGAAGGCTTGTCTGGCCTAGACTCAAGGGTTGGGTTAGCCAAGAAACTGGTTATCTATTCGAGGAGAGACAATGAACGTGAGAAGCAGCACAGGCTCCTGTTGAGGTGTAATGGAAAAACACTAGAAGTGCCGGGTTGTGTTCATTTAATTGTATTAAATACAACAAAGGAGCTCAAAACGTGGTCTCCTGTCACATGGCCATATGAAAATAGACTGTGGGCAAGCTACACCGAGACCAGAAGATAAGGCCATTCTCACACTCCTTATTCTCAGGCACAGTGATACTTTGAAGGCCGAGTTCAAATGACTAATTGCATGGCAGAGAGTAGGAGTGATGATGGATGTTGGGCTAATTGGGTGGCGAGGCATGACCAAGCCAACCCTCCAGCACCTGAGGTACCAGCATGCATGCTGCTAACAAGTTGAATATTCAAGAACGGTGAAAGCGTGCCAACCAATTGTAGAGGGCCACATAGCAAATAACCCTATAGTTTGAAAGCCAATGAAATGTTGTGTATTAGTATGACATGGAAAATGACTTGCACTAGGGGTGGGCTTAGCTGTCCACCTGACCTTAGAGACCCAATCACGATCCCATAACCCATAGAATGTATACTTAGATGTTCCCCTTAAATCCATCACATCCCCTAATAGGTTTTCTTATTTTGCCACGTAGTATGACATCAATGATGACGAGTTTTTGTTATAAATATGTGTTAACATGACTGTTAGGCGTCAGTTGATGCCAGTTGTACTCCCTGTTTTAGACAATTGCAATTAAAACAGTTGTGTTTTGCCAACTTCCTGAGTCGTCTGATTATTTATGTATGAGTAAGATCTGCATCCCCATCCATCTCAGATACTGTTACCTCGTCTTAAAGGGCCTAAGGGTTCACTCTTAACCCACACTTCTGCTCATATGGAAATGAGGGTCAAAGACATGCAACACGCTACCGCTGCATGTGCCTTCAAAGGCGACTTCATGTATCATGTAAAAGCGAAATACAACCATGATGTCACTTATGCCACCCAAGGGAGTGATCATGATGCGCTCTGTTCTGGGCACTTCACAGGTGGAACAAGTAGAAAGGGGACTGTAGCATAACGAGGTGGCCTGTGGTGGCATGTTGGTGCTTGGGATTGGTTGGCCTTAGGAAACAATGTGTTTTGATGTGTATTGTTTGTTATAAGAATGTATGTAAATGTTAATATGTATTGTCTGTCATAATCCCTTGTCTTTTCATCTCTTTTTTTAATTGTCAAATGATGATGTGATTCGATTTAGAAATATATATATTTGTATTCAAGGAACTTCCCTTTTTGATTAGTAACATTCAAGAATTACATCCTTTTTTTTCTCTTTTTGGATTATGATCTCATTGTAAGACACCAATGTAGAAGGTAAGAGTGGCGGTGTTAAGGATGAACTCAATGATCTCTCAATTCTCGGGAGGATAGCTCAGAGGCAACGCGTTCACCTTGAAAGCATAGATGATGTGGAGCAACAGAGGTTCGAACCCCGGGTCTGCGCTTAGAAACATCTGGGTATTAAGTGCGTTATAAATAACCAATTACAATCCCCATGGATATATTTTAAACAATTTAGGTGGTGCAAATTGCAAAGGACCTTTCCCTATAAACCGTAACTCAGCAGGTCAGGGATACAATTATGTTAATGGGAGTTTGCTGAATACGCACCTGCATCACCAATGCTGACGGGATACCTTTGCTGCTAATACAACTAAGAGGTTTATATCAGAAGCGTTTACATATTAATTCAAGGGCCACAGGCCCAAAGAAGAAAAAGAAGCAGAAGCAGAAGAGGGAGGAGGAGGAGGAGAATGATTAAAAAACCCAAAGTCTGTTTGATTTCTCAATGGCGCTTTTGATTCCCTTATCTGACTACAGGAAACTGAGACTGAATACCACGTTGAAGGGCTAGGTATATTATAATGCAGATAAATGCAAACAAGTTACATTATTTCTTTCTGAGGGTCCTCCCATGGGATTTGCTGATTTTGAACAGGTTGTCACAGAGTTGCTTCATCTAAAACAAGGTGAAACCTTCCGTATTTACGTATTAACTGATACAGCCCAGTAACCCCCAACTGAGTTAAAATGTTGGCTTTTCCAGGCGTACCAGGAAAACAACCTTTTCAGGTTTATTGACTCTACGTTTTGTGTGCTTTGCATTTGCTGATATTGTTAACGGGAGATGCCTGGGCTAGTGGTGGTGATAAAAAGGAGTTTGACGGAGCACACCCAGATAGATGTTGTGCACCCCGTAAGTTTGCCAGGCTCATGGACCAGCATATCCATAGGACATGATGCCCCTGGTGTGTTTCCTTTGCACTGCCTCAGGCCCCATATTTTTCCAGTAGCAAAAATTCACATGCACCTTTTTCAGACGAGCCCCCAAGAGGCCTCCCTCAGTCCCTCATTCCTGTACTGCACACCTTGTGCTTGGTTTACCTTCACAAAGCCCACATATGTCATCGCCGTAGATTTAAGGAAAGGCTGGCTTCCAATTCCTGTTCTAGCTGCAGTTTTAGGAAACTGCAGAAAACCAAAGCAATTGGAGACCAGCCTTTCCTTAACCCTGCAATGAAGGCAATTCGTTTGGCTTCTAAAGTTAGTGAAGAGAATGCAAGCCAACAGCAAGCCATTTAGTATTGTGCAATAAGGCACTCTTATGACAAAAGTAATATTTTATTGTGTGGAAAGTAGTTCTGTTTCAAATAACTATATAAAATTTTGAACGTTATGCTTCAGCATATCATGTATGCATCAATAAAAGCAACATGGGTGTGAATACACTGGAAAAACACAGTTACCAAGCAGCTTCCTTGAAGGAGAAAAAGGGCAAATCACTGAAAAACACCGATTCCGTATTTTTTAGAAACAACTGTAAAAACACCATCAGAATTAAATCAAAACAAATAATTGTGTAATGGGTACTCTGGTCGTGCATCAATCAGATATAAAAACTCATTTCCAAATACCACTTCATGCTTCATTCCTCGGGCTTCTAAACGTCGTTATAAAAGGTTTATTTCCTCGTTTAGTGGTAGTCAGTTTATCGAGGTCCGAAGGATAAAAGGCTGAGGGGCGCTACTGGGATTCAAACTAAATGCTTCAGGCTGAACACAGATGTCTGGAGTGAGCACTTAACTCCCCAAGCTGTCTTGTTGCTTGACCAAATATTGATAACGCTTTGTCATTTAGATTGATTGAAATGTGTCTCAGATGAGTACGATTATACGTTTTGGATCAATTTGGAAAATCGACATTTTCAATTTTATCAAAATTAATATAGACTGATGAGTCTGGTTAGTACACGATCCAACGAGGAAACGTGAAGGATGGGTTGCAATTTGAGATTACAGGAGGTTAATGAAATAGCCAATCCACGTGCTTATTAGCACACAGCTGTTTTAAATTCAAATCTTACTACGTAAATATTGAATTTTCTGTAAGCTATTCCTTGAGACCGTCAGCTATAGCATTGTGCATACACAGCTGGGTTCTATGTTTCTGTGCTGTTCTTTAATGTCTTTCATAGGCATTACACACAGACACCTTAAAATCCACAATGTAACAGTATACAACTAAAAGTAAACAACTAATTATGCAATTGCATGCCTCTTTTCAAGTCAATTCAATAATGACAGACCGTCTCACACATTGGTAGAAGACACATTGCTACAAAATATGCATCAGTGTTTAGACAAGATAACTCACCGACAACGTGTCTTCATACACATAGCCATAGTAGGGTGTGCCAACAAACACGGGAGGTGTGTCCTGAACATCTTCAACATTGACTGTCACGGTTGTTGTGGCTGATAACACCTGGTACTTCCCTCTAAACTTTCCACCACCATCCTGAGAAAGGCAGGCAGAAGTTTAACTTATTAATTTATGGTCCAGAGGATTCACACTGGTTAGCTGCCTTCAAATAATTTGGACAGATCTCAAAAGCACAAGGCGATTTCTTATATCTGCTTCTCACGTAATCAAAGTTGCATTGATGCAATCACTTTGATTTCAATGAGGTCAATTCACAAAAAAGTCACAGTAAGTGGCGGCTACTTATCCTTGCTTTAGACCTGGGAGGGCAACTGCATTCACAAAGAAGTTACTAGGAGTAACTCTGACTTACTCACTCCGGAGTTAGTCAAAATTACTCATAGTAAATTCTTTGTGAATTAAATTAATATTTGCAGATTTAAGCCAAGGTTAGATCAGGGTGACATCCGAAATATGTAAAAAATAACCTGTGCATCTTAGAACCACCCTTCATCTTGACACATTGAGCATGAGTTTTGAGTCATTGGCTAGATGATTAGTCAAGTGGATCGCAAAATAATCTCTCAACAGACAGAAGCTAAATAGGGGTGGTGCTCCAGGGAGATAAATTATGTAATCATAAGATGTTCTATGCAATAATGTAAACCAAAGAGGTGATGGTAGGAAGGTTTAGGTATTTACCTCTGGCTTCACTCTGGTCAACCCTCCAGACTATCGTTCTTCAGCCTGCCAAGTCAATACAGAAAGGGGAGAGACCATATGCAAACCCGACTTGCTCCCACCCTAAAAGGGGCAGTTGAGCCCGATCTGCTTGGTCATATCACTCCAACATGAGAACGATACATGTCTGTGGCTGTTAATTCTAAACCTTCCAGCCATCACCTCTTTTGTTCTGTGCAATAAAGTAACATAGATGCTTTAGTGTCTGGGTGTAACACAGGCAGTGTATCCAGGCTGCTCAACAGTACCACATAATCCATGCAGGCAGAATTGAAGACTAACCATTTGTTAACTTCAGTTCATGCTCCACTCAAACAAAGAGGGCTACCGTGCCTTCCCATCCAACTGCTTGCACTTGAAAACAGACTACAGCCCTAGTAATTGTGACAATTAAATTGGTTAATTTCTTTGGTGGACTCAGCCTATATCCTGGTGGGTGTAATTGGACATTGGTATCTCTGCTGATAACTGAATCACTATTACTCAGTTGAGCACATCTGAAAACAAACTGGCAGCCCCACTTGTTGTATGTCATTTTATTTCCAGATGCAGAAAAAGAGCCAAGAGCGCTTTGGGAGGTGTGTTAGCACCCAGTTCTCACCAGCCAACTCCTCTCCAGTGCATATAGAAAGGCCACAATATTCTCTAAAAAAGTTTTAAAGTGAAGTATGTACCCCGTGTTCTCAAATATCTAGAAACAAGAACATTAAATCAGGTAACCATACAAAATTAACTTACTAATGGCTCGGATGACCTAAACAATTCATGGTCTGCAACACTGCTTAACTTAGATGCTTGTCCTGGGACACCTCCTGTCTCACTTGCATGAACTACCTGACATTGACTGCATCATAGCACAACCAAGTAGCACATGTACATGTTCAAACATAAAATAATGAAACTCCCTGTATGAGTTAGGATGTACAATTAATAACGTGCAGTATTTTAAATACCTTTTTTATACCACCAGTCAATGTATGGTTCTTTAAGTGCTATGTACCTAATGTGGTGTTTCTCTGAAAATCTGCATGTTCTCCCACTGCTTCGATTGTAAAGCCTAAGACTATGGTGACCCTGTGATTATTGCACGCAATAATGGTTTTTACTGTATGCAGTAACTTACACACATGCATACCTCTTAATGACGCCTTTGCACGCAAGCTGGAGGAGCATTGCAGGTCTATTTCGTGTCCTTCCTGGGATTCCTGGTTTAATGCTTGGGGAAACGATTAAATGGGCTCCTAATACTTGATAACACTCGTGATTTATAGTTACCTTCGCCAACACTGTGACGAAATGTGTTCTCGATTTCTCATAGTCCAGTGTGACGCCCGCTCTGATGCGCAGCACTCCACTGTGTCGGTCAATGGTGAATTTGTTGGAGCGAATGTTCTAAAGAAAGACATATTTGATAAGTTACAGTTCAAAACCTTTTACTGTTAAAGTTATCATCAATACATTGGTGCACTATTGGTCAAAGAAGAGTCACTTGAGGTGCCCACTGGAATTTAAACTTAAATCATTCATGAAAAACAATCCATTGAGAAATGATTGTGATCCTTTAGGGAGAGCCCAGAGCCTGGTCCACATTGGTCACAGCTGTGGTGCCAGCTATGCTTGCCACCTGTCCCATGAGGTAGTAGACGTGCACTCGCCAGTTCTTTTGCAGCCAAATGCTCTCTCTCAAGTTCTAGCTACTCAGAGTCCCACAGTAGAGCACCACTTGAGAGCTTGCCTGAGATAGGCAAAGCCAAGCATGTGCCACCTGCAGAATGCCTGCTATCATATCAAGTCCGATAACAGATAAGTCACAATCTGGTAAAGGCCTGCGGGACAGTGAACAGAGGTAGCCAATATTTAGTGTATACGGCTAATGCAGCTTACAAGTCAATAAAATGATAGATAGGATTTGCCTCTGGGATACCGCCCAACTTGTGATGACCCCATTGACAGGAGTAAAGGTTTATCCTCTCCATCCTCTATATGAAGATGTACAAGTTTAACTCGAAACCTTCCCTATGAAGTTATTTTCCCAAATAACCACATACCATAGTTTCGGTCCTCAGCTCAGATTTAGACATACAGCTGTACCTATCTTTTAAGAAACAATCGCCTTCAATATCAAGGATTGCAAGTTGAGTTAGTTTAATTTAGGAACAATGTCCTGACCACCTGCCAAAGGAATATACTTGAAGATACCTTGCACCACCACCTGCACAGATTTTCCAGTTTTTAATTGCCAAATTATCCATTGCAAAAGTTTATCTGTGTACTCTGGCCTAGTACAGTTTAGCATTATCTAGCGCATACATTTCCGATGATTTTAAGTTTCCAGAGCAAAGCACATGGAGGGGGCAATTTCTAAAACCCAAGAATTTACGTTGGAATCCCCCTTTAAAGGTTGAGAGGCATGTTGATTACTGTTTCATCAATTGTCCAAGGAACAAGTTTATACCTGGTGGGCCAGATGCGGAAAAGACATACTGAGCCGCACCCACCCAGCTGTTGTGGCATTTCCTGCATGGTGTGTGGGAGCGATGAACTGCAGTTCATCCAAGGGTTTACTGCTCCATGCCTCCCAGCATTTGTTTGCCCATGGAGATGGTGGTTCCCAATGGATTTTGCACATTTGGTTTCAACAACTAAACAAAACAATACGAATCCTTTGTAATGACAGCCTGCCTAGGTTTAATGGGTGCCACTATTATTGATATGTGCCAAGAATTTGCACACAACGTTGAGGCATACAGATTCACAGCATTCAATTGGGACCCGAACTGGAACCAAGGCTTTACCCACATTGCTGCGCTTCTCAATCTTTCAGTGAATCATGAGAACCCTACAGTGAGGGCTTCCAAACTATATACGAAGTAGTGGCCGGGTGCTTTCATCTGGAATTTCTGGCTCCAGAGGAACGAGCATGAAAGTGGCATAAAGGTATTGCCCTCTTGTAGTGGGTTACAATGGATTATAATTATAATTGGTTATTTATAATGCGCTTAATACCCAGAGGTTTCTAGGCGTGGTCCAGGGATTGAACCTGTTTTGCTCCACATCTTCTTGCTTCCAAGGCAAGCACGTTGCCCCTGACCTATCCTCCGGAGACAGTTAACGCCTTGTATATTCCTATTTACCATAAAGTGTTCTATCCACCCAAACCTTGCAGAAAAGGCAGCACCTAAATATAAGTAAGAGTTGATATGCTTGAATCTAATGTCTCTAAAAAAGAACCATATACCCTGAGCGTATACGTGTTTAACGGGACTTCACTATAGTGGTCATTTTGAGGACCACTAAGCATTACAACAAGCCAAAAAAACAAATGTGGGTGCAGTTACGTTTCCTGTAGTTAGCATATTCTACAATAGAATATAATGCTGAGACGTTCAAGCCAAAAAAGAACCCGGTGTATACAGCAGAAAACACCAAGGGCCAGGTGACAAAGCCATTGTGTATTGCATTGCCCATGTGAAATACTAAAATAGGAACCCATTTAACCATGGACGCAAACTGGGGGGAGGGAAACAACAGTGGGGGTGGGTTTGCCAGAGACGTGAGGGTACCTCAAACAGCCTTGTCTTCCGTCCCACTGTACCTATGTTTGTGCTACCTTTAGATGGTAATTATTGTGGCGGCTCTGTGGTGTTAAGATCTGAGCAAAGGCTGTACAGATATTTCCAACGCGTTAACACATATAATGGTGGAGAGAACGTCCTTGATCATCATATATAAACGATTTAAAGGTGAAAAGAAACAAGTAGGTGGCATTTAAGTAAAGTTATGTAAGCCGCAAAGGTGGTGGAGGAGCATAAGGAAGGGGTTTGGAGTACAATGAAGAGAACGGTGGAAGCGGGACTCATCACAGGGAATGAGTGACAGGTGACAGAATGTGAGGTGATGACTGAGGGGAGCGGGAAAGGGGGTAAAGAGAGATGTGAGAAGATAAACAAGAAGCAGCAGGAGCGTGGACGCACTTAAATACAATGCAGGCGTAACAAAATTGGACTTGGGCATGGAAGGAGTGCAAACGAAGCACAGGAAAAGAGGGAGAGATACACGAGCAAGGGAGAAGATATCTAATTGGATAGAGGCGAGAGAGACTAGGCAGGAAGACCGAGTAGAAGAGAAGATCAGAAGTCAAGACGAGACAATATTGTGGAGAGAATACGCATGAAGAAGTACAAGGGTGAATAGAGGCTTCTGTGTGCTGTGCCCCTCGAGGTTTTAGTAATTGACCTAAAACCATTTGACAGAAAACATTTGATCCAATTATTTTTTATCCTTTTTTTCAGTCAAATTTAATTAAATATATATATGGGGTGGGTAAGGGTATAGACTAGGTTGAGGGGAAGTGGGTGTGTTTGGGGGTGCACCCTGCATTTTAGATCGAAAAAAGGTCAAATAAATTTGATCAAATGTGATTAGGTCAAATGTTTTAGGTCAAATAGACACAAACCGTGCTCAAAGTTGTACCTCAACTTGACTCAGCAGCGCTTCAGTCATAAAAATATAGAAGGGAGGGGTATACACTTCAGAGAGGCCAGCCAGCAGCAGAAGCCTCTAAACAACAATAGTGATACACTTAGGAAAATAAAAGGAATGTGCAAGCAAGTTTCTATACTTTACTCAAGAACTATCAAAAGTGAAAAACACAGATAGATATATGCAAATATCATATGCGGTCTGAACAGTCTGGGAATAATACTGCGGTATAGCAAGATAGGCACAATGAAAGAAAAGAAAAATAGAATAAACAGGACCTAGCCAGGTTCTCTTGCTGACAGGTAAAGTTCATGGGGTCAAGGCACCAAGGAGGCCCTGGAAATGGTCCAAATCCAACATTCCCTACCTTATTCTCTTTAGAAAACTAAACGGCAGCATGCTGGCCTTCACTGTACATATTTGTATTTCAGAAGTGACAGATTCAATCCAGATGTTTTCATGCAGTGAGCAGCTTAAACAAGCATTGGCAATGCCAATAGTTTTGGTGTTTCCTATTGTTCTTTGCATTTTTCATTTATATGCACCAGAGTGCAAGTAGGAGAGTGCCATGTTTTAAAGGCGGATGCAATAAGGGATGCAGGTGTGCAATGGAATTGGAAGGGTAATATAGCAATGGAGGAAGCCATTGACAGAGGGGGCTGACGATGAGCAAGAGGAAATATGAGCGAGAAAGGGTGTATGCAGCGTCTCTCCTCGACCAACACACACTCACACCACAGGTCACCTTGCTGTGCGAAAGCCACATTGCTGTGTCTATGGACTGCCCTTTACTAAATACCCCTAAGATACCCCTAAAAAAAAGTCACACCATGATACCTGTGTTAATTTGACAGCAATATTCTTGTTTGGTGAAAGCGAAATTCAACCGTTCATCCGTGACTACCACCATGCAAGCCGCATAACCAAAAACCACAAATCACCTAATGCACCCTTTCAAATGAACGCCCCTGTACACCTGTAGTGTTGTGAAAAATTAACCGGCTCATTGAAAAACACAGCTGCTGCCATCATGAAAAACTCATCTGGCTGGCAACACTCGAACCGACTATGGGTTCTGAAACCAGGCACCGAAATACTATTGCAGCAAACATGCCCTCTAAGCAGTGCACATTATAGTCCCCCGTAAAGGAATGTTTACTTCACTGAACACACCGCCCAGTTAAGCACTGGCGAACACAGCACACAACAAGTAGAACCAGAACTGCATAAAATGTCATTCCCTGCATAAAATTGCCAATTGAGTGGGTGTTCACTGGGAAAGCGGTTCTTTCTGATTTCTCCACGTCAAAACAACAGCAAGAGCTATCATTCTAAATGACCTTCTCACTCATATAGGTATAATGAACAGAAGCTACTTCACTTCCTGTAATGTGGATGTGTGGGGAGTGGCACGGTACTCCCGCAAGAACTGCTACAGGGCCCTCTGCACACTGTGCCCCTGGCCCTGAGCGAAGCAGAAAACTTTGTTCAGTGTTCTCATGAAACGTTCCGCCTCACTGTTTGCCCGAGGCCACAAAGGCATGATCTTGCGGTGATGGTCCCCCTACTCCTCCATTAACTGGTCTGGCCACTCTTTCCTCTCTTCCCACATTGACCTTTCCTGTCCCTTGAGGATGCCTACACCTACACTGCCAGTCTCCCTCTCTTTCATTCCACCAATGAGGTGTGTGTCAGTTGCTGCATTTGCCTCTTCCTTCATCCTCCTTCGTCCCCCGACTTTTGATTCTACGTCTGACTCTGTTCTTGATAACCTCCATCTCCTCTATCTCAAACACTCTGCACATCCTTGCCCCTGTTATGAGGATCTACAATAAGCCTGCCTCCAAATGCAACTCTTGGTATGATTCCGACCTTGCAGCTTTGAAATGCAAGTGCAAGGCTGCAGAGCTGAAGTGGCGGGCATCTATTTCATCCACTGAAAACTGGCCTGCTACCTACTCCAAAGGCAATATCGTCTCACTGTCTACTCCAAAAAAAAATCTCATGTCCAAGACCGCATCCCTGGAGCCTCCAATAACATGGCTGAACCTTTTAAAATCTGCAAGGAACTTGCCAATCCTAATACAGTCTCCTCCTCCCTCTCAGGCCCTCTGCTCTGCACTGGCCTCCCACTTCTCCTCCAAAACTCTTTGACCTCTGCTCCCCCCTCAACCCGCCCCCCTTCTCTGACTTCATTTGCTCCCCCATAGTCTCCTCCTCTCCCATTGCACCAGTTGAGATCTCTAGAGTAGTCTGCTCTATGAAGGTTTCCTCTAAACAGGTGCTCCCCTGCTACTCTCGAACCATCAAGGACAACATTACCTGTCTCGCCCCAGGCTTGGCTGACCTCTGCAATCACTCCTTCAACACTGGCTTCTTCCCACAAACCCTTAAGCACTCTCTTGTTCTCCTCCTAAAAAAGTAGTCTGCAGACCCTTCCTGCCCAGATAACTATCGCCCTATGTATATCACCCCTTTCTTGGGCAAACTCATGGAGAAGCTGATCATCCCCCAACTGGCCCTCCACACCAAACTGGTTGGCTGCCTCCATGACCACCAGTCCGGTTTCAGGGCATTCAGAGGCACAGAAACTGCTCTCCTGAACACCCGTGAAGACCTGCTCTCTAATCTGGACTCTAACACACCCTCTGTTCTGATAATCGTCGATTTATCTTCTGCCTTTGACACAGTCAACCACTCCATCCTCATAAACCATCTCCATGGCACCCTTGGCATCACAGACCTGGCACTGGCGCAGTTGACATCCTTGCTTTCAAACAGACCCTCCCAAGTTCAAAGGTCCTTTTTTCTCCTCCAGCTCACTCTCTACATGTGGCGTTCCTCAGGACTCTATTCACCATGGTTCTTCAATATCTACTTGTCCCCTCTGGCACACCTTCTCCCCTCATTTTCAGTGTTACGCAGATGACACAACTCTCCTTCAAGCTGCCATTCCCTACCGCCTCCTCCTCTCTGTCTGGCTGCTAAGCAGGCATGGTGCTCTGCCAATGATCTCTGCCTTGATGCCGGCAAGACAGAGATCCTTCTTATTGGGCTGCCTGTCCTTACTCCCCCCTGCCCCCTAATCTCTGGCAAGCCTCTTTGGGTCCCCTCCCTTCACCCACGTGTGAGACAAAAAAACTTCGGGTCACATTTGATTCCTCTCACTCTTTCTCGCTGCACATCACAGGCCTTGCCAAGAAGCTCCACCTTCTTAGGGGCATTCTTCCTTTCCTCACCTTCCCCAGAAGCTCAATGTCTCTAGAGCCCTGGTTCTCTCGAGGCTGGACTATTACAACAGCCTCTTCCTCAATCTCACTCTTTCCTCCCTTCGCTCGCTTCAACTAATCCAGAATAGGACTCCAAGACTTATCCTTGGGCTCAAGCCTAGGGATCGCATCTCTCCAGCCCTAAAATTTCTCCACTGGCTCACGGTGCCCGCAAGGATCAAATTCAAGGCTCTTTGCATCATCCACAAGGCTCTCTGTCTAAATCCAGCTTTCCTCCCTGCCGGAGTCCTTTGGTCCTCTGGCTCCAACTCTGCAGGTCAAGCGTTTTTTCCAAACCGAGAGTGGGAGGAAGATCCCTTTCCTCGCAGGTCCTGCCCTCTGGAACGGCCTCCCTGCCCATCTCAGACTTGAGCCATATCTTCTTAAGCTCTGGAAAAGTTTCAAGACTTTCCTTTTTTCCTCTTCCTTCCCTCTCTCCCTCCCGCGCTAACATTCCATCTGCCACTGCGACTGGGGCCTGGCCCCTCCAGAGTTACACAGGGGCCAGACCAGCCCCCCCCCCACCAGTCCCCTCAGAATCCCTTGCCAGGGCTGCCTTCGGGATCCCTTCCCTGGACTAGACCTAACCTGGTCCTCCCTGTCCTCTGAACTCCCCCCTTTCCCCCTCCCTTTTTCCCCTTTCCCCTTGCACTTGCCTTCATGGCTCCCCCAGTACTTGCTTTCTTGGCCCCCTTAGCACTTACACTCCACCCCACTCCCTTGGGCATCTCACTCCTGCACTCCCCCTCTACCCCCCATTCTGGCACTTACCTCCTCGTTCTTGCACTTGCACGGTAGGATTGCCACAAGGCCAATATAACCGTTTTCGTTCTTCTTCCTATGTTCCCCTCCCCAGTTTGTCTTGTGGTGTCTGGAAACACTTGTGTATAGGCGCCATACAAATGTCAAATAAATAAATAAATAAATAAATAAATAAATAAGCAATAGCACCCCTCGTAACGACCCAGGGAACAAGTTACAGGCCTGAGCGCAGCAAGGGACTTAACGATGGGCCCTAGCGCCATTGCTACCCGATTAAGTCCGCCGGATTGGATGTTAAGGAGACTAGCAAATTAATTGTATATGAATGAATGGGATGCATTTGTGGCTCCCTGTTCATTGATACAAAAACGTACCTAAGATGGATGTTGTGGAGCTTGAAGACAGGACTCTTTGTGGATCCTTCATCCATTTTCATGGCAGCCCAGAAGGATGGAGCAGCAGTGGTGATTACACTGCCAACAAAAGAATAAGGTGAGTGGGGATGGTGGTTTAGTAGGGAAGGAACAGTGACCGAAGGGGAGGGTAGAGATAGAAGCAACCACCAGGTCAATTTCCTTTTGTATAGTTAGTTAAAGCTCTTGTGCCAGTTTAGAACATTTTAGAACGTTTTTAGAAATTCACCTAAATTAGATTTTTATAACTTAGACATTGCTGCAGTTTATTCTTGTTTGCTCACACTGCAATTGTATTAGAAATTGTGCTGTCTGGGAACGTTTTTGGGACTAGTATCTGCCACGTTTGTCCATCGTGTAGAATTACATTTTCCAAGTCTGTTGTAGTTCTCACAAGTTTTTATTGCGGTTTCAGGTGTGTCAGCGAAGGCGCATCGAAGCCTGTTTGTGCCGTATTCAAGGGCACTGTCTGCTTCAAATCACTTAATTTCCATTTTGCACAGCTAATTAAGTTCTTGTGCCATTTTAGAACATTTAAAAAAAAATGAGAAAATCGCCTAAATTAGATTTTTGTAACTTAGACCTTGTTGCACTTTATTCTTGTTTGCTCACACTATAATTGTATTAGAAATTGTGCTGTTTGGGAATGTTTTTGGGGACTAGTAACTGCCACATTTGTCCGTCGCGTAGAACTACATTCCCAAAGCCTTTTGTAAAGCTTTTATTGCGCTGTTATGTGCATCAGTACAGGCACCTTGGAGCCGGTTTGTGCTGGTTTGTACCTGGTGAGCGTTGGTGAGTTCTGTGGGGTTTATATTATTCAGTGCTTGGAAAATATATAATCCTATATATGCATCATTAGGTTTATAGCCATAGCATCGAATGCCAAAGCATTGAATGCTTTACCATCTAAGAAAGAGCGTCGAAAAAAAAACATTGAATCCATTTTCCCCCATCCCCCATTTTTTAACATTTAAAAACCCAATACAATTAAAATAAACCCTTTACCTTAAAAAAAACTGCATTAGATGCTTTTTTGAATGTTTTTTTTTTTTTTAGATGGTAGGGCATTCGATGCTTTGGCATTCGATGCTATGACTAGATACCGCATCATTATAATACAGTTTCCACATATCAGCCATCTCTAAAATGATGTCCTACTTTGAACTTATCTCCCTGATTCAAAAGAATCGTCGGGCAAGGTTAGCAGTAGATTTAGATGATTGTGCCCGGGAGGTGGGGCAAATCAAATAAATGCAGTTTTGCCAGACCAGTCGTCATCAGGGTCAAGTCAGGCTGCGTGCTCCATGGTTACTAGTGCAACTATCAATGCAAATAAAATTAGTAACACCCGAATTTTAGGGGAAAAGGTGGCTACCTCACGGAGCCAGCCATCTACACTGGCTACGTCATGAACATTAAAGCCAGTACTTTTGAATACACAGTCGTTAGAATGTCATGCTGCCGAACTAGCTGACTTTATAATTGAGTCAGAGGCCGATCTGATTGCAATAATTGAAACTTGGATATAAAATTCTTCATTCCAACGTGTGGGTTCTAGAGGAGGGGTTGTGCATTACGTTTTAGAGATTATATAAATATTTGTATATCTAATATCCCAGTATTTGAGCACTGTGAATCTATGTTTGTTAAAATGGTGTCAAATTCCAAGAAAGACCCTTAACATTAAGATATTTAACGTCCTCCTATACTGACTCCAATATTTGAGGAACAACTTCTAGCTAATCTCGGGACTGCTTCTAAACCCCTATCATCATTTCTGATTCTTGGAGATTTTAACTTAAGGGCATATATATCTAATTTCCGATCAAGCTGCATCTTCAATGTTGAATCTTTTGGATGGTATTGGATTCAAACAACAGGTAAAAATAGCCACCCACACTGGGGGAATATCCTGGATTGGATTTTGACACCAAAAAAACAGGATAGCTTGCCCATTGATACACAAAGATGTATTTGGTCAGACCATTTCTTTTTACAGCTTCATGTTCAACTTTTAAGCCTGCTTACCAAAGACAGATACTTGGGTTTAAAACCTACTCTATCTAGGAACACTCTGAATGTTACACAAGAGGCTTTTGAATCTCTGGTTGGTCCTCAGTTATCACTCCTTGAAGATAATTAACCTCTTGAAGACATGATCGGTTATTTTCGGGCAATTACTAATGGTGCCTTCAACACGCTGGCGCCACTGCATATTATGCATAAAAAGATAACAAGCTATAATCAGTGGTTTTCACCTGAGGTACTTGAAGCTAGGAGAGTCAAACGTGTGGCCGAATTTAGATGGAGAAAAAACCTGCCGGACTCTACTCTTGGGGTCTATAAGATTGCAGTAAAACGTTTTAACGCAGCTATCTTTAAAGCCAAAGAGATTAAATTAAATCAATGGATTAGCAGAGCTAAATCAAATTCTAGAGAATTATTATCTATTCTACAGGAGTTGAAAGGTACATCAAACGACTTGCCTGTTGCCATAGATAACAATTGGTGTAAAAAAATCCATGATGGCTTTTCACAAAAAATAAATCAGCATCAAATTGGTATTACAAATTGTGTTAATAGGATACCACACTCAGTATCAGCGACTTCTGATTAATGTGCATTAGCGATCATGGATTCTTCTACATCATTTGTCTTTCAGCAAGTCATGGAAAATTATGTTTTGAAGATTGTGCAGGCAATAAGGCCTCCCGTCTGTAAAGGAGATGTCTTTCCAGCCTCTTTTTTAAGAGTTCTTGCCTACTTTTGTCTCCTGGGTTACTAGTTTTTAAATCGTTCTTTCTCTGAAGGCTTTGTTGCAGAATGTCTGAGGGAGGCATGGATTTCTCCTCTGTTAAAGAAGGAGAAACTTGATCCCAATGGCCTTGCAAGTTATAGGCCTATAACGAATGTTCCCTATTTGTTGAAAACTCTTGATGGGTGGCTTGCCGCCAGTACCAGGAGTTTGTTGAACAACAAGGAATTCTTGCCCTGCTACGATCAGGTTTTCAGATTAAACATGGAACGCATACAGCACTCATGGATTTAAAGTCTAATATTGTAAAAATGATTGACAGGGGTGGCCTGGCATTACCTTAACTCCTGGCAGATAGATTGATTGGGATTGGAAAATGCTCAAATAAATCAGGAGTGGCTAAGGACGATTGTCAGTCGCAGCAGGTCCCTCTTAATTGTGGGGTTCTGCAGGGCTAGTGCCTGTCGTCACTATTGTTCAATATCTATTCCAGACTTTTAAGTGATCTTCTGGATGATCTGGGTGTGCTGTTTGCAAATTATGCAGACGACACCCAGATCATCCTGGAATTTCTGGGTCATACACCAGGGACCATGAAACGATAAAATAGGTCTTTGGTGCTATCAAGACATAGATGGCGAGGAACTCTTGCCTTAAATGATAAAAAAATGAGATCCTTATTCTTGGTACGTGTGCTCTCTGGACTCCAACTCCCCAGCTGTCCTTATCCTTCTCAATCTCTCCTCTGCATTTTGCATAGTTAACCATTCTATTATTATACAAAGGCTCCATGATAAACTTGGTATCGCGGAATGGGCACTAGATTAGCTGTCCTCTTTCCTCACAAACCACTCTTCCAAGTCATTGTGGACCCCTTCTCCTCTCCTACTTCCATCTCCGTTACCCTAGGGCTCTATACTCTCCCCGTGGCTCTTTAACATCTACCTTGCTCTCCCTGCACGCCTCATCTCCTCTTTCTACTCCAACTTCCAGTGTTACGCAGACAACACTCAGCTCTTCATCGGACACCCTGATGACCCTCTTGCACCCTCCATCATCCCTGACTGCCTATCTGCCATCTAGTCCTGGTGCGCCTTTCAATGATCTCTGCTTCAATGCCTGTAAAACTGAGATCCTTCCCATTGGGACCCCTGCTCCCTCCTCCTTCCCCTGACTCTGCCTTTCCTCCTTGGGCTCTCCCCCTGTGCCTTCAACTAAAGCCAGAAATCTTGGAGTGATCTTTGACTCCTCTGTATCTTTCCTCCTTCACACTAAGGACATTGCCAAGAAGTCCAACTATCAGCTCTTCCTTCTCAAAGTAATTTGACCTTTTCTCACTTTCCCTCAGAGGTTCAATACGATTCAAGCCCTGGTTCTATTTAGACTTGACTACTGTAACAGCCTCTTCCTGAATCGTCCTTCTTCCACTCCGCGACCCCTCCAGCTTATCCAGAAAAGGGCAGCAAGACTTATCCTCAGCCTTAAACCCAGGGATTGCATCTCTCCTGCACTAAAAAGTCTTCACTGGCTCCCAGTTGATGCACAGATTAAATTCAGATCCCTCTGCATCATCCACAAGGCTGTCTGGGCCTGGGGACCACACTATCTTCAACTTTATCTCACTAAATACTCTCCGTCTAGACCTCTTCGTTCCTCTGGCACCAACTCTTTGTTTGTAAAGCATTTTGCTAAACAGAGGGCAGGTGGTCACTCACTTTCCATTGCGGGCTCCCTCCTTTGGAATAGCCTCCCCCTCCCCCTGCACCTTGAGCAGGATCGACTCAAATACCAGAAGCTCCTTAAGACGTTCCTCTTTTCCTCCTCCTTCCCTCCTTTCCCTCTGCTAATCCCACAGTTGCTGAATCGGTGTCCTTGGTCCTTATGCATCTTCGGGGCTTTACCTCCCACACCAATTCTTCCTAGCTGCTGTCTATCGACAGCACTTTGCATTTGCCCACCCTCCATTCTGGTGGCTCGCACTCCCACCTCCTGCGGACCAGGCAGTGCAGCACTCTACATTCCTAGAACTTTGTCTATGGCTCACCCACGAACTCGGACTCCCCAGCACTTACCACCTCTTCCCTCTTCCTTTCCGCACTTGCACGTTCTGAATACTCACAAGGCATAGTAGATTAATCCCTTCCCCCTCTGCTCTTAAATATTTGTGCTGTAATGTATTTCCCACCCGCACTCCATTGCTGCCCTGTGGGCACTTGGAAACAGCATTTTCTTATTGTATAAGCAACTAACAAGCAAACAATAAATACATAAATAAATAAATAAAATGAACTGAAAAACTGTGACTCTCAATATAGCTACTTATTGATTGAATGTAATAATATCATTGTTTCAACATATGTAAAAAACCTTGGGGTATTTATCGATTTACAATTAACCTCCAAGAAACATGTCTCTTATTTGAGTTCTTCTTGTGCCTACATGACACATTTGTTATGGAAAATTCGCCCTTATCTCTCTGAAAAAAATAGGGCTTTGATTGCTGCTGCAACAATAAATACAAATCCAGACTATTGTTATACTCTTAGTCGGTACTTCTCAGACAGATATTAAAAGGCTTCAAGGTATTCAAAACGGAGTGATCCATGCAGTTTGCGGTGTGTACCAACAGGCTTACCTCTCGATAGCTCATCGGAAACTACATTGGCTTTCTGTTTCCCAGAGAATTCATTTTAAGGCATCTAGTATAGTATATGAATGTTTCGCTGGTGAGGCCTCTTCATATCGTTGTTCCCGTACCAAGAAGGCGCCTATCAGGTGCACTTTGCGTTCAAACACAGATACTTTCTTGGCTTAAACTCACTTTACATTGAAAAGGATTGGAGGGTCCAGTTTTGATTCTTGAGCCCTAACTACATGAAATGCCTTGACATTTTTACTTAGTTCTGTCCCGTCAGTTCCACAATTTAAAAAGGGCTTGAAAAATTTCTCTCTGACAAAGGAGCCAATTGAGGATCTGTGATGTCCATTGTAATGCGTATTCCTGTGTGGTTTTTGTAGTATGTCTCTGTGAGTGCCCTGAATCCTTCGGTTGAGTTGAGTGTCCATGCACTTCTTGATTTGTTCCCGGTTTCCTCCATTTAGATGTACAGTTCAGGTCTCTTGATTTTAACGTAGACATCTCCATCGGGTCTCAGGCTAAGATGTGAATGAACCTAAGGTCTAGGCAGCTGCAGGATTGAGGATTCTATGCTGCCAAACCAATACTCTAAACTCCCACAAGGGTTAAGGCAAATGTGCTGGTATTCAAGTTGTGTACTATCATAATAACGTTCCTGTCCTGTTGGAACTGGCACTGCTTCCCACCACCCATCCTCTTATCCCACCTTAAGAATTCATGGTGATCTTCTACCTAGGGGCATCTTATCTTTCCTCCCTCCCCCTCTTTACCATATTCTCTCTCTATTACCTCCTCAATGTTATGTTATGTCATATATATTTGTACAGCGAACATACGCCCAAGGGCATCTTGGCGCTAAGCAGTAGAGATGAGGAAGTGAGATAGCCGAGTAAATACCTAAAAGAGGAAAGTCTTAAGAGATCGCCAGAAGGCCAGATGGTCGGCTTTAGCTCAAAGAAACCAAGGCAGCTCATTCCAGGCTTTAGCAGCTGCCACAGAGAAGGTGCGGCCACTTGTCTCCGACAGTCTTATACGGGGAACCGATAACAGAAGGGAAGACTGAGACCGGAGGGTGCTCTGGGGACATACTGAACAAACTTTTGCTGAAGATACTCGCCCCCCAACTTGTAAAAGGCCTGATGCACCAGGCACATAGATTTGTATAGGATCCGCTTCTCAATTGGGAGCCAGTGCAATTGTCTCAGGAGCGGTGCCATATGTGTTCGTGCTGGAGGATGAAGGATTCCTCTGGCCGCCGCATTCTGCAGCAACTGGATACCATTTATCAAATAGCGTGGTTGGCCATAATACAATGAGTTACAGTAATCGGCTGTGCTCAAAACAAGTGTGCTACCACTGGGGCATGGAAATGGCAGGGAATGAAAGGGAGAACCTTTAGTAGGGTGCGTAATTTGTAGTGGCCACATTATCACACTGCACTCACCTGCTCTACCATTGAAAGAGAAGATGAAAACTTCACCCCTAGATTTTTCACCAAAGAGGAGGGCAGGGGAAACGGGCCAAGGGAAACAGGCCAGATCTTGGGGGTCCAGAAAAGAAGTGGACTAGCTGTGCTCTATCACATGCTTTAACCTTCTCCCATCCTCAGCCCTGTTGCATCAGGTGTCTGACATGTACACCTTTCTCCTCGTTGGCTGAAGCTTGTCTCTTCTGATTTCTTGCTCGCCTTTCATTCATC
The DNA here is from genome assembly GCF_040938575.1 of Ambystoma mexicanum. Classification (NCBI taxonomy): domain Eukaryota; kingdom Metazoa; phylum Chordata; class Amphibia; order Caudata; family Ambystomatidae; genus Ambystoma; species Ambystoma mexicanum. The sequence goes on from NC_090929.1 coordinate 913,509,522, forward strand.
CTCCTCTGCAAGACACTTCCCCTCTGCCTTCCTGAGTCCTTCCTCCCTCTCGTCTACCTTGTGCTTTTCTTCCCTTTTTGTCTCTCTTCAACTTGCTGGTCTTTCTTCTCCACCTCACTCTCCAATGTTCCTTCTCCTTTTTAGTTGTCAGCTATCCCTGTATCACAAACTCCTTGCGATCCTCGCCTTTTCCTCACTTGCTTCCATTCTCCAGCCTCTTTTTCCCTTATCTAGCACCACTTCCTAGTCTCTGGGCTACCTTGCTCCTGGCTCCAACTCTCTCCTTCATTGTTCCACCCCACTCTCCTGACATGACACTGCCACCTAGGACAGCCCCTGCTCAACTATGTTCAGGGTATGTAGCCATGCCTCATAATCTGGGATTGTTCACTGCTAACGTATCCGCAGCCTTCCAGTCGCTTAAGAGGCCCTACCCCTCCAAGCAGAGCCACAGACTTTACAAAGACTGGCCACCTTCTTTGATATTCCTAACACAACTGTTCAGGAAGAGGCTGCCACAATGGAGCTGAGCACTTTGGATTTCTTGCTTTTTTCTGTGCATCACCCACCCATCCGCCCAACTTAGAAAGGCAGCACATTCTTGAGTTTGGTAGCTAAGGTGTGTGATGTATGTCTTCCTTGCACTTCCATTGTGCTTGTCCATAGCCCAATCCTCCTATGGTAATCTCCCTGATTTTACGGGAGTGTACTAAGCTTTCGTGCTTGTGATTCAGACAATTCTAGAGTCTGCCTAGATTTGTGGACTACTGGTGACAAGCATCTGCTATATGACATGGAGTGGTGGAGTGATTCAGGTGGTCTTATTCACACTGACCCCGGGCCTAGCTTCAGTTAGCGGGGGGTGTACCTGGCCCCCTTACCTTACCCATTCTTCACACCAAGGGTTTCTTATCATCAAAACCGTAGACGAAGTAGAGTGTGTATGTACCACCAGCTCTGCACGCTATACCCAAATTAATTATGCTTCCATTAGTTATCAATTCTAATAATAACAAAATTTGTGATGTTCTTAGTCCATCAAATGAATCTTTCCAAATGTATTCCTCGTTGAACTGCCAACACATGTTTCGACTAATGTCTTTCTCAAGGCTGTTTGTACAATAGATGAGTTGTGCACATTATTTCCATAGACATACAATTATTAAAGACCCATAAATAATAAATCCAAATTATATGTGGCATTGATTTTGCCAAAACAAGTGAAATACATGAGTGCATACCATCAGCATGGGTTGAAGGGATTATGTGGGCATATAAGCATTTTTAGTTAATTTCCTAATTACTATGCACAAATTAGCATAATTATACTCCTATGGTGTTTGATCAGTCATGCTCTTCCTTGTTCCCCAATTTTAGGTGGCACACTAAAAAACAGTGTGTGATTTCCACAGTAGCATATCCTAAGATGGTTAATCAATATATTCTTAATCATCATTGGTTATTAAGCGACTGTGTACTGATAGGGGCAGGGTAATTGTGCGCACACAAGTATTATAGTTGGATAAGGTCCATGGTGAAGTGTGAGGAGCACATGCATAAGTTCATGATAGCTATACCCGATCTGTAATCTCATGCTAAAAAATACCCAATAAATACCCAACATGGGGGTTCTCACCTAAAAAGCTTCTCATCAAATGTGACCTGAAATACGGCACTTACAAAATTCATTAACATAACAAAGTGAGCGTCCAATATTAAGTTGAGTAATTGGGAGAAAAGTAAATAAACACACCCTGTTCTTGAGGGATAGTAATTCTTCTTCTGAAAATGAATCTAGCTGCTGGTCAAGTGCCCCAAAATTGTTTGTGTCTGGTTCTCAAAATATATCTGGCACCTGTCATTAATGAAATAGCCCATTAGCCATTCGAGTTTTTACAGAGGAACTAACTTGAGTTACATCCAAATAGGGCCAATGTCATAACAAGCCCAAAAACTGGCCCGTAAGCCCTTTATGTATTGTAATTGTCAACTTACTATTGCCATCAGGGTGTCATTTTTGGAATTGCCCTTGCAGTCTGCATGCTTTCGCATCGCGGCCACCGTTGTTATGGTTGTTTTATAGCGGATTGACGTCCGCATTACACGATTACGTCATCTCCTTGGCATCTACATTATGTGTTGGGGAATTGTGGTCCAGGCGTGCTGGATCTTACCGTAATTGCACCCCATTCTCGAAAACTTGTGAAAAATGATTGTGGGTGCACAAGTATATCTATTGCATAGCAGTCCTTAAAATAATCACAAACATGTTTGCTTGTGTCATCAAACATCCATTATCACGTATTAATACATTTACAGACATAGCGGCCAATATTAGCATATGGGTTTGTAAAAGCCCTTCCTTGTTTGTTGATGCAGTACTGGCCACAAAGCTAAAACATATACATACAACGTCATTGTTAAATGTATTCTATTCCATTGCAGAATGTCTCATAGAAAGACATTAATCTCATGTTCCTTATTTAAGCCGCCTGTTGTACACCTCAGCTGACAAATACATCTTGATTCCATTTGATATAACATTTTGCTTTCATCAAAACCTATGACCCTTAGGTCTTTTTTGTCATGTAGTTGATGACATTCCTGCCAGTGCAATGCCAATGGCAGTTTTGGATCTTAGCTTCCAAGATTCGATAGATGTTCTCCCATGTGCGTGCAGAGCTGTTGAATAGTGTTCCCTATATATAATTTGTTGCAAATGCAGATTATGGCATAAACTACATGAGTGGTTCTACAGTTAATGAATTCTTTGATTTGAATCTCTGAATCTTCTTTGTATCTGTATTTTGTGCAGTCTTTGTGTGCATGTTTACACATGATGCATGTTCCACATTCGTGGAATACTTTTGCTTTTAGCCAATCTAACTCTGTACCCGTTTTGCTTGTGTCCATAAATGAGGGGCACAATTTATTCCTCAGGGTAGGGGATCTTGAGTATGGAAATTGTGGTTTACTGTCAACATGGACTGCTAGGTCCTTGTCCATTTGCAGTAAATGCCAATGTCTCTTCACGATTTTGTCTAGAATACTGTGTGACAATATTAATTCTGTCTATATCACTTTGTGTTCTTTTGCTTTAGACTTGGGTACGCAGGTTACCATATCTGTCCTGTTAATTTTCATAATCTTGTCCTGTGCTTTGTTGTCCATAGCAGCAGAGTACCCCATCTTTTTGAATCTTTCGGACAAGAGTGCACACGCTTTAACAAAATCTCCATCTTTACTACAATTGCTACAGTTCTTTTTCCTTAGTGCTTTCTGCATTTGGCATGTATTTGATTTCTTTTTTATGATCTCAATCTGTTCCTAAATTCTAGTGTGTTACCTAGCAAACAAAGCACAGGACAAGATTATTAAAATTAACAGTTCAGATATGGTAACCTGTGCACCCCAGTCCAAGGCAAAACAATCATAGTTCTATAGACAGAATTAATATTGTCACACAATATTCTAAAGACTCACAGAGATTGGACAAAATCATGATGAGACATTGGCATTTTAATACAAATGGACAAGGACCTAGCAGCCCATATTGGCAATAAACCACAATTTGCATACACAAGGTCCCCTACCCTGAGGAATAAATTGTACCCATCATTTTTGGACACAAGCAAAACAGAGACAGGGTCAGATTGGCTAAAACCAAAAGGATTCAACAAATGTGGAACATGCAGCATGTGTAAAAACTGTCATTGGCATTCCCGTGGCAGGAATGTCATCAACAACATGACAGAAAAGACCTAAGGTTCATAGGTTTGATGAAAGCAAAATGTAACAAACATGGGGGTGGCCTCACATTGAAATTTTGTCAAATGGAAACAAGATGTATTTGTCTGCTGAGGTGTACAACAGGCGGCTTAAACAAGTAACATGAGAGGAAAGTCTTTCTATGAGACATTCTGCAATGGAATAGCAAAAGACATTCAACAATGATGTTGCAGGTATTTGTTTGAGCTTTGTCACCGATATGGATGATACGAAGAATACTTCGCTAAAAAATATGCCTGACATTGACGTGCGCAGACAACTTGTTTGAAATGTCATTATTGTAGCTAAACAGAATGATACATTTAGTCATTATTCTAGACAGGTAATGCACTATCATTGAAATGTATAATACTTATCAATTACAGGTTAAAATGTGTGGTATTGGAAGAAGGAACTAGAGCAAAAACGTGAACTTGATTTCGATGACCAGCGCTGCATCCACAAACAGGAAAGAGCTTTTACAAACCCATATGCCAATATTGGCTTCCATGTCTGTACATTTATTAATGTGTGATACTGGATGTTTGATGATACAAGCAAACAGGTTTGAGATTATTTTAAGTACTGCTATGCAATGGGTACACTTGTGCACCCACAACCATTTTTCACACGTTTTTAAGAATTGGGTGCGATTATGGTAAGATCCAGCACTCCTGGACCACAATTCCCAACACACAATGCGGATGTCAAGCTGATGACATAATCGCGGAACGCAGACGTCAATCCGCTACATAACAACAATGATGGCAGCTGTGATGCGAAAGCATGCAGACTGCGAGGGCAATTCCGAACAGGACACCCTGATGGCAATAGTAAGTTGACAATTACAATACATAAAAGGCTTTCGGTCCGGTTTCTGGGCTTGTTATGACATTGGCACCATTTGGATGCAACTCTAGTTGGTTACTCTGTAATAACTCGAATGGCTAATGGGCTATTTCATTAATAACAGATGCCAGATTTATTTTGAGAACCAGACTCAAACAATTTTGGGGCAAATGACCAGCAGCTCGATTAATATTCAGGAGGAGAATGACTATCCCTCAAGCACACGGTATGCTTATTTACTTATCTCCCAATTACTGGACTTAATATTGGACGCTCACTTTGTTATGTTAATGAATTTTGTACCTGACGTATTTCAGGTCACATCTGATGAGATGTTTTTTACGTGAGCAAACCACTGTTGGGTACTTATTGGGTATTCTTTAGCATGAGATCACAGATCGGGTATAGCTATCATGAATTTATGCATGTGCCCCTCACACTCCACCATCGACCCTATCCAACTATAATACTTGTGTGTGCACAAAACCCTGCCCAATAGCAGTACACAGTCACTTAATAATCAATGAGGTTTAAGAATATATCGATAAAAAATCTAAGGGTATGCTACTGTGGATATCCTGCACTGTTTTTTAGCATGCACCTAAAATTGGAGACAAGAAAGAGCACGACGGATCAAACACCATAGGAGTATAATTATGCTAATATGTGCATGGAAATTAGGAAATGAACTAAAAATGCTTATATGTCCACTTTGTGTCCTTCCACAAAATCCCTTCAACTCCTGCTGATGGTATGTACTCATGTATTTCACTTGTTTTGGCAAAATCAATGCCACATATATTTTGGATTTATTATTTATGGGTCTTTAATAATTGTATGTATATGGAAATAATGTGCACAACTCATCTATTGTACCAACAGCCTTGAGAAAGACGTTAGTCGAAACACGTGTTGGCTGTTCAATGAGAAATACATTTGGAAAGAATACATTGATCGACTAAGAACATCACAAAGTGTGCTATTAATAGAATTGATAACTAATGGAAGCATGAATAATTAATTTGAGCTGGTGGTGTATACACACTCTACTTAGTATACGATTTTGGGTTTACCACAGACCATGAGCCACGCAGCTGCCCCTTACACCTGAAACCAACATTCCAGTGCAATTGGGCACTACACAAACCTTCTCTCACAAACATACTATTCTTAACATCAGTCATCCTCTGAGTAGCTGTTTGACTGCGCCTGGGACATTTGCATATATGTGTAATCGAAAGAGAGTCCTCAAGATATACACAAATATTGGTGGCCTGTGGCAATCTGTGTGCCATGCAAAGCCCCACTTTCCACGGCAAAATTTTTATGTTTGGCAGTATCAGCCTGGACCTCTGAGGATGCATACTTCTGACATATAGACAAAAAGTAAGTCATGCTTAGTTAGAGAAACAACTAAAACCGCATCCACCTACACTTCAAGTATTGCAACTCTCAATTTCACTAAAATTGTGTCTCTGTCCAATGACCCGGCCTAGCCAGCTCTAATATCATGCATGTGTACATGTGTGAACTCAGGGGTGGGGCGCTTGTGCAATAGGGGCATTTCTTTGATGATGTATGAATGAATCTTAGCCACTGGCAATTTCTCTGGGCCTTCCTTCAGGATATCATTTTTGGGGTGGGACCAAGCCTATTTTCGATATGGTGTTTCCCCCTCTGGAGTGATATGGTAGATTGAAAAATTATGGTTTGAAGATTTTTTTTAGATATGCTTTGACTTTTTATCAGTTTTCGATTCCTGTTTTATTATGGTAAAACATTATGGGCCTGATTCACGTTTTCCTATGGGTTGCGCCATTATAAAACGTGTCTGTGAATCAGGCCCAAAATATTTTGTGTTAGACGGTAGATTATACTATCATTACTATAAGCTAGAGGCCATCGTAGCGGGAGGCATTTTAACTTGAGTTGTACTCCCACCTTGTGCAACTCACCATCACTAATTGAGGAGTGTCCCCTCTAGCCCCATCTTTCACTAGCAGCCCGTGGAGGGTGGGTTCATTCAACCCCCTGTGAACTTGGACTAACTCCACCCTTGCATCAAACTTGACTGTTCAAGTCAGCACTCAAACCCAACTACCCCTTGTTGACAATGCACTAGAATTAGGGCCTGTCCTATTGGTATTTTCCTTACCTCTGGCCCCACCACTCTTCCTGTCCACAACTTCCTACTCACTACCCATTCTACATCACTTTAAAACGATTCTCTTTGCACAAAGCATTGAATAAGCAAAACAGCAAAACATTCCAATGGTTCCTTGGTGCCTTTTCATTATAAGGGGATGAGAGAGTGGGGAGTGGCGTAAGTCACAGATACTATATTATCACAAGGAAGATCTACGGTCTCTGAACCCATACAATGCCTTAAATGGGATGTGTGTATTGTTGAGCATAAATTAGAAGTGGGGGGCGCTGTTGAGCAGCCGGCAAGATGGCTGCCTAGCTTTCCAGCTCCGCGACCCGACGGCTAACTATCCGTCAGAATCAGCGGATACCTGCAACATCCAGCGCTGGGAACGAGCGCATTGTGCTGCATACTGCCTGCCCTGTGCATAGACCCGTGTCCGGCCGAAAATCAGTGCTCCAGGGCTGTGGGAGACCCCTTCTTCTTTGGACTGCACGCCTGACAACTCCAGCCCGCTGGGCTGTGCGCGACCGCTGCAGGCCCTGCCCCCTGAGCCCTGCCGGCCCGATGGGCTGCTATTCTTCGCTGCTCTGCAGCGGGCCTCTTCTGCCCTGTGGCGGTGTGGGCTGGCATCCAGGCGCCGGGCCCGAGCTCCGCTCTGCCCCCTCTGCTGCGCGCCCGCTCCTCGGCGCGCCTCCTCTTCGCCGCCGCTCTCCTTGCGGCCTGGTGCGTCGCTCGCTACTGCTGGCCTGTGCGGCCCGTACTCCTCGGCCACCCCTGGAGGGGTCCTGGTGTGGGGACTGCGCCGCCTCCTCGCCCCTGCTCTCCTTGCGGCCAGGTGCGCCGCTCGCTGCTGCTGGCCCATGCGCCCACCCCTGGAGGGGTCCCGGTGTGGGGACAGTGCCGCCTCCTGCGACCGCCAGATCCCCGGACGCCACGCCGCAGGGGCTGCTGGAGCGCCCCCCCCGCACTGCTGTCTTCCACCAGATCCGCCAGGGGACCTCCATATCGGATCGCTAGCCCCGTGGGGGCTGCTCGGGGGTCCTTCATTCCCGGGGGCGCATCTGCACCCTTCCCCCCACCTACCCCCTCAGGCTGAAACTGCCACACTGGCCCTAATTGAGGCTTGCCGGTGGACTCCACGCTCCGGTGCCTGGCGGCCAGGGCGACTGAGACCCTTGCGGCGACGGAGACCTGGACATTGTGCCTACAGGTGAGGGGTTTGGGGCCTGGGACTGCCATGCACTGTGCCCCTAAGGGGACCACTCGCTCACACTCTCTACATATGCCAAGTCCACGCGCACAGTGAACTTTAGCAAATTTCCACATATCAAGGGACCGCAGGCCAGCATCTACGCTAACGTGTCTGGGCGGCCCCCCTGTGGTTCAGGACGCCGCTGCTCCTCTCCTGTGGGCAGCCACTAATTTTTGCTTGGCTTGGTCCACCGCCTGGGCACCTCTGAGATACCCCTGGATTGCACTCCTAACCATCGGAGCCCCTCAACTGTGACCCAGGATTGTGCCCCCAATCACTGCTGCACTGGTGCCTTGTGCCCCTCCTGGCCCTGTGGCGCCTCTCGCCAGCTTCACTCTGACCACGGGTCCTGTGCTGGTGCGACTCTGGGCACTTCACCACCCTCCTCTCCCCATACTGTGCAAATACTTGCCCGTGCCCTGAGGTCGCTTGGTGCCCCCTGACTGTGCTGCTCTTCACTGCTGGCTCTGGCTGCCTGGACCCATCTAACTTGGAGGCGTGCGCCGCCTGTCACATATCCTCCCAGGACACAGCCGCTTGAGGCTCTTTGCCTGCCCCATAGAGTGGGTCCGGAGCCCTTGCATATACCTGCTTGGAGTACTCTTCGCCCCAGGCCCCATGCAATAACCGTCCCAGTGCTGACCAGGACCCAGAGACCCTCCCTGAAACCCCGGGGCCTCACTGCTAACCTACTGCAATACCTGCCCTGCTGTTCCAGGTGTGCCTCTAAATATGTCCGGCAAGGCTCGCAGGGCTAACAAGGCTGGAGCGATGGACAAGTTTGCTAAATCACTTGCTAAACAGGATCAGGGGGGAGCGGCACTCCCACAGGACGACCCAGATGTATCCTCATGTTCTCCTCAGCCGGACCTCACGACACTCATGGAATCCATGGCCAAAAACTTTGCGTCATTTCATGGAAAATTAGATGACATAAATGCAAACGTCGCCTCACTACGTACTACACTGGACCAACACGGCGCTAGGCTTGTCGAGGCCGAGACCAGGATTGGAACCACTGAGGATGAGGTACACATGCTCCAGGGCACGGTCTCCGACCTGGTGCGCGACATGAAGCAGGTCAATGCGAAGTGTGATGACCTAGAGTCCAGATCCCGCAGGAACAATATCCGCATTGTAGGGGTTCCGGAGTCGGCCCTCAAGAGCAGGATGGAGCTCGCAGTTGAGACTCTTCTGAGAGACCTCTTGGGGAATCCACAACTCTCACCGTTCTTCACAGTTGAGCGAGCCCACCGTTCGCTGGCCCCGCGCCCTAGGCCGGGTGACTTCCCCAGACCAATTATAGCCAAGGTTCTCAGCTTCAGGGATAGAGACCACATCCTACGTCTAGCCCACGAAAAAGGGGAACTAAAATTTGACTCTCAGACTATTCGTATCTTTCCCGACTTCTCAGTCAATCTCCAAATGGAACGCAGGCAATTTAATGGTGTGAAAAAATTGCTCAGAGAAAGGAAAGTGGGATACGCCATGTTATTCCCTGCAAGGCTGAAGCTCACCCACCGCAATAAACTGTACTTTTTTACGGTCCCTGAGGAGGCGGTCAAATTTAATGAGTCCCATATTCCAGTCCCTGGTCCGGCGGACGATCCTGTCGATGAGGGTTGACTCGGCCTGCCCTGCACTCATTACCTGAATCATTTATGGTGTCATTGCCACGCTTGCTACTTGCAATTTCCTTGTAATCTCATGTATCCTTTCTTCTGTGCATCCATTGTTTGTCGTAACTTGTTTTGAAAGCCTCATGTAACGCGAAGTGGGTCACTAGTGTGCGATATACTTGATACAGCACTTTGTCTGGGTTCTTCTATTTCAATACCCTCTGCTTACTGTACTATACCATGGTGTTCCCTCTACAACTTAACATGGTTTCCGCTTCATGTTATTTTGTGTAGCCCCCGATCAACTGCCCAATCGGGCTCACAGCAGCAGCTACCCCCGCTGCAGTTGCAACGCCGAGTTTGGCTTATTATGTTCACTGGTTGCACCCCTGTTGGGTGCGAGGGCCGGCCTTGCCCCGTTGGGTTTGGCACAAGTGCCTTGGAATTTTGGGTGGGCTCTTGGGCACTGCCCCGGTTGGGGGGGCAGTGTGGGAGGGGGCAGGGGTAGTTTTGGGGTATTATCGCAAAATTGGCAAGGCAGTGGTAGCTTCTGGTACGAGGCATCAGGCCACTGTATCAATGGCCGGCACTTGGTTAACACACTCTCTCACATGCTACTGGGATCCCACCTAAATGGCTACTGAATGGCTATTAGGCTAATGTCTTGGAATATTAGAGAGCTCAGCAACTTCACGAAGGCATGCAGGATCACCGCCTATGTCCAGAGGCACGGGGTCAAAATACTCCTCTTGCAGGAAACCCACACTCTCGCTCATCTCTCGTCCTCTTTTGCCCCTGCATGGGGCTCCAACAAATATTATACGGTGTTCTCCTCTCAGTCCAGGGGTGTCCTCACCTTGATTCACAAGTCCGTGGAATTCTCCCTTCGCACCAGCCACATTGATGACCAGGGTAGATACGTCATCCTCCACTGTTTCCTCGCCAATACTGAATGCCTCCTGGTCAACACATATGCCCCATGCATCGATGCACCCGAATTTTTTTACCACATCCTTGACATCCTCCTAGGATATGTTGGGGTTCCGGTTATCGGGGGGGGGGGGACATGAATCTTATCCTGGACACCGACTTGGACAGATCCGGTGTTGCACCTAGAACTCTGTCCAGAGCCACTCGTCACCTCCATACACACATGCTCACTGCTGGACTGGTGGATCCCTGGAGAGTACTCCATCCATTGTCGAAAGAGTTCACGTTTTACTCTTCTGTCCATGACAGCCACTCCAGGATTGATCTTTTCCTTCTCTCCGCCGGGCTCATGGGCAAAACACTTAACACACAGATTCTCCCGCGGACATTGTCCGCTCACTCCCCGCTCACACTGGACATCGCCTTACACTCGGCCCTCCCCCAGCACTCTAACTGGCGGTTTAAGTCAGATGCACTCCATGACATTCTCTTCAATGCCGACATTCTTGCAGACATTTCCTCGTTCTTTGATAACAATAAGCGCCACGATACTACTGATGGGGTGAGATGGGAGGCCTTTAAGGTTTTCATCAGGGGCATGTGTATCTCTAGGGAGGCTGGGGTCCTGAAGGACATTAGAAATTCTCTGCGCCGCTCTGAGTCCAGACTCAAGGAGCTGGAGCGCGAATATGCGGCCAATCCCTCTCCACCCAAGCTCACACAGATACGAACCGAACTGGATGCGTTTGAGTCCTTTGCCCTCAGCGAGATAAGATACCTTGCCCGACCCGTTGAGGCTCGGAAATATGGTGAAGGAGAGAGGCCGGGCCGTACCTTAGCCCACCTTGCCCGGGCCGAGGGGGGTAGAGCTCGGATTGATAGTATCGTCGACAATGACGGAGTGCGACATTGGTCTGACTGGCCCATTCTTGAGACCTTCGCAGATTTTTATGTGACCCTTTACGCCCAACAACCAGAGCACAGCCCGCAGGACCTGGACGATCTCCTAGACCGTATCCCAATGTCCTTTATATCTCTAGCCACCAAAGAACAACTAGATGCACCCTTCTACCTGGATGAGATCACTGCTGTCATTTCAGCCCTTCCTAAGGGTAAAGCTCCCGTCCCTGACGGCCTAACCACCGAGTTCTATCAGGAACATGTCGCCCTCCTTGCTCCACGTCTTCATGAGGTCTGGGAGGAGTCGCTGCGTCTTTCTACCCTCCCCCGGTCCCTCCGCGAGGCTGTCATCACTGTGCTCCCCAAACCGGGTAAGCCCTTGGATGAATGTGGCTCCTATAGACCTCTGTCCCTCATCAACACTGACACCAAAATCTTCGCCAAAATCATAGCAAATAGGTTCCTCCCCATCATGAAATTCCTGATTCACCCAGACCAGAGTGGTTTCATCCCTGCCCGTTCCACGGCATTAAACATTCGGTGACTGTTCAACGTTCTCTCTAGAAGCTCAGCATGCTACATATTGGTACCATCATCAGGAACCCCCCCCCGCATGTGAAGCTTGAAATCCTGGCGACCGAGGAGGTGAACGTCATGTCAATGATCCTTTTTCACTCGTATCGCTCAGAGGCCCGCACCGACCCAGTGGCCTCCACTATTTGGGTGTGGTGGCAGATTCTGAAGCCCGGCTCTGGTTCCCCGCTTACTACAAATGGCTTCCCCTCTGGTTGTTCCCTGGCCTCTCCCACACACAAGATAAGCTCCTCATGCGACACTGGTTGGACCTGGGATACAGATCATTCTCCGACCTGTTCCCCGATGGGAAATTCATTACCCCAGATACGTGGAAGCCAGGGCACTCCAAGTCCTCACTGGAACTGCTACAATACTTTCGATTTAGGGCGGCGGTCCAAGACATGTGGCCTTCATACCCTGACGGACCCCCTGAGTCCCCCGAGGTCTGCTACATTACCAATTCCGCTGGGGGTAAGGGCATTGTATCCTCCCTATACAAAATGTTAATGGCGCGTGCTGTAGAAACCCCCCACACTGTTCGAGACGCCTGGAGCCGTGATCTAGGATTAAACATCACGGATGATATGTGGACCAAAATGTGCATGCATACACGCAAGGTTTCTCTTAACTCCAGGGTTAGATGTGTTCAATACAAGCTACTCAATCGCCTGTACTACACTCCCTATGCGATTGGGAAGTTTGCCCGGGATCAGTCTCACCCCTGTCAAAGATGCAGATCCAACGATGCGGACCACGCTCACATGTTCTGGTCCTGTGGGGCATTGGCCCCATTCTGGGATGCGGTGCTCCAGACCTTCTCCGAGATAGTGGGCTTTCCTGTCTGCCCTGATCCCCTATCTCTACTGTTTGGACTGTGGGAGGGGGCTGAGGCGAAACGGGAGGCTGTTTTTGAATGTGGCGGCGAGTGTTGCCAAGAAATGCATCCTGCAATGTTGGAAGTGCAGATCCCCCCCCTCCCTAGAAATGTGGCTGAAAGCCCTCACCTGGACACAATCTTGTGAAGAAGACTACATTAACATGTTGCCTAGTAATGCTCGGCCTAAAAACATATGGATAGAGTTTTGTAGCTACTTGAACTGTAAGGTGGACCTGGAGCTTCTATCTTCTCCCCCATCTCCAGATCCGGGGACTGAGCATACTAGACCATAAACGCCTTTATTATTGTTAACCTCTGTCATGACTTTGGCCTCCTGTTAAACCGGTCCTTTACCATTTACGATTTAAATATTTAATGTGTGTTGTTGTTGTAACCTTTCATGTGCCAGCTACTACTTCTTGCCAATAAAGAAAAGTTTAAAAAATAAATTAGAAGTGAACTCAGGAGCCCTTATAACTGCTTGGACTTTTAACCCTCTTTCCACTCTAAGAAAGTAATGTATATGAACAGAATAGATATGCACATACAACCCTATCCTTATGCTTCACACCTGATCGATGTAAAACGTATCTTATATTTCATGAGTTATGAATAACAGGGTAACACCAGCAGTCGTGAAGTGCTATTACCATTCCTCATGTTCACATTTTACAGTATTTGCTATGCATTTCGATACTAAGAGGCAGTCATTCAGTCAAATGTACTTCAATTAGATAACGCTGTTCACAGGATACCCATGACACTTTACAGTCCCTCGTGTACAGTTTCTTCAGCCTGCCAAGTCATTACAGAAGGGGAAAGACAATATGCAAATCAGCTTGGAGCCACCCTAAAAGTCGTAGTCCAGCCCAAACTGCTAGGTCATATCCCTTCTAAACGAGACCACAAGCATCCCCAGACATGTTTCACCCTCACTGAGTGTCATCAGAGAGGAGTAGCTTGGGTCTCTAGACAAGTTGTTGTCTGGACCCAGGAGGATCAGGAATTGGATGTCATCTGCATAGCACTGCAACAGAATGGAGAAGGATTAGAGAATGGCAGCCACAAGCTTCATGTAGATGTTGCAAAGACAAGGCGAAATTGTAGAGCAGTGAGGCATTCCACACATTGGGGTCATTGCAGCAGAAAGAAAGTGACCTTCCTTGACTTTATGATCTTCGTAAAGGATTTGAATGAGGGTCAGCTACTTGTGGGATCAATATGATGTTGACTTTTAATAGCACTTGTGGTACAGTTCCAGATGTCAGGGATGCGTTGCATAGGATGGTTATTGCAGGGCATAAGGTGTAGATATTATCTTTGAGGAACCTGCCAGGGCAAGGATCATTTTTGGCAAGTAAAGCCATCATCGGAGTTGTGATTTTGGCAATGTCTAGATCTGATAGAAGTAGAAAACTGCTGAAAATAGTTGTAGAATACCTTTTGGGCATTTATCTGCTGTGGGTGGGGCCTGAAGAGGCAAAATTGCTTCCTTGATGTTATTGATCTTGTTGATCAGGAAGGTAGCAAGGTCATTACTACGCTTTTGTGAGGGATTTAGATTGCTCCTGAGGACATCGGGTTGGTCCGCTCATTATTTATTTTGAATAGCTCAGCTGTCTGATATGGTGTTGCCATAGCTTGTGCTAATAAAAAAAACATTTTGTGAGATGTATGACTTTCTGATATCTCTGGTTGGACAGCTTGCAAGTACACTGATCAGAGTGTTTGAGGAACTTGTTCCATCTTCTTTCATGTTTTTTGCCTGTTCATTTCACATCATCCAAATTGCAGTTCAAATAATAATTCACTTTATGGGCAGTATGAAATGTATTGCTTATTTTAGGTGCTTCTATGTCTAGAAATGTCAAGATTTCAGCATGACCACCTGGAAGGAAAGTTTGGGGGTGGGTTTTCCATTGTATGCGTAGATGAAGCAGTTAATCATTAGAGGTCAGAAGATCTTCCAAGGAGGAGGCACTTTCCTTTTGTCTTGGTGAGCACCTAAGTGTTATACTTCTGTCAATTAACTTATGTTCATTCCAGAATAAGGAGGATGAGCAAGCAGCCCTGTGGTTGGAGAAGCATGTCAAGTGTGTTGTGTTGCCCTTATCATGAGAAGTTGAGATGAATCATGTTATTCAAGAGATACTGAGAAGGTGAATTCGGGAGACCATCAATTCACATAAGGACGTTGCCAATCACTACTGTTTTAAAGTACCAGGCTAATATGTCTGTCCTTAGGTTTGAACAGTTGTTCAGCAAGGTGTCATATCCTGGTATTTGATAAGCAGTTACCAAGAAGATGAAGGTATTGGCATCTTGAAGGCTTTAATACAGAGTTGTTAGCATTAGTGGGAGCTAGTCTAGAGGGTGCACACATTTTGATGTTTTTGATCAGCAATAAAGATAATGCCTTCTCCTAGGATGTCCATCCTACTTTTAGTGAAAATGTTTTAATATAAGGGCAATTAGGTATCCAGGACAGTGGCAAAGTTATAAAATGTTGTTTCCATGATGAGGATAGTTTGTATAAGGGTGTAGATATTTGTTGCATTCTCTGTGGCCGAGTGAGTACTTATTAAGGCCTTTTTCAGCATTTTGGGGGCTTGCCTCTTTGGTTCAATTTAGGAGACAGGAGGAGAGGAGTGACAACAATTTCTGTGCACTCTGAGAGGGGTTGTATGGCTTTAAGGAGGATGTTATGACAGGTATTCCGAAAGAGCTGATGTATTTAGGTGAGTGTAAATTGTGACGTTCGGGTTGGAGGAGATGGTATGATATGATATGATATTTTATTTATATCGTGCTCATACACAGGTGTATCAGGTGTACAGGTGTAACAGGTTTCTCTGCAGGCGAAAGCAGAAGGCAGATAACGTTAGAGGAGCAAAAGGATGACCTCAAGGCATAATCTGTCATCATTACATTCATTCTGGTCAGCAGGACCTTAAAACATTACATCGAAGAAAATAGTTTTCATACAATAAAAATAATCTGTATTACAAGCAGAACTTGACACCACAAAAAGGTTTGTGCAATAAAAACAATCAATTAATTACATTAAATACATTTTAATACAGATATTAAAACTCAGCCAATGTTCTCATAGAGAATCTTTCTCTGTTGATTCTGGGAATATATCAATGCCATAGCAAGCTGCTCTGGTTAAACACTGCAGTACTTCTACACGAGCAAGCTCTAATTATTCATCTGTCTCTCTCGAGCAAATGTACCATACTCTAAATATTTAGGTCGACACCCCTGTCACAGATGCAAAACTGTCTCCCTGGCAGTAAAATATACAATGTCTCTGACTGTTAGCACTCCATAATCTCTGGGCATAGTCTTCAGAGATGGTGGCAGGCCTAGAAGATCTGGAAACAGAAGACAGGGATGTGATTGATCAATGGAAACAAGTTTGGGAAGTGTTTAAGGTAGCGGGTGCCAGTCGGGATTATGAGTGTGCCATTTGAGGATTGGCTTTCAGTGGTTTACCCTTCTTTGGAGGCTTCTATGATGGAGCTAAGCATGGGTGATACCTATAATGTAGTAGAATTCCATATGTTTTGTGCGTCGTAAGGGCATGTTCTTGGTGAAAAGGAGCAGGTATGTTCTTTTTCTCCGTGAATTGATGCAGGGATAGATATCTTCTGAGGAGAGTTGGTGAGGGGGATTTTGCAAAAGTTGCCGTTGATAACTTTTCTACATGCTTTATGACTTGTGCTTTTAGGATTAGGTATTGTCAGAATAAATTAGGATATCCATCATGAAAGAGTAGCCGGTTTATGGACTGAGAACCGTGGGAGGTGGGGCCATCTGGGTATCCCCTCTGGGGAATCTGTAGAGCAGGATTGGCAGAGGATGTGATACAGGTGAAGATATAACTCCCTGTGGTTTGAGAGGTTAAATGTCAAATAACATTAAGCCATCTGATAGTTTTGAAGAGGTGAACTCACCTACTCGTCTGATGAACCATCTCCTCATTTTGAAGGAGGCAACAATGCTTTGTGGTCTTGATAATAGGATTATGGGATGGTACAAGGGCACATTAATTATGTTCATTCACACTACCTGAAAATTAACATTTCTGGATCCGCTCCTGTAAAATATAGCGAAAAAAGGTTCCACATGAGTACAATTATGGTTTTCTATCCACTATGCATCATCAAATTAAGTGCCTGGACAGATGTATTATGCATAATGGGAGATTACTACTCTCATAATGGCCTTCAAGCAAAGGAAGTTATTGCCCTAATGTTTGTCTGGTAGCAATATTAAACTATTGAATTTAAACTGCCTATGCATTCAAATTGTGAATGTATACTTTAAAGATGGCTGCAGATGAGCCATTTTGTGATGCCCATGTTTTTTGCCATGTCCCTGGTCCCAGCAATACAACCAAATGATCAAATGGGTCTGGGCAGTTCCACCAAGCCGTGCAATGTATTCACTGGGCTTACCCACCAAACCAGCCCAGTGGCACCTTAGCCCCCATTATGGGTCTCAGGCCCAACGACCATGGCATGCAGCCATGGCCAATGCTCTCTTAAGCCAGAGCATAGGCTTTGACCATGCCCAGGGCCCAGGAAAGACCCAGATGAATCAATTGAGCTTAGACTGGGGCCATATACATCAATTGCCATGCCCACTGGTAACTTTACCCAAGAAATTGCCTTTGGCCAAACAGCATTTAGCGTTACTCAAATTCGGGATCCCTAGGTCAATGGCCATGAACGCTCCTCATAAAGGTATGTTGGGAATTCCGTAAGCAATTCAGGCTCTAGGTGCAACAAAGAATGTGTCTATCGATAATGAATGTGAAAATGTAAGATTGGTGAGTCCACCTTGACCCTCCCCCCCTCCTCTGCCCCTTGACAAAACCACACAAAACTTTCGATTTATATTTTTTGGAATGTTTTGTGCAGATTAGGCCCTTAATATATAAGCCACCCAAAACGTGCTCTTCCTATAGGGAGTGCAAAATTCCTTTAATAATCATTACAGGGTCACAATCATTACCCTGTGATATACTAAATTCAATAACACAACTCATGGACATTATGGTTGCAACTGTTTAATTGATATATCATTATTTTCATATAATAAAGCTGCTGCGCTTCCTGAACAGGAAAGAAATGCACCTACACATATTGCTGTATATAGCTGGTGGTCCGGTATGGACTACGATTGGTTAATATAATAAAAAGACTGTGGCTGCAAGGTGAGGCTCTGTTCAGATAGAGGCTATGCCGCATACATAAATATGGAGCATCAGGCACCAGAAGAAGAAGCATCCCCACTCTAAGGGCCTCATTCCGAGGTTGGCGTTAAGGGGTTAACGGCACCGGTAATGGTGCCGGTCCCGTTAACACCTTACATTACAAGGTCCTTTAGCGGGTCCCGCTAAGGGTGGCTGGTTTTACCAGGCGCCCTTAGTGGGAGCCGCTAAAGGACCAGCATGCTAATAACGGGCCCGTTATTAGCATGCTCCCCATTCCCATTGAGCCCTATGGGGGCTCGAATAGGAATGGGGAGGTACCGGGTCCAGGTTCCTTGAATGATGCAATACTGGGTCCTCCAAGGTTGGAATAGCCCGGTAATTCCTCATTCGAGGAACCCGGACCTGGTATGCGGTAAGGGGGTAGCCATGGTGCTGATAGCACCATGGCTACGTCCAACCTCGGAATGAGGCCCTAAATCTCACAACGGTGTCACTTGGGTTTTGTGTGAACAAGAAGGTGATGCGTATGTATAGTCGTGTGACTCTCCAGAAGCAAAGGGAGTATATGTCATGTGGTTAGGATGGGCCGAGATGTGCAAGCAGGAGATGTGGCTCCCCCTAGTGCTGGTCTCAAGGTTAACGAATGTACGTACATGAATGTATCATGCCAATGTATGATTTTCCTTTTCCAAAACCCTGTACAAAAGTCAAGGAATTCGAAGGCATGGGCGCCATTTTCAGGATGCAAACACTCTGTTTCCCTTCCCATTTCTCTGTAGCTGTAAAGGAATAAACGGATGATGTCATCCGCTGCTACCAAGAATTGGTGTTGGACATTGGCTTTTACACAGAGCAACACAAAGAAAAAAATCAAAATTCCTTATTTACCGTTCGCAAAGCAACCACAAGACGGCCCCTGCCATAAACAGCTCTATGGGACTAGATGTGTGAAAACATATTTCTGATAAATCAATCAATTAATCAATACTTTATTCGTCAAAAGGCTTAAAGTTTAAAAGTCTGTTAAAACATCATATTAAAATCATATATAAAAATTGTAAAAGAAAGATATCATCACAGTAACATTAACGTACTGCACATCCAATTCACCTTAATACGAATTTGATACAAAAAGGAGAGGACATAATAGCAACATTCCAATCATTGCTCAGATAATTAAATACAAAAATCACTTCATAATTGAGCGATAAGGTTAAATGTTAGACAGGATTATGTCCAATAGACCTCACAGTAAGGTCCCCAAAACACATACTAAGAATTACGCATAGGAGGGAGAGTTATCTCGCAGCCTCCCAATTACAATGAATAGGACTATTTCTTGGACATCAATCATTCGTTTTTTTGGGCTATTAGCCACTGTTTGCACATTCTGGTCATCGTTACATTCTCCACAGTACCTCAGTGCATCCGCCATAGTGGGGATGCCAGCTACACTGAACAGAGGTTTTAAATAATATGATCGAAGCACCCTCAATTCAGCACACACAAACAAACAATGGGGAATTGTTTCTTCTCCTGTGTGACACAAAGGACAAACCCCTGAACTGTCGTCATGCCAGGATTCTGTACAGGAATTGTGCCCATCCTGAAGCATACAAATAGAGCATGGGCGTTTCATATAATCCAAATCTTGTTCATAACAGTAAGTTTCACCTAGTGGTACCTAGCTGCAGATTTAAGTTTATTAGCTGAGTCCTCCATACTCTTCCTCACCCTGATAATAGCAGCTATATTAATTCTACTAAATGAGGCTTTATTAATACTTAGGGTTGTCCCACAATGCAGGTTTATTAATTGCAAACAGAGTCGTTCGCATGTTTTGGCCAGGGTAAGCTCTTCCAACAGAAATCACATTGCTAATCGGGCACACATCAGTTTCTAAATGCACCAGTGTGTTGGGGGAACTTTGGGGTACCATGATACGTTTCTTTAATGCATTATTTTCCACTCTCCCAAGACTAGTTAGATTAACATAGCCCCATAACTCTGTACCAAACTGTTAGCAGAAGTTAGTGCTTGCTTCTGATGAAGCTCAAAAGCAGGGGAAATTGTACCCCTCCCGTGTTTGTTGAAAAAACGACCTGATCCCACCACTGTTCTGTTCCATTACAGAACATGCCTTGTCTAGTTTATTAGCTTTTTTATAACGCATCTAATACTGTACTTGAGTTCGGTTTCTAAGCGTGGATTCGGGATTTGAACTTCTGTTGCACCTGATTTCATTCTCCTTAGAGATTCTACAGGTTGAGAGGCATCTGTGCTAGTAGGTGGGGTGTCCACATGCAATATCCACCATTTGTTTTGTAAGCAATAACACATAATTGTTGTTTATGGCTTATTTAGGCCAACATTAGCACATACATAGGCTTCTAGTCGGCATCCTCCCGCTGTGATGCCACACCAGTGGAATATCTAAATCACATTCAAAGGCCGTGCCATGACAGCAGAAGAATAAGGCATTTTCTCATCCTCGTCAGGTCTCTGGGGGTTTTAAGAGGGAAGATGGGTAACACAGAATGAGAATAGGAGTGGTTGGAGGGATTCTAGGTATTATTTATTTGGCACAGGTTGCTTATGCATCCCACATGTCGTCCTTATCCACCCTGCGGAATGCTGGTCCACAGGGAGAGTGCAAAGGGTGACAAAGAGTCTCCAAGGGGGCCAAACACAACATCAAATTCTAGATATCATCTAGAAATAATGGGGTTAATTGCACCTCAGAGTTCCAAGTGGCATCATAGATAAGTCAGTCTTCACTCTACTTGACTATAAGATGCAATTCCGAACTAATTGGTGCAGTATATATTCCATTGTTGATAGTAACCCACCTACAATTCTATATATTACCCTACACTTGTCACCAAACGTTAGTTTGGCCTGACCCTCAATAATAAACATCTGTATCCCTCAATGTGTTTTCTGATTATGATTTAAAAGACCCATTGAACAATGGTGGGCAACATGGGGATTGGGAAGCTTGTCTTGCAGCTCAATTCTGTGTGAAAATGCCCCGAGGAAAATGCAGTCATGCGATGAAATAGTCAGCAAAACAAACAATGCAATGTGTGGAAATGGAGCCAGTTATACGGTTGCCAAAAAACTTATTTTTAGTACAAGGCTGCAACCCTACAATGATCCAGACCTCTCATAAACCCTCCACAATTGCCCTTACTCCATTCCTGTACCTTACCCTAACTGTATAACAACACTTTCTCTACCCTGAACACTTACCTAACACTAACCCTTCAGCGTCCTAATGCATTTTATTTGCATATGTCTCAATACAAAATATCAAATAAATAGAAAATGAACAGTGATCCTAACTCCAAGCACATCACCAGCTTGCCACAACTTCCACAGCCCTTGCCCCAACCCAGACCATTGCTCTAATCCTAACCTTTGCCTTACTCTAACTTACCCTAATGCCTACTCTAACAAAACTGTAGCTTTAGTCTAACCCTATCCTAACCCTAAATCATCAGCAGTTCCGTCCCAAAGATACCTATTCCTTTGCTTAAAACGTTCCCAAACCTTTACCACATTTGCCCTAGCCTTACCAGGACTGCTACTGTAACACCCTGACACTTAATCTACTCAAACCACTAACCAAACACCAACATCACCAGCCCGGCTACAACCACTCTGACACTAACCCTTACCCTAGTCATAGCTAAAATCTTTACTCTAATGAAGGCAAGTCCCTCTACTTGCACACTCCAGAGTAAATACAACCCGCTAGGGAAATAACCCAAGAAATAAGGATCACTCGTACAAAATACAAGTGCCAGCAAAGAACTCTGCTGCCGAGAGTGCTCTGGCCTTACATCATAAAACATGGGGTTATAACCACGCAAAGGGTCGTTTATATACAAGCCATTTTGGTGCTCCTGATTGGAGGCACCCTACACATGGGCTTGCTCCATATGGGATGGCAAGCAGTAATTGGCTTGTTCTTCTCTGTCGATCTGGCCCCATGTGGGTCAGCTGGGCTCATCCTCGCAGTGAAGGTCAGGGCATGCATAAACCACAATGTTTCAAAGCCAACCTAAACAACTAAAACAGCCCATTCATTCACAATGGCAGGCACCTGGGTGGCACAGGAAAGGGATGCCTGGGAGAGGGGAGGATAAATTACAGTCATGCTGACCCGCGCATTCAGGGCTCCATTGATACCGCAGTCCCTGGACCCAATGTCTCCCCTCTAGGGATTGATCTTTGATTTACCCTTCCCGGTATCTGGAGACATGTGTTACTGCTAGGGAGATATACAGTCATGTGGGCTTTAGATCTGTAGTGAGCACTTTATGGAGGTTAGGACCTGGGGTCAGGTGCTTATCAGAGAACAGAGGGAGTAGGGGTCGGGTTAGTGATGTGTGGCCAGCACCAGACTGGCTCGGTGGGGGTTGGAAGCTCAATGGCAGTTTAGTGGCGATGAATGGACTCATTGCGGGGCCTGGTACTGTCTCATGCTCTGTGCCGGGCACATTCCTAAAGGTGATAGTGGCTATTCGCAAAACTGTAGGGACAAGAGGGAAATGGACTTCCGTGGGAATGAGGCTCAAGCAAAGCCAGCATGCTGTGTAGAAATTGAGCTCTGTGAACGGGGAACGCGAGCAGCATGAGTCTGCGGCTTGTCAAATTTGGGGCCTATGACAAAATGGCCCCAAATCGCGAAGTGGGGGCATTTCTAGTGCTAAGCATCCATTGCTATCCACTACAATGTCTCTATATGGTACCAGGTGGTACATACTGTTCCCCCCTCGTAAATTACATTGCCTCATATGGGATTCGCCTTATTTGGAAACGCCTAGGGTGGTGGGATAGGCTCATTCCCCTCCCAACACTAACTCTAACCCCTATCCTTACCCTAACCCCTATTCTAACCAGGCAAACCACAAGCCTGATCAACTTTCCCTAACCCTAACATTCGCCTTAGTAGCTGTTCAGCAATACATTTTTTGTTTGGTGACTTTTCACTGCAGAGGTATTTTCATCACATTATTTCTGTGACTACATGTTCTGTTGGAAACATTTTCACTGGATACATACACCTATAATGGTAAGTGGGAATTTCAGTAAATGAATGAGTGAATGAGTGAATTAATCGTGATTGAATGAGTGAGATCATTCTTGCGGCTCATAACTGTCCTATGGTATTACATACTTCAAAACGTTGTTGCAAACACATTTAACCACTCCATTGTCTAGCCTCTTATGTCCAAATAAATATATAATTGGATAAAATGCAAAAGTTATTTCCCCAAAAAAAGAAACCGGGAACATATTTTTGATTAATAAATGTGGAAATGTTGCAATGGCATGTTGGTTAGCTCATATTGCGCAAAACACATTAAAATACATTATCATCTGTCAGCAATATTGTGCACAGTTTTGCCTACAGTCGATATGGAAATACCACATAAAAGGAAAAGTAATTTAAGAACAATTGCAAAAGAAATGTTCATACAAAAAACGTCCAGGAAGTTAAAACTTCAAACACAGTAACCGTCTTGAAATAGACATATTAGGCAGACAACCCCTGCATCTCGAGCCATCCAAAAGAACCTTTTCTAAATCCACACCACATGTGTAACAACATAGAGGATATTAATTAAAGTCACAAACATACCTGAAGGAAATAGTTGATACTTCCACCAGAGCCTGTGTCTCTGTCCACTGCTTGGATTTTGAAAATGCTGCTTCCGGGTGGAGTGTTCTGCAAACCAGGAGTTAAATGAAATTAGCATATTATTACATGATCGACGCCCTGTAAACCAATAAGAATGCTCGAAAAATAATCTATGCTATAGCGTAATTCCAAATATTCTGACTTGAGCAGCAGTTTAGAATCATTCACTTTCCTTTTTAGTTGCCAAGCCCTATGTGCAAATAAACCTATAGAACGTGGGAGGCGTCATGGGTGCTTGAGCAATAACTTGGTGACGCGTCATTCTCTTGCGATCATGAACTTTCTCTGTGCCTAAAAAGCTTAATTAGGTATTTGAATGTTAAACAATTAGAACTTGATGTTAGACAATCTAAAACGTTGTGAGGATACTGTGTGAAGAGGGTTATGAATTCTGTATCTTTCCACACAGATAATATGTCACTAATGAGGAAACAGGTAGAGTGAGACAGAGAGAAGCTGCTAAAAGCAGAAGGGAGGCGAAGAGAGAAATGGGAAGGTGTAGGTTTAGAGAGAGGACGAGAGGATGATACATCTCAAGGAGTGGAGAGATGAGCTAAATTGCTAAAGAAAGAGGTCAAGATATCCGCGTAGAAGACACACATTCAAAAGAGTAGAAGATTGAGTGATTCAACAATAATCAGAAGAGAAATGTAGAGACACGGGCATAAACATTCAGAAACATAGAAAGAAAGGGACGAATACTGTAAGAAAAGGTTATTGTCAGCCAGAGAAGGTATCAGAAACATGGATAAAAGAACAGAAAAGGTGGGAATAGAAAACTGAGGCCCAACGCAAATGTGCCAACTCTTCTCAGCCCGACCTGATGCTTTAATGAGATACTGCCTACACACTAACTGAGAACTACTCACCCACTGCACCCTCTACCTGAATGTGCCTGCTGTTGTACTATGATATAGCCACCCCCACAGGTTTCCTAGAGAAAGTGTAGGGCAGGTGTACACATCATCTCTAGTGCCCACCCTCTCACCTCCGTCATACTGCAATAGTAGCAAGAGAGTACTATGCGCGACACCAGGTATTGTTCCAATACTGCATCGAAGATACAAGAGACATTATGGACTCAGACAACTGTATGAAATGTACGGTTGCACTGACATGGTGGAAGGATATTTGCATTCACCATTGGACATCGAAGAGCTGTAATTGAAATCAGACAAGGGCAGAGTGACATCATAAATAGGAGACACAAAGACGCACTGAAACTATATGCAAATAAGTTAAGACTAAGTGACAAGAGAAACATGTAAATTAATACACAGAAATCAGGTGCAAGAACGAAATAAGTGATAGGAAATGAAGTGAATGTATATATGCAAAAACACAAGGTAGATGAGACTTATAGAAGCTTGCTGCAGAAGAAAATATAATGTGATTAAAGCAGCCATGATTAAAAGATGGACATCAGACTTGTGTTAGGAATAACCAGCAGAGACAGACCAGGGCTGAAGAGTTGAAAAGCGAAATAAAACCAGCTTTGTGTGAAGAACAAAGAATATCTATTGGCCTGGGATCAAGGATAAATAATTGCAAGGCACAAAGGGAGTCAAGAGGATAAGCCATGCAGGTAAGACATATTTCTCCAGCATGGGGTCTGGCATGGATTCACATACTCATGAATATTCCCTGTCGTCAGGCTGGGAATCCTCGGTAAAAGAAAAAACAGTTTCACTTTCACTTACAAACTGTATTTTCCCTGTATCAGTCACTGTACTCTGGGTCATACTGTTTCCATCCAATGATAGTCCTCTCCGTAACCTTCTCCTTTGGCAGCCATCTTCTGATTTTACCGCATGCTTCAGTGTTGGGAGTCCTCGAGTTTGCTCTGTGAACTACTTCTACGTTTTTTTTCATGCTTTCGACGGAAAAAGGTTCTATTTTTGTTCCGAAAGAGCCTGTGTGCTCTTTTCTCCATCTGCTGACAGCGTTGATCCGTTATCAGTGAATTTCAGTGACCCTCAAGGGCGAAGATCGTCGAAGAATCCAGAAGGCCATCGGGCCTACTTCGTGCCCTCTGACCATGACGGAGGAGAAGAAGAAGGGAAGTTACCTCTAAAAGTCCTGCACCAAGTGCAGGCTACTACAGAATGTGTTTGTGGAAGACAAGTACCTGCAATGCCTCTACTGCCTGCACCCAGACCATAAGGAGTGTGAAATATGCCTCGGGTTCTCCAAGAAGACGGCAAGGGACAGGCACAGTACCGTAACGCTAAGGCCTCTGCCCCATGCTCCAAGCAGGGTTAGGCCTCACCCATGACCGGCCGGTCAGATGAGAGGTCTTCTAAGTCCTTTGAGGGCACCTCATCCGTGGGGGCCCAAAACAAGGCCAAGAACCGCAAGTCCAAGTCCACTGGGTTTGCTGCGTAAGCGGGTACCAAGGTGGATAGTGTGCAATCTACATCACCCGCCGCCTCCATTGCCAGCCGGCAATCAAGCTCCCCCTGAAAAAGGAAATCATCTACCGTGGCTAGAGTGCGGGAGAAGTCATAGAAGCTGCGGATGGAGGAGATGAAGAAGGCAGATCTGCCCAAACAGGCCCAAGCGGCACAGGCTAATACTGTGTTGATGATAGAGTTGGTGGCAGCTGCTCTCATGACAGCTAAGGGTGCTGACCCTGTGAAGGTAGCCCCCACACCACAGAAGGTATCCCTACCCACAAGGTGTGACACTGCTACAGTGACTTTGGCAAAGTCTGCTGGCACGCCAGAAGGGGGAAACTGGCTCACGCTCTGGTTGAAGCCCTGCAGGGGATTAAAAAGGGGGGGTGAGAAGGCCCCGAAACAGCCTTCCCAAGCCGTGGCCCAAGCCATGGAGGTCTCATCCAGGGACAACGAGGACCAGGAGTCCTTGCACATGGTCCAGGAGGATGTGGAAGAGGGGAGCGATGGCAACAACGGCGACGGGGACCACAGTGCAGGGCCTAGTTTTATGATCCCGGCAGCTCAGCTGAGGGATGTGTCTCTGGACATTCTGTCAACCCTTCACACCTTGGTATCAGAGATCCAGAAAAGGATGCCACCGGGCCCGGTTCCAGTGGTCCCCTAGGCCCTGTTCAGCCTCCAACGAAGAAAAGGAACCATGATCCGATGCCCCCATTTCATCCTCCACATCCGCATCAGGCCCTTTCTCCCCCAGCAGACCCAGACACGGGTTTGGAGACAGATATGGCCATGACTACGTGACTACGGACGATGACAAGGACATTGTCGCAACGGATGGCGAGTCTCTGCTTTTGGATGCACCACCTAGGGTATCCCCACCGGACGAGGTGGGGTCGTTCCACTCCATGATCGCGGGAGCCTATAAGCTTTTCCAGCTTGTGCCCGAAGAAACAAGGATGGAGGGTTTCTTGTACCCGAGGCGCAAGGACAAGAGGAAGACAATCATGGTGGTGCCCCTTCTGGATGACGTGTGGGAAGAGGGCCTGGTCCTCATGAAGAATCCTTGCATGGCTCCAGCTAAACGTGATTGGCTGGAGAAGAAGTATCAGCTGCTGGACTCTGCACCCAAGTGCCTGAGGTCGTAACCATTGCCGGATTTGGTGGTATCGGCGGCCGCGAGGAAACGGTCAGCTAACCCATCCTCGACATCTTCAATCCCTTCGTACAGCGAGGGGAAGAGATGGACACCATGGGAAGGAAAGTGATTTACACCACAGCGTCCACTATCAAGCCGGCCAATGCACTGGCGATCCTGGCCAGTTATGGCAGGGAGATGGGGTACAAGCTGGGGCCTATTCTGGAATTCCTCCCCAACGATAAGAGGATGGAGGCAATTGCTCTTTTCTAGGAGGGGGAAGTTGCGTCTGATCACGCCATTACGATGTCATTGGACATCGCCAACAGAGGGTTCCGGCAGCTGGGGAACGGTGTCTGCCTACGTCGACAAGGATGGATGAAGGCCACAAATTTCCAGTCTGAGGTCCAGGCGAAGGTGTTGGAGATGCCCTTTAATGGAGAGAACTTGTTTGGGAAGGTCATCGCCGAGTCCCTCATGGTCATTAAGGCAGATACAGAGACAGCCTGTTCCTTGAGCACCCTCCAGCAGCAGCGCTCTTCTTTTCGCTCCTCCAGGGGAAAGTCGAGAAGGTCTCCAAATGTTTCTCCTTTTCGCACCATCAACCTTCCAGATCCACAACCCAGGCAGCCTACAGAGGCTATTCCCAAGCCTACGGCAGTGGAGGGCAGCAACCCCAAACCCGCAGGACAGAATGCCGGCTCCTAAACAGACCTTAATCGGCAGGGACGTCGGGGCCCCACGCATGTACCCCGGTGGGCGGCCGGCTGGCGAGGTTCATCAGCGAGTGGAAGAATATCACCACTGACAGATGGGTGCCAGATGCTCTGGCCCAAGGACGCACCCAGGAGTTTCAATGCATGTTTCTGCAGATCCCTCCGATTACCCGTCAGGAGCAGCACAACTCTCAGCTCCTGCAAGAGGTATGGCTATGCTGTGAAAAGGGGCAACAGAGCTAGTTCCCCAATGGCTCAGGGGCTCTGGAGCATGGTCAGAAAGAAGACAAGGAGTTGAAGGCCCATGATAGACTGGCAACGTCTCAAAAAATACTAAAGTCCCAAAAGTTCAGGATGGTCACGTTGCATCACATGCTCGGCCAATTGGAGGAAGGAGACTTCTTGACATCACTGGACGTGGAGGATGCCTATTTCCACGTCCCCATTCACAAGAAAAATTGAAGGTTTCTGCATTTTGTAGTGCAGGACCAGTACCACCAGTTCAAGGCCCCACCTGATTGAAGTCAGCCCCCAGAGTGTTCACAAAATGTCTGGCACTGGTGGCGGCCCATCTACGTCTACGGGGCATACATTATACCCATACCTCGATGACTGGCTCATCTGGGCCCGCTCACAGGAGATGGCCGTCGGACACACACTGTCCAGCTACTGATGAATCTGGGATTCTCTGTCAACTATCCGAAGTCCTGCTTGACAACATCACAGAACATGCTATTCCTAGGAGCTGCGCTCAATACAGACACTTCCTGGCATCAGCCTCGGAGGAGGGGGTAGCAGCCATTCAAGGGAATGTGCAGCGGCTGTTATCGATGAAACTCCCGCTGTGTGAACCATCCAGCATGAGTTCGTGGATGCTCGCTAGATACAGGTGTCCAGAAGCTTCACAGACAAGATCCAGCTCTATGAGGAGTTCCGTATGGCAACAGGGTGGTGGGGCACCTTCTCCAACAACGCCCGGGGCACGGGGATTCAAAACCCGCCATACCAGGAGACAGTCACCACGGATGCTTCCCTGGAAGGCTGGGGAGCCCACACTGAACGTCTGCACACCAGAGGCCAGTGGCTGCTTGAAGAGAAGGGTCTCCATATCAACATTCTGGAGCTACGGGCAGTGTTCTGGGCCCTTAAGTCATTCCTTCCATCTCTGAAGGGCAAGGTGGTGAGGATCTTCATGGTAACACCACCACCATGTTCTACATCAGGAAACAGGGGCACTCGCTCCCCAAAACTCTCCAAGGAAGCGCAGGACTTGTGGCACTAGGTCGTCATACAAGAGATGTTCCTTATCCCTCTCCACCTAGCGGGAGTCAAGTACACCATCGCAGACTCCCTCAGCAGGGATTTGCACTCCTGCCATGAGTGGGAGCTTCGGCAGGACCAGGTGGACCGCATCTTCGCCAAGTGAGGCAGTCCCCGGATTGATATGTTTGCAACAGTGGTGAACTTCAGATCCAGAGGTTTGCCAGCAGATTCCACCAACCAAGGATCCTGGCGGACGCGTTCTCCTTCCCGTGGGAAGGGATGTTTCGGTACGCATTTCCTCCATTGCATCTCCTGCTACGAGTCATCAACACACTCAAACAGTGCCAATGCAGGATGATACTCATCGCCCCAGCGTGGCTGAGGCAGATTTGGTATCCGGACCTTCTCAGCCTGTCAGCGTCCCCGGTGTGGGAGCTCAATATGGTGCTCAGATGGCTCATGGGGGCCCCCTTCCAGCCTATGCATCAGGCCCATCTCAAGTTCCTTTCATGGAAAACTGCTTTCCTTGTGGCCATCATCTCGCACCCCTCTTTTATGCTGAAGGTTCTGTTTGAATTCCACCTCAACTTGCCTTTTGTGTTACCTGTTTTTTTCCTGAAGCCCTCATCAACGGCTTAAAGGGCCTTGCACTCGCTGGACATTGCTCATGCCCTGAAGTTCTACGTGACACGCACAAAGAGTTTTCAGAAGACTTCTGAACTGTTCATAAACTTTAGTCCTGTGAACCATGTGAAGGCCTTGTCCAAGGCTTCCATCTGAAGGTGGCTATCCTTCTGCATCATTCACTGTCATTGATTGGCAAACCAACCGCTGCTCTGCTGTCTGAGAGCCCACTCCACCAGAGCGATTGCTGCAATGACGGCATTCCTGTCAGGCAGGTGGAGGTCCACGCACACCTTCATGAAATTCAACTGTATTGACAGGGATTCCAGGGAGGAGTCCAGAGTTGGCCAAGCAGTGCTATGCAACCTGTTTGCTTGAGCTGAGCCTGTTCCAGAGGCAAAAGTTGATTGCTTCTGTTGCTCCTTGCCACCTCCCGTGGTTGTGTAATTATGTACTGCTATGTATTTGTCCTTCATGAGCATGTGATTCCATGCCAGACCCCATACTGGAGAAGGAACAAGTTACTTACATGTAACTATTGTTCTCCAGCATGGGTCTGGTCTGGCATGGATTCACATGCAAACCCTCCCTCTGTCCCCTCTGTGATTGTTTTTGGTCAAACTGCCACTTTGCTTGCTTACCATATCTGAAGATGGCTGCCAGAGGAGGGGTTTAGGGAGAAGACTGTCATTGGATGGGGGCAGTATGACCCAGAGGACAGTGATTGGTTTAAAGGAGAAATACAGTTTGCAAGTGAAAGTGAAACTGTTTGTTTTCTTTTACTGAGTATTCCCAGCCTGATGACGGGGAATATTCATGAGCATGTGAATCCATGCTGGAGAACAATAGTTACAGGTAAGTAACTTGTTCCTTCTCTTAGATTAAGCAAAGAAGAAAACATCTTCAAGTGCCAAGTATTGGACAATCAAAGATGCAGAAAGCATATGTGAGTTAGAGCAACAGAGTCTCCAGAGGCCAAGAGGAGTAATGACACCCAACATAATTGAATTAAATAGCACTAAATAAAAGGTTGAAATGGACAAAATCGTGGTCTCCTCACTTGTGATTCAGAACGTGAAAACAAAGCCTATTCATTAAGCTCCAGACGAAGATACTAGTGTACCTGCACTCCCTTAAAAGTCCCGGAGAATAGGACAGTTTGCATGATCAACTACAAAGGAGAAGCCTTGGCTTAAGGCCTGACCAATGAGAGATGTTGGACTAATTGGGAAAGTGGGGAGTAGTCTGACATTGTTCTATGCACCTGAGTTTGGTTTTGCTTATGTGCTGGTAAGCGAGCCGAAAGTCTGAGGTTGGGAGAAAATGCCAACCGATCATAAGCGTTGATGTAGCAGTGTACTATACAATGTTGCAGAAACCAATCTGCTGCTTTTATTCTGCTATTAATCTGTATTATATGTATTTAGAGATAGTTCAAGGTGTACCTACCAGATATGGGGCATCCGATAATTATACTATCACTTTCACTTATACGGACCATAGGTACATACGTTCCCTTAACCAATCCCTCCCGTCAGCAGGTTTTTGAAGTTTGTCACGCAGGATGCCGTCATAGCTGGCATACATTGAAGTATAAAGCCTTTATATAATCAAATTATTATCATGAGTGTGGGGACTACAATTTGTTGTTCTCCAGCTTTCTCTACTTTATTGAGCTGGTCCGTCCGGATAGTTGGGTCTGAGATCGTCATTGGTAATTCCATCTGGCACTCTGCACGCTGCAGGTGCAAATGCACATTTTGGTAGTGGTGTGGATGGCTCTGATCCAGTTACTCGGGCCCAGGTACAGACTCTCAGACTATTGACAGCTTCCAGTGGGGGAGAGATGTTTCTCTAATGCTCCAACCAGGGTGAGTCACCTACATATTCTTGAATATAACCAGCAAACTTTGCTAAAGACTAAACTTTAATGCATACAGCAATATTAATTACAAAAAATAAAACTAAATAACATGAACTTAATTAATTTTGAAGAAAAAGAGCACTTGATACATTTGTAACTGCATTTATGAATCATGCATTGTTTTAGAATGAAACTGTACCTAGTTTATTTACTTAATTTACCTCTGTTGATTTTTAGAGTACTATGCTTATGAAATCTCTCCTGATGACTCATTGAAACAAAATGGGTAAACAAGTGTTGAGAGATTAAAACCAGATTGGAATTTCGAGTGAACCTAACTCAAATTTAAAACATTTAAATTCTTTTTGGAAACAAAACTTTGTCAGAAAATGTATTTGCATCTTGACTCAGCACCAAAATTTAAACAATACTTGTAGAAAACTGGTTGGCGCATTACAGAACCATCCCTCCCCCACTATTAGCTTACCTCTGCTTTGTGGCAGCCACACAAAATGGGATTTACCTTTTCCTGACAACCAGTTTGAAAAACCAAATAGCGGAATCGCCAAGGGTTAGCTTTGAAAGGCTGCAAACCTCCCAAACTATCGACAGCTTCCACCATTAGCCAGAAGATTGATGAGGTTCTTGTAGAGAATGGAGTACAACACATGTGTCACAACGAGCCAGTTGGCAGGGGCCCCCTTGATGAAATTCCTCTCTGATACATGCAGGCGCCCCAGGGACAGAAGTCAAGGTGGTCGATTGGGGAAGGGTTGACACTGAGGGACTCGAGCTGAGCACCAGATATAAGTAGAGCACCCAAAGTGGCAAACAGAGGGGGAGGGACTGTATTATAGGTGTGTGTATATATTTGGGGTAAATAGTGAGATGAGATATATTTACTAGAGACAGTAAAGAAAGGCAGAAAAGGTAGCAGGCATCCCTCTCTAGAAAGAACATGGCATGATAAACTGTTCTGTGTTTTTTTCCCACTTTGAGAGTCCGCAGCCATCGCTTTTTGCTCACTGTACTTTTCACAAAGGAGGAATATCCATTTGCATATTAGTCTTTGTCCCGCACACAAGGGCAATCAAGCACGGAAATGCCAGGCAAACCTCCTTTGAACAAGAGTACCAACAGCAAACCCAGACACGTGTTTCAGCTTTGTTGGACCTCATCAGTGAGGTGGAGCTGTGACTCTATGAGAACATTGAGCAAGGGGTCCAATTCTGGGTTCCCCCAGGTCCCTTAGGGTGGCCAACCCCAAGTTCCTTGCAAAAATACAAAAAAAGGTAGCAGGCGCCCCTCTCTAGAGAGAACATGGCATGATAACCTGTTCTGTGGTTTTTTCCCACTTTTTGAGTCCGCAGCCATCGCTTTTTGCCCATTGTACTTTTCACAAAGGATGAATATCCATTTGCATATCAGCCTTTGTATGGGCATATGAAAAAAAACAAAAGTGCACATGTTTATGGGATCATAAATATGTCAGCGTAAAACTTGGATTGTGGTGGAGTAAAAGATACAAAATGATAGTAATAATCTAGGTGATCATCAGAATTTAAAATCAAGAGATTGACGTCAATCAGAGAAGGATAACAATTAAAGGAAAATAATTAAGAATCTCTTCTTTATTTATTTATTTGAGTGTTGATACTAAAACAACGGGACAGCAAGAATTGATAGACATTGCGAACAACGGAACAAAGAGATCATTATCGCATAGATTTTTGAAATTGGTTAAATGGGCGGTGTTTGATTGTGCTTGCCCGAATCGATTATTGTGGTATATTTGATTAAATAAATAAAAGGATAAAAGGCCTGGTAAGTATTGACAGTGAAAAACGACTTCTCATCATGGGGGACACTCCCCTTCTACATCTATGCAGTACTGTACCAAGGTGCACACCTAAGATTAGAAAGTAGCACGCTGAATGGGTAAAAGGGATGACTAATAAAACACTCATGCCGTGGCCTCAAGAAGGCACATTATCAAAAATAATATTGCTACACATGACAACATACTTGTATGCTACATATAAAGGGGAGAAGCTACAGAAAAGTGTAGCTGTTCTAGAATTATGGAAGATGTATCAAAGTGAGTGGGAAGACCTGCCTGAGAAGAAGTTAATGCTTAATCAGCATAAAGGGGAGGATGTAATGCCTACGGCTCCTCCTTCACCTTCTGCAAACAAAAGAACACACACTGAGAAACAGTGATTTTATCCTTTAAAGAAATTAAAAGCAGAGGTGGGTTATGTTAATCCAACTTATAATAGCGAGCACAATATGGAAGAGAGTAGAATAGAGAACGCAAATATATGTCAACATGCGATGAAAATAAACAGTGTGATGAACGTAAAAAAAAGAGACAGATAGAGATAGAGGAGGAAGCAAAGAGACAAAGAGAAGTGAAGGACAAGGCCAATGAAGTGACCATAGTACGGAATTAATGTATGGGAGGACAGATATTACTTAAACTAGAAGACAAGGGCATTGATGGGGTTAGAGAAATAGAAGAAAGAGAAGAACGGGAAACAAAAAGGAAAAAGAACAAGAGAAAGCATACAAAGAAGAGAAGGAAAACGAGAGGAAATGAAAGCAAGAACGAAGAAGGTATGAGGAACAAAGGAAAGAGAAAGAGAGACTAGAGGAGAAGAAACAAGATAAGATGGAAACACAGGTTGGAATAATGTAGGTTACAAAGAAGGCAAGATGAAGAAGAGAAAAGAGATTAGAAGAAGGGAAAAAGAAATTAATATGAGTAGGGGACAAATGGATGACAATATGGATGATTTATTCAATAGATGCATGATACCTATGGAAGCACAAGAGTGATGGGAAGAAGAGAGAGGGTCACAACAGCCCCACAGGGAATTTCAAGGGATACCGAGTATGCAAACATAGACTGATGAGCATGAGGCAGAAGACATAGGGAAAAGGATTGGGGATTTATATAGGCAAATGAGAGATAAATATGGCTGCAAAACCAAAAGGAATACTGAAGGATTTCCATCAAAGGAAGCAGGAGGTAGATCTGATGATGTAATGATGGATGAACATAGAACATTGAAGACATAGGTCCTCATTATAACCCTGACGCTCCCGGATTGAAGGGAACGGCCCCCTTCAATCCGGGAGCGCCAATTACCAGCTTCCCATCGCGGGACCCGGATCGCACACCTGGTAAACCAGGCGTGCCTGCCGGGTCCTGCGAGGGGAAGAGGGAGGCAATAACAGGCAAGTTGTACTCTGCCCGTTATTACCTCCCTTCCCATTCCAATTGCGCCCTATGAGGGCTCAAATGGGAATGGGGATGGGTTCCTGCATGGAGGATTTACCGGGTCCTCCTATCTTGGAGTAACCCGGTAAGTCCCCATTGCAGGAACCCGGTAATGGAGCCCCATGGCTACCTCCATTCTCGTAATGAAGCCCATAGAAAGGGACAACAGTCATACAAGCTGGGGTATAATGATGTCAGACAAAGAAAGGGAGGAAAGCAACAGAGCTTGCGGAGAGGGCGCATGCAGATATTTGAAAGATTCAAGCAAGGAAAGAGGGGTAAAATGGTCAGACTTAGAAGACCCCAAGAGAAAAACACAAGAACCAACACCATATACTCAGCAACCACAAGCATGATTGCGCAGTGCAGGGGACATATCGCTGCCTTATGTAAGCAGATTAAAGTCACTGCCAGGACGGAGATAAACAGGTGAGACTAGCCCCACCTGGAAGACAAGAAGTGTAGGTGGGTATGATTGTGTACCAGGATTTACACAATTCCCATTATTAGAGAAAGGCAGAGGGATGCCCACCGTATATACTGTGGTCACAAATGGGCAAAGACAATTTGAAATGTAAATTACCCAGTTTGACTTAAGGTGCGGAAAAGTGGATTTATGAGTTAGAAAGAGTGACAGCGGCAACAACGTTAGCAATAGTGACATAAAAGGCCTGCTAGCAGCCATTCTAGAGGAGAGGGCTGGTGACATTTGGAGGTGTGCAGGGTATGCGAGTGTGACAGCGCAAAACACGACACACGATGGAGCGCCACTTAATAATTACAGAGAAGATGTATGGAGGGTGCTCAGAGCACAATATCCCAACACATCAGACATGGGTGCGATTATGACAAGGAAATTGGATGAAGATCATGTTGTCTTTATTCAAGATATTCAAGAACATTGGTGTCTTGACACAAGAGAACCGTGCGATAAAACAGTGGCATTATTTTATCATATTTTATGTCAGGGACTGCACAAGCAAGTGCAGCGGCAGATGAAGAAGCACTTAGGGATGAAGGCGATGCCATGGCCAGAGATACAATTTACTATCGTACTTCACTGTCGATTGTTAAAGGAGAAGAATAAGAAGAAAGCTGAGGGTGGAAAGCATGAGGAAGCGAAGTTAGTTCAGAAAACATTGTCAAAACTTGCCATAGAGGGAGCGGTATGGACAAGTGGTAAAGGCATGATGACACAAGACCTACAGCCAGCACAGTCAAGCAATGTAGTGTACCCCAAAGAATCAAGGGGGTGCCATTTCTGGCCATGATCTAGAGGGAATGGCAACGAGAAAGCTTCAAGAGGGAGGATGGGCAATGTTCACCAATACAATACAGAACCACAAGAGTATTATGCCCAAGATCACAAGCAGAATGAGAAACGTGCATCTCAAATACAGCAAACACACCACTGGAAACTTCTCCCTCTGACCCTCATGGGGCGCGCCGCTCTCTTCAAGATGATGTCACTTCCAAGATTCTTATACGTCCTACAGAACGCCCCACTTACGATCCCCACCCCCGAATTCACCCGCACCGAAACCCTTCTTAGAGAACTCATATGGGGGGGTGGCCAGTCACGCGTGGCATTAACCACTCTGCAGAGGTCGGTCTGGAAGGGAGGGATTGGCGTCCCCCACCTCCAAACCTACCTTTGGGCTTCACAACTAGCGATAGTTAATGACCTGCCTCATGGGGATAGAGCACTGCCTCACATCCGGGCTGACGTGGCACCTATGCAGGGCACAGACCCGTTGCAGATACTATACCAGCCCCTGGAGAGACCGCCCCGGCCCACAACCGAGATTCACATCATCACTATCTGGAAACAGGCACATATGTTCGGTGGGTGGGGAAATAAAATAACTGCAGCGCAACCCCTATGGCGAAACAGTAATCTTCAAGAAATTGGGAAACTTGAACCATGGCCGCGATGGGTGGGGGCAGGGATCCTGAGGGTTGGAGATATCCTCAGAGACGGGAAACTGACATTGTTTGAGGACTTGCAGTGCAGATTCCAACTGGCCACAATGGAACGATATCATTTCATGCGGCTGACCCATGCCCTACGGACCTGTATACCTGCGGATGACACGGTCCCTGACTATACACCGATAGAACGCAACATGATCCCCGCACACATCCCTAATAAATGCACATCCATCTTATACACCGCCATAACATCCTTTGCTACCCCCGAGTTATCGAGACTAAAAGCCACGTGGGAAAGAGATGTGGGAGAGATAGACCCGGAGGACTGGATCCAGGTCCTAATGCATCCGCGAGAGGGGGCCATCTCCTCTAGGTTTAGGCTTATACAGCTCCAAATCCTCCATAGATTATATTACCC
Source organism: Ambystoma mexicanum (assembly GCF_040938575.1). Lineage (NCBI taxonomy): Eukaryota > Metazoa > Chordata > Amphibia > Caudata > Ambystomatidae > Ambystoma > Ambystoma mexicanum. The sequence goes on from NC_090929.1 coordinate 913,547,010, forward strand.
CCGAACCGCACTATATGGTTGGAAGAGGGCAACAAATCCAAACGGTCTCCGCTGTGGGGAGGAGGAGGGCACCTTCTATCATATCCTGTGGTCTTGCCCCCGGATCCGCACCTACTGGATGGCCTGCTGCGCGGAACTGTCCAGGGCACTCACCTGTACCATTGAGCTCAATCCAAAAGTTTTAATCCTGGGCGTACCTGACACATCTGACTTTAATAAATGGGAAAAACTGTTATTGCACAATGCAGCGGCCCTGATGAAGCGCAACATTGCGCAAAAATGGGGTGTGCCCGACCCCCTGACACTTGATCAATGGATACTTGACATGGACTCATGTGCCATGATGGAGCACCGGGTCTACGGCGCACGGGGATGCCCGGCCAAGGCATCCAAGATATGGGGGAAATGGGAGGAGACTGGACCTTGACAACCGGACTCAATGGTGATCATAATGGAGGTGGTCGGTTTGGGGAACTGAGGGCGGGCGAACCATGGTGGATTGCGTTACTGAAAATATTATGTGTACTTGCGGCTGATGGTGTGGGTTGAAGTGCTTCTAAAACGTTTAATTTTGTGTACTTTACCTCATGGGTGTTTTGTTACCACCCCCTTTGTATTGTGGTTGTTTTGTTTATGTCAGAAAACACAATAAAAAATGTTCTCAAAAAAAAATACAGCAAACACAGCAAACTCCATTGCAATCACAAATGCCACAAGGTCAACCACAGCAATGTGCCTATGCAAACACAACAGGTACAGAGTCGACAAGTCCAGAAACAACAGGCAATGGTGCTACAATGGAACACGAATGTTGGAATCCCACAAACACCCACACCTAGAATAGGGATTGTGACTGTGGTAGGTGGGAATCCTTTCACGAGTACATGGATGAATTTATATCCACAATAGGGAAGCCCACAGAGCGACCTGATGTGTTCATTACTATCAGTGACACCAGACCCCCAAGAGAAACCAAGGGTCAAGCTAATGATAGGAGGCAAGACATTTTTGTTTCTTGTAGACACTGGAGCAACTCATTCCTGAGTTCGAGAAGGAAAGTACCCAATGTCTGGATTTGCCATGAATGGGCAGGGATTCTCTGGGGCTTTGAGCTTAGTTCCTCTCACTGATGAATTACCAATCTCCATAGGACCCAGAAGTATTTTTGTATGGAGTGACTGTTTTATTAACATGGTTACCTAGGGTGGTAGGTAACATATTGAGAATACCTTAGTTTTTGTTCAGGCCAGAAATACCTATGGATAATGAAGAAGGACAGGTTATCCCCCTACAGCTAGAAGCAGCAGTGGTCAGAGAGCAAAGGGTGGTTGTTCATGGCACAGATGATCAGGGGAGAGGATGGAGACCAGTGATGGCCCTTGGTGAAGTGTATGGATTGACAGACTTGACAGACAAAGAACTTTTCAGGGATGATTATTCAGATGATGAGTTGGCATTTTTCATAAGTCTCACTTATTGGATAAAAGTAGAGAATAGAGAGATACTACAGAGAATGGCATTGGTAAAAAAAGAAGCCGTCATTTTTATATTTAGAGAAGGTTCCAAGCATCCTATGGACCAGCAGTCCATTGGATTTGGGTCTATTGAGTGGAGTAGGAGTAGTTAAAATCAACCTTAAGCCTGAAGCAATTTTGCCAATAGCAAAGCAATACCTGATGTCCAGAGAAGTGATTTAAGGTATATTTTAAACCATTTCCACTTTAGTACAGCAGGGAATATTGGTGCCATCAGAATCCCCATGTAACACGGCTGTGTACCCAGTGAAGAAATCAACAGGAGGTTCATGGAGGTTTATTCAGAATCTCCGTCCCTTAAATAATATATTCGAGGCAGAATTTCCTTTAGTTCCAAATCCAGCTCTGATATTATGCAATATTCCAACCACAGCCAAATATTTTACAGTAATAGATTTGAAAAATGCCTTTTTCTCAATACCTCTTCATGAGGACTCACATGATTTGACCTCATTTTCGTATAGAAACCAGTGCTGGAAACATACAAGACATCCTCAGAGGCACTGTGTGACCCCCTCGATATTTAACAGGGTCCTTCAGATGGACATAGGAAATGTACAACTTGAGAGTTCCATAATCCAATACGTAGATGGCATATTAGTGTGCAGCGAGACAGAAGAAAAGTGCAGAAAAGACTCAGTTCAGTTAATGGTCATTGTAGCAGAGAAAGGATATAAAGTAGACAAAGAAAAGTTGCAATATTGTCAGAAAGAGGTTTTGTACATAGGACAGTTAATCTCTCAAGAAGGGAGAAAAGTGACACCTGAGAGAGCAGAAACAATTATGAAGACTTCAGAACCTAAAAGAGCAAGCGAAATGCAACAATGTGTAGGCCTATTTAACTATTGTAGCACCTGGGTTTTTTATTACAGTACATATATTCAACCAATTTTAAAGGAAGCACAGGTAGGCAAAAGTAAGATAATATGGACAGATGAAATGACTGAAGGATTTGAAGAATAAAAAAAGCGATCAGTACAGCCCCAGTGTTAGGAATTCCAGATTATAATGAAGAGTTATGTCTATTTTCACATTCAAATGGAAAGAAATGACAGCAGTCCTCACACAGATAACCGCATTAGGACATGAACGTAAACTATTGGCTTATTATAGTGGTATTTTAGATCCAGTTATGAAAGGACATTTCCCTTGCAAACTGGCATTAGCTGCTGGTGCTTTTGCTATTGAAAAATCTGCAAGTATTACAATGGGGTGTTCAGTGACATTATTTGTTGAACATGCATTATTTGCCATTCTAGAGAAGCCCAAAAGTACATTGAGTACACAAAGAACATCAGGGTATGAGGCAATTATTTCATACTCAGCGATCAAGGTTTTTAGGTGTAAAACAGTGAATTGAGCAACATTGATAGCAGAACCAGTAGGGAAGAAGGGCTATGTACATGACTGTTCAACGTTTACTGAGTTTTATGACGATATTCCCCATATTAGAAAAAATGCTCTTGGGGGTGAGGGGATTCTGTTTATTGATGGTTCTTCGGAAATTGATCAAACAACAGGAGAAACACATATGGGATAAGCAGTAGTGAAGCTGGATCGTGAGGGTACATTTGAAGTAGTGACAACAGTAAGATAGCCTTCACACTGTTTAGTACAGGCTGCAGAATTAGTGGTGCTTATCACTGCACTTCAAAGATATGAGGATGAGGAGTGACAGTGTACTCTGACTCCGCCTATGTGACATCAACTGTATATGCAGGATAGTTACATTGGAAAAAGGGTTTACTCCGCACAGGCGCCACCCCAGTGCAAAATGCATTGTTATTAGATAAGCTTATTGAGGCATTGAGACTCTCATTGGCTACCGCTGTGGTGAAAAATGCAGCCACACTAAGAGGACAGATGTGATTTTTCACAGTAACAAAGCTGCAGATGTAGAAGCCAAAAGGGTGGCGTATTTCCCAAATGTTTCAGATTTTGAAGTAAAAAATATCAGGACGGTGCATGAAGGTGAAGGTGGGTTTTAATATGTTGTCAATTGTCCAGCTAATTGAGTTACAAGGTCGAGCCCCACAAGAAGAACAAGATTTTTGGAAGAGACAGGGGTGTTCTTTATCCCCCACTGAGGCTATATAGACACAGTTTAGCACTGGAAAGCCAGTTATGCCTCTAGCATCATTGAAGGTAGCTCTGGAGCAGCTTCACTACCACACACACACAAAACTCGAGACAGTCTTACTGCCATGATTGCAGAAGAATGTTTTTCACCAAATTTATTGGAGCATGTGGCACAATATTGTGAATTGCAGTTTGTGCCAGAAATGTACAGCAGGGCACACTTTGCAGACAGTGAGAGGAGCAATCCCTAGACCAAATTGCCCTTTCCAGAGTCTACATATAGATTATGTAGATATGTTGCAGACATGTCATGGTTATAGGTACATGTTGGTGGTAGTACGTCCCTTTTCCAGATGGACTGAGGCAGGTCCATGTATGTACCCAGATGCCACATGTGCTACCAAGTTTCTAGTATGTGAGGTATTTCCAAGACGGGGTGTGTGTGAAGTCCTGCAGTCTGATAATGGACCACATTTTGTAAACTTTTTGTGTAGGTTACTCTTTTATTACAAATAAAGCATACATTTTCTTCTGCCTGTCACCCACAGGTGAATGGTATCCATGAGTGTTTAAAAGGACTCCTTAAAGAGAGGATAGCTAAGATTAAAATCACTTTAAAAAAAGGGTGGTTACATTGCTTACCCCTTGCATTATTTGCATTAAGAACCCAGCCTTGCTCAGATCACCACCTGACTCCTTATGAGTTGGTGAATGGACGCTGATTGAGAATACCCATTACTCCTCCTACTAGGGTAGAAACTGATGCCCATAGTGTGGCAAATACATTAGGTGATGAGATGCATGATACTTTGACAAATATGATCTCTAGTGTCTCTTTCATTTCTCAACAGATCAAAAACCAGAGGGAGGGGTCAAAGAGGATTGAAGAAGACAGCCAAACAGTAGATCCCAATGATCTAATGAAGCAACCTAATTTGCATCCAGGGGACCAGACGCTGGTACGAAGATTTTTCTATGCTTGGAATAAACCCCACTTTGAAGTACCATACCTAGTAGAGGGGGTCACTCCCACAGCTGTCAAGCTACAAGGAAGATGAGCCTGGCTGCACCTGCACAACATAAAGTCATACAAAGGAGAGACCTTGACCCCTCCTTCATCCACTGACAATGAAGCAAGAGAAGAAGCTCCACGGATGATGACGAGATTGGTTGCAAGAACCAAGATAAAGATTCATCGAAATAAGGTCACTTTGAAAATCTAAAGAACCTTTCAAGGCAAAGGAGAAGAAGGAAGAATACATTTTGAAACAGTTCCAGAACTATTTTAGATAGGAGAATTAATAACATTACACACATTCTTGTAAGCTGTTTTTACCTGCATATTGCAAACATATCCAGCCTTAGTAAGACGATACGTGAACATTGTTACATTTCTCTGCAATCCTAAAAACAGTCCTATTATTTTCAGGATAAGTATTGTGATAATTTTGCAGTTTCTTTTATATAAAAGTACAATTCACAAAAGTAACCAAATTACATATTGAATTAAAAGAATGGGAATGTTCCAAGATATAAGAGAATTACTAACAGCAGAAAAATTGCTTCTTTGGAATACTAATTGTAACCTCATTTTACAGAATGATTTGTCTTTTCTTTCTAATTATTATGGCATTGAGACACAGAATGATCATAAAGGCAGATACAGTGGTTGACAATGAAACAAGTAGTATGTTTCTAGATTTTGATAAACAAATTGTTCAACTTAAAAGAGATGCTGGTGGAGATCATGAAGATATAAATACATATCTTGATAATTCATCCCATTTAAAGAATAGCATGTGGTATCAACGCATGAAGGAGGTGGGGAGAAGACCATCAGATGAAAACTGCTATGTCTCTTCGCTCATCCCTTATACCATGAACACAGCCAGAACATGTATTACAGCAGAAATACCTGTGCATGATGCAAGATGTCTCAGTTACTTTTCAGCATGCACAACAAGAGGGCAATTTGAAGGAAAATGTGGAACTTTAAGATGAAGGTCAAGAAAGACATTTCCATATGAAGATGGATCTATAAAAACTCAGCAAATGGAAAGAGAACCAGGTTGGATGAGGAGGATGCTCATGTATTCCCTCAGTGGTATGACTGGAGACCAGATAAGGATTATTGAGAAAAAGAGACTAGGATGTGCAGATGCATGGGAAACAACAGGATTGCCAGGATTCTGGAAAAAGCCTCAGATGCTAGTATATGGACGCGCAGCAATCAGCACAGGATGGGAAGTTTGAATGTTGGCCGGTAGTACACACTTATTGATGACAGCACCAGTACAAATAGTGTAAATAGTGAATGGCGAATGCTTGAAATCATGGGCCAAGTATGAAAAACTACTAACATGGGTCAAGAATGAAGCAGGACATGTATCTATATTAACAATAAAGAGTGTCACACTGTGCTTCAGAAATACATGATTGACCAAAGTGGGAGAAAATGAAGACTGTAAGCAGATAATTGACATTCCAGGAATTAGTGGAGGAACGGCCATGCTGATGGATCACTATTAGGCCTGTGGATCCAGAGCTTACATGCAGCTACCTACAAATTGGGGAGTAATATGTTCTATCGTGGCCATACATATTCCTGCATTGGTGATCCCCCAAAGTGATCTACATATTGAAGAGTTTCTAAATATGGATGCACATTTAGAGAATGAAGAGGTTGCTTAATCTTCTCTGGCTGAAGAGAGAGAATTATTTCTCCGCAAAATCAATGGAAGCTTATGATAGCATACCAGCTGAGCATAAATTGTTCAGTAAAACGACAGTGATATTTACAGCTATATTCATGCCAGGAATCCAGACTGCAGTAAATGTCAAGTGGTTACAAATAACCAGGTGGGAGCGATTACAAACAATAAATACAACAACCAACAGATTTAATGTGATTTGAGAAGAATTGAGGGCTATCAGACTTATGACCCTCCAGAAGAGGTATGTGTCGGACTTGATTACAGCACTGGAAGGTGGCATGTGCACCAAGAGTGAGCCTTCCCATTGCACATACCTACCTACCCATGATGGAGAAAATGAAACCCTGACAGGCAATAACTTTGCTGTCGACCCCTCAAACAAAGATGAAGGAAGGAGTTGACGAGACAGAGGAAGATTATTGGTTTTCGTCCCTGTTTTCACGGATTCCAACCTGGTTGACAAATGCCTTTAAACTACTCGCAGAAATACTAGTATTTGTATTGCTAGGATTTTGTCTTGTAAGGATCATTACAGGACAATGCAAGAAGACAGCAAAGAAAGCTATTGGGATGAAGATAATGATTGATGTGAATGGTGACCATACACCACAGACTGAAGACACCACTCTTTAGAACATAAAGAAGAGTTATCTGGCACACCAAGGGATTACGTTTTATTACCCAAAGGACCATAATAACTATGTAGGACATTGGGTATTCTGTCAACCAACTGCAGAGTGTTGTCACATGACCTGGAATGTAGATGAGCATATAAAGAATGCAGGTGACCTGATGGGGGTGACAAAAGTATGGATCCCGAAGAAACCAAGTATGGAGAAATGATGAAGATTGAAGAAGAAGAGGTTTGTTTGTTTATTTGGTAATGCGCACCAAACCCGTAGGTAACCGAGTGCAGCAGATAAGAATACTTGAAGCTTAGTTACAGCATGAGATCAGAACATTGCAAAAATAACAGGACAGGTACACAAGGGTTACATACAGGTATAGCTGGTTACATAGATTCAGGTGAGAATGGTACGGTAGGATAGCTACATTCATAGTACAGTAGAAAAGGTACATGCATGGTGTATGGTTAAGTGCTCCAGGTGTCCTGGGGTCATGCATCATTGGACCTCAGCCAGTTTAGGGAAGTACGTCTGAAGCTGAAATAGGACTCATCAGTTCTAAGGTTCAGAGGTAGTGCATTCCACTGTTGAGCAGCTTTCACAGGGAAGCTACCGCCTCTGGATTTGGTTAACTTGAACCTTGGTACCTTTAGACAGTGGGTGTTAGCTACTTTGGTCCGGCGAGTCGAGGTTTTTCTAGTCATTCTCTCTATGAGATATGGAGGAGCTGCCTTATTTAGGAATTTGAAGGTGAGTGATACGGTCTTGAATAAGAAGCTGTCATTTATCTTCAGCCAATGGTGATTTCTTCTGAAGGTTAGAGATGTGTTCTCTATTGTTGAGATTTAAGGCAGATCACAAGGCATTGGGCCTCATTACAATGAGGGCGGCCACAGAATGAACAGTGCTGGTAAGGGACCGGCACCGTTCATTCCAGGCCGCCCCATTACGAGGTCTGCAGCGGGTCCCACTCAGGATGCTTGGCCAGACCAGACATCCAGAGCGGGACCCGCTAGCAGACCAGGATGCTAACAACGCGCCCGTCATTAACGGGCCCATTGTTAGGATCCTCCCCATTCCCATTGAGCCCTATGGGGGCTCAAATGGGAATGGGGATGTACCAGGTCTGGGTGCCAGGAAAGGGAATTACCAGGCCCTCCAAGGTCGGAATGGCCCGGTAATTCCCTATTCCTGGAACCCAGACCCGGTACCTGGTTTGGGGGTAGCCATGCCGCTAGAAGCGGCATGGCTACTTCCAAACTCATAATGAGGCCCATTGTTTTGAAGTGTTTGTAATTTGTTAAGGATATGTTTGCTAGCTCCTAGATATAGGGCATTGCAATAGTCCAGTCTTGACAATATTAGTGCATTGGCGAGGGTGATACAACTGGCTACGGTTAGATATGGTCAGCAGGCCCTGAAATGTTTGCCTGTATAGGCAGTAGAGGAAGCCAGGGAGTTGACCTGTTTTTTTAATGATAGGGTAGAGTCGAGATAAAAACCTAGTGTTTTACCTCATTTACTACTTTGATTGTGTTCCCATCTATGTTGAATGAGGCATAGTTGGGACATGTTTTTTTTAGATTGGCTTTGGTGCCAAGGATCAGGATCTCTGTTGTATCGTCCTTCAGGCAGAGGCCATGGGATGCCATCCAAGTCTGAATGAGGAGGTATATTTGATTCACCAAGGCCGTATCCTTATCATAATTGCCCAAAAATTGGAATGAGGGTCTGGGTGTCATCTGCATAGTTAGTGTAGGTGACACCCAGTCTGTCCAATTTATCGAATAGGGGCTTGGTGAATATATTATATATAGTGGGCAAGACACATGATCCTTGTGGGACACCTCAAGTGGTTAGAATTGGGTCAGCCGAGGCCAGTGGGGAGAAGACTCTCATAGTTCTGTTTGCTAAGAAGGACTGGACCCAAGCTATTGCGTCACTTGAGAAGTGGGCCACCAACGCTAGGTGTTTGCATAGGACTGCTTGGGGACTCGGCCGGGGGGGGTGTGGAGCAGCAGATGTACACATCATCATTAGTGCCTGCTCCCTTACTTCCATTAAACTGGAATAGTAGCAAGAGAGCTCTATGTGTGACACCGGGTATTGTTCAATACTGCATCAAAGATACAAGAGACATTATGCACTCAGACAGCCATATCGAATGTACCCTCACACTGACATGGTGGAAGGATTTTTGCATCTGAATCCTATTGTGTTATACTGTAGGCTTCATTGGTTACAATGTGACTAGTTATTAAGTGCCCTGGTTTATTCCCTGTTAATACATTATTTCCTAATGATATCTTCTGATGTAGTTGTCGCAAAATATTTGTAGTGTTCCACATGCATCTCAGGGATATTCATTACTAGATAGTAGTCACATATCTTTGCTTCATCGAATTCTATAGTGTAGACTATGTCAAACTTCTTCTCTTAGCTCTACTTATTAGATCCAGTCTCATAGTTTGATCTTATTCCATTTGATTTCACTCAGCCCTCTCTGATCGCATTTAGTCAGGAAAATTAATTCTTGTTCTTTCCCAAATAGACGGTCTTTGTCTGCATTGATGTCTTTACTTCTTGTTATTATGTATATCATGGTCCATTTTATCTATGCACAATTATATCTTAATCTTAGGTAGGAACCTATTATAGGTGCTTCCTTAATTTTATTGTAGATACCGCTCTTGTGTTCACAAATCCGTGTTTTGATTTTTCTTATAGTCTTAGTAGAAGCACTTACCAAGCCCCTGAAGAAGTTCCCGAGATTTAAACTCTAAAATGGAGGAATGAAACATGTCGGGCGATTTTTATTGAAACCAGATTTAATAATTAGATCTGAGTTTTAAATGTAATATTTGCACTAGGAGTGTTAAATAGTATTGTAAAGCACTTTAACATAGAGACACTTTGTATTGCACATTGCACTTAAGATTGATTTTAATGTAGAGTTTTAAATGTATAACTGTTTTAGAAATATGTGTTGATATCTGAATTTATTGAATTGTATGATGACATTTTTAAAGAAATTAATATTAAATACATTTAATTGAACTAACATATTGTGATAGAACTGGGGGAAATTGAAATTCTAAAATGTTACTGTATACTAGCAGTCCAGGGAGGTATTTTGGATGTTTGCATACACCATTGGATGTCGAAGAGCTGTAATTGAAATCAGACTAGGACAGAGTGGAGTCATGAAGAGAAGACACAAAGATGCACTGAAAACATATGCAAATACGTTAAGGCTAAAGTTGTAACTGAAGAGAAACATGTAAAGGAATATGAAGAAATCCTGTGCACCAAAGAAATAAGTGAGAAGAAATGAAGTGAATGTATATATGCTGAAACGCAAGGTAGGTGAGACACATGCCAGCTTGCTGCTTATGAAAAAATGATGTAATGAAAGCAGCCATGTTTAAAAGATGGACGTCGGACTCATGTTAAGAATGACCAAACTACCTCACAGACAGACCAGGGCTGCAGAGTTCAAAAGGGAAAAGGAAAACCACCTTTGTGTGAAGAACAAAGAATATCTGTTGGCCTGGGATCAAGGATGCCACATCAAGAAATAATTGCAGGACACAAGGGGATGCAAGAGGATAAGCCATGTACGTAAGACATATTTCTCTTGGATTCAGCAAAGAACAAAACATCTGCAAGTTCCAAGTATTGAACAATCAAAGATGCAGGAAGCATATGTGAGGTAGAGCAACCAAGTCTCGAGAGGCCAAGAGGAGTAATGGCACCCAGCATAATTGAATTAAATAGCACTAAATAAAATGATGAAATTGACAAAATCGTGATCTCCTCACATGTGATTCAGAACGTGAAAACAACAATTCATTAAGCTCCAGGCAAAGATAGTGGTGTACCTACACTCCCTTAAAAGTCCCAGAGAAGAGAACAGTCTGCAAGGTCAACTACAAAGAAGAAGACTTGGCTTACGGCCTGAGAAATGGTGAACTAATTGGGTGAGTTGTTAGTAGTCTGACGTTGTTCTCTGCGCCTGTGTTTCATTTTGCTTACGTGCGGCTAACGAACCGAAAGTACAAGGTTGGGAGAGAATGCCAACCAAACATAATGTTCTATCTAGTAGTGTACGATACAATGTTGCAGAAAGCAATCTGCTGCTGTTATTCAGCTATTAATATGTATTATACATATTTAGAGGTAGCTCAAGGCATGCCTACAAGATAAGGGGCATCCAAAAATGACACTATCACTTATACAAACAATAGGTACATATGTTCCCTTAACCAATTTCTCCCGTCAACAGGTTTTTGAAGTTTGCCATGCAGGATGACATCATAGCTAACACACATTGAGGTATAAGGCCTTTGTATAATCAAATTATTATTGTGAGTGTGTGGACTATGATTTGTTGTTTGACAGGTTTCCCTACTTTATTGAGCTGATAATAAAGTAGTATTTTGCCATATTCTTTGAGTCTGTCTGGTTATTTGGGTCTGAGATCGTCATTGGTAATTCCACCTGGTACTCTGAATGCTCCAGGTGTGACTGCACAAAAGGCATCACCATGTACTGCCTTTCTGAGAGCCCTTTGGTCGACCTTGCTTGGACCTCTGCCTGTAGACTAACTAACCTCATGTACTCACCACCTACCTTTCAGAGACCCCTGTGTTCTACTTTTCTGAGACCTCTTTGGTGCCTTTCTTAAACCACTAGGTTGTCATGCCAAGATCTCAGATGGGTGCTGTACTGACAACCCACCTGCTGTCTTTCTGAGATCCTGTATACTACTCAATTGAGAGCCACAGCGCCCTCTGCAACTGTACTCAAACTACTGCCTCGGGTCTTTTTCATGCTCTCATTTGCTCCTTCTTATGATGCCACTTCTTCTTTCCTGTGTCATCCAGCAATAAATTCAGTAAAGCTCTACTCACTGTCTTCCTGAGACCCTTCCTGATGATTTCATATGTCTCCTGCTAATAACTTACTGAGGCCCCTGTTTCCTGTAAGCACTCTCGGTTGCCATCTGAAAGACCTGCTGAGTGCTATGCTGTTTCTGAGAACTCTGTTGTTTTTCTCAGGACCCAAGCCTGCAGCATTGTCAGCAACATAGGCTTTCTAGCTTTTGGGCCTTTCTTGTGCTGCGGGATTCCAGTCCTCTTACTGTTGTGAAAATACTGGGCCTCATTCTGAGTTAGTAGGCAATTCCGGATGAATTACGGACAAACTCATTTAGCGTTAATGCCACCTGTAATTGAACAAAGTCAACGGATTAGAAGTGGTAGAATGGCAGTGTTAACTCCATTTTTTAGGTGCACAAGCGCTCTATGAATTTTTGAGGCGTTACCATGGTTCTAATTCTGCCTGTCATAATTCGTCCATTTATTGAGGTGAAGTGGAAGAAATTCTGGGTTTAACTGCTCCACTTTACCGCCAATATCGGAATTTTGTGCTCTGGTTAAATTGGTGGCAAATCCATTATCACTAAAAAAGTGCACTAACGGATTTACCTAGGATGTTTTTACCACACCGCCAAACTCGTAATGAGGGCAAGTGATTTTCTGATACCCTTGCTGCTGCTTCAATGTGATCCATGCCTGGTATATCATGTTGTGGAACTCCTGCTCTAAGCCTTATGTCAGACCCAGAATGCTGTGTTATCAAGACTCTCGGCTGCTACTTACTTTAATGAAAATCCTTCCTGCCTTTCAGAGACTCGTCCTGCTGCTGGAATAGTTAGCAAAAATTAAATGTTATCATCCTCTCTAGGCAAGGCACACACATGCCACACTAACCTCCGGGACGCTGGCGATGTAAGGTGTGTTGATAAATTCAGGTCTCTCATCATTAGCATCCGTCACAAGAATTCTTACTTTTTCAGCAACCTGTAGTCAAAATAACAGAAGTAAAGACAAAAAAATCAAACATAACAAACTTTATGTGCATTTTAAAGCAGTAACCGAGTTTGAGAAATGAAGTAACTCAAGCATGAGAATACAAACCCATAGGAGCTCATTTGCAAAACTTCAAATCTAAATGACCTGTAAAATTGTGCAAAAGTGAGCATTCACATCTACTGTAAGTAAAACACAGTCATCAATGAGAACCCTAACACTTTGGTTGTTGGTTTAATAGAACACTAAGGCATAAGTCAATCAAGCATGTTTCCAAAGGGGAAAAAGCTCTGGGTGAAAAGGTCAACATTAGCTGTAAGTATTGCTTCTTTCTCAGGACCACATAACATTTTCTATGTTTTCTTCCTACATCTCACAATTCTCCTTAGTGTGTGGTTTTCTGGCAGTGCCTCCCCAATGCCATGTATTCTTCACAGGTAGAGGAGACACTGTGGGCTCATCCTGCAGACCGGATGAAACCATTTGCGAGGCCGCATTTGTTCTGACAGGAATGGCAGAATTGGAAAAGGTAAGGAATTTATATTTCTTTTACTCCACTGAGCAGTCTCTCTGTGTGACAATGATACCATGAAGAGCCTCTACATACATGTGGAGGCCCTCAGGAAGGAGCTCCATCTTGAGGATTTCTGCATGCCTGCATGCCAAGAATCCTTGATCTTCGTGCATGCAGTGCAGATCAGAAGGAGAATCCCACGTGAAGAGTCTGACCAGCAGTTGTAGAATCGGTCAGGCTCTTCACAGCAATTTGATGCCCTTTCATAAGAATGAGGCTGCAGACCAGATTTGCTGAGAATCCCATTAAGACACAACTCAGCTGTTGCTAGGTGGGAGTTTGACTCATTGCTGCAACAGAACAGATGGTACCAGCAATCATGCTAATCGGGAGACTGGAGAATGGTGCCTGACTTATGAATGTTTAGGCAGGTGGCTGCCATTGTGGGATAGTTTTGCCCCAAGACAAAAGAAAATGCATTGAGCCACATTGGGGCAAACAAGTGCTGAACCTGGGAAACACACTGCTGGCTGACAGAGGCCTACAATGTGCCAAATCTAGAAAGGCATATTCTGATCTGACAGACAAAAATACAGCATTTCATGTTTAAACAGCCACAGTAAAATGCTATTTCCAGGAACTAAAATCAAAGGACCCTGTGTGGATGAAAAAGAACTGAAAAAAAAACAAAGGCCTACCATACATTGACCTATGATGAAAAATGAAATGCAGCACTTCATTTGCATCTGCCACATAACAGAATGCTGTTTGTAAATAAAGAGAAATTCACTTACAAAATGGGCCTTGCATTTAAAATTCAAGGACATGAAAATACCTTTCATTGTATGCAACTGAGGCCTACGTTTCAACACAAGCAGCCTTGCTGACAAAAGAAAGATGCCTTGAAAATGTGGGCATTCTACATTTTAGAAGGAAATTCATTGTTTAATAGTGAAACTCTGTGGCCTATACCATTCAAATGTAGATCATAAAGTGGAGGGGACATTGATGTCATGATGACAGGTATTAAAAGACTTCACATGAAAAGTAAATGCAACAGATTGAAAAGGCATTATTTCATTTCAGTTGCTACATTAACAAAGCCCTCGTGTGCTCAAGAAAATGTAACCTTCCCAAATATCAGTGTCTGTTGCTAGAGGCATGACTTTAAGTTTCTGTTTCCTGAGAAGGGCTCAGTTTCTATTCTGAACGCTTAATTGACCATGAAGAATTTGATTGGGGCCTGTTCTCTGAGCTAAGAAACAGGATCTTCTATTAGCCTTTACCCCAGGCTTAAGTCAACAATGAAGCAGCAGAGCCTGGAGCAAAGGTTTCAAGGGAACTGAAACCCTGGACAAGAAATGAAACCTAGGGGGCTGTTTCATGATCAGAATCAGATGTATGTAATTATGAGGCAATCAGTTTATATTAAGAATCATGTTTTGCCCATTCACTTTAGAACATGATACTTACAGAAATTTTACATTGATCTTTTTAAAGCTTATCCCAAGGCCGTTTTCTATGCCACATACTTCATCAGGATTTGACTTTGGGGACAAGAGTTCCAAGCTCAAATGCATTTCTAGCACACCGAATGCTGTCGTGAGGCCAAAGCTCAGGGAGGTAGTAGATTAGTGAATGATTTAACTGTATATAGAATTAGGTGAAAGTGATTTTTATTATTTGTGTGGAAAATGCAAAAAAGTGTTGTTCGCACCTGCAACCTCCTGCCGAGATGGGGGTCATCTTAATAAGTCCACCATGATTAGTTGAATCAGAATATATATATATATATATATATATATATATATATATATATATATATATATATATATATATATATATAACATGGCCGCGGTAGTTATGGGTAAATTGGTGTATTCATAGGAAGATTACTTTTTGGGCGGCTTATAACTTCGCTCCCCCTGGACGAATCCTCACCAAACCTTGCAAAAGTAGATGGCCCACTCTGAATTTTTTTGCCAAGTTTGGTGAGGATTCGTCCAGGGGGGGAAAAGTTATAGTGAGGGTCCCAAAACTTTTTTTATCCCATAGACTGAATGGGAAAAAACTTTGCGCACGGCTACAGCCCGAACCGCTGGACGGATTTACACCAATTTGCGGCAGGAGCGGCGGCCTGGTCCTGAAAGCGTGCTTTTGCAAATTTGGTGTAAATCCGTCCAGTAGTTTTTTAAAAAATGACCAAAATGTAAGGCAAAAAAATTAGTGATATCTGTGTTCGCTTCGCGGACGGGCTTCCCTGTTCGCTCCGCGGACAGCACCCCAATTGGCCCAGCAGCTTGCGTCATGTCCGCGGACATGCGACGTGTTCGCTGATTGGGTGGCGTGGTGCGTGATGCGCATCAGATTTTCTCTCGCGTCCGCCATCTTGCATTTGCGGACGTCCGCGGACAGCGCAGTGAATGTTTGTTCAAAATGTGTATTTAGTAGAGTGTGTTGGTGTGTAGAAGTCTTTGGGGAGGATGGGGGAGTATGAGATAGGTTCAAAGTTGTATTTTATTTATGTGCTAGAGATTTTTGTTGCTTTCGATTTGTCCGCGGAGAACACGGCTGTTCTGACATTTTGTAAATAAACTATATGGTGGGGTGTTTAGAGGACGGAGTATGTGTCATTTTTGTTCACAAGGAAGGTAAAAATGAGCTATGAACACTCGCGGTGTACTTAATTGTTCGTAAATACACAAACTGGGGGTGTCCTCAGGACGCTGTCCGTATTGTAATCTGGCTAGTTGAATGTGTTCTAAGAACACTCGCGATGTCTCGAAATGGTTGCAATTACACAAAATGGGGGTGTTCTGAGAACGTTGTTTGTATTGTTCGTTGTCAGGGTGAAAGTGTTTTAAGACCACTCCTTTTGTCCGCTAATAGTACAATTTCCTATGGGCGTCAACCGACTTTTTGTCCACTAAAGAAACGATAAATCCGGCTGGTGTGCGCCGACATTATGTGATAATCCTATGACTGGCGCTATTGACCTGGCTGACTTGCTTTTGCGACACTAAATCATATCTCCCGCCCCTAAACCTGATATTATCAAAGCATTCATATTCCCCGCCACTCTCCGTGACGTTACAGGGTGCGTCATCAGTCCTCTCCAATCCTAAGTGACTTTACACAGAACCTGGAAGACAACACATATTATGTCACAACACAGCGCGCCACAATTCGGAATATCAAACAGTGATTTAAAAGCAAACAGCAAGATTGTAAATTTTGTAAAGTACATTTATTTGACAGCAAATGTGTAGAGAATATTCAGCAATTTGCATTTGTCTTTGTTGTCGATCCGCAAAAGTTCATGTTGAGGCACCCGATGTTCCTTTGCGGTACAGAGTGTGTTAGATCAGCTTACAACTCAGTGTGCCACAATTCGGAATATGAAACTGTGGTTTAAAAGTAAACAGCAGGATTGTACATTTGGTAAAGTACATTTATTTCACATGAAATGTTTAGTGAATATTCAGCGATTTGCTGTTGTCTCTGCTGTCGATCAGCAAAAGTTTATTTGGAGCCACGCGTTGTTCCTTTGCGGTAGATAGGCTGTTGGTTTATGATAAAAGCAGTAAATGGTCTCTCTGATAATCGGAAGGTTGCTGCAAAAACGAGCCATTAGACCACCCTATTGGTTGGTTTGTTGTTTGTAGCCGCTAGTACTGCGTAAGGGCATATTGGTCCTTGGCGATTGTCCCATAAAATGGTGAGGGTCATGAAGTTGCATATTTGGACCTGCACCTGGCAGTTGAAGACCCCATCCGCAGGAGTCTGTAAATCGTGACATAGGCAAAATGAGGCCACATATCTGTTTTAAAAAACATAAATTAGTCTCACCAGCCGATCTTCATTAAAAATCATCATTTTATTTATTAGGGCGTGAAACTATTTGCTATCAAAGATAGTGCAACGGAGTATGTTAATAATAAAATAATAATATTTTCCCATTCATATAGCGCTAAGAACCGTGAGGTATCTAAGCGGTGCTTATTATTAACCACGGTGTGTGGTGCTCATTTATCGACCATGGAAGGATGAAAGGCTGAGTTTGGCCTTGCCGGGATTTGCACTAGCGTTAGCAAGCTGTGCACGGATGTCAAAGCGAGCGTTGTACTCGCTGTGCCATTTGACAGGCTATAGTGAAGTGGCACAGCGAGTAGAGCGCTTGACCGCCTATGGACCGGTTAAATTATTTGTATTAACCCACCCTGTGTCGTCTGCCTTTTTCAGAGCCCTCTAAACAACAGGGGATCAATTCGGCGGTGATAGTGCGCGGTAGAAAACATTATGCCACTTTCAACGAACAAGTTCAACTTGAGCGGTCTTTAATGCTACGCTATTGTAATTATATTTGGTATAAAATAATTTAAAGGGTTACTTACAGTACAATTGCAATTTCCATTGTCTACGAGTGGTGCAGTCCCAAAATATGACTCGTGTGCCAACGATCTTTCGCATAGTGATATAATATATAAAAGTGGTTTCATTTCATAAATTTCATCCTTATCTTCTCTTACTTTTTAGCAACACTCCTTCAAGAGAAGTCTTTCATCACAATCTCTGTCTGTCAAGGTCAAAACGCAATACAACCTTATAGTCTGCTTCGTGAGCCTCTCCGGGGCCCAAGAAAAAAATAGAAGCAGCTGACCTTCACTGTGAACGAGCATAAATTCTTACTTTGCAACATTCTGTGTAAAGCCATCTGTGAGAAGTTGGTTTTTGCATGCCATGTTTGTATATTTTTTGCGTGATATTAAACAAAGTTTGTTTAAAGGACGTTATGGTTTTAAGTACAGCCGAAAGACCCCTGAAAATCGCAAGTTATGGTAAGCTATGAAAAATAACTCGCGCCACCACCGTGCACTGCTAAGACTAACACCCAGGACATCAAAGATGACATCGCAAATGTCATTGATGAAATCACTGATGACATCACATGTGTATGTACTTTTCATGGAATTTGTGTACTAGGGATTTTTATTATAATGTTGCGGAAAAAGTGTCAAGGATATTGCAATAAATATCATACCGTTATTAGTGCTTTGAACGATGAATTGATATAAATAGCATTGTATTATGGGATTCTATCTAGTATACTTAGCTACTAATGGAGAAACATAGCATTGTGTGCAGAGTACAAGATGAAAGTATAATATTTGTAATGCTAATATGTTGAATAAAGAAATGATAATTGTCCTGAAATGTTCGAAAATTCACAAAATGGGGGTGTTCTGAGGAGGTTATTCGTATTGTGTGATTGCTTAGCTGTATGCAATGAGGGAATGGCACAGAGAGTAAAGTGGACGCTGTCTGCGGACACCGCGGCTGTTCGTGGACAGGGCGTGCTACATCCGGGTTTTTCCAGGAAATCCAACGTGGAAAGAAGACTGTACGGATCAGCCAATCAGATGTCGAGGTTGTGGATTTGTGTTGAAAGAGACTGTGTGGTGAAGATGGCAGAAGTGGAGAAAGTCACGGTGTTGGTGCTCAGAGATATGTTTGTGCATGGTTTACAGCAGTACGCTGAATGCAGGCATGTTGCAAAGAACTTTGATGTGAAAGGAGTGGAGGTGGTGTGGAGCACTGTGCCTGATTGCAATGTACAGAGAATTGTACAAGTTTGTGAGGATATGGCCACGATGAACAGTCCGCATGTGGTAGTTTTGCACTATGGTGCTTTCCATTTGGGCAACGTCAGTGCCCCTACTTTGTTGGCTGATTTGGAACGCTTGGTTCAAGCCGTAATGAAGATCCTTCCAAATGCGAAAGTAATTTTTTCTGGATTACTACCTAGGGCAATATGGGACAATAGTTCAGTTTTTTGTCCTCAGTAAAACATTGCTAGGTGTGTCATCAACCGAGGCATGTGTGCCTTCATGCTTAAAGCTGGTATGTTCATCTGTAACAATGAGAATATTGATGCCAGTAATGCTGTTAATTTTAAAGAAGATGGCATTTCTTTATCTTTTACGGGAAATGCCTTTCTATTTTGGAATGTAAGGGTTGTTTTGGAGAAGGTTATGTAAAGATTTTAGGAGTAAAGTTAGAAAAAAAACAAGAAAAAAAATAGAAAATAACGTGTCTGTCAAGCATCTGTAAAAAAAAAAAAAACAACGGCTCTTTTCAGAGCCAACTTCAAAGGAAAAATGGGGCACAATATTTAAATTTACATTCACCACGCTCAGATTTTCGATGTGTCCGCGGACACCGCGGCTGTTCGTGGACAGGGCATGCTACATCCGGGTTTTTCCAGGAAATCCAACATGGAAAGAAGACTGTACGGATCAGCCAATCAGATGTCGAGGTTGTGGATTTGTGTTGGAAGAGACTGTGTGTGGTGAAGATGGCAGAAGTGGAGAAAGTCAGGGTGTTGGTGCTCGGAGATATGTTTGTGCATGGTTTACAGCAGTACGCTGAATGCAGGCATGTTGCAAAGAACTTTGATGTGAAGGGAGTGGAGGTGGTGCGGAGCACTGTGCCTGATTGCAATGTACAGGGAATTGTACAAGTTTGTGAGGATATGGCCACGATGAACAGTCCGCATGTGGTAGTTTTGCACTATGGTGCTTTCCATTTGGGCAACGTCAGTGCCCCTACTTTGTTGGCTGATTTGGAACGCTTGGTTCAAGCCGTAATGAAGATCCTTCCAAATGCGAAAGTAATTTTTTCTGGATTACTACCTAGGGCAATATGGGACAATAGTTCAGTTTTTTGTCCTCAGCAAAACATTGCTAGGTGTGTCATCAACCGAGGCATGTGTGCCTTCATGCTTAGAGCTGGTATGTTCTTCTGTAACAATGAGAATATTGATGCCAGTAATGCTGTTAATTTTAAAGAAGATGGCATTTCTTTATCTTTTACGGGAAATGCCTTTCTATTTTGGAATGTAAGGGTTGCTTTGGAGAAGGTTATGTAAAGATTTTAGGAGTAAAGTAAGAAAAAAAAAAAAAGAAAAAAAATACAAAATAACAGGTGTCTGTCAAGCATCTGTAAAAAAAACAACGGCTCTTTTCAGAGCCAACTTCAAAGGGGAAATGGGGCACAATATTTAAATTTACATTCACCACGCCCAGATTTTCGATGTGTCCTCGGACATGGCGGTAGTCCGCGGACATGAAAATCACTACGAGGGGGTTAGTATGTTCTATGTTACATGTATATGAAGTCAGGGATATTATGGTTAAGTTGTGCTACTAAAAACCTATGAAATTCAGTGAAAAAACTTTGTTAAAGGGACGTTATGGTTAAGTTGCGCTACTAAAAAGCTATGAAATTCAGTAAAAAAAACTTTGTTAAAGGGACGTTATGGTTAAGTTGCGCTACTAAAAAGCTATGAAATTCAGTAAAAAAAACTTTGTTAAAGGGACGTTATGGTTAAGTTGCGCTACTAAAGACCTATGAAATTCAGTAAAAAAAACTTTGTTAAAGGGACGTTATGGTTAAGTTGCGCTACTAAAAAGCTATGAAATTCAGTAAAAAAAACTTTGTTAAAGGGACGTTATGGTTAAGTTGCGCTACTAAAGACCTATGAAATTCGGTGAAAAAACTTTGTTAAAGGGACGTTATGGTTCAAAGTAAAACCGAAAAACCCCTGAAATTCGGCAGTTATGGTAAGATAAGCAACCATAACTCGCGCCGCCATCGTGCACTGCTAAGACTAACACCCAGGACATCAAAGATGACATCACAAATGTCATTGATGACATAACGTCCCTTTAACAAAGTTTTTTCAGTGAATTTCATAGGTTTTTAGTAGCGCAACTTAACCATAACGTCCCTTTAACAAAGTTTTTTTTACTGAATTTTATAGCTTTTTAGTAGCGCAACTTAACCATAACGTCCCTTTAACAAAGTTTTTTCACTGAATATATATATATATATATATATGTAAAAACAAAGTAGCCAAATTTAGTGCACTGCCTAACTCGTAGCTGGTGCTAGGAAAAGAAGCTTTGACTGAGCTCCTTAATGTATAGAAAAACACATATAAATGGAGGGTTGTAACACTGCAAAAAACCCCACAAAATATGTCAGAAATATTCCCAGCACTCAAGACCAAACCACCTTCTTACAAAAATACTTCGTTTTTATTCATTATAAAAACAAGCGACCAACTGTGCAAAATATGCAATAAAGGGTAGGTATACATCAAAACCTTCCCATGGCATACAGGTTTAAACAACACTCACCCCCCAGGGTGGAAAATCGCCACGCGTTCCGCCTGGATGTACCAGGCTTCCTCAGGCTGATCAAACTCCACATCCGTGTAAACACAACCCATTTAAAACTTAAGGAAAGCAACTCGAGCGAGCAGCTCCTCCCCCCTCTCATTGTCTCTGATCACGTGATCGCTAAATACCGCATTGAAACTTACATCAAGCGGGCC
The DNA here is from genome assembly GCF_040938575.1 of Ambystoma mexicanum. Taxonomy (NCBI): domain Eukaryota; kingdom Metazoa; phylum Chordata; class Amphibia; order Caudata; family Ambystomatidae; genus Ambystoma; species Ambystoma mexicanum. Next base: position 913,568,749 of record NC_090929.1, read on the forward strand.
ACCATAGTAGAATGACTATATAGTCATTGTGTTCACTATGAACACAATACAATGGCCATAAAATATGTGCCATCTTAGTATGCGAGTAAAGGGACAGAAAACTCCTCGCTCCACGTTGCATTTCCCTAATTAAAATTATGAATTTCTTTAAACATTTACTTGTGTTTGATTGCGCTAGTGCACCTTTCTATACCATGGGTAAACTTTATCAACCTTGACAAGAGTTTAACCCATTACGTCCCTGGGTTTGTGTTGCTCTGAAAGCCAAAGACGGCACAACAACAAACTCTTAAAACACCAGAGCTCTCCTATATAGATGTGGGACATAGTGCCCTCTAGTGGAGAAGAACTATATCTCTTTTAGTACAATCCTATGTATAAGGCTTTCATATGCTCAGAATAATTTCCATTGCAATTGTATTTATCTATGAAAGTGCATATCCATTAAGATGTTCGGTCTGATTAATATAAGAGACATGTATTTACCACCGTAGTTATAGTTGCTAGACGTGACTAATACATACTAAAAGGGAAATATTCTCTTAATGATCCTATACAGCAAGTCACAATATATTTACAGAAGCTATTCAAAGTGCAAGTGCTCAAAGTATTCAAACTCAAACATCACATTAGATGAACAAATACTGATGTAATGAATCTTAAATTGCAATATAGTACTGCAATAGCAGCACCACATTGCTCACTAAAATAGGTAATTCCCTCTTGTCCACAACAACATTAATAGGGGGATATACCAAACTAGCTAACCAGGGTCCTGTTGTTGCATACATTTACATAGACATCCATCCAATCTTTCCAACAGCATTTTGTTGTGTTGTCGATGACTAATGGATCTAAATTCTAAATAGAATTTACAAGCTTCAATGCCCGCTTTGTGTATAATAGATGTGTATAACGAGACAACATCAAGGGAAACCAAAATATATTGTGGTTCCCAATAAACATTGTCTACTTTAGTCAACAAGTCAGAAGTATCTCGTATATATGAACTAAGACTGGTAACAAATGGTTGTAGGAAGTGATCTAGGAATTTGGAACTATTTTCTAGAAGGCTCCCTATAGAAGAAACTATAGGGCGACCAGGTGGATTGGTTAAACTCTTGTGTATCTTCGGATTAAAGTAAATTAATGGGGTAACTGGAAATGGATTTTTTAGAAACCAGTATTCCTCATCACTGATCAATTCCAGATCACACCACTTGCGTAACATTGAATAATATAATAAGTTGGTGCTCAATAATACACTGTTTTCTACCAGTGTATAATTGCTAGTGACACTCAATTGCCTCTTTGCTTCCATATTGTATTGATCACTGTCCAAAATCACTATACTACCCCCTTTATCCGAGGGACGTATTACTATGGTGTGATCGTCTCTTAAGTTCTCTAATGCCTTGTATTGCCGGTAGTGGAGATTTCTAGATGATGGGGATATCTTCATCGGCAGTTGCTTGAGATCTTTCATGACCAAACTTTCAAAAGTGTCAATCGGGCCACAGATGATGTTGGGGCAAAAAATAGATTTAGGTTTGAACTTGCTAGGGCAAGTAATATCTGTGGGTATACCAAATTCTCTTTCCAATGTTATATCATCCAATGTTGACGCCAACTCCCATTCTGACTCAGATTGTGATCCCATTTTCGCAAGACATACTAGGCTTGTCATATCTTTGTCCGTGAGGGGAGATATCTCTCTACTGATTGTGTCTCTATTTTTAGTTCCTTCGCTGACCTTTGTTGCATAGAACTTGGTAAGTTTTAATTTTCTCAGGAATTTGAAGAGATCCACCCTCGTAGATGTATAGTCATAGGGGTGTGTAGGGCTGAAGGATAGGCCTAGGGATAATACCGAGTTCTCATCTTGTGTAAGTCTTCTAGAGGATATGTTGAAAATCTTTAATTGTAGGTTTTCCTGCCTCTCGGTCTCCCCCTTGGGTTGTTGCCAGATCGTGTAGTCATGTTTGGTGCATTGCTTATGCTGGCATCCTCGCCTCGTCCTCTTTTTCCTATTCTTCCGGCTGCACCTCTTCCTTGTCCGGAGTATTGGCCCTTTCCCCTCTTGTCTGTCCTGCTGTCCAGATGCAGTAATTTGAATTCCTCTAAAAAATTTAACCTTTTTGAGGTGGCTCCATCTGTATCCGAGGAGACTCTACTTCTGAACTACTAGGTTCTACTGACATTACAGCCGACGGTTGAACATTTGTTGCTATTTGTTCAAGTCTTTGTCTAATCGGGGCATCGAAACGTTTAGCGAATGTGTATATTCTGCCATGTTCATAATCCAAACGATCTCTTTTGAATTTTTGTTGTTTTCTAATTCTTATTTCACCTTCGTATCTTTCAAGGTTTTCATCCACTCTTGGCATACGTTTCTTACATTCGTCCCCATCTTCAGAGGCAAACAGTTGTTCTTCCATTTCCTCAATGTCCTTTATCAGCTTGACTCTGTCAGTTTTAGCATATTTGATAAGGCTCTCAATCATTTTGAATGAACATTCATTGGTATGTTCTGTCCATTCCTCTATTAGTTTGGGATCAATGTCCTCGAACGTGGGGATAGTTAAAATTCTTAAACCCCTTGGGATGCGTCGGACTTCCAAATACGTTTGTAGCGTCATCGCTTCCCACCATTTTGAAATTTCCTTTTTCTTTATTTTTTCCAATTTGTCTAGTTTCTGCTGTATAGTTAGGCTTGCTGGTAAACTCCCTTCCGCCACGTCTGCTGTGGCTGCTTTGTCATGTTTAAAAAGAATTTGTGCAGCGGCTCGTCTTTTTGCTTCAACCTGATCTGCCATCTTGGTTGGTTTGCAAGAAAGGTGCTGTTAAAAAAGCAGAAAACTGAGCAAGTGGGAGCTGAAAAAAATCACTCTCCTCTCCATACACTCTCACTCCACTCCACGCGGCTGAGGTGCGCTCAGTCGGTCTCCCCAGTTCCAGATTAAATGTCTCCAAACCCTATGTTTCCTCTCCATAAATCTGGAATTTCATTCAAGAAAAACAGGGGGCTACACCATGGCCAGATGAAATGTTAAATGAATTTTTTCATTTTCAAAGACTCCGTGTCTTTAGCCATAGGAGGCGGCATCTAATGGCTATATATGTAAAAACAAAGTAGCCAAATTTAGTGCACTGCCTAACTCGTAGCTGGTGCTAGGAAAAGAAGCTTTGACTGAGCTCCTTAATGTATAGAAAAACACATATAAATGGAGGGTTGTAACACTGCAAAAAACCCCACAAAATATGTCAGAAATATTCCCAGCACTCAAGACCAAACCACCTTCTTACAAAAATACTTCGTTTTTATTCATTATAAAAACAAGCGACCAACTGTGCAAAATATGCAATAAAGGGTAGGTATACATCAAAACCTTCCCATGGCATACAGGTTTAAACAACACTCACCCCCCAGGGTGGAAAATCGCCACGCGTTCCGCCTGGATGTACCAGGCTTCCTCAGGCTGATCAAACTCCACATCCGTGTAAACACAACCCATTTAAAACTTAAGGAAAGCAACTCGAGCGAGCAGCTCCTCCCCCCTCTCATTGTCTCTGATCACGTGATCGCTAAATACCGCATTGAAACTTACATCAAGCGGGCCACCATAGTAGAATGACTATATAGTCATTGTGTTCACTATGAACACAATACAATGGCCATAAAATATGTGCCATCTTAGTATGCGAGTAAAGGGACAGAAAACTCCTCGCTCCACGTTGCATTTCCCTAATTAAAATTATGAATTTCTTTAAACATTTACTTGTGTTTGATTGCGCTAGTGCACCTTTCTATACCATGGGTAAACTTTATCAACCTTGACAAGAGTTTAACCCATTACGTCCCTGGGTTTGTGTTGCTCTGAAAGCCAAAGACGGCACAACAACAAACTCTTAAAACACCAGAGCTCTCCTATATAGATGTGGGACATAGTGCCCTCTAGTGGAGAAGAACTATATCTCTTTTAGTACAATCCTATGTATAAGGCTTTCTTATGGTTAAGTTGCGCTACTAAAAAGCTATGAAATTCAGTAAAAAAAACTTTGTTAAAGGGACGTTATGGTTAAGTTGCGCTACTAAAGACCTATGAAATTCAGTAAAAAAAACTTTGTTAAAGGGACGTTATGGTTAAGTTGCGCTACTAAAGACCTATGAAATTCAGTGAAAAAACTTTGTTAAAGGGACGTTATGGTTCAAAGTAAAACCGAAAAACCCCTGAAATTCGGCAGTTATGGTAAGATAAGCAACCATAACTCGCGCCGCCATCGTGCACTGCTAAGACTAACACCCAGGACATCAAAGATGACATCACAAATGTCATTGATGACATAACGTCCCTTTAACAAAGTTTTTTCAGTGAATTTCATAGGTTTTTAGTAGCGCAACTTAACCATAACGTCCCTTTAACAAAGTTTTTTTTACTGAATTTTATAGCTTTTTAGTAGCGCAACGTTTTCACTGAATATATATATATATATATATATATATATATATATATATATATATATATATATATATATATATATATATATATGTTGTTATGTTTATTTATAAAACAAATGTTTTTGCCACTTAGGACTTTTTCAATGCAAAACTACATGTGTAAATATGTCAATGCAAGTGGTTGTATTCATTCTGCCCATGATATAATTTGTTCATAACTCCAAGAGCCTAGCTGGAGAGAGGGGCTGGGCCTTGGGGAGGAGAAGAGAATACATGTCCAATGAAAAGTCAGAACCAATGAACTGGCACTAATAAACTGCCACCTTCTAATTTTAATATTTCAGGGGTGTGGCTTAGAGGGTAAAAAGGCCTTGCAGAATGGAAAAGGCCAGATGCCTAAACATTATCTGGGAGGAACCATTGAAAGCTGGATGGAGATTTAACATTACCTGGGAGACTGCATGGTGGAATTACTAAAAAATTGCTGCAGGGTTACCTTTGCCTGGGAGACATAAATTGAAAAAGACTAACAGCTGACTGGGCCCTATGACCAAGGAGATCCAAAGAGAGGGGAGAATACTGAAGGTTGATGATTGAACCTGAAAAGGCTGTTCGACCAACCTCCTGTGTTCTTCTGAGCTTGAATTCTTGATGCCTTTCCTGAGCACTAAAAACCAAGATTTTCAATGTAAGTAGCTTGTCCAACAGAACCAAGTGTGGGGATTTGATTGATTTTAATACCTTCCCCTTAGTTATTGGGTGGGGGCAAGAATACACAGAACACTGCCATCTGGACATAAAGGAGACAGAAAGTGGATAATTATCCTAAAATTGAAATAACCTGAAATAGGTGGAAAATTAACCTAAAGAAAATTTAAAGAGAACAGTGGCACACATTACAACTAAAGGACATCCATTTACAGAGACTGGAATGGATCAGTTACAAAAGAAATAAAGGCTAGAATAACAATTAGAAGTAGAATTACCTGTACAATGAGTGACCAATCTCGTTGATGCAGTAAAAAACACTGAATTATTAAGCTCATTTGTGAGAATCCAAAAAACTGTGCCATGGGCTTAATTGCAAAATATTACAGCAGTGAAAAACTTTGAATGTACATGAATACAAGGAACACATTGTTAGTAACATTCTGTTCTAACCTTGAGATTAAGGGTCAACTTTGCCTTGAGAAAGCCTGGAACGGGTGAAACATATGCACGTGGCCTACAGCCTTCAGCTATGCACCTCAGACTCTAGGCCTTGGCCACAACCACCGCAGCGTAGCACACCTATAATGTCAAAGATTTTGACTGTGGTATGTGGTTATGCTGCAGTGGTTGTGGCCAGGGCCTACAGTCTTGGGTGCATGGCCTATGGCCTACGGCGTTCAGCCATGCACCCAAGACTCTATGCCCTGGCCACAACCACCGCAGCATAACACACCTATAAGACAAAACATTTTGACTTTGGAATCTGGGCTGCTTATAGATGATATTAATTATAATCAATGCTGGACTAACAACCCAAAATCAACATCATACTACACTAAAATAGCTAGCAGTGCATTCATTATGTCCGCGGACAGCTGCTTCGACTGTGGGCATGGCGAACACATCAAGGGCCCCTGCCACGTAATAAACAAATACAATATTTGACCCATCTCTTACTCCTCAACCCTCCCCAAGCACTCCTGCACACCAAAACACTCCCCAAAATTACATTTTGCCTTTGTTCGCCACCGCGCTGTTGGTGGTTCCAATAAGGCGGGCACATCGAAACAATGTGAAACGCTTCACAGTTCACCTCAGCCAATCGGCGAACACGTTCATGTCCACGGACAAGACGCAAGCTGATCAACCAACCGGTGTCATGTCTGCGGTGCGAAGAGGGAAGTGTGTCCCGGAGCAGACATAGCTATCACACATTTTTTTGTCTTATGTTTTGCCCATTTAAAAAAAAAAATACTGGACGGATTTACACCAAATTAACAAAAGCACGCTTTCGAGACTAAGCCGCCTCTCCTGCCACAAATTTGGTGGAAATCTGTCCAGCGGTTTGAGCTGTAGCCGTGCGCAAAGGAAAAAAAAATAATTTTGGGACCCCCCCTACAACTTTGCCCCCCCTGAACCAAAGCTCACTAAAAGTTCAGAGTGGGCCATATACTTTTTTTGCAAAGTTTGGTGAGGATTCGTCCAGGGGGAGCAAAGGAGCAAAGTTATAAGCCGCCCAAAAAGTGCTCTTCCTATGGAAACAGCAGGCCATGTAATATATATATATATATATATATATATATATATATATATATATATATATATATATATATTGAAAAAACCAGAGGAGAGGGGACGGACCGCACTCTCCGTGGACCCAATGAGGTCCTACAATCCCAAAAGGGAAGAGAACCCAGAAATATAGAGCTCACACGGTAAGACTAGGAAGTTATTTTAATAGTAGAAGACTGCACAATTGTGCAGAGCAAAAAGGCTGGGGAAACAGCAAGACAAACAGGGGCAGGACGCCTAGTGCATGGCCCACCTACAACACGTTTCACGCTCAACTGAGCGCTTGATCACATAGCACAACAAAGGACAAAGACACAGTAAAAAAGACATGTAGTCCATCATCTATGTCAGTTGGAATAGAGGTGCAACTGAGGACTGATTCCATGGCGGCCATGTTGAAATGGAGAGTCAAAAATAAGCCAACAGTGTGACACTTATACCCACCTATAATATAAAGCGCAAAAGTATCCCCAATGGGCAGAAGAAAAGTTCCTTACAGAAAGCCAAATGAGCCAAATCCCTTGCACCTCAAGTTCCAACGTGTGTTGCTGGTTTTAAAAACAAGATATTACAATGCATATTTGATAATTAAATGAGTGCATAGTGCGCTTGAAAAGATAAGATTGCAGCTTATGAAAATCAATCAGTCAATTGTAAAACAGGCTAAAAGGCAACGTAATGCCATGTACAATCTGGCTTTGTGCAAATCCGCAAAATAGCAGCATAAGTATGCAGAATTTAGCTTTGTGCAAACGAGCAAAATAGCAGCATAAACATGTGCTGAATAGCAAACATTGCATCACATTGTCATTATTGACGGTTCCAACGGCTCAGTGCCGATAAATTAGTCATGGAGGGACCATCAATCTTGTAGAGTGATCGGAATACGAAAATATGTATAAAATGATCAGAATTACAATTCTGATAATAAAATACAGGGCAACAATGATTTTTACAAATAAATCAAAGGACATTTCATATTCTAGCCAGTATTGACATAAAGTGGAAGTGCAAGTCAGTCAAAAGCAGCATGAAAAATGTGCAAATAGGCAAAATCACAAAGGCAATATTGACATAAAGTGCAAGTGCAAGTCAATCAAAAGCAGCGTAAAGGTTGTGCAAATGGGCAAAATCACGTAGGCAACTATAATTAGCAGCAGTATGGCAGATTAATTGGCAGATGGTATCGTAACTTACATAGATGAACACTTTTGTAAGCCTAACTGAATACCTAGACTGAAGCATGCAGATTTGAAATGATCTTGTATAAGACGCACAAAAAAATGTATTGTAATGAAAACAACAACTAAGACAACCAAGTAACCAAGATGGAGAGGGTGATAAAAAGCACCAAGTTATTAAACACCAAAGACTACAACAGAAAAGTAAATAAAAAATGCCAAATGTCCCGCTAGGTCGTGAATATAGCAGCTTAAAAAATAAGGCTAAGAATAAAACCAATCCCAATTATAAACCTTAGTGGTAATATAACCATCATGGTGGTAATGAGAAAAGGGTGAAACTTGAGCACAGGTCAGGGACTGAAAAGTGAAATGGGAACAACATGTTCATTCCAAAAAACAAAAGAAAAAACACTCGATAACGAGAAAGCACAATCCCATCAACTAAATATAATCAAAAACGGATTGATAACTGAAGGAAAACCAGTCCAAAACAAACAGTTAGCGAAAAATACTCTCTTATGTGCCTAAAAACGTATAAAGCTCCTCGTCGAGATTGTGACCATTAGGGAACTTGGTGTCGAAATCCAAAATAAATCTGGTCTCTAGCTGTCTTAGCTTTAACACACGATCCCCACCTCTATATATGTTAAAGGGACGTTATGGTTCCAAGTAAAACCGAAAAACCCTTGAATTTCGCCAGTTATAGTAAACTAAGCAACCATAACTCACGCCACCACCGTGCACTGCTAAGACTAACACCCACGACATCAGAGATGACATCACAAATGTCATTGATGACATCACTGATGACATCACATGTCTATGTACTTTTCATGAAATATGTGTACACGGGATTCTTATTATAATGTTGCAAAAAAATGTCAAGGATCATTGCAATAAATATCATATACCATACCCTAATTAGTGCATTGAACGATGCATTGATATAAATAGCATTCTATTATGGGGTTCTATCTAGTATACTAAGCTACTCATGCAGAAACATAACATTGTGTGCAGTGTACAAGATGAAGGTATAATATTCGTAATGTTAATATGTTGAATAATGAAATGATAATTGTTTTCTTAATAGATTTTTGTGTACTGTGAAATATGGAATAAGTAGCTAATAAAACACATGTATTACATAATTGCATTACTATAGACAAAAAACAAAGACACAAGAACACATACCAATATGGGTATATACAGGGAAAGTGAGGTTAGCAAAAAAGCACAAGTAGTAGCAGAAACAATTCATAACTTAACTGGTTATTTTCATGCAAATAAATGATTGCTCTGTTTCAAAGCTGCTGTTTACCCTACGTATATGTATCACTTGATGTGATTAGACCCTAAGGAAAGTAGCGAGAGAACAATGTATACAAATATGACCATATACAGGGAAAGTACAGCCATAAAAAAACAACAGAACTGTCAGAAAGTTCTCATAAGTCTATTGATTATCCTTATGCACAAAAAGGATTGCTGTCTTTCAAGCTTGTGTCTTCCCGTATGTATATGTTTCATATGATGTGATTGGACTCTAAGGGAATTACTGTAAGAACCTACTTGAAGGATACGTCTACAAAAAAAATACATTTTTTAGTTTCTGACTGTTACTGAAGAAAACCATGTGGCCTAGATATGTCAGCAAAAGAAAAAAGAGTGAGCCAGACATGTGATGTCATCAGTGATGTCATCAATGACATTTGTGATGTCAACTTTGATGTCGTGGGTGTTAGTTTTAGCAGTGCACGGTGGTGGCGCGAGTTATGGTTGCTTAGCTTAGCATAACTGGCGAATTTCAAGGATTTTTCGGTTTTACTTGGAACCATAATGTCCCTTTAACAAAGTTTTTTCACTGAATTTCATAGGTTTTTAGTAGCGCAACTTAACCATAACGTCCCTTTAACAACGTTTTTTCACTGAATTTCATAGGTTTTTAGTAGCGCAACTTAACCATAATGTCCCTTTAACAAAGTTTTTTAACTGAATTTCATAGGTTTTTAGTAGCGCATCTTAACCATAACGTCCCTTTAACACATTTTTTCACTGAATTTCATAGGTTTTTAGTAGCGCAACTTAACATAATAACTTTGACTTTATGTACATGTAATATGGAACATACTGAACCTCTTCTACTGAACTTGATGTCCGCAAACTCTTTTAATGTCCGTGGACATGTTCGGAGAACAGCACCCCTACCTAAAAACTCTGTGGGGGGTATGTTTGATTGTTATATCATAACATAGGAACATTTAACAAATTCAAAAAGCAACACACATACACATTATATGTAGTAATACATAAGAAATGTAACCCATATATGTAACACACTAACGATTCATTTAAATACAATATGTTCTAAAATGGAATACACCAGAAGAAGATAAATTGGCTTTCAACATAATTACCTCACAGACACTACAGAACTAAGAACAACACCAGACCTACACAGTACTTAGAACATATGTTACCTGAAATAGTAAGTGTACTTCATTTTACTCATATATTTATAAACTTTCTGTATTAGATTAAAAAAAAATATAATATATTTTTTTTCTCACAGAAATGTCTAGTACTCTGGAATGGCTAGAGCAGCATTTCCCGCATGAGGAAATGTCACAAGATAGTGAAACTAATGGTAAACACTTTACAATATAAACCATTTAATTATTATTCTTTTATATACATTTAACATATATATATATTTTTTGTACAGAGCATACCAAAATAGAAAATACCTCTGAAGAAGCTGTTATGGAAAACACGCTTGACAGCATAAAATCAAAAATGGATTTATTGTTGACCAATTTTAATAATTTGAAAACTTTTGTTGAAGATCATTTTAAAACAAAAACGTCATACCATTGACCCACATGTACTTGTCCCCCCTCACCATATCCCAGTCAATTATCCCCAAAACCTCTCCATAACACAAAACGTTTTGATGAGACTTCCAGCCCTTCTTCACCTGATACCAATCATGTTGAAACCCCTAATTCTCCTGTTTTTGTTTCCGTTTCTGTCTCATCTTCTCTGTCATAAATTATTAATATATGTTAAATAAAGTTACATTTTTATATTGAGTTGTAATTAGTTTCCGTTTAAAAAAAAAAACAATGTAGGTGTCTGGGGACAGCGCGGGTGTTCTGAAATGTTCGTAAATAAACGAAAATGGAGCTGTCCTGAAGAACACTATACCTGTCCGTACTGTTTGCTAGCAAGTTGAAACTGTTCTAAGAACACACGTGGTGTCCGGAAATGTTCGTAAATAAACGAAAATGGAGGTGTCCTGAAGAACACTATACATGTCCATACTGTTCGTTAGCAAGTTGAAACTGTTCTAAGAACACACGCGGTGTCCTGAAATGTTCGTAAAGAAACGAAAATGGAGGTGTTCTGAGGACGCTATTTCTGTCCGTATTGTTCGCAAGCAAGTTGACACTGTTCTAAGAACAAACGCCGGTCTGTAACTGTTTGTTTGACGTCTGACTCACTTTTAATTACTTCAGGACCCGAACAGTGTCCGTAGAACATCAACACGCATGCGCAAACCAATGCCCGTGCATTTGGTGTCCTGCTGACAGCCGCTTCCTTCGCGAAGCGACCATGTGACCACGCCCACGCTGATCGCATGTTCTGAATGCGGACACTGATCGTGTCCCCGAACAATTTAAAAGTAAATTTTCAAGTAATCCACAATATTTTCCAATAAAAACTCACCATAGCACAAGTCCCACATACTAATTATAAATTTACACATACTTTTTTAAACCTTTCGACCCTTTTTTTGTGTTTGATCTGTCCGCGGACAGCACGCATGTCTGCGGACCGCGCACAAGCACCCCTATAAAAGACCACGCCCTAGAGCTTATTCTCATTGTGTTTCTGGCTATTCTACAGAGCACAGAGATTTTTGCTGCAACCTGCAGATTTCCATCTTCAACCTGATGGCTTCTGTGGCTCCACGGCTGCCACCTGGTGTTGTGTCTGCCTCAGCACCACCCCCACCCCCTCCACCACCACCACCTTCCCAAGGGCCTGAAGAGGGGAACAGGAGTGAGGATGTAGAGGAGGAAGAAGAGGATGAGGAGAATGAGGTAGAGGAAATCCCTACTACCCGCACTAGGCGTGAGTCTTGGGTGTGGCGGTTGTTTAACATTTATGGGAATGGTCCCAAGGCTCGTGGGAACCGTGTTATCTGCAATGAGTGCAAAATGATACTCACTCGCGGAAAGCACGGTTCATACAGCTTTGGGACCACGACCATGAAGTGACACCTGAGGTCATTTCACTCTGGGGCTATTCACAAGGTTGTATCTTGCGAAGAACGTAGTAGGTTGATATCCTCTACTTCATCCTCCGTTTCTGATCCTGTCACCACAAGGACCACCTCTGTGGAGCAGCGTCTTCCTCAAGCTGCCTCACAGGCCATACAGAATTCTGATGACCCTCTCCTTTCGAGGGTCACAGTTGTATGTATGTACTGTGACACAGTACTCTGCAGGGGGGAGTGACATCGGAGTGCTTTTGAGACTATCGTCTCAGAGCACGAAAAGACCTGCTCACTACCCAATAAAACCAACTCTACATCTTCCTCTCTAAGCTCGCCCTTTCTTATCCCTGTGGTTGGTGTCCCCCCTTTACCCTCCTTTCCCCTCCTCTCCTAGTGTGTTGTGTATAAAAAACCAAAAAAAAATACAAAATAACAAATATAAAAAAAAAATAAGGCTCTTTTCAGAGCCGCCTTTCACAGTTAAAAAATAGAAGTGAAGATAAATGAAGCAGGGCCCTTTGTATTTCTTAGAAGTCCGCGGACAGTTCGCGATCATTCAAAAAATTGGGGTGCTACCCTATTATAACCATTGCTTTTTTTCTCTGGCAGGAAGTGGTGGCTCTGAAAAGAGCCTTTGGGAGGTGTTTGTATGTAAAAAATTATAAATACTTAACACCTACTTCAAAATGGATGCTGTATTTCTAAAAAAGGTTGCAGTGCATTTTGTACATTTCTCAGAAAAATCTGATTGCCAGCATAAGTAAGATGGACTCCATCTCTGCGAAAAATGTATGTACTACGAAACATAATATTTTCATTGTGAAAATAGGACATGCCAAAATTTCTTAGAAAGGCACAAACAACCTTATTAACATTGCCCCTTGCTTTTTCCATTTGTGGACCTAATGAAGAAGAACAAGCCACATTTGTCTCTGCGCAATCCGTGAAAATATCATTTGAGAATTAGGAAACATGTCCAAAGCTTTCTGCATGCATCTTCAACCAATGTATCCACGAATCTCCCAAAATCCAGACAATCTGTTTTCTGAAACACACAGCCATAGCTATCTGTTGTTCTCTCAGCAAAAATAATATCTGAGAAACTCTCTCCTTGCACAACACACCCACTAAACTTTCCTGACCAATCCCTTTCAGTGCTCATTCTCATTTGCATGACTTCTGAAGCCAAAAATCCCCGGATGTAACTCCCGATGTCCGCGAACTACCGCCATGTCCGCGGACATTTCGTAATATGAACAGCCCTTCTACCATTTCTACTTCACTCACTGTGCCATTCCCTCATTGGATGTAGCTAAGAAATCACATTGTCGGAATAGAAACAATATTATGCCTCCTATTGTAACAATTGTATGTGTATTGGCCTACGCCAAGTTGTCTAAACATCATGTGCGAACAAACTCCACGGCAAGGTCTTGACCTTAGAGAAACCAATGTAAGCCGCCATCTTGGATTGAGCCGCGATTTTAGGTTCTCTTGTTATGTAGAAGTCACCCTCAACATCAAAATGGAGGCCAAATGACATTCTGAGTAAGATTCTGGCCGTTGTGACCTCCGTACAACTGAATAATTAATATGCCTGCAGGCCACTTGTCGGGGTCGCGAACAGAGACCTTGTCCTACCGTTGACCTATATGTAAATGTACTACTTATATCAGCGAAACTAATCAAAATGCATATATTAAAGGATTGACCTGGCAAGGAACTCCAAGACCAGAATTAAATATTTCACAGAATGGTTAACCCGCAAGAGGGTTGGCCAAGGGCTAGACAAATTGTATAAAAGGCCCGGGTATTCCAATATGCGGTCTCTCACTAACACATCGAACCCTCGTTGAAGTTTGTTATGTTATTCTGAGAGCCGAATAGCTATCCGTTTGTCAATTGACTTGGTAACTGTTGTAGCTTGAAATAAAGCACTTGTATGTTTCTTTGTAACCTGTGTTGGTGTGTTTCTATTTGGGCTTCCGGCCTCATATTATTTTTCTGTTTTCACAGTTGGCGCCCGAATAGGGACCCTCAAGATTGATGTCGGATCATTGAAGGATTGACGCAGACTATCGAACCGGGATCGAACGGTGTGATACTGCGGGCCCGACCGAACGAGATGCGATACCTCGGCAGCGCTGCACGGTCCGATCCTTGGACGATAGTCGTGTGGTCTGACACGGCATCTTGACGAGGGTCCATTTTTGAGGCGGCAGATTTGTCGAAACCACCAAACACAAGATAAAATTCGTTAGGTAAGTTCTTTGGTAAACCGTACGGTCCTCCTTAGGTTTGGTCAGGTGTAATCGTGACCCGACTCTTAATTTAACCCTGACAATTTGAATTTGGCGTATTGTATCTGCAGACACAATTATTGACCAGGTAACACCAATTTTTTATGAAATGCCTGGGAAATTGTCTAGCTGCTTTAGGGCTCTGTTCCGCAGCGATCGACAATCTTTGGAATTTAGCCGCCCGGCACCACAGGAGGGGTCGCCGGCGTGTACTATGTACTGTAAGCATGGCATTGGAAGTATAGTATTTAATGATATTTGGCACAGACAAACCAGACATGCCTCCGAATTTCAGTGGCCAATCAATGGTAGTTTCGAGATCCCCCGTATTGAATACCTAGAATCGGTCTTGCTAAAGAAGAAGGCCAGACCTGCAGCATTTGATGTTTTGCAGAATTGGAAAAAAGAAGCGTTGCAGCAGCTTAAAAGTAGGGATAAACATGCACACCGCCATCAAACGAATGCCGAAAAGGCGTTGTTATATGACAAGGAAAAACATTCAGAGTCAGTCAAGTATATGGATAGGGCTTTCTCACTCGGTATCCAGAAAATCTATCCCTCTAAAGATTTTCATGTTTCCGAAGAATTTATTGATAAATTGTTAAACGAACGCAGGCCTGGTGCCTCTGCGCCACCTCTGTATGATCCTCTCCCTGGTGCTCTGCCCATTCCTGCTGTTATTCCTGCTGTTAGCCCTGTTCCCCCTATACAACCTATTGTTCCTATTCCTCTAGTTGTTGTTCCTCCACCTACTCTACCACCCCTTCCCCTTGCGCTGATAGTCGCACCTCCATTGAATTTACCCGCACCTCCGCTCCCGATTGGTTCTGTACTGACTGAAGTTAATCAGGGTGCGGGGTCAAAGATTGTTACTCGAAATACTGTCTCTGTAGAAAAGAAATGGGAATTATTTTCATGGGCTAAGCATTGTATGGAGAGAGGTGATCAAACTGACGTTTTCTCCACATTATCAAATACGGGCAATTTTCCAGAGAAAAATGTTTTTATTGAAGGTTTGGGGACTCATTTATGTGTAATGTGGCTTAGATTACATAATACGGATCTCCCACAAGGCTTGAGGGATATAAATACTTTAGCGCTTTCGAGGGACACTGAGGAGAAAGTACATGGTCATGTTGAGAGGTTATTTGAGTATAGGAGGGACTTAGAAAGATTACGGGATGAGGATGGTGAAGACGACAGTATGTATGTACAGAAACGGTTCCTTCCATGTCGTAAATCGGCCTCTGAGGAAGTACGAATTTGTACCAAAGATGCGATTAGATGGATCTTGGATTCATCGATACCGCCGGATGAAGTATATGACACATATAGTCAGTATACAGTAGAAATGCAGAGGAAGGTGATTCAGGTAATGGTACAGTACCTGCAGGATGAATGTGTAAGGAAGAAGGTTAGTTGTCCTATGGAGTTATTGGGTATTTGTAAGAGGGCTTTTTCGCCCGACTCTTCTTCGGCCGCCTTAGCGCTCGACCTGGCTCTGTTGCTTAGTAAGCGATCGGAATTACCTATATCTCAGTTACCAATGAGAGAGGTTTCTCCGACATTTGTCCCAAAGGTTGAGATTCCCGCTAATGTTGGGACAGGTGCACCCGTTGTAGACATCCCTGCACATTATGTATCGCAATTTGGTCACGTTCCGTTTTCGCGACAGGAAGTGAACACTATTAGACAATCAATTCCCAATATTAGGAAAAATCTGACAGGATTCTACAAAGAGATGGAGTCCGTTTTACAATCCTCTGTGTTCACCCTAAGTGATATTGACTTGCTATTCCCTGTACTCCTGCCCGTAGATTTATGGAAGCAGGTTCGAACAATAGACGATGTGCCAGGGTTGGGAGATACATGGGCTAACATAATTAGGTTTGATGGGGAATGTCCAGCTGGTGAGAAACCACCTCAGGTAATACTCACTTTGCCTGATAGAATTGTCGCAAAATTGAAAACCATAATTTCTGAGAAAAGAATTATTTGGGACACGTTTACGGCCTGTGTTCAAGGAAAATCTGAAGGTGCCACCGAATTCTTTAATCGATGCGAACAGGTATTCTCTGACTTCAGTGGACAGGACATGGCACAGAGTCTGGGAAAAGCTTGTTTGTGGACAAATTTGTACATGGATTGCTGCCTGACATCCAGTCACAGATTAAGTCCTCTGAGAGCGCTTGGCAGGTGAAATCCCAATCTGAAGTTTTGCACATGGCTCAGAATTATGAGAACCGTGTTAATAATGAAAAAGAGAGAATAGAGAAGAGGAAAGGAGATTTGAAGACTAAAGTATTGTTACAACAAATTGTTAGAAATCCCAGAGGAGGTAATTCACAGACCAGAGGTCAGTATGTTGCGCGAGGGAACATCCCCTTGGGTCCTGTGAATATTAATCAATGTGCCTATTGCCGCCAGGAAGGTCATTGGCGTGTACAGTGTCCCGTCCTTCGACAGAGGTCAAACAACACATTTGGCAGTATGGGTAGACGACCTAGAGGTCGCCCCGGAGTGGGGGGCCCTGATGGAGGTCAGTTCTCGCAAGATCCTCAGCAAACTTTTTCACGGGATAATCAGACTTCGAGTGTGGACACGAGAAACATATTTGATCACCCTTCTGCTGCCTACCTTTCTGAAGAGCTTCCTTTCGACGACATTTTATTTCGTTAGGATTGCCCGAAGCAGGGTTTGGAACCTTTACCTATTCCCGTTAGTCAAAAAGGTCCCTACGTTGAATTGTTAGTGGAGAATAGGAAACATCAGTTTTTGATAGACACTGGAGCACAGAAGTGCTCCATTGATCATTCTCGGGTTCCAAACATTCCACTGTCAGGGCATACTAATGTTTCTGTAGGGTTTTCTGGCATACCAGTTGCTTGTCCGGTTTCTTCGCCGGTGCCTGTTTCTTTGGGTCCCTTTACAGACCACTGTCCATTCCTCTTGACTTCAAACTGTGGAGATAATTTGCTGGGGTTAAATCTGTTGAAGAAACTAAATGCAGTAATTCATTGTTCCTCTGACGGAGTGCGACTGACGGTTTCACCACAGCAACTTCCCAGTTCTCCGTTTTTGACTCGACCATTGCCTCCTGAGTTTAGCGTTGTCCCGGAATGTTTGTGGGCGGTTGACGACAATGATGTCGGGGTACTACAGGTTGAACCCGTTAAAATAGTTTTGAAACATGATATCAGTTGAGGGCGAGCGTGCTTTGAAGTGCATTGTCTCCGATTTTGTGCATCGAGGAGTGATCGAAGAGATTGCAGGTAGTTTATGTAACAGCCCGATTTTACCCGTGTACTAGTAAGGCGACAGTGCAATCCCATTCCGTTTCATAATTGATCTACGCGCTATTAATAAAGTTGTCGCCCCGCAATTTCCAATTGTGCCTGATGTGACAACGATACTAACGATGATCCCTGCTACAGCTACTCACTTTAGTGTTGTGGATCTGAAGAATGCTTTCTTCAGTATTCCTATACACAAGGATAGTAGATATTTGTTCGCGTTCACCTTGGGGGGACGTTCGTTCACATTTACTCGTGAACCTCAAGGTTATACTGAAAGTCCAAGCATTTATAGTAGGGCTTTGAAAGAGCAGCTTGACACCCTTGAATTGCCATCTACTTGTACACTGCTTCATTATGTCGATGACCTGCTTTTAGCTGCAGATTCTGAAAGTGCTTGTAAAGAAGGCACTGTATTGTTGCTTATTCATTTGGCTGAACATGGTCATAAAGCTTCGCTTAAGAAATTTCAATATTGTTGTCAGGAGGTCACCTATTTAGGCTATCTCCTGTCAAAGGAGGGGAGAAGATTGACACCTGAATAAATAAAACACATTTGTGGCATGTCTGTTCCAAATACACAGAAGGAAGTCAGAGCCTTAATAGGTATGGCTTCTTACTGTAGGCTGTGGATCCTGAACTTCTCACTAGTGATAAAACCGATGTTGGCCTTGACGAAGAAGGGTATTTCTTCGCCGCTGCCATGGAAGTCGGAACATCAATGATCATTTGAGCTTCTCAAAGCCGCGTTATGCTCTGCACCGGTTCTGGGTACTCCAAATTACAATAAGGCCTTTGTGTTGTTTGTGCATGAATGTGATAGATGTGCTTGGGCTGAATTAACACAGGAACACAGAGGGAAGAATAGACTGTGCGGCTACTACTCTTCCGCCCTTGATCCTGTCGCATGCGCTTTGCCAAGATGTTTGCGAGCTGTCGCTTCTGCTGCCGCGTCTGTAAAACAGAGTGAGGGAATGGTCCTAGGCCATGATTTAACCCTGATGGTACCTCATTCTGTAGATGTCCTATTGAATAAAACCCAAACACAGCACCTCACCTCTGCACGGTTGACGAGGTATGAATTAACTTTGTTTGCCCCTCACATTCAAATTAAGAGGTGTTGTGTTCTTAATCCGGCTGAACTTCTACATTTCCCGCAAAATACTGTTTGCGGTGACGATGAATCACATGACTGCCTGTATACTACTGAACAGGAAACGAAGGGCAGGATAGACCTTATAGATACTCCTTTGGACAATGCGGAAAGGGAGCTGTTTTGTAATGGCTCCTGCTTCAAACTCCCGGATGGTACATCTACAGCTGCCTATGCAGTTACTACATTGAGTACGATTGTTGAAACTAAGAGAATTCCGCATAACTCCGCGCAGGCCGCAGAGATTATAGCGTTGACCCGAGCTTGTGAACTCTCTGAAGGGCATACAGTAAACATATATACTGATAGCCAGTACGCCTTTGGGGTGGCTTACAACTTTGGGAGGCTCTGGTCGGAAAGAGGGTTCCTAACCTCACATGGGACCAAGATTCAGCATGGCCCCCTGATTGCTCTCGGCACTCGCGCTCCCTAGTCAGTTAGCGATCATGAAATGTGCAGCGCATCGTAAGGTCATAGATGATGTGGGAAAAGGGAACGCTTTTGCTGACCAGATAGCCAGGCAAACGGCCACAGACCTTAGCGCAGACATGTATGCTCTAAGAGAAACAAAAGATGCCTATGTAATGGATGAGGGTATTGGGTCTGTACGAGATATCCAAGCTGATGCCACGATAGAAGAGTCTAAAAAGTGGGCAGAAGGGATGGGGAAACTAGATGAAGATGGGTGTTGGGTGGATACATCTGAAGGGAAATGGTTGCTCTCTGATTCATATGTGCTGGCGATGGTTACGATGGCACACGGTCCTACGCATGTGTGTGCTCAGCAGATCACGAAAATGTTAGAACAAGTATGGGTAAATGATAAAATTTTGAAGATCGCGCAGCGCCATGTCCAAAAATTGCATTATATGCTTACAGCACAATGTGGGGAAGGGGACAGTAACTCCAAGGGGTAGTTTTGGGCCTCCTTCTGTTCCCTTCGAGGTCATCCACTTTGATTGTATTGAGATGGAACGGTGTAACAATCTAAAATATGTCATTGTGATCATTTGTGCTTTTAGTAAATGGGTTGAGGCTTTCCCCGTTAAGGATGCTACTGCCATGACCACTGCGAAGACTATGGTAAAGGAATTCTTTCCATGATTTGGGCTGCCAAGAGTAATTTGGTCGGACAACGGTCCCCATTTTGTTGCAGCAGTAATTTTGCAGATATGCACAGCGTTACACATTGAAAAGCGATTTCACTCGGCTAGACATCCTCAAAGTGCTGGGTTGGTAGAGAGACATAACGGTATCCTAAAGAATAAGCTGGCTAAAACATGCGCCGGCACCAAACTGAAATAGCCGGACGCCTTACCTATTGTATTGTTAGCCATGCGTGCCACACCTCAAACTAAGACTGGACTCTCTCCATTTGAGGTAGTGATGGGGAGACCTGCTAATATTTGGGGTCTTCCGAAGCCTAAAACATTGAGGGAGGTTGAAAATGTATTGCTTGTAGACTACTGTAACCAGTTGACTAAAAATCTGTATCTCATTTATCATTAGGTTCAATCAGCTTTACCTGTACGGTTTACGGGCCCAGGACACAATATTCAGCCTGGAAGTTTGGTCCTGGTGAAGGCCTACGAAAGGTCTTCCTGTCTCGCGCCTCGCTGGCTGGGACCCTACCAGGTGCTGTTGGTCACCCAGACAGTAGTGCGGGTGGCTGGAAAGAAGCATTGGATCCACGCGACGCATGTCAAGAAACTTCCTCACCCGACGCCACACGTTACAGAAGAAGCAGAACCCCTCGCTGATGCTACAATCTCAGATCCTGGAGTAGCAAATAGCGCTGTGCGTGTCGGAGAATCTCTCTGAGCCCGTGGAGCTTGGGGAACAGTCAATTTTGTCTCCACACTCTTTGGAAAGGTCACTTCCGGAAAATGTTGTTTCAAGTTCTGCGACTTCCGTCGCCTCTGATATGTTGCTTCCCTCAGGAAGTGACGTTACCTTATTTCCAGATCAAACAGTACCGGGAATCACCAGGTACGAATTTGACGAAGAAAATAGAACTGCGGCATGGGTTTTGCCTGTGCATCTGGAAAAGAAGAGAGTCATTGAGAGTTTTGTTCTTGCAAAAGAAAGTTTTTGAAAAGAAAGGGATTCTGCTGGCTAGGGTTGGGGAAGGACTAAGAAGTCGCGCGACCGTAGTGTCGCCAGCAACGAACATTGGGGTAGTCGATTGAGAAACTATGATGCCTGCCACCTCCACCGCTGCTGCTCGAATTGGACTTGTAAATAAGGGGGTGACCAACTCAGACAATGAACAATGTGCCTGGGCCCCGAAATCGTATTGCTGTGTTGTGATAATAGTAATTGGAATTTGTATAGTTACTGCCGTGGGACTCTGGTACTTTGAAGAAATGTATCCTCTAGAGCCTCTTCTGCCAATTGAAATTGTACCGACTGCTTTGACTCCCTCTGTACACCTTCATACTCTGTCACCTAGGGACTCCCAGCATAGACGAAAGTACCATAATAACACTTTAATGATAATGATGAATTCAACGCATGCCATTTTTAATAAGAGTAATTGCTGGATCTGTACCCATTTACCGCAACATGGGAACAAGGGGCTAGGATGGTATATTCATCCTTTACCTTTAACAACTGCTTGCTATGCCTCTCTTAGAGCACTATTCTTTGGCCGTTGGAATGACAGCATCTCAGGGAACTTTGATGGAACTAATTTAAATAATTTTGAGAAACGTGAATTGACTCCCCTGGGATGCTCGCTTTTTGCAAATAGAAGTAAGCCTAATGTTGCTTCTATTAGGCCATCTGATAAACTGTCCCTTCCTTTCCAAACTCTAATTTCCTTTAAAATGGCTCCGATAGGCAATAAGGACGCTGTGTCTCCTTCCTACTCCATTAACCATAGCCCCGATTCAGTCCCCTTCTGTGTACAAAGAAATGGCACTCAGTCAATGGGAGATTTTGAAGGTTGTGTGAACATTGTAAATTTGACCGGAGAGAACAGGCCTCTGTATGTAGGGGGGCCTGTCTATTTCGTTTGCGGTAGTACAGCATTTCCCTGGTTGCCCAAGGATTGGCAGGGAACCTGTTATTTAGGAATCCTGTTACCTGGGGTATTCATAGCTAGTACATTGGAAGTTTCTAAGGCTCGCCCACGGCGGGACGAGAATGGAGACACCCCTGGGCAAATATTGGGAGATATAACAAAATCAGTTGTGCCATTTTGGGGACAGATAGCAAATTCTGAAAATATTAGGGGCTAGCAAGAGTACTGGAGAGAACCATCAACCGGACCACGGATATACTCTACAATATGACACTGGAACAAAAAGCAATAAGATTGGTAGCGCTCCAAAACCGGATGGCATTAGATGTCATTCTGGCAGAACGTGGTGGAGTATGTAAATTAGCGGGGTCCGCTTGTTGTGTTTTCGTGCCAGATTCCTCACCGACAATTTTCAAAGCAATACAGAACTTGCACGTCCTTAGTTCAGAAGTGCACGTTCCTGTGAGAGATTGGAGTATTAGTGCTTGGTTCTGGGATTCTCTACGATTCTGGGGTTGGAAGGTGCTTTCTGTCATACTGGTTATTTTGGGAATCCTGCTACTCCTTTGTTGCTGTATCCAATGTCTACCTAGTATATGTGCAATGCTAGGGGGATGTTGCGCTCAGGCAGTGAGCACGATAGGGCACAAAATGTATGCCCCAGATACAGCATCTAAAGAGTTTGTGTTGCGAGAGGTTCTGGTGAACGACCTAATGGCTATAGATATTACAGATAACGATTCAGGATGTATGGACGACAATGCATGGAGTTATTTACAAAGACATTAGAAATGGCATAGGCCAAAAGGAGGGTTTGTCGGAATAGAAACAATATTATGCTTCCTATTGTAACAATTGTATGTGTATTGGCCTACGCCAAGTTGTCTAAACATCATGTGAGAACAAACTCCACGGCAAGGTCTTGACCTTAGAGAAACCAATGTAAGCCGCCATCTTGGATTGAGCCGCCATTTTAGGTTCTCTTGTTATGTAGAAGTCACCCTGAACATCAAAATGCTGGCCAAAAAACATTCTGAGTAAGATACTGGCCGTTGTGACCTCTGTACAACTGAATAATTAATATGCCTGCAGGCCTCTTGTCGGGGTCACGAACAGAGACCTTGTCCTACCATTGACCTATATGTAAATGTACTACTTATATCAGAGAAACTAATAGAAATGCATATATTAAAGGATTGACCTGGCAAGGAACCCTAAGACCAGAATTAAATATTTCTCAGAATGGTTAACCCGCAAGAGGGTTGGCCAAGGGCTGGACAAATTGTATAAAAGGCCCGGGTATTCCAATATGCGGTCTCTCACTAACACATCGAACCCGAATAGAGAGAGACGAATAGCTATCCGTTTGTCAGTTGACTTGGTAACTGTTATAGATTGAAATAAAGCACTTGTATGTTTCTTTGTAACCTGTATTGGTGTGTTTCTTTTTGGGCTTCCCGGCCTCATATTATTTTTCTGTTTTCACAGTATGACCATGCACCAATCACATTCAAGACCTCTGCATCTTACTGCATCATCATAGATCAGCACTGCAAATGTACTGTGAATTTCTCTGAGTACAAGTGTCAAATCATTGGCAAGCACCATCTACAAGAAATACTGTACAAGTCTCCAAGATTTCTACTTGCAACTCCATGCATATCCATATGCATGAACACAAACTACAGGTATGCATATTTTCTGTACAGTACATGAACACATTTTCAAACTGACTTTTAGCTCGTGTAATCTGGAAAATGAATCTACTGTATTGTTTCCAATTTCTAAAATCAACTGTCACTTATAAACCCTTATACTATTTACTTTCTTTATACACACACACTCAAATCATGGTAAACTAACCATTTTTTTAAATGAAATGTATAGACTACATATATTCAAACAAATTTGCATGCATGCACACTCTATGTTCAAATCTCAAAAAATAATACTTATACAATTACATATTTTTATTTATTTATTTATTTTGTTAATTACTTTTATTTAAGCATGACATTGAGGCACTATTACCTAGAACAGCTTAGTTACAGAAATAGTGTTATTCAGTGGTACATTATGAATTTAGTAAAGATACAGGGGGTAATTCATAGAATTCAGCGCACAAGTGGCGCACGCGGCTGGCGCACAGTGTGCGCCTGCGAATCCCTGCGCCAGCCGCGTGCGCTAAAATCCATTTCCGCGCACAGCGTATTCATGGATTCCAGCCACCAAAACCAGCCGTGGCGCACAGTGGCGCAGCGACCCTGCAGCAGCGCCAGTTACGCCCCCAAGAACACCTCTCGCGCAGGGAAAAGCCATCAATATACCCAATCCAGCGCAAAGGGCTGCGCTAACCCTGTACCAGCACGGCAAGCGGGCTACGTGTATCACTGGGGTGCGCGGGAAGTACCTCACGCGATTGGCCCAGTGCGAGCAGGGTACGCATATTTCAGGGGTGCGCGGGAAGTTCCACACGCGATTTCCGCAGGGTACGCGTATCTCAGGGGTGCGCGGGAAGTGCCACACGCGATTTCAGCAGGGTACGTGTATTTCAGGGTGCGGGGCAAGTTTCACACGCGATTTCAGCAGGGTATGTGTATTTCAGGGGTGCGCGGGAATTTCCACATGCGATTTCATCATTGTACGTGTATTTTGGGGTGCGGGGGAAGTTTCACACGCGACATCAGCAGGGTACGTGTATTCCAGGGGTGCGTGGGAAGTTCCACACGCAATTCCATCAGGGTACGTGTATTTCAGGGGTGCGCGGGAAGTTCCACACGCGATTGGGCCCGTGCGAGCTGGGTACGCGCATTTCAAGGGTGCGCGGGAAGTTCCACACGCGATTCCATCAGGGTACGTGTATTACAGGGGTGCGCGGGGAGCACCACACGTGAATTGCACGTGTGGGTCCTCCCAGGTGTTCCCTCTACACCCTCCACGGCCGCTGCAGGTGGCTCACACCACAGGGGCCTACCCTGCACATGTCCTGCAGGCACACCATCCACCATGGCCATGACCCCCAGCCAACCCACATGTCAACTTGCACTACTGCCCACCAACGCATGTCCCCCTGCACCCCCAGCCACCAGGGGCCCCCTCCACCAGGCCCCCACCCATGTCTCCCACCACCCCCACCCCCCAGCAGTGCAGGGGCACCCTCCACCAGGCCCCCACCCATGTCTCCCACCACCCCCACCCCCCAGCACTGTGGGGCACCTGCCAGCAGGCCCCCACCCATGTCCAACTCATGTCTCCCACCACCCCCACCCCCCAGCACTGTGGGGCACCCTCCACCAGGCCCCCACCCATGTCTCCCACCACCCCCACCCCCAGCACTGTGGGGCACCTGCCAGCAGGCCCCCACCCATGTCCAACTCATGTCTCCCACCACCCCCACCCCCCAGCACTGTGGGGCACCTGCCAGCAGGCCCCCACCCATGACTCCCACCACCCCCACCCCCCAGCAGTGCAGGGGCACCCTCCACCAGGCCCCCACCCATGTCTCCCACCACCCCCACCCCCCAGCACTGTGGGGCACCTGCCAGCAGGCCCCCACCCATGACTCCCACCACTCCCACCCCCCAGCAGTGCAGGGGCACCCTCCACCAGGCCCCCACCCATGTCTCCCAGCACCCCCACCCCCCAGCCACCAGGGGCAGCCTCCACCAGGCCCCCACCCATGTCTCCCACCACCCCCACCCCCCAGCAGTGCAGGGGCACCCACCACCAGGCCCACACCCATGTCTCCCACCCCCCCACCCACCAGCAGTGCAGGGGCACCCACCACCAGGCCCCCACCCATGTCTCCCACCCCCCACCCCAAAGCAGTGCAGGGGCACCCACCACCAGGCCCCCACCCATGTCTCCCACCACCCCCACCCCCCAGCACTGTGGGGCACCTGCCAGCAGGCCCCCACCCATGTCCAACTCATGTTCCCCACCACCCCCACCCCCCAGCACTGTGGGGCACCTGCCAGCAGGCCCCCACCCATGTCCAACTCATGTTCCCCACCACCCCCACCCCCCAGCACTGTGGGGCACATGCCAGCAGGCCCCCACCCATGTCCAACTCATGTTCCCCACCACCCCCACCACCCAGCACTGTGGGGCACCTGCCAGCAGGCCCCCACCCATGTCTCCCAGCACCCCCACCCCCCAGCCACGAGGGGCAGCCTCCACCAGGCCCCCACCCATGTCTCCCAGCACCCCCACCCCCCAGCACTGTGGGGCACCCTCCACCAGGCCCCCACCCATGTCTCCCAGCACCCCCACCCCCCAGCCCTGTGGGGCACACTCCACCAGGCCCCCACCCATGTCTCCCACCACCCCCACACCCCAGCCACCAGGGGCAGCCTCCACCAGGCCCCCACCCATGTCTCCCACCACCCCCACCCCTCAGCAGTGCAGGGGCACCCATCACCAGGCCCCCACCCATGTCTCCCACCCCCCTACCCCCCAGCAGTGCAAGGGCACCCACCACCAGGCCCCCACCCATGTCTCCCACCCCCTCCACCCCCCAGCAGTGCAGGGGCACCCACCACCAGGCCCCCACCCATGTCTCCCACCACCCCACCCCCCAGCACTGTGGGGCACCTGCCAGCAGGCCCCCACCCATGTCCAACTCATGTTCCCAACCACCCCCACCCCCCAGCACTGTGGGGCACCTGCCAGTAGGCCCCCACCCATGTCCAACTCATGTTCCCCACCACCCCCACCCCCCAGCACTGTGGGGCACCTGCCAGCAGGCCCCCACTCATGTCCAACTCATGTTCCCCACCACCCCCACCCCCAGCACTGTGGGGCACCTGCCAGCAGGCCCCCACCCATGTCTCCCAGCACCCCCACCCCCCAGCCACCAGGGGCATCCTCCACCAGGCTCCCACCCATGTCTCCCACAACCCCCCAGCCACCAGGGGCAGCCTCCACGAGGCCCCCACCCATGTCTCCCACCACCCCCACCCCCCAGCAGTGCAGGGGCAGCCTCCACCAGGCCCCCACCCATGTCTCCCACCCCCCCCACCCCCCAGCCAACAGGGGCAGCCTCCACCAGGCCGCCACCCATGTCTCCCACCCCCCTCACCCCCCCAGCAGTGCAGGGGCACCCACCACCAGGCCCCCACCCATGTCTCCCACCACCCCCACCCCCCAGCAGTGCACAGGCACCCTCCACCAGGCCCCCACCCATGTCTCCCACCACCCCCACCCCCCAGCAGTGCAGGGGCACCCACCACCAGGCCCCCACCCATGTCTCCCACCCCCCAGCCGTGCAGGGCCAGCCTCCACCAGGCCCCCACCCATGTCTCCCACCACCCCCACCCCCCAGCAGTGCAGGGGCACCCACCACCAGGCCCCCACCCATGTCTCCCACCCCCCTACCCCCCAGAAGTGCAAGGGCACCCACCACCAGGCCCCCACCCATGTCTCCCACCCCCTCCACCCCCCAGCAGTGCAGGGGCACCCACCACCAGGCCCCCACCCATGTCTCCCACCACCCCACCCCCCAGCACTGTGGGGCACCTGCCAGCAGGCCCCCACCCATGTCCAACTCATGTTCCCAACCACCCCCACCCCCCAGCACTGTGGGGCACCTGCCAGTAGGCCCCCACCCATGTCCAACTCATGTTCCCCACCACCCCCACCCCCCAGCACTGTGGGGCACCTGCCAGCAGGCCCCCACTCATGTCCAACTCATGTTCCCCACCACCCCCACCCCCAGCACTGTGGGGCACCTGCCAGCAGGCCCCCACCCATGTCTCCCAGCACCCCCACCCTCCAGCCACCAGGGGCATCCTCCACCAGGCTCCCACCCATGTCTCCCACCACCCCCCCCAGCCACCAGGGGCAGCCTCCACCAGGCCCCCACCCATGTCTCCCACCACCCCCACCCCCCCAGCAGTGCAGGGGCAGCCTCCACCAGGCCCCCACCCATGTCTCCCACCACCCCCACCCCCCAGCCAACAGGGGCAGCCTCCACCAGGCCGCCACCCATGTCTCCCACCCCCCTCACCCCCCCAGCAGTGCAGGGGCACCCACCACCAGGCCCCCACCCATGTCTCCCACCACCCCCACCCCCCAGCAGTGCACGGGCACCCTCCACCAGGCCCCCAACCATGTCTCCCACCACCCCCACCCCCCAGCAGTGCAGGGGCACCCACCACCAGGCCCCCACCCATGTCTCCCACCCCCCAGCCGTGCAGGGCCAGCCTCCACCAGGCCCCCACCCATGTCTCCCACCACCCCCACCCCCCAGCAGTGCAGGGGCACCCACCACCAGGCCCCCACCCATGTCTCCCACCCCCACCCCCCAGCAGTGCAGGGGCAGCCTCCACCATGCCCCCACCCATGTCTCCCACCACCCCCACCCCCCAGCACTGTGGGGCACCTGCCAGCAGGCCCCCACCCATGTCCAACTCATGTTCCCCACCACCCCCACCCCCCAGCACTGTGGGGCACCTGCCAGCAGGCCCCCACCCATGTCCAACTCATGTTCCCCACCACCCCCACCCCCCAGCACTGTGGGGCACCTGCCAGCAGGCCCCCACCCATGTCTCCCACCACCCCCACCCCCACAGCAGTGCAGGGGCACCCACCACCAGGCCCCCACCCATGTCTCCCACCACCCCCACCCCCCAGCAGTGCAGGGGCACCCTCCACTAGGCCCCCACCCATGTCTGCCACCACCCCCACCCCCAGCAGTGCAGGGGCACCCACCACCAGGCCCCCACCCATGTCTCCCACCCCCCCGCCCCCCAGCATTGCAGGGGCACCCACCACCAGGCCCCCACCCATGTCTCCCAGCACCCCCACCCCCCAGCCACCAGGGGCATCCTCCACCAGGACCCACCCTTGTCTCCCACCACCCCACCCCCCAGCCACCAGGGGCAGCCTCCACCAGGCCCCCACCCATGTCTCCCACCACCCCCACCCCCCAGCAGTGCAGGGGCACCCACCACCAGGCTCCCACCCATGTCTCCCACCCACCCACCCCCCAGCAGTGCAGGGGCACCCACCACCAGGCCCCCATCCATGCCTCCCACCCCCCAACCCCCAGCAGTGCAGGGGCACCCACCACCAGGCCCCCACCGATGTCTCCCACCAACCCAACCCCCAGCACTGTGGGGCACCCGCCAGCAGGTCCCCACCCATGTCCAACTCATGTTCCCCACCACCCCCACCCCCCAACACTGTGGGGCACCTGCCAGCAGGCCCCCACCCATGTCCAACTCATGTTCCCCACCACCCCCACCCCCCAGCACTGTGGGGCACCTGCCAGCAGGCCCCCACCCATGTCCAACTCATGTCCCCCACCACCCCCACCCCCCAGCACTGAGGGGCACCTGCCAGCAGGCCCCCACCCATGTCTCCCACCACCCCCACCCCCCAGCCACCAGGGGCAGCCTCCACTAGGCCCCCACCCATGTCTCCCACCACCCCCACCCCCAGCCACCAGGGGCAGCCTCCACCAGGCCCCCACCCATGTCTCCCACCATCCCCACCCCCCAGCAGTGCAGGGGCAGCCTCCACCAGGCCCCCACCCATGTCTCCCACCACCCCACCCCCCAGCCACCAGGGGCAGCCTCCACCAGGCCCCCACCCATGTCCCCCACCACCCCACCCCCCCAGCAGTGCAGGGGCAGCCTCCACCAGGCCCCCACCCATGTCTCCCACCACCCCACCCCCCAGCCACCAGGGGCAGCCTCCACCAGGCCCCCACCCATGTCTCCCACCACCCCCACCCCCCCAGCAGTGCAGGGGCACCCACCACCAGGCCCCCACCCATGTCTCCCACCACCCCCACCCCCCAGCAGTGCAGGGGCACCCTCCACCAGGCCCCCACCCATGTCTCCCACCACCCCCACCCCCCAGCAGTGTAGGGGCACCCACCACCAGGCCCCCACCCATGTCTCCAACCCCCCCACCCCCCAGCAGTGCAGGGGCACCCACCACCAGGCCCCCACCCGTCTCCCAGCACACCCACCCCCCAGCCACCAGGGGCAGCCTCCACCAGGCCCCCACCCATGTCTCCCACCACCCCCACCCCCCAGCAGTGCAGGGGCAGCCTCCACCAGGCCCCCACCCATGTCTCCCAGCACCCACACCCCCAGCCACCAGGGGCAGCCTCCACCAGGCCCCCACCCATGTCTCCCACCACCCCCAACCCCCAGCACTGTGGGGCACCTGCCAGCAGGCCCCCACCCATGTCCAACTCATGTTCCCCACCACCCCCACCACCCAGCACTGTGGGGCACCTGCCAGCAGGCCCCCACCCATGTCCAACTCATGTTCCCCACCACCCCCACCCCCCAGCACTGTGGGGCACCTGCCAGCAGGCCCCCACCCATGTGCAACTCATGTTCCCCACCACCCGAACTCCCCAGCACTGTGGGGCACCTGCCAGCAGGCCCCCACCCATGTCCAACTCATGTTCCCCACCACCCCCACCCCCCAGCACTGTGGGGCACCTGCCAGCAGGCCCCCACCCATGTCCAACTCATGTTCCCCACCACCCCCACGCCCCAGCACTGTGGGGCACCTGCCAGCAGGCCCCCACCCATGTCCAACTCATGTTCCCCACTACCCCCACCCCCCAGCACTGTGGGGCACCTGCCAGCAGGCCCCCACCCATGTCCAACTTATGTTCCCCACTACCCCCACCCCCCAGCACTGTGGGGCACCTGCCAGCAGGCCCCCACCCATGTGCAACTCATGTTCCCCACCACCCGAAACCCCCAGCACTGTGGGGCACCTGCCAGGAGGCCCCCACCCATGTCCAACTCATGTTCCCCACCACCCCCACCCCCCAGCACTGTGGGGCACCTGCCAGCAGGCCCCCACCCATGTCCAACTCATGTTCCCCACCACCCCCACCCCCAGCACTGTGGGGCACCTGCCAGCAGGCCCCCACCCATGTCCAACTCATGTTCCCCACTACCCCCACCCCCCAGCACTGTGGGGCACCTGCCAGCAGGCCCCCACCCATGTCTCCCACCACCCCCACCCCCAGCCACCAGAGGCAGCCTCCACCAGGCCCCCACCCATGTCTCCCACCACCCCCACCCCCCAGCCACCAGGGCCAGCCTCCACCAGGCCCCCACCCATGTCTCCCACCACCCCCACCCCCCCAGCAGTGCAGGGGCTGCCTCCACCAGGCCCCCACCCATGTCTCCCACCACCCCCACCCCCCAGCCACCAGGGGCAGCCTCCACCAGGCCCCCACCCATGTCTCCCACCACCCCCACCCCCAGCCACCAGGGGCAGCCATCACCAGGCCCCCACCCATGTCTCCCACCACCCCCAACCCCCAGCAGTGCAGGGGCAGCCTCCACCAGGCCCCCACCCATGTCTCCCACCACCCCCACCCCCCAGCCACCAGGGGCAGCCTCCACCAGGCCCCCACCCATGTCTCCCACCACCCCCACCCCCCCAGCAGTGCAGGGGCTGCCTCCACCAGGCCCCCACCCATGTCTCCCACCACCCCCACCCCCCAGCCACCAGGGGCAGCCTCCACCAGGCCCCCACCCATGTCTCCCACCACCCCCACCCCCAGCCACAAGGGGCAGCCATCACCAGGCCCCCACCCATGTCTCCCACCACCCCCAACCCCCAGCAGTGCAGGGGCAGCCTCCACCAGGCCCCCACCCATGTCTCCCACCACCCACACCCCCCAGCCACCAGGGGCAGCCTCCACCAGGCCCCCACCCATGTCTTCCACCACCCCCACCCCCCCAGCAGTGCAGGGGCAGCCTCCACCAGCCCCCCACCCATGTCTCCCACAACCCCCACCCCCCAGCCACCAGGGGCAGCCTCCACCAGGCCCCCACCCATGTCTCCCACCACCCCCACCCCCCCAGCAGTGCAGGGGCACCCACCACCAGGTCCCCACCCATGTCTCCCACAACCCCACCCCCCAGCAGTGCAGGGGCACCCTCCAGCAGGCCCCCACCCATGTCTCCCACCACCCCCACCCCCAGCACTGTGGGGCACCTGCCAGCAGGCCCCCACCCATGTCCAACTCATGTTCCCCACCACCCCCACCCCCCAGCACTGTGGGGCACCTGCCAGCAGGCCCCCACCCATGTCCAACTCATGTTCCCCACCACCCCCACCCCCCAGCACTGTGGGGCACCTGCCAGCAGGCCCTCACCCATGTGCAACTCATGTTCCCCACCACCCCCACCCCCCAGCACTGTGGGGCACCTGACAGCAGGCCCAACCCATGTCCAACTCATGTTCCCCACCACCCCCACCCCCAGCACTGTGGGGCACCTGCCAGCAGGTCCCCAGCCATGTCCAACTCATGTTCCCCACCACCCCCACCCCCCCAGCACTGTGGGGCACCTGCCAGCAGGCCCCCACCCATGTGCAACTCATGTTCCCCAGCCAACATGTCATCACAATCTAGATCCCTGGTCCCTATGGTCAGCCTCCAAATGCAAAACACCCACCCGAGTATTGCATCCACCCACTCATAATTTGCAATTACATCACAGAACACCAATTGCAAGTTCCGAAACAAACACATTTCCCTCACATGCACCCAATGGGTGTCAGTGAATCTCAAAACCCATATCATGAAATGCATGAAACCAATGAGATACCACACATTGAAGTTCACCAAACACCAAAAAAAATATGTATTAAAGGAAACATAAATAGAATCAAAAATGAAGAAACAGAAATGTGAATGTACAAAAATTAAAAGAAGCATGTCCGTGAAAAAAAGCAAAACCAAAAATAAAATTCCAAAGTAATGGTGTCCAAAGTCAATGTCCACAAAACAAAATCCAATGGGAAATAAAAAAGAAAGCCATTGCTCCATGGTTAAAATGTGAAAAAAAAATACAATCCAACAGTGAACTATGTACATGGGACCAAGCCAGGGTCCATTATCCCAACAAAAGAAAGGAAACCTATCTAACTACACTAACTAATAAAATAAACTATATACAAAAATGTGGCCAATGTCCGAAAGGTCCAAATAAAATCAAAACAAAAATGAAACCTAACACTACCTACATAACTATGTACAAGGGCAGCGGGCTAGTTTCACGGCTCACTTGTGGATGTCCCGGCCCAGGGCATCATCGAACTCCTGCTCAATGTCCCGGAGGCGGTCCTCATCCATGGCCCCGAGGGTCCGCAGGGCCGTCGCCGTGTCCACCTCCAAACCCCTGCGGATTGCCTCGAGGCACTCGGCCCGCCTCAGGGCCCTCCGCATGGAGTTCTCCGCCCTGACCATTGTGAGCTGTGCCTCTTCCGTCCGCTGCCGCTCCGCATCTATGGCGTGGCCCAACCGCTGCCACACGGAAGACACTCTCTGTCCTGGGTCCTCCTGCCCTCCGGCCGATGCCTGCC
The DNA here is from genome assembly GCF_040938575.1 of Ambystoma mexicanum. NCBI lineage: Eukaryota > Metazoa > Chordata > Amphibia > Caudata > Ambystomatidae > Ambystoma > Ambystoma mexicanum. The sequence continues at coordinate 913,602,083 of NC_090929.1, forward strand.
CCTCCGATGTTGAAGGCCCCGAGCCTTCATGGCTCCCACCACGTTGCTGCTGCTGCTGTGCCTCTGCCCGTGCACTGCCTCCTGCTGCCTGCACATCCTCCGCCGGCTGGGGTGCAGTCGTAGATGTGGCCACCCCTGCTGGACGTCCGACTCCCGACTGTGACAGGGATGCCTCCTCCACCAGCCTGGCTGCACTGTCAGAGGCAGCTCCACAGGACACCCAGGTGACTGATGGGAGGGAAGATGGCAAGGAGGACGACTGGCGCGTAGGGGGTCCAGTTTAGGAGGGGGTCATAGCAAGCCCCATCATACGAGGAATCCGGCCTGGGTGACCTGTCCCAGCAGGCTGACGTGGTCAACGAGCCATTCGAGATGAAGTGCAGTCTCCTCATGAAAAGACTGCAGGTCACCTTGCATGGCCCGTTGACGCAACGCCACACCAGTCAGGACAGGCTCAACCCGGACCCGGATAGCCACGTCCGCAGGCAGAGGAAGGCCAGTTGACGTGAGCTCATCCCCTGCCTGAAAACGGGTTTGGACGTAGGCATCCCTGCTGGTGCAAGATGATGCAGGGACAGGATCAGGGACAGGATTGCACACAGGCACCTCCGCAGCGGCCTGTGCTGCCTCCTGTCCCTGGTCCTGCACTGCACCACTAGCACCAGTGGGATCCCCACCTTCAGACCCCGTCTCTGGTGCTTGCACAGCCTCCTCCTCCACCAAACCCCCCACCAACCTGGATGACTCCGTGCCATCTTCCCCTGTTGGGCCCTGTGGGGTCCCAGCTGCCCCTTCTGCTGCCTAGGAGTCCAACTCCAACCTCCGCCTCTTGGACCTCCCCCCGGTAGCTGCGGTCTGCGACGCGGCACCGGACTCCTCACTCCCCGACGAGATGACAACATGGGAGGGGAGCCGGGCCTTGCGTCTCCGGCTGGCGGTGGGATCCCCGCCGCTGTGCTCCACAGTACCTTCTCTGCCCTCTTCATCAGTTGACGCTGCAGACAGGGAGAAACAAAACACAGGCATCAGGGCACTGTACAATGGACACATACACACATGACAGTTGTACATGAGTGGCATTGGCAAACCTCAGACATGTCATCAGAATCCCCAACACACATGTCATTTCAACTCGCACACATGAGCCATACCACAGCCATATCGCAACTGCCAGCACCATCCATACACATACAACAGCATCAGCAGGCAAAGGTGAGCCGTACATCACATGCAACACAGGAAGTGCACCACACATGTACACACACCACTACACTTGCATGCATGTGTACACCCCTGCCAAGTGTCGCAGTGTTCAGACGGGCATCCATGTCACATCTGCCAATCAGGCTTCCACATACTGCTGTCACATGCATCCATGTTGCATCACTGTTGTCAAATACACACACATGCACATGTACACAGTGCTGATACATGCAGCCGAAAACAACATACATGCGTGACATCACGGACATGTCTACTTACATACACATTCATCCAAACATGTGTGCCCACACAACTGCATTTGGCATGCAAGCCTACACACACAAGCACCATCCATGTCTCACACATTCCAGCCCTCGCATGTGTTAGCCCCACGGCCCTGTACACCCCCACCTATACTCGACCCCATACAAACAGATGTGCAACCTGCACACTACTGAAAAATCACCACACGCACTGCTCACAATCAGGATGCATGTACACTTACCGCTCGACTCCAGACGGGTCTGCCTCTCAAGGACCTGAACGTGGAGCGCTGGGGATATGCGTTCCAGGACCCTCATCTGTTCTTCCGACAAGTGGCCCCGGCGCCCCTTGGCATCCGCTGCCTTCAAGAGGCGCCGGGCCTTGTTCAGGGTCCTGGACCTGAAGTCCTCCCAGCGCTTCTTGACATGTTGTAAGTCGCGGACTGCCACCCCCTCTGCGTAGATGGCAGTCACGATGTCAGTCCAGATCCGAGTCCGTCCTTCCTTGTCGGCGCGGGAACTTCCGAAGAGGGCATCATACTGCCCCAGGACTTGCTCCACCAGGACACCAACTTCGGTGGCACTGAAGCTGGTGCCCCTCTGCCTCTCTGGCTGGGGCTTGTCAGTGGTCTCAGATGGTGTTTGCTCCGACATGACAACCCCAGAGGCAGGAGTGGGTGGGCAACTGGGTCCTGGGGCTGGGCTGTGGAGCGATGGAATCCCAGTCGGGAGTCTTCGGTTCCAGCAGGGGTGGTCACAGCAACAGCACCCCTGGCTGATGTGCAGGCAGCAAATGGCAGGGCACGTGGGCAGCAGGCAGTCAGACAGCAGCAGATGGCAGGTGGGAGCGTGCTCGGGGCTCTGGGGGGCAGTAGTTCGGCCTTCTGGGCAGGAGCGTGGTCTTCCGTGAGCTTATGCGTGGCCAGCTTGATACGGAGTGATTTGGCACGTGAAAAATCTGCACGTCAGCGTGTCATTTGAGGAAAGGCCCTAAGCGCGTAAGCGCGTCTGCACGCATACGCATTTTCATTGGACAGAAGGCCCCTCAAGCGCAAGCGCCCCTGTGACGTGACGCGTACAGACGTGCATGGGCATTTCAGCGCACGTGAAAAACTGCACGTCTGCGTGTAATACGAGGAAAGGGCCCAGGCGCGTAAGCGCACGTGAAAAACTGCACGTCCGCGTGCAATACGAGGAAAGGGCCCATGCGCGTAAGCGCACGTGAAAAACTGCACATCCGCGTGCAATACGAGGAAAGGGCCCATGCGCGTAAGTGACGTGATGCGCGCGTGCGTTTCCCTCAGCACGGGTTAAAGGTGAGCGGGCCCAGCAGTTCGCTGTACGTGCCTTTCGTGGAGACCGACGTGTGTTGCTGCTTCCTGTTGTTTCGCGCGCCATCACAACTTCACAGCTATCAAGGACGTATCTCTTCTTTTGGCGGGGGTATTGGCTACGCGTGTTTTTCTGCATCGCGCTAGTCAGACGGTGAGTCGCACACGCTCTTTTTCCCACTGCGGGTGACCCTGTGTATCGCACCCATTTTTGATGTCATAGTAGCCTGCGTGTCCCACGCGTACGCGTTATTCGTGTTACTGGGTGCCACCGCGTACTGCGGGAGGTTGAATCCACGCACGTAGGCTGCAGGGTTGCGTGCACGGTTTTACTGCATTTTTGGGGTACCTGAGCGTTGTGTGACCCGTCACCACATCACCGGGGTCACATACAGCCTTGCAGGTGCAGGGGGGCTGTTAACATCTTGCTTCCCACCCCCTTCACCCCAATTGCCCAGGTCAATTGTGGTGTACACCTCCCATTGGCACCACTCCATCTGTGCCAGTACTACTACATCTGTGCCATGGTTGGGGGGGCACCAAAGGTGAGGGGCGCCTCAGCTGGGCGTCCTCCTCATGGCGGGCGTGGTCGGGGAGGTAGCCGTGGTGACCAGGGAGTAGGGGGACTCCAGGGTGTCCAGGGCAGCCACAGAGGGGGAAGAGGCAGGGGTGCGCCACTTGAGCACAATGTTGTGCCATGTGTCGGTGCAGCCATGCCACCACCCCCTGTGGTTCCGGGGGATGCAGCTCCTGCATCTGGCACTGGCACCCGTACCACCCGGCAGTCCGTTCCATCGACTGCCACGGGCCCAAGGGTAGTGGTAGCTGCAGGTGCAGCTGTGGACACCGCCACCCAGGCTCAGGGTCTGCCAGCGCAGGCTGCGTTGGCACTTGAAGAGCCCTTGGTAGACCTCCAACAGGCCAGGGGGGAAACCACAGGGGCAGGCCGGGCTGCTCAGACCAAGACACATGTCCCTGGGGCAGTCATGTCATCTGCTGCCCCGAACAGCCGGGTGTTGGCAAGTGCAGGGGCAGATGCACCCAACAGCACCCCGGTTGTGAGTCTGCCAACCAGGACCGTTGCGGTCAATGACCCTGCCATAGCTGATGTTGCTGCGCAGGGTCCATAAGTGGGCACCCAGCTGCCACTGACACAAGTCAGGCCTTTGGTCATCCCTCCACCTGCCACTCCCTTGGCTCAATCCACCGAACCCACTGGCCATACTGGTCAGGGCGGCATTAGCCAGCCAGGGTCTGCGCCACAGTCCAAGAGGAGGAAGGTTGCACCTGCAGCACAGGCTGGGACCCCACACACAGCCACGACCTCCTGCACGTCGAGGAAGAAGCCTTTCTGTAAGCAGGAACTGGACTTCCTCGTGGACTACGTGCGGGGCCACAGCCGTGACATGCTAGTGGGTGCCAATAGTCAGACTACGGCTGCCCAACGTGACACCCACTGGAAGCATGTTGCGGAACATGTCAGTTCATTCGGCCATGAGGTGCGCATGGTGCAGGAGTGCAAAAAGCGTTGGAATGACATCAAGCGCAGCACTAAGGCTAAGCGTGCCTCAAATTACAACTTGACTCTGGTGACTGGCGGTGGGCCTGCACCAGAGGAGGAAGAACTCACTCCGCATGAGGCTCTCGTTGCGGAGTTCATACCACCTGAATTGGTCGAAGGAGTGGGAGAGATGCTGGACTTTGATGCCCAGTCCAGTGAGTGTTGATGCGTGTTTGTTGAAGACGTGTGTGTTTCACTTGTGGAATGTGTTGTGCATGATTGCTGCTACATGTGACGTGTACATGGTTCTGATGTGTAAGTAATGCAATGCTTCCGTCATGCATGTCTCCTCTGCCTGCATGCGGGACTCCATGTGGGCATGCTCCCTTGCCCCTCCTCCGCCACTCTGCACCCCAGTTCCACCTTTGCACTGGTCTGCTTCAATCTTGCCAATGTGTAGTTTCTTGTTCATGTGTCCTGTGTAGATGCTAACTTCCAGCGTAGAAACTGCCAGACATATGCCGTGTGGTACAGCCTTAGTACTCGATGCAGGGTATCTCACTTGTACTGTGCATGGGTCAGATGTCCCGCAGGGACATGAGTGCCCATTCATGCTCCATGTGCATTGCACGCATGCCCCTATGTGTCCTTGACTGGATGATCACTGTAATATGAGTCCTTGGTTACATATATTGCCTGCCATCTCATCGGCCTCCCCATGTCAACTCTGGCTCAGTCCTGCGTTGCACACATCTTTAGGCTCTGACAATCTGTGTGGCTCACAGGCCTCAGCCTGTTCAATGGCCAATGACTCTGTCCAACTCTTGTTGTGTCTTCTTCACACGTGGGCGGCCTCCGGAGTTTTCATCATGTGTCCTGCCCACTGTCCCAGCATCATTTGCAGTGTTGTAATATGAATCACATTAAGCTGTTGATGCCAGTCAACACTGCCTGTCAATACACAGGTGTATGGTCAGCCTTTTGATACCATGCTAGGCATCCCTGCTTTGGTACTGGGGTGGAGGGGTGCTTGGCTTCTAGACATGGTACACATTGAATGCACAATGCACATGATGTGTGAATTTGACATTGCACTGCCTTCACATTTCCTGGCACACACCATGGAGTGCTTGTACATGTAGGTAGTGAGTGGCGTATACATTTTCTGCACCGCATAGACCCACTTCCATGGAAACTGCCACCTTCAACAGGTCTGATCACAGAAGCTATTCAAAGTAGTCCCAGCATGCATGCTAGGTCATATGTTGTGTGTCACATGTCTTTTTTTTTTTTAAATTTTATTGGTTTGTAATTAAACCTTTAAAATACATAAATGTTACAAAACAGACAAACAACATTCATCCATTTCCCTTTCCCTCATTGATCTACAGAAGTATAGTTTCCCACTGTCCCAGGAGAGATGTAACACATCCTCATCCGTTATTTATGGCTACATTAGGGGTCAGCAATCGATCTTCAATTATTGCTAAAAGATGTGTTACAGGCAAGACTAGTTTCATATCCCTTCCATTAAACATTTGTTGCCACCAATCTTCAGCGTCCATTGACAGATGGGAGTCACTCCAAGGGCCCAAGAGATGAGTTCTTTCCGTTCTTAGCCCAACGCAGAAGAGCATCAAATGTTTCAAAGTTTCAGGTGCTTGAAGACAACAGCGACAGGTTGGATCTAAGTTTGCATATGTTGTCCAGGGTTGTAGCCGCTCTTTTGTTTTAAACCCATTTCGCCTGAACCACATGAACAGTCTTCGGGCGTGCGGGTCTGGAAACAATTCAACATATTTTTGTGGGTTGTTATATGCCCGAGCTTCAGTAGGAACCTCACACATTATTTTAGAGGACATTCTTTTTGAACATGTTAGTTCCCAATCCTCTCGTCATATTTTTATTTTTGCTGCATTCGGGTTTCCTTGGAGAGTATCTATCTTAATGTCATATTCAGACATAAGAGCTTCACAGCGTTTCATCCATAATGCCAGGATCCCAGGTCCAGAGGAGGTCGCACCGTGGAGTACGCCAAATTGCGGAATCTGTACACTAGTTCTCGCTTTCCGATAAAGTGATAACAGATTCCAACAAACTCTCGCATGAATTGAGATCAATGATAGTTCGTATCTTATCGAGGACGTAGCCGTTCCTTTTGGCAACTTAAGGACTTTGGTCCAAAAGATGTTCTCAAGAGTAGACCATATCTCCCAAGTACAACCCAACGCATTTTCTGCCCCATATGTAAGTATAGGTCTCACCTTTTGCTCATAAAAACGTAAGACTGCTTTCAGAGAAAATGTCCCATATTTATTGTTTATCACCTGCGCTTGACACGCCAATTGTTTGCATTTACGTTTAATCTCAATTTTCCATGGTTCGTCACTGAGGCTGGAACTGAGCATCATTCCAAGGTATTTCACATTAGGCGAGATAGTTAGCTTTTCTTGGTTTAATGACCATGTTAGATTTTTTGCAAGCCTAGTTTTGCCACTTTTTAAGTCTTTCAAAACCAGTATTTCACACTTCTTTGTGTTGATAGACAGGTGGTTTTCGATCACATATTTCTGGATTGCATTAATTTTCCTCTGTAAACCAATCCGTGTTAAATCCAACAATATAAGATCGTCCGCATACAACATCCAGCTCAACCGGGATTTATGGATCTTCGGCGGAAAGATGTTTAAGCCTTCAAAGGAGTAGCCAATATCAGAAATGAACAACCCAAATAATGCCGCCGCCAGCGGGCAGCCTTGCTTGACTCCCTTAAAGGTGTTAATTGGTTGAGACAGCGTACCAGTTTGATCCAGACAAACCCTTATAGAGGTTCCAGTGTGTAGATCTTTTATTGCGGCAACTAGGTCTTTCGGGCAGCCCCATTCTCTCATTTTGTGTCCATAGCCGTGCTCGATCTATTGTATCAAATGCATGAGAAAAATCAATGAAAGCAAGATAAACCATTGTTTGGGTTCTAATTGATTCCATTTTAAGTATATTTAACAACAATAGATTCAACGAGCATCCAACTTGCTTGACAAAACCAGTTTGTCTAACATCTACGTGTTTTGAATGAGTTGCCCATTTGACTAACTTATGCTGCAACATGGTCGCGTACCCCTTCCCTAAGACGTCAAGCAAGGCGATCGGCCGGTAATTTTTAGGGCATGTTCTGTCCCCTTTTTTAAATATGGGGACAATCACCGCTGATTTCCAGGTTTGCGGTGTCTTTCTTTGGAGATTCACTCTCGCAAAGAGATCCACACAGAAGTCTGCCCATAGGTCTGGATGTTGCTTGATTGTGAAGTTAGTCAAACTGTCAGGACCAGGAGCCCTGGAATTTTTGGCTTTCTTGATTATACTCATGATCTCCTCTCTCGGGAAAGTTAATGACCAACCTGCAGCACAGTGATCCTCCAGGTTAGCGTCACCTCCAGAGTCTTTATATAGTTCTTTGAAGTGTGAAATCCATGTTGTTTCAGATACCATGGAAGCTTGTAAAGCTGACTGGGATGCCTGTGTGTTGTTAATGAGCTTCCAAAAATCACGGGATTTCTTGTCATGCAGATTTCTTAACATACATTCTGAGTCGCCTTGGGTCATAATCACTTTGTAAGATTTAAGCCAGTTTTTGTAGTGTTGCTTTGCCTTTCTTATCTTCATGCAACGTGTCTGTGGGGCGTCAGAGCGTGCCTGCCGTATTATCCTTCTCATACCCCGTTTCTGTTGTAATACGGCCAAATCAAAGCAATGGGTTTGGTTCGACATAGTATGTTTAGAGCCACCATTCTTGGTTCTAAAGTTTGCCAGTAGCTGAGCATATTCTAATGTCGCAGTATCGCTATTGAATTTGTTTGTTATGAGTTCAACGTCCTTTTCAGCTAAACACAGGCGGACTCTACTTGCTCCCACATCGACTTTCACCTGCCATTTTGGTTTAGCACTTACATTTGTACTTATGAATTCCATCTTTAATATTCCATAAAGCCGGCGGTATGTCGCCTAGCGTGCAGCCATTAAGCACCTGCAAATTTCTTACGGCCAATTCTTTCATCCATTTAGTTGCCAAATTCTTTGTCTGACGAGATTTAGATTGAAAGCAGTCTATATTCAGATCGCCACAAAGGACTATATTGGCTCCTTCTTGCTCAACCAGTAGGCGATCGATGAGACATGTGACCTCGTCAATAAACACATTGGTTCCAGCCCTCACATGATTCCAATATAAGTTCAAGATAGTTATTTGTTCTTTGTTACTCGAGTGTTTGGCCAATTTGACAATCGTGGACTCTTGGATGAAAGGTGAGTGATTAATCAATTTTTCAATGCTATATCCGGATGATCGTCTTACTAAAGTTATAAGACCAGCCATAGGACGGCCTTTCACTGCTTTTATAGCTGGATTTACAGCTATCTCAAAATCTGATGCGACAGGGCTACTGCTTAACCATGTCTCTTGCAAGCATACTATGTCCAAACCTCCCAACCACTCAGTATTCATCAAATGTGTGAAGCCCCGTGAATTCCAAGAGCCTAGTACGCAGTGCTTCACGGCGTCAGCATCCTGGCGTTATCGTTCACAGCTATTATTTAGCGTGCCGGCCAACCATTGCCATTCAAATATTTCACCCTGAATGCAGGTATTTGTAGGTGAATTGGGCTCTGCGACGCCTTGTCGCATTTTACCTTGTATTGTTATAGTGAGTTTCTCGCTTTCACTTTCAGGTACAGATTTTTTATCTTCGTCCGACAAGACCTGTTTTTTTCCGCGTTTTATGGTCTTGTTTTGAGCCATGTTTTCGCCAGAATTTTTATCTTCGTCCATCAAGACCCCTTTTTTTTCATAATTTGAGGCCTTGTTTTGATCACTGTGTTCGCCAGGCATGTTATGTTTTGTCGTAGTTGGCCCAATCAGTCGTGTATTGGCTAATTCAGTTGATAATACTGCCGGATTTAATAGGATAGAGGTACTTAAGGCTTGGGGCTCTGTCGCCATCTTGGGTTCACGATAGGCTCCAGAATCCCCATCGTCTAATTTATAGGCATCAAAACCCAATGAAAAAAGTGATACATTTGCCTCCAAAATGGAGGTAGCTATTAAGGACGAAGTGATGTGTAAAATCACTTTATCGTTCTTTTGCTCGTCTGGAAATTCCACAATCTTTAGATCCTCAGTGGTAACTGCACGTAAACTCGGTACATGATGAAGTAGCTTAATAATGTTACGCCTGTTTAAAATCAACCTGTCAGATGAGTTTAATCTCTCAACCATCAATCTGACCTGAGGCGCTAGACCATTGGCCGTAAGGGCTTTGTTCCTTACACCCGTGTCACATTCGTTAGTGGTGTGTTTAGCCCGATCGAGCCTGTGCCTGTCATTTTGCATTGCAAGCTGCATTTCTTGCAATTTAACATGTCTATATGATTGTTTTCCGTATAGTTCAATCTCAGTCTGGTCTTCGGGCCCCCTCCTTCCAGGATTAGTAGTACAGGATCCAAACTTCTTATCCCTTTTTTCCTGCGTGGTCCGGAGGGTCTGGTTGTTTAAATTTCCGTTTATCGGCGTTAATGCTGTTTTCACTTCGTGGTTACTAGCCAACCTTTCAAACAGCTGCACTGGCTTTATCATGACGTCCGGCATGTACTTTAAGCAGGTTCCGTGTAGCTTGTTACGTTTTTCTTGTAGAGTCAAAAACATTGGACTTTTTACCTTCTCAGTCATATGCGCTGATTGTATTGCCGTTTCGTTGGTATAAAGTGCACTGTCAGGACACTGAACTATTGCAAACTGACTTGCTGCAGTAGGCTGTACCTTCCGTTTCACTTTTTGTAAAACGACAAATCTGCCGTCTATGCAGTCTTTCTCCAGGAAGAAGGCTTTAGGACTCTCTTTGTTGTTGCTTTGGACTTTATCGACAAGAACAGTTGGCTCTTCAAGATCTTCATATTCTGGCTCATTATAAGTTGACATATTTAGCAATTCTGATGATATTTCAGACACCTCTATGATTTCATCGCTTGAGCCTTCTTTCGTTGCGCTTTCGTTCGTGGGTAGAATGAGGGATTTTTTTGATTCAGTCGAAACAGACTCAATCTTTCCATTGGCAAGTACGTGTACCACTTTAATATTCCTTAAAAATTTTCTTGCACCGTGCATTTTTTTTTTCTTTTTTGCTGGTTGATTTTTTGTTTTTTTGCACTGCTGAATTATCTGATTTTTTACAGGTTCCATACTAAGTGGTTTCGCAACTTGTTTTTCAAATAATGGAAATAACTTTGGCGCTGGATTTGAGATCGCTATTTCCTCACCTAAGCCAACTTTATTCCGTCCAATATTACTATTAGACGTAGATTCGTCTCGAGTAATTTCAAGTGCCGGATTTGCTGAGCTGCGTGCTTGCACAAACGCAGTGTGAAAAGGCACATCAACAATTTCCTCAATCGGCAGTATAACCGGGCCCAAATTTCCTGCACTCGACAACCTTATAGAGTCTCTTACTGCACTATTCTCTGGTTTATCTATAATTGAAATCGGATCTAACTGCCGGGTAGACGACTCTTGAAGATTAAGTTTTACACCATCAGACTTTACACGATTATCCTGAATCACCATGTTTGCAGTCTGTAAAACGTTGTTAGGTACACATTTGTTGGGAGCCTTGATGTTAACTTTTAGTAGGGTTTGTTCAGAATGTATTTCAGGATTGGGTACTTTGTTTATAGGATTCGGAGTCTCTATTGCTTTCGTGTTACAGGTTAGGGCAGGATGTACACTGGCCACAGATTTCTCACTCAACTCTCCGTTTTGAAGGCCACGTGTGTCTTTTTTGAACAAGGCAAGAGCTTCTTTAGCGACCTCCGCAAACAATTTTTTGTCAATTGTATCATTCTTTTTTTGCTCTTGTAACAGCTTATGCCATTCGTTGCACTTTCCAAAACCCTCGTGCATTGAGCGGTTAGTGTTGGCACAAATTTGTTCCAATTCTACAACTTTCGAATTTAGCAAAGCCACTACTGTAGTTAAATCTCTTGTAGCATCATATAAATGTTCATACAACTTTGTGAATGGGGCCAAGGAGATAGCTAGTGAGGGCAAAATCAATGATTGTAAATCTGAAGAGGGCATAGCATTACTTGTTTCGGGACCCTGTGTCAATCTTTTTTTACACTTGGGTAAAAGGTCGAAACTACATCTTTTTCTCCTAATTTTAGGGAATGGTCGTTCCATAAACGACGAGTTTGTTGTCTCGTCTCCATCAGAGTCATCAGTATTAGAAACCACAGATCCATTAGCATTACTTGTACTTTGATTTCTGCGATAGGCACAGTGTTTGCCACTAAGCAGTCTTTTCTGCGATGATAATGGTAAGCCTGAAGTGTCGTGAGCATATGCAGACAATGTTTCATTTTTTGACATTTTTGCACGTTTGAAGGGAACATCCACCAGGGTCATCTCACATGGATCAAGTAACACGTTATTAGACCTTTTCAAAAGAGCTTTTGAGCTTCCTTCATCAATAGGAGGTGTGGCCACACTCGCAGAATTTTTGTTGCCCTTAGTCAGGCTAAATAGAGTTTTCAAAACATTGTTTGCGATTTCCAATGAATCGCGTCGCATATTGGGTTTTGATGTTAGTTTTGGAGATGTTAACAAATCAGATACCATCTCTTTATTTAAGCCGGTGACCATGTCTGCACACCACTCTTCACCAGTATTGGTATTATCATTGGGCTTAGAGGTTCTTAGCAAGTCTAGTGGTGAACCGACGGATGTCATCGGGGCAGCCGGGGGTCGTGGGACCAATCGACAGTTGACTCTAGGAGAACTCGTCTCCAACGGAAGCTCGACGCAGGAGTCTCCATCGATTTTGCTGCACTCGGCAGCTCTGGTCTCAGTCCTCAAACCGTCTCGGTTGACGCCCCCACCTACGCACCTAGGTGGCTCACACAGCGTCGACAAAGATCCGTCATCAGCGTCAGCCGGCACATCCCCGACGCACAGAGTCTCTCCGGGCTCCGCAACTTCCACGGCCTCCCACGGCAACCCTCCGGGCTCCACAGGGCAGTCCATACTCACCGCCACCACCTCAGCACCGACACACTCCAGAGGTTAGATTACCGGTGATTGTGAAGTTTCGGATGGGGACTTTATTGTGATGGATTTAAAGTTCTGCACATACTCGATGACACGTCCCCGTATGCTGTCTTATGAATATTATTATAAAGACTAAGCGTAACTTCATCAGGATCAAACTCAAATTGTGTGATCTTGTTTTTGTGTGCATCTATCCTTGCTTTTTGTCGGGGAGTCATGCAAGACAGCGAGATTATCATTTAAAGCCGTAGGCACTCTAACAATTAGCCAAATCTGACTGTTGCAATGGTGACAGTGTGCTCGAAGAATTGTGTGTATTTGGGATGAAAAGGGGAGCAGTCAGTTCACTTGTGACCTCACATGTAGATGTACACGAGTGATAATTACTTTCTTTTCTTGTGTGGGTATGCTGTGACTCGAGAGTTTTAGTGCTGTCTGCGTGAACCTCGCGTCTCTTTTGTGCCCGTGTTTTCAACATTAAGTGGCAGGGTGTACCTTTTACTTGTGTTTGTTGTGTTTTCTCCGCCACACTCATGATGGAAACTGTCGTCGGGGGCACTCCGTCACCCGCCACTCGCCAAACAGCCCAACAGCTTTCCTTGTCAGCCCTTCGCTCCTCAGGGCTTAGCGCCGCAAGGGCGGCGGAGGCGGCCTCTTAACCCCTGACCCAGCTGACCACCTGACCAGGCAGCTATGGGGTTAAAGGGGTAGGCACACGCACCTCCCGTCAGGTCCGATGGTCCTCCGATGTTTTTCCGCAGCAAATGCCGAACAGCAGCACAGAATAGGCACTCGCCACAGCCCAACAGCTTTCCTTGTCAGCCCTTTGCTCCTCAGGGCTTAGTGCCGCAAGGGCGGCGGAGGCGGCCTCTTAACCCCTGACCCAGCTGACCACCTGACCAGGCAGCTATGGGGTTAAAGGGGTAGGCACACGCACGTCCCGTCAGGTCCGATGGTCCTCCGATGTTTTTCCGCAGCAAATGCCGAACAGCAGCAGAGAATAGGCACTCGCCACAGCCCAACAGCTTTCCTTGTCAGCCCTTCGCTCCTCAGGGCTTAGCGCCGCAAGGGCGGCGGAGGCGGCCTCTTAACCCCTGACCCAGCTGACCACCTGACCAGGCAGCTATGGGGTTAAAGGGGTAGGCACACGCACCTCCCGTCAGGTCCGATGGTCCTCCGATGTTTTTCCGCAGCAAATGCCGAACAGCAGCACAGAATAGGCACTCGCCACAGCCCAACAGCTTTCCTTGTCAGCCCTTCGCTCCTCAGGGCTTAGCGCCGCAAGGGCGGCGGAGGCGGCCTCTTAACCCCTGACCCAGCTGACCACCTGACCAGGCAGCTATGGGGTTAAAGGGGTAGGCACACGCACCTCCCGTCAGGTCCGATGGTCCTCCGATGTTTTTCCGCAGCAAATGCCGAACAGCAGCACAGAATAGGCACTCGCCACAGCCCAACAGCTTTCCTTGTCAGCCCTTTGCTCCTCAGGGCTTAGCGCCGCAAGGGCAGCGGAGGCGGCCTCTTAACCCCTGACCCAGCTGACCACCTGACCAGGCAGCTATGGGGTTAAAGGGGTGGGCACACGCACCTCCCGTCAGGTCCGATGGTCCTCCGATGTTTTTCCGCAGCAAATGCCGAACAGCAGCACAGAATAGGCACTCGCCACAGCCCAACAGCTTTCCTTGTCAGCCCTTCGCTCCTCAGGGCTTAGCGCCGCAAGGGCGGCGGAGGCGGCCTCTTAACCCCTGACCCAGCTGACCACCTGACCAGGCAGCTATGGAGTTAAAGGGGTAGGCACACGCACCTCCCGTCAGGTCCGATGGTCCTCCAATGTTTTTCCGCAGCAAATGCTGAACAGCAGCACAGAATAGGCACTCGCCACAGCCCAACAGCTTTCCTTGCCGGCCCTTCACTCCTCAGGGCTTAGCGCCGCAAGGGCAGCGGAGGCGGCCTCTTAACCCCTGACCCAGCTGACCACCTGACCAGGCAGCTATGGGGTTAAAGGGGTAGGCACACGCACCTCCCGTCAGGTCCGATGGTCCTCCGATGTTTTTCCGCAGCAAATGCCAAACAGCAGCACAGAATAGGCACTTGCCACAGCCCAACAGCTTTCCTTGTCAGCCCTTCGCTCCTCAGGGCTTAGTGTCACATGTCTGCCGGATGCCTTTGCTGTCGGTGTGTGTGTGTGTCGTGTGCTTCTGACATGTGTAGTGACCTTTTTTCTCTCTATTTTTCAGGTGATGACGCAATGGGGGCGGAGGATGGTGTTGTCATGCCAGACACAGGGTTGGTAACACCACCTCAACCCGGCACTAGTGGGGGTCGTGGGGTGGTAGGCCACGAAAACCCCCAAGTGCTGCAGTCCATCTTGTCTCTGGCTGCCTATGAGTCCAGCCTTGATGACGACTCTGACGTCCATGTTGAGTTGGATGAGCATCAAGTGCATGTGTCAGGGGTGAGTGATTCTGATGTGGACACTCCTCTGTCTGCGACACCTGCACTGAGGGATCAGACAGTCTTGGTTCCTCCACCCGTGGTGGATCGGGACGCAGGGTCACCCTCCACACTAGTCACTGATGTGCCTGGGACATCACGTCGACGGGGGCATGTAGTCGTGCAGCCGCAGGCGGTGCCAACACAGCGAGGACCCCCGGTCATTGGGTCCCGCAGGGGTCAAGCCCGACAACGCGGTCGCCGCGCGCAACTGCTGTATACTGAGTGGGAGCAAGACATGACTGCCAATTCAGAACGGCAGGGGGCAGCAATGGAGAACATCGCTGAGAGCATGGAGCGTGTGGCCCGATCTGTGCTCCCCCCTGCTAGGCAGGTGCTTCTCCAGCAGCAGGCGGCACGGTCCACGGCCCGCTCGCTCAGGCTGGGCATGGCGGCCTCAGACAGGGCACGCCAGGCTGAAATGTCATCTCTGCGTCAAGCAATTGCTGCTCATTCAGAGGCGCACATGGATGCCCTGAGGGAGGAGTATGCCTCCCTCAGATCTACTCTGGGTGTTCTTATGATGTCCCAGAGGCAGCAGGCAGAGGAGAGGTTTGCACAGCTTGAGCGTACCATCTCGGCTGAGCTACAGGCTTGCCGGGAAGTGCAGCGGTTGTCCAGCCAGGCCTTGCAGGAGGAACTCCGTGTTACACATGCTACCTTGCAAGAGGAAGCACGTGTATCACGTGAGGGTCTGCATGCAGACCTATGTCACATCGCCACACAGAACCAGGCTCACCCGTCAGGCAGACTTGCTGCCGACGAGGGGCAAGCTGCGGCTAGGCGTGGCCAGGCTACTGTGCCACGTCCTCCTTTCCAGGATGAGCCAGATTCGGACGACCATCTATCTCCCACATAGGTCGGGCTGTGCAGGCGTTGAGCCCATGGAGGTTTTTTTGTTGGCTCAGCATCATCGCATGTGGATGTTGAGCAGCACCCTGTACCTCCCCCCTCCTGGGTGCCTCCCCTCCCCCCCCCGGGTCGTATGTGGCCATTTTTGATTTTTCTTTTAGTTTATTTAGTTAAGTTTCTGGTTGATAGTTAGTTTAAATAGGTAATGAGGGTTTTCCATTGTTAGTGCAATTAGTTAATAGTTGATTTAGTTTAAAATTGCTAGTCTATTGTGCTTTCATGTGACGGTGTGGTGCTTTGTGGCTTTTGAAGGCATCCACTGTCTGTTTCAGCTGGGCCCTTCATGGTTGTCTTGTGTATGTGTTTGCTGCTTGGGGTCCTTGACTCACATATGCCACTCCTGCCTCCCTTATCCATGGGCTCGCAAGGATGGTTCGGTGTTACAGAATATTACACAAGGGCTTTGGACTGTCATATCTGTGGCATGTCTGGTGCTGTGTGACTTGTGTTGACACCCCTAGTGGGGATGATTTTGGTGTCATTGTCCACTGTTTGGCTTTTGCTAGATGGGGTGTGTCATGAATAATGTGTACATTGATTGCTATGCATTGTGTAGTATGTTTCATATCTTTCCTGTACACGTGCTTGTTGCAATTCATGCTGTAGATAGTGTACCACACTTTGGATGTGAAAGACGGACTGATGGTGTGATTTGTGATGTGACTCTCTGACATGGTCAAGTAATGAGATGCCTGATGAGACACACACAGATGACTTTGAAGCATTAATCATGTGTTTCATGCCCTTTCTGCAGGGGGATGAGCCTCCAGAGCACCTTTGCCAGCAGACATGGCCCATTGGACGACGGAAATCTGGACCCGTTTGTTGGTGCCCACATGCACATGTGTGCACAAGCAGAGGCACAGGGATTGCAGACCCACATCCTAGAACTGCTGACGTGTTCCAAGGAACTCCAGGCAAGGTGAGCATCACAGGGGGGCCACGACACAGCAAAGCTTGCACCAGGCGAGTTGCACATGCAGGCTTAGTCACAGCACTGAGGGTGAGCTTAGACGAATATTGGTGTTGAAGCACACAATGCAGCTCAGATGTGTTTGTGGACTGATGGCTGTTGATAGTAGGGTTGTCTGGGACACATGCAGGGGCAGTGGCACATACCCTCCGGTACACCAAGGTCCATTGAGGCACTTGCATCAACCATGTAGCCTTCCGAGACATGGAAAGGGGCAGCTCACAGGGACATACAGCAAGGGACATACTCGGGTGCAGTGCATTTCATTTCCATGTACTTTATGATAAATGCACTGCCAACTTTGTTTCGGTCGTGGTGGTACGCAACTTGCACTGAAGTCATGGCTTGCTATATGGGTCTGTCTGCTTACCCAGGGAACATTGCATGTCGTGTGAATTGTGACACATTGGTGTTCCATTTGCCACGCACCCACCGGCGGCTGACTTACTGCATTGACTGTGTATGACCCGTCACAGCGTCACAGGGGTACTGATATATATGGGTACAAAGCATCTACACCAGATTGTCTGTTTGTAGAGTACTCTGTTGCTATGGGGCATGTTTGGTGGTGTGTTGTTGTGTAATTGGCACGTACTGGTTGTTGACTGTGGCTCTCTTTGCAGCATTGCAGTGCTCCTGTAACCGGACCTGAGAGTGCGTAGGCAGGAGGCCAGCACTCAAAACCAGAGCTAAGTGTCTTGTTGTTTTTCTTTCAAACTGCTCTGCATAGGCTTGATGGGGGGGTGCACTAATGCATGGATGTATGTGTGATTCAATTTGGTATGTTTTTTTTCCCCCTAATCAACCGGAATCCTATGCAATTTTGAAACCTGTACCCTCTACCCGGTGTTCCTGCTTCCCGTACCTATCCAAGCAACGTTCCCTAACCCTCTTTCCCCGCTGGGGTTGCGGATGCCTGTGTAAGCCCTGAACTTGCAGGCGCCAAAACCCTAGAGGGGGTGGTTGGTTCGTAGCACTCCTAAGCCTGGACTACAGAAGGCCATAACAATGATGTCCAAGTTCGTTTGGATTGTGAATGTGTTCATGCAGGTAGTACATTTTCGTGCATTCCCTACTTTCATGTGTCATTGCTCCTCCCCTCTCCTGCCAGTCATTCCAGTTATCCAGTGTGCCAACACCTGTCCCGACTGCATATTCCTGAACCTCCTTCCCCACCAGGGTCTCAGGGGCCTGTGTGAGTTTGACCTTGCAGGCACCCGGGACACGGTGGGGGTGGTTGTTTCATGACACTCCCGCGCCTGTACACGGGACCTGTGACAATACACATCCGTTCATGATGCATCATCCTATGTTATGTACCACACATGGTTCACATCCTGTTATGACATTGTTTTACTGTGCTACCTTGGTTGTTGCATCATTGTGGTAGTACTTGGCCTTTGTGAGGTACTGCTACGTCAAGTCATCTACTGGAGGGTGTTCGGATTCGTTTTTATGCCTTGGATTTTGTGATTTTGGAAGTGAGTGTGGATTCTGAGGGTTCAGGCATCTTTTTACACACAAGGTGGGAGATGGTGACGAAGGGTAAAGGTGATCCTGTGGCCAGGTGGAATTGAGGGTTGGAGGCTCCATGACCCAGGTGCAGTTGTTCAGTGGGTCATGGTCATTTGTGAGGGAGAGAGGGGTTGTTGTTGATAGTTGCCTTGCCCTGCAGTGTCATGGGAACCCTGACATTGTAATGGTGGTATCCTATGTACATGTTGTGTTCTGCTGATCAATGCCTGTTCATGTGTTGTGTTTTCCTTTCAGGTGCGAGGGGATAGTTGTGGTTTGACATGCTGGGGTGTACACATGGTGAATGTTCACATGTGATGTGTAGGGAACACTGATGGTCACTTGAGTGCACATGCATATGTGGAGTGCATGTCCTTGCAGATCCACACACTTGCACTATGATGCACTACATGTACTCCCACCCTTGCATATCCACGTGTACACTGTTTGCCTTCTGGTGCCCACTGTGTCCCTGCAGCACATGTTCTGTGACCGATTATGGATCCAGTACATGCCCAATTTGATGTTTGATGTGGTCTGTCACTTAGATGTGATGCTCAGGGTGTGCATCACACACAATGGCTGTTCACTGTGCTGTGCGCTGAGCAGTGTGTTGCAGGAGTAGGACACTGCACACATGAGCTGCAGTGTTGATTTTGCAATGCATAATGTGCATGTAGACAGGCATTCATTGTTATGTTACGTCTACGACTGTTGTAATGCATTTGTAAATGACTTATTTTGGGTGGGAGATTTTGTTGGTCTGTCATTTCATCCGATTCCGGGTCAAGCATCATTGTCTGATGCCACTGTACATTTAGGACATGGCAATGTGTACCTTGTCGTTACTGTGTTGGTGTATGGGTATTGCTTGCCATGTCATGTTGTGGTTTGGGAGGGTTTGAGTGACATGACAGTGATGGCCATGGCCTGTTTTGCAGGTGTGTGTGATGCACACCTTGCATGTCAGGGACATCCGCTTCTCAGAGCAACTAGCTGGGGGTAGATTTCTCTCCGCGGCAGGGCCCTCCCCCTGGAACAGACTTCCTGCCTGACTTGAACCTGAGGGGAACCATCTCCAGTTCTGGAAGCACCTCAAGACCTTCCTCTTTGCTTCTGCTTACTCTCTGCCTCTTCCTTGCAGAATTCTTCACTTGAACTGCACAGGAGCTGCAACTGGGCCACTGTCACCGACCTCAGTCCCTGGCCCAGCCACTCTCCACTTGCACTGCCTCCCTGGCAACCCCTGCACTGCAGTACTGTCTCTCTATCCCTACAGCCCTCCCTTCCCAGCACTTGTCTGCACTTACCTTTGCAGTTGCCACCAGCCAACCTATGTATTATTTTTTTGGGCTACTTCCCCTGTACTGGACTCCCCCCACCCTTCCCCTTGCACTTTTCCCTTCCCCCTACCCCTGTACTTGCACGATCTCAATGACACCTGGCCTAGTAGTACCGTTGTCTGTCTTCCCTTGTTCCCCCCTCCCTGTCTCATCGCGCCTTGAAATACTTGTGTATGGGCCATATCATGTCATATGTCATGTGTGCCTTTTGGTCACACAGGATAGCTTGTGTTTAAGTAGCTAGGGATGCAGACGATGTGGCACTTCCATGGCAACTATCTCAGGGTGATAGGGTTGTGACAGTTGACTGTCTCTTTGTCATCATCGATTGTCACCTGGTATGTGCCAGGCCTGTGTGCACTCCGCAGGGGTGGGAGTTTAGGTGCAAAATGTGGCCACAAGCTGGGTCCGGGCTTCCTCGCCACGTGCCCTGTCCCCTCCCATGGGCAGCGCCTGTGCCTGTGGTTGGGGATGTGGGGGCACCACCATGTCCACCGGGACGCCCTGCCGTGTTGCAACATTGTGCAGGACAAATGCTGCCACAATGATCCTGCACACTACTGGTGGTGCATAGAGTAGTTGCCCACCAGAGCGGTCAAGGGAGCGGAAACGTGACTTGAGCACTCCGAATGTGTGCTCCACTATGCCCCTGGTTGCAATATGGGCGGCGTTGTATCTTACCTGGGGTGGTGTGGTGGGGTTCCGGATTGGCGTCATCATGTGGTTGCTCAGAGGGTAGGCACTGTCCCCTGGGGAGGTGATAATAGTTGAGATTATTAGGGTTTGGATATTTGTCTGTGTGTGACTTGCATGCATGTGCAAGGGCATTTGTACTGACCTAGGAGCCATGTGTCGCCATGCTGCCCAGCTTCCAGGGCCCGGCTCAGGGTGGACATTCTGTATATGAAACTGTCATGGGTGGAGCCAGGGTAGTTTGCATAGACAGAGGTGATGATTCCCTTTGCATCGCATACCACCTGTACATTGATGGAATGCCAGTGCTTGCGGTTTTGGTAGATGTGCTCAGTGGCCCTAGGTGGACGTAGGGCCACATGGGTGCAATCTATGGCACCGAGCACTTTGGGGAAGTGTGCCACCCTGAAAAAATCCAGGACAACGGCCTGCCTTTCTGCGGGTGTTCTGGGCATGTATATGTGCCTGCGGACTGAGGGGCGCGCTGTCATGATTGCCAGTACCTGGTGTAGGCAGCGTGACTGCGTGGCCTGTAAGACCCCCCCACTATGGCAGTGGTCCGCTGAAATGACCCAGTGGCGAAAAATTGCAGGACATTGAGCAGCTTCTCCAAGGGGCTCAATGCTTGGGAGCAAAGGGTGGGGGATGTAAGGTCATCTTCCCACTCCCTGACCAGGTCTAGGATGATATGGGGTGGAAACCTATACCTGCCGTAGACCTGGTCGTCAGGCATCCCAAAAAGGCTTGTCCGTGGTGCGAAAATGTGTGCCCTGGCTATTCTCCTCCTCCTGCGGTGTCCCACGATCAGTGCAGCGACAAATGGGGCATTCATCGTAGCTGTATATACGCATTTGTTGTTTGCGCGCACTTTTATGCTGTGCGCGGGGACGCTTCCGCCTGCCTTCCTGTGGGCGAACGCGTTGACGCCTGTGCACGTCTTTTGCCGTGCGCGGGTTTCCCGTATTCGGATATGTGGTAAGACTGTACGTCCGAGTGTCATCGCGTGTGATCGGAGGGGAGTGAGCGTACACGCGATTGGCCTGGGTATGTGTGTTTCGGGGTGCGCGGGAAGTTCCACACGCGATTGGTGGAAATCCACGTGTGTTCTGTCATCACGTGCAATGAGGGAAACACCCGCGCGCGTCACGTCACAGAAGCGCTCACGCGCTAAGGGCCTTTGGTCCAATGAAATCGCATATGCGTGCTGCCGTGCATACGCGCTAAGGTCCTTTCCTCGAATTACACGCTGACGTGCAGATTTTTCACGTGCCAAATCACTCCGTATCAAGCTGGCCACAGGTAAGCACACGGAAGACCACGCTCCTGCCCAGAAGGCCGCACTACTGCCCCCCAGAGCCCCGAGCACGCTCCCACCTGCCATCTGCTGCTGCCTGACTGCCTGCTGCCCACGTGCCCTGCCATTTGCTGCCTGCACATCAGCCAGGGGTGCTGTTGCTGTGACCACCCCTGCTGGAACCGAAGACTCCCGACTGGGATTCCATCGCTCCACAGCCCAGCCCCAGGACCCAGTTGCCCACCCACTCCTGCCTCTGGGGTTGTCATGTCGGGGCAAACACCATCTGAGACCACTGACAACCCCCGGCCAGAGAGGCAGAGGGGCACCAGCTTCAGTGCCACCGAAGTTGGTGTCCTGGTGGAGCAAGTCCTGGGGCAGTATGATGCCCTCTTCGGAAGTTCCCGCGCCGACAAGGAAGGACGGACTCGGATCTGGACTGACATCGTGACTGCCATCAACGCGGAGGGGGTGGCAGTCCGCGACTTACAACATGTCAAGAAGCGCTGGGAGGACTTCAGGTCCAGGACCCTGAACAAGGCCCGGCGCCTCTTGAAGGCAGTGGATGCCAAGGGGCGCCGGGGCCACTTGTCGGAAGAACAGATGAGGGTCCTGGAACGCATATCCCCAGCGCTCCACGTCCAGGTCCTTGAGAGGCAGACCCGTCTGGAGTCGAGCGGTAAGTGTACATGCATCCTGATTGTGAGCAGTGCGTGTGGTGATTTTTCAGTAGTGTGCAGGTTGCACATCTGTTTGTATGGGGTCGAGTATGGGTGGGGGTGTACAGGGCCGTGGGGCTAACACATGCGAAGGCTGGAATGTGTGAGACATGGATGGTGCTTGTGTGTGTAGGCTTGCATGCCAAATGCAGTTGTGTGGGCACACATGTTTGGATAAATGTGTATGTAAGTTGACATGTCCGTGATGTCACACATGTATGTTGTTTTCGCCTGCATGTATCAGCACTGTGTACATGTGCATGTGTGTGTATTTGACAACAGTGATGCAACATGGATGCATGTGACAGCGGTATGTGGAAGCCTGATTGGCAGATGTGACATGGATGCCCGTCTGAACACTGCGACACTTGGCAGGGGTGTACACATGCATGCAAGTGTGGTGGTGTGTGTACATGTGTGGTGCACTTCCTGTGTTGCATGTGATGTCTGGCTCACCTTTGCCTGCTCATGCTGTTGTATTTGTATGGATGGTGCTGGCAGTTGCGATATGGCTGTGGTATGGCTCATGTGTGCGAGTTGAAATGACATGTGTGTTGGGGATTCTGATGACATGTCTGAGGTTTGCCAATGCCACTCATGTACAACTGTCATGTGTGTATGTGTCCATTGTACAGTGCCCTAATGCCTGTGTTTTGTTTCTCCCTGTCTGCAGCCTCAACTGATGAAGAGGGCGTAGAAGGTCCTGTGGAGCACAGCGGCGGGGATCCCACCGCCAGCCGGAGACGCAAGGCCCGGCTCCCCTCCCATGTTGTCATCTCGTCGGGGAGTGAGGAGTCCGGTGCAGCGTCCCAGGCCGCAGCTGCCGGGGGGAGGTCCAAGAGGCGGAGGTTGGAGTTGGACTCCTCGGCAGCAGAAGGGGCAGCTGGGACCCCACAGGGCCCAACAGGGGAAGATGGCACAGAGTCATCCAGGTTGGTGGGGGGTTTGGTGGAGGAGGAGGCCGTGCAAGCACCAGAGACAGGGTCTGGAGGTGGGGATCCCACTGGTGCTAGTGGTGCAGTGCAGGACCAGAGACCGGAGGCAGCACAGGCCGTCGCGGAGGTGCCTGTGTGCAATCCTGTCCCTGATCCTGTCCCTGCATCATCTTGCACCAGCAGGGATGCCTACGTCCAGAACCGTTTTCAGGCAGGGGATGAGCTCACGTCAACTGGCCTTCCTCTGCCTGCGGACATGGCTATCCGGGTCCGGGTTGAGCCTGTCCTGACTGGTGTGGCGTTGCGTCAACGAGCCATGCGAGGTGACCTGCAGTCTTTTCATGAGGAGACTGCACGTCATCTCGAATGGCTCGTTGACCACGTCAGCCTGCTAGGACAGGTCACCCAGGCCGGATTCCTCCATCTGATGGGGCTTGCTACGACCCCCTCTTCAACTGGACCCCCTACGCGCCAGTCGTCCTACGTGCCATCTTCCCACCCATCAGTCACCTGGGTGCCCTGTGGAGCTGCCTCTGACGGTGCGGCCAGGCTGGTGAAGGAGGCATCCCTGCCACAGTCGGGAGTGGGACGTCCAGCAGGGGTGGCCACATCTACGACTGCACCCCACCCGGCGGAGGATGTGCAGGCAGCAGGAGGCAGTGCACGGGCAGAGGCACAGCAGCAGCAGCAACGTGGTGGGAGCCATGAAGGCTCGGGGCCTTCAACATCGGAGGGGCAGGCATCGGCCGGAGGGCAGGAGGACCCAGGACAGAGAGTGTCTTCCGTGTGGCAGCGGTTGGGCCACGCCATAGATGCGGAGCGGCAGCGGGCGGAAGAGGCACGGCTTACAATGGTCAGGGCGGAGAACTCCATGCGGAGGGCCCTGAGGCGGGCCGAGTGCCTCGAGGCAATCCGCAGGGGTTTGGAGGTGGACACGGCGACGGCCCTGCGGACCCTCGGGGCCATGGATGAGGACCGCCTCCGGGACATTGAGCAGGAGTTCGATGATGCCCTGGCCTGGGACATCCACAAGTGAGCCGTGAAACTAGCCCGCTGCCCTTGTCCATAGTTATGTAGGTAGTGTTAGGTTTCATTTTTGTTTTGATTTTATTTGGACCTTTCGGACATTGGCCACATTTTTGTATATAGTTTATTTTATTAGTTAGTGTAGTTATATAGGTTTCCTTTCTTTGTTGGGATAATGGACCATGGCTTGTTCCCATGTACATAGTTCACTGTTGGATTGTATTTTTTTTCACATTTTAACCATGGAGCAATGGCTTTCTTTTTTATTTCCCATTGGATTTTGTTTTGTGGACATTGACTTTGGACACCATTACTTTGGAATTTTATTTTTGGTTTTGCTTTTTTTCACGGACATGCTTCTTTTAATTTTTGTACATTCACATTTCTGTTTCTTCATTTTTGATTCTATTTATGTTTCCTTTAATACATATTTTTTTTGGTGAACTTCAATGTGTGGTATCTCATTGGTTTCATGCATTTCATGATATGGGTTTTAAGATTCACTGACACCCATTGGGTGTATGTGAGGGAAATGTGTTTGTTTCGGAACTTGCAATTGGTGTTCTGTGATGTAATTGCAAATTATGAGTGGGTGGATGCAATACTCGGGTGGGTGTTTTGCATTTGGAGGCTGACCATAGGGACCAGGGATCTAGATTGTGATGACATGTTGGCTGGGGAACATGAGTTGCACATGGGTGGGGGCGTTGGACATGGGTGGGGGCCTGCTGGCCGGTGTCCCACAGTGCTGGGGGGGTGGGGGTGGTGGGAGACATGGGTGGGGGCCTGGTGGAGGCTGCCCCTGGTGGCTGGGGGGTGGGGGTGGTGGGAGACATGGGTGGGGGCCTGCTGGCAGGTGCCCCACAGTGCTGGGGGTGGGGGTGGTGGGGAATATGAGTTGGACATGGGTGGGGGCCTGCTGGCAGGTGCCCCACAGTGCTGTGGGGTGGGGGTGGTGGGGAACATGAGTTGGACATGGGTGGGGGCCTGCTGGCAGGTGCCCCACAGTGCTGGGGGGTGGGGGTGGTGGGGAACATGAGTTGGACATGGGTGGGGGCCTGCTGGCAGGTGCCCTACAGTGCTGGGGGGTGGGGGTGGTGGGGAACATGAGTTGGACATGGGTGGGGGCCTGCTGGCAGGTGCCCCACAGTGCTGGGGGTGGGGGTGGTGGGAGACATGGGTGGGGGCCTGGTGGAGGCTGCCCCTGCACTGCTGGGGGGGTGGGGTGGTGGGAGACATGGGTGGGGGGCTGGCGGAGGCTGCCCCTGGTGGCTGGGGGGTGGGGGTGCTGGGAGACATGGGTGGGGGCCTGGTGTAGGCTGCCCCTGCACTGCTGGGGGGTGGGGGTGCTGGGAGACATGGGTGGGGGCCTGGTGGAGGCTGCCCCTGCACTGCTGGGGGGTGGGGGTGGTGGGAGACATGGGTGGGGGCCTGGTGGAGGGTGCCCCACAGTGCTGGGGGGTGGGGGTGGTGGGAGACATGGGTGGGTGCCTGGTGGAGGGTGCCCCTGCACTGCTGGGGGGTGGGGGGTGGGAGACATGGGTGGGGGCCTGGTGGAGGGTGCCCCTGCACTGCTGGGGGTGGTGGGAGACATGGGTGGGGGCCTGGTGGAGGGTGCCCCTGGTGGCTGGGGGTGCAGGGGGACATGCGTTGGTGGGCAGTAGTGCAAGTTGACATGTGGGTTGGCTGGAGGGCATGGCCATGGTGGATGGGGTGCCTGCAGGACATGTGCAGGGTAGGCCCCTGTGGTGTGAGCCACCTGCAGGGGCCGTGGAGGGTGTAGAGGGAACACCTGGGAGGACCCACACGTGCAATTCACGTGTGGTCTCCCCGCGCACCCCTGTAATACACGTACCCTGATGAGATTGCGTGTGGAACTTCCCGCGCACCCCTGTAATACACGTACCCTGATGGAATTGCGTGTGGAACTTCCCGCGCACCCCTGGAATACACATACCCTGCTGATGTTGCGTGTGATACTTCCCCCGCACCCTGAAATACACGTACCCTGATGAGATTGCGTGTGTAACTTCCCGCGCACCCCCGAAATACACGTACCCTGATGTGATCGCGTGTGTAACTTCCCGCTCACCCCCGAAATACACGTACCCCGCTCAATCGCGTGTGTAACTTCCCGCGCACCCCCGAAATACACGTACCCCGCTCAATCGCGTGTGTAACTTCCCGCGCGCCCCCGAAATACACGTACCCCGCTCAATCGCGTGTGTAACTTCCCGCGCGCCCCCGAAATACACGTACCCCGCTCAATCGCGTGTGTAACTTCCCGCGCACCCCCGAAATACACGTACCCCGCTCAATCGCGTGTGTAACTTCCCGCGCGCCCCCGAAATACACGTACCCCGCTCAATCGCGTGTGTAACTTCCCGCGCGCCCCCGAAATACACGTACCCCGCTCAATCGCGTGTGTAACTTCCCACGCGCCCCCGAAATACACGTACCCCGCTCAATCGCGTGTGTAACTTCCCACGCGCCCCCGCATTACACTGCCCCGCTCGCACAGGCCCAATTGCTGTATGTTGCCACTTTTGTGATGCGCTGGGACTCTACCGCCTGCCTTCGTGTGGCGGACGTGTTTCAGCTTGTGCGTGTCTTTGGCTGTGCGTGGCTTTGTCCTATTAGATTCCATGAATACGTGTGGTTCGAGTGCGTGTGGGCGTTCCGTCTGCTTCCCTGCAGTACATCCCCAGTTACGCCCTTATTTTCGCGCGTTGTTCCCCATTCCGCGCGTTACACCCCGTGTCCCGCCCACTTTCTGGTGTATGCGCCGAGGTTGTGCGCTTTCACTGTGCGCGTCGCGCATGCCTTTCGGGATGTTGCAGTGACTTGTGCG
Organism: Ambystoma mexicanum; assembly: GCF_040938575.1. Lineage (NCBI taxonomy): Eukaryota > Metazoa > Chordata > Amphibia > Caudata > Ambystomatidae > Ambystoma > Ambystoma mexicanum. The sequence continues at coordinate 913,629,227 of NC_090929.1, forward strand.
CCATGCACGGGTTTGGCGCACATCCCGAGGTAAACACGTGCAGGGACTTCCATGATTCGAAAGCGTGCGTGTACGCCTGTTTTTTTTAGCTTGCGCCTGCTTGCACAAAGATTTTCGGCGCACGTTTGTTCCATGAATCGGCCCCATACTGTTTGTTACAGTTAGTCATTGCAATACAATTTGTTCATTAAGAACATATCATATGTATTGAACTGGTGCGACGTATCTTATGTAAATAAGATAGTTTTAATGGTTTTTAGGAAGGCGCTGAGGATTTCATTTAAAAAAATCAATATCTAAATTAAAAACAGTGCTATATACAAACAAAATTACTAATTTGTTTCTTTTACAATTGCAGTGAAGACCATTCCCCTGAAAAGAAGCAGCCGAATTTGAAGAACAAAGAAGAACTAAGAATTAACGTGTTCATGTTAGAAAAAAGTAAGTAGAATATCACCATAATATTTGTATTATTACTCAAACATACTGTAAAGTTAATTCATGCTATTTCTGTGCCTAAAAATAGAGATTGTGCACCATTCTGTCCAAAAATCCCCATGTCTTAAACAGCGATTTACAGCCAGAATGGCGCACAAATTCCTATTTTTGGACACACAAATTACCCAACTCAACCGCTAGAATTTTCATATTATAGAACAAACAACTGTTTTAATTGTATACATTAGATTTACTATTTATACTTCTGCACACCACTAGCTTATTTTTTTCTGTCATCTGAACCTGAGTTTAGGAACATATTAATTGAAGAATACCCATCCCTACTAGTTGTAGTTCCCAATGCACAATCACACAACATTACATACATCATCTTACTCAAACACTCATGCACACATCACAAATACATTGTAGAACACCCCAACCCATACCATCTTTATTTTTTTCAACAGACCCTAAAGAATGCCTACCAAAAGTCAAGTCCGTAGAAAGCAACGCAGAAGTAGAGCAAATGAAAATAAAAGTATGCAACATAAGCATCCATCTCTAGCAGAATTTGTAAAAAAAAGTTGAAACAAAACAGCTAATACAGTCATTTACTGAAACACAAGAAATTTCAAGTACAAAAACTTTGCCTCCTCTATCAAAATGTAAAACTAACCAAAAAACAATTAACAGAAAATCGGCTATCACTACAGATAAAACTGCTTCTTTAAATTTTAATATAGTGCAAAGTAAGCATACCAAGAAAAGTATTTTAGCCAGAATGTTCCGTCACAAAGTCCTTCAAAATCTTATAAAAACAGGAGAGAAATCAGGTTCAATGCTTAAAACCTATCGTAGGAAATTAATCTTAGAAGCGTTGATAGACTGTGCAATTCTTCTCAAAAGAAAGTTATTTATTTTAGTGTTAAACAAAATGAAACCACTAACAAAACTAATAACTAAATTACAAAAAAGACTTTGCAATAAACGAAATGTCAACAGAAAGAACTCTTAAGTATCTGCGGAGGTGAATGGAATCACACTACGAGCACAGAACCATACTTTAATGAAGAAGCGTACAAACAAAACCAAACAAATACAATAGCCATACATAGCAGTGGTCGAGGTTATGAACAAGTTAATAATACCATAATGGAACAAGAAGTACTCCTTACAAAAATATGCCCTAAAAACTTAGAATTACCCTTCCATTCAACTGAATCAGAATGTCTAGTGTACAAATGGCCATGCACGTCAATATGTAACATTCCCAGACAATTTTTCAAGTCTTTACGCCAATTCCTCAATCAATATGTAAAAAGCAAAGACAAAATCAAAATTAAACTACTGCAAAATATGGATACTTGTCCAGTGTGCAAATACACAGGACTACAAGGACATTCATTGGCCTGCATTACAGGACCTACTTGTAAAACCACCTTCCATGATATCAAAAGAATATCAACACATCATTCAACTATAAGAAATCTAGTTTATAAACTGTACTATGCTAAAAGTCCTGTTTTAGCACTAGCAAATTTAAATAACATTCTTCTACATGGTACAGCAAAAGACCTACTTCAAGAAATTGACTATATCCAGAAAAAATATTTTGGAAGTGAAAGCCATTTACAGAATGAAATAGCTTTAAACCAAATTAGCAAAAATTCTACACATGGCAACCTTTTCCTAAACACATACAAAAAAGGAATACTAACATTTAAAAGTACATGAGCTGAAGTCCCAAACCATGTATGTGTATGTTGCACAGAACTTTTTATAAAAGTAACACAAAAACTGTAGACCTATCATATAAAATAGAAGACAATGAAGATTCTAAATGGTTTGAATTAGCTCTCTACCTTGTAGCAGAAAACAAATACGAAATAACTGACCCCTTAATACTTTGCAGTTACTGCACTACAAAACTTGACAACAACCAAACTCCTTCAAGTGCTATCACAAATAATTTGGAATTATACCCAGTACCAAAACCCCTACAACAACTTAATTTATATGAGAGCATCATAATTCAAACAGTGCACCCATTTCAAGTAATAATACGCTTTCAAACAAAAACAGCAACATTTGGTAAAAGGCATTTGTGGAAAAGTTTATTTACCATTAGATCTAAAAGAAAATGTGCATACTCTAGGAGTGCAACGTCCAATGCAGCAATCTTTAATTATCTTAGTAAATGGAGTACCTACAAAAGACAAAAAAAAATGGCAACAGCTGGTACATTTACATAAAGTTAGACAAGCCTTGCAATATCTTAAAGAGAATAATAAATATTACAAAGACATTAATATTGAAGAAAACTTGAAGGATACAACTGAAATAATTCAAGAAACACAGGAAACTGGTCAATTTGAGCTCCTAGATCCTGCTACAATATCAAATACTTTAGACCATTATAACATTCATCCTTTGCACTCTAATGACACCATAGAAGAAGCACTGGAAATGTACCAAATGCGTCAAACCAAAGGATCACCAATCAGCATTTGGGAAAAAAGTATAGAAGCACGTGCTTTCCTCTACTCTTTCCTACTGAGGAAGGTACGATGATAGACCTATTCAAATATCAGCATCAGAATACCGCTCATTACGGATGTATTCTGAAGATCCCAGATTTAGACAAAATGTGGAATACATATTCCACCTACTCTTTGAAAGTGAACGAGCAGCTTTATGTTACGGAGTTGCACACACATTAAAATCAGGATCACACTTTCAAAATATGACAGCTACACAATTATTACAAAAAAGTGCAACAAAAGGGTGAGGTTTTACAATCAAATATTACAAATCTATTAGCAAATATGCGTGGTACTAAAGAGTACTGGTTTCGACGTCATGGAGTTGTACGTTGTATGATCAGAAACCTTGGCCCACGCATTTGGTTTGTTACATTAAGTTGTGCAGCATATGCATGGGAAGATTTACATGATTTCCTACACATATCAAACAAAAACAAAACAAACAGATATACTTACACCAGGAGAACTTTGTTCTTTGGATCCTGTTAATGTTTCAAGATATTTTCACCATCGCTTCATTGCTATGCTACATTTTATTTGTAATAAAACTGTTCCTCCCCTTGGAGAAGTGCAACACTTCTTTTGGAGAAATGAATACCAAGCCAGAGGAGCACCAAATATCCACATGCTTTTATGGATTAAATATGCTCCTAAATTTGTTCAAGACAGTGATGCCACTGTTTTACAGTTTATTGAAAAATATGTCACTTGTGAAATTCGATCAGAATCCACAAATAGTGATCTTCATGCACAAATTTTACAATTTCAAAGACACAAATGTGGCAAATATTGTCGTCGCAAATACAAAAACAAAGGGAAATACTACACCAAATGCCGATTTGGTTTCCCTAGACCAGTTAATAATACAGGTCAAGTGAACAACCTCATGTCTTCAGTTAGACATAGTGTTAAAGGTAAGTCACCTAAAAATACATATTACATAAAAAGAAAAGAAGAAGAAAAATATATCAATGATTATAATGCAATCATTGCCCACTTATGGAATGCAAACATAGATGTTCAGTACATTGCAGACAATTCTACTGCAGTTGCACGATATGTCACAGCATACTTAACAAAGCAGAAAAGACAGAGCTCCAAGACCTCTGGAATGACCTGTCATCAGATAAAACAGTGTCTCAGAAATTATACAGCTTGGGCATAAAAATGCTCTTCCATAGAGAATGTGGATCATATGAAGCAGCTGATCGTTTAACTGGTACTGCATTGTATGGTAAATCTGAATATATAGTATGGCTAAGTATTGGTCCAGCTAAATCGAGAAAAAGAGTTCTAAAATCATACGAAGATATAGAAACAATAGCCAAACATGATCCCAACAGACAAGACATTTTAAAAAACAATTTATTGGACACATACTACCCAAACAGAAGTAATACTTTGGAAACCATGTGTCTATACCACGTAGCCCAAAACTACACATACAAAAATAATATAAAACCTGATGAAAATAAAGCTAAATACAGAGTGACAAACTGTGAAGGCAGCTTAGTTAAACTCACTAAACCAAATTTAATTAATCATATCAAATTGTCATTGAAGACTCCTCAACATAAAGAAGTATATTACATGTCCCTGCTACAACTCTTTAAACCATGGAGAAAAGAAGAAGAAATACTACATAACTATTACTCATATGAAGATGCTTTCAAAGCAAATGAAAGCACTATAACTGATGTAAACTTTACACAATACAAAACAATGTTGCACAATGAAAAGCAACACGAAGAAGAACTCCAGGCCCACCTAGATAAAGACACTCCTGACAGTAGTCAACCTTCTGTAACAGGAAGCCAAGAACCACTGGGAGAACCACTAATAATAAATGAGGCAGAATTAGCTATGATAGAAGTAGAAAACACCATGTGTCAGTATGAAGATAAAGAAGACTTAACTATACTACAATCAAAACTAAACAACGAACAACGTAGCATTTTTGAAGAAGTAACAAAACAAATTGCACATGGTGTACAACATGAAAATAAAGAATGCTCCTGCCATAATTATGAATCTATACTACTGTACATCAGTGGTGAAGCTGGTTCTGGCAAAACATTCCTAATCAAAATCATCAGTAAATTCCTTCAACAATTGACAAACAACAAACTGTCAGCTGTTGTCACTGCCCCCACAGGTTTAGCTGCCTACAACATAGGTGGTGTCACTTTACACCGATTACTACTATTGCCAGTAGAACACCAGAACAAATTAGACTATTACAAACTTTCTGCAGAAGCTGCAATGGAACTACGCAGAGTATTGAAACAATTGAAAATGCTACTTATAGATGAATTGAGCATGGTCTCCAACCTAATGTTGGCTTTGATTCACCTCAGATTACAAGAAGTACTCAAAACAAACGATGAAGAGCTCTTTGCAGGAAAACACATTATTGTTTTCGGAGATCTTCTTCAATTGACACCAGTAAAAGGTGAGCCTATTTTTAAAACATTAGGACACAAACTCTGCCGTAAAACTGTTGGCAGCATTGGAAATGTCAACCTTTGGCAACATTTCCAATACAGAGAATTAACAGAAAACATGCGGCAATCTGCAGATCTCACTTATGCCAACATCTTAAAAAGTATCAGAGTTGGTATACTTTCTAAAGAAGCAGAAGCAATATTGAAAACCCGGGAAATTAATGCAGTTTATGGCGATAATGCATGTGCTACAGATGTTATGGAACAATTAGCCCACAAAAATGTCAATTGTATGGCCTTGATGCCAACTCTTGCAAGCTGTTTCAAATTCAATGAAATAATGTTAAGTAGAGAAATGCAACCAATAATGGAAATTAGCGCCACAGACAAACTAGATGTGCATGGTATGACACTACCTATGTGTGACCAAGCCACAACAAGACTAAATAGTTTAAAAAAATCAATCTCAAACACAGCAGGCTTAGAAAAGATATTAAAATTATCCTTAAATTGCAGAGTAATGAGTAATGCTTAAACGTAACCTTGACGTGGACCAAGGACTAGTTAATGGAGCACTGGGTACAGTTGTTGGCTTTCAAACATGCCCACGTGACAACAAAATTCAGTTTGTCAATATACTCTGAAAAACTTTCAGAAGTAAAAAGGATAGGACGCTCAACAGCTCGATTCCTTCTCTTCAAAGACATGTATGTACGCAGAGAACAATTTTCTCTAACTCTTGCATACGCAGTCAAGATTCATAAATCACAAGGTCTTACCCTAGACAAAGCAATGATAGATATTGGTAACACAGTCTTTAAAGAAGGCATGAGCTACGTAGCACTATCACGCTTATGTACACTTGACAGTCTATTTCTAATCAACTTTGATGCAAGTAAAATAAACGCTGATATTCCTTGCATTTTAGAATACAATGGACTTCGCTCACTATACACCCTCCATCTAAACACATATTCTGTTCCACAAAAAGTAAAACGTTGTAAAAGAAAAATAAATAAAACAGAAATGCAACAGGATGTCACTGCAAATCTTCCAAAGAGAGTAAAAGAAAGTAATACTTCATAAAGTACCACAAGCAAGTAAACCAGGTACTTCTTCAAAGAAGGAAGACAAACTACAAAAAAAGCAGTCAGATACAGAACTACCTGGTCCATTTAAACTCTCAAATATAGTTGATGTAAGTTGCTACGCAAATGTAGCAATGAATATTCTATTTCAATTACCACCAATTGTTGAGACCATTTACTTACACAGTACAGAGCCATTGTGTTTGCAAATGTTAGTACTTCACAGAAATGCAGCAAACAATCCTGACAACATGTATAGTGTTTATGGAATAAGACAACAATTGGACTACTGTGCTGGAATGGTGAAATTCACTATAAACTCACAGGAAGATCCACAAGAATTTCTAATGTACTTACTACAAGTACTGGAAAACAAAAACATACCTATAAATGAAATCTTCCAGATTTCATACATGTGGAAACATACATGCACTCTCTGCAACAATGTGACACAAGAAGAAATCCTCAATGAATGCTTCGTATATATATCAATACCTAATTGTGAATCCATTCCATTTCCATTTCAGCAACTTGTACAAAATGCAAACCATGGTAGATTATGTTCTACCTGCAATTCAGATAATCGCTCCACGTTATTAATACAAACACATAGTAAATACGTAATACTAATGCTTCTACGTTACAATGCAGATGGCACCAAAAACAACTGCAAGCTGACTGGATTCACACATGGTGAAATATCACTTGGTAAGAAACCCTTCACAACAATAGGTATAATCTACCACGCAGGAGCCACAACCAATTCAGGGCACTACACTGCATGTATAAAAAAGAATTGTGTATTGTTTCAATGTAATGATAGTACAATTACTCTAAAGCAGAGATTACCAGCAAATCTTACAAACGCTTATTTAATGTTCATAAAACCAAAATTTGATAACTAAACTGTGCTTAAACCTCAAGTAAACTTGTAGTAAAAAATATAAACAGTTGGAATATTCCAAAAGCTATCTAACTGCCAAAAGATTCTACAACAATTAATCACATAAATGAATACCACTAAATTAGAGCAAAAAATAGACAATTAGAATACGGCAGTTGGTATCTAACTATCCCAAAATTTAACAATATCCAAACAGATAAATCAATACTACTAAAATATATCAGAAAATAAGACAGTTAGAATACGCCAATTGGTTTCTAACTGTCCCAAAATTTAACAATATCCAAACAGATAAATCAATACCACTAAAATATATAAAAAAATAGACAGTTAGAATACGCCTACTGGTATCTAACTGCTCCAAAATTTCATAATATCCAAACAAATAAATAATATGTTACTGCTCCAAAAGAAATGCAACAACCCAATGTATAAAGCATTAGCCAAAAACAACAAATGAACACTGAAAACAAACAGCAAATAAACTGTAGTATAAGAGAGAAAGGTTTTTTTTTATCCAACATGGATTTTTGTTTCTCCCACAGACCCAATGATTTTAGCAACGAACACAGAAATTGAGCAAACTGCACAGTACTCTGGTTTGTAATCTACTAAATATGAGGGTCCAAAAAAAAAAAATATTGATTATACAATGTAAAAAGTAATTACAAAATACTAATACTAACAAGCTAATTTCTTTTATCACAGAAATTAACAAGAAAAACATGTATTCCAGTTACTAAACCAAACAGTAAGTATATTATACACTCTATGCCCTGGCCACAACCATCACAGCATATCACACCCATAGTATCTTATAACTTTGTTCCTTATGAATTTGTTTTTGACCCAAAGTTATAAGCAACTATACATGTGATATGCTGCGGTGGTTGTGGCCAGGGCATAGAGTGTTGGGTGCCCTGGCCACAACCACCGCAGCATTTTACACCCATAGAGTAAAACATTTCAACTATGGCTTATGGAAACTTTTAATGTCCGCGGACATTACCAGTGTTCTTAGAACACTTTCAATTTGCCAGCGAACAATACGGACAGCGTCTTCAGGACACCCCCTACGAACATTTCAGGACAACGCGTGTGTTCTTAGAACACACCCCCATTTTATTTATGTGCAAACATTTCAGGACAATGCAAAAGTTCTTAGAACACTTTCAACTTGACAACGAACAATACGGACAGCGTCCCCAGGACACCCCCTACAAACATTTCAGGACAACACGTATGTTCTTAGAACACACCCCCATTTTGTTTATTTGCAAACATTTCAGGACACCGAAACAGTTCTTAGAACACTTTCAACTTGCCATCGAACAATACGGACAGCATCTTCAGGACACCCCCTACGAACATTTCAGGACACCGCGAGAGTTCTTAGAACACTTCAGGACAACGCATGTGTTCTTAGAACACACACCCATTTTGTTTATGTACGAACATTTCAGGACACCCCGAGTGTTCTTAGAACACTTTCAACTTGCCATCGAACAATACGGACAGTGTCTTCAGGACACCCCTGCGAACATTTCAGGACACCGAGACAGTTCTTAGAACACTTTCAACTTGCCATCGAACAATATGGACAGCGTCTTCAGGACACCCCCTATGAACATTTCAGGACAACGCGAGAGTTCTTAGAACACTTTCAACTTGCCACAGAACAATACGGACAGCGTCCCCAGAACACCGCCATTTTGTTTATTTGCGAACATTTCAGGACACCCCGAGTGTTCTTAGAGCGTCTTCAGGACACCCCCTATGAACATTTCAGGACAACGCGAGAGTTCTTAGAACACTTTCAACTTGACAACAAACAAAACGGACAGTGTCATCAGAACACCCCCATTTTGTTTATTTGCGAATATTTCAGGACTCCCCGAGTGTTCTTAGAACACATTCCACTTGCCACAGAACAATACGGACAGCGTCCCAAGAACACCAACAATTTTGTTTATTTGCGAACATTTCAGGACACCCCGAGTGTTCTTAGAACACATTCAACTTGCCACAGAACATACGGACAGCTTCTCCAGAACATCCCCATTTTGTTTATTTTCGAACATTTCAGGACACCGCGAGTGTTCTTAGAACAGTTTCAGCTTACTTGCGAACAAAACGGACACATATTGAGTCCTCAGGACACCCCCCATTCAGTTTATTTAGAACATTTCAGAACACCCGTGATGTCCGCAGACAAATCGAACACAAAAAGAACGTCTACCACATAAAAAAGCACAACATTTAACCTATCTCATACCCTTCCATCCTCCCCAAACACTCCTACACACCAACACACTCTACTAAATACACATTTAGAACAAACTTTTACTGTGCTGTCCGCGGATGTCCGCGAATCCAAGATGGTGGGTGCTACCGAAAATCTGACGCGCTTCACGCTTAACACCGTCCAATCAGCGAACATGTTGCATGTCCGCAGACATCACGCAAGCCGATTGGCCAATCAGGACACTGTCCGCGGAGCAAACAGGGAAGTGTGTTCACGAAGCTAACACAGATATCACACTTTTTTTTTGACCTACTTTTTGGTCATTTCAAAAAAACTACTGGACGGATTTTCACCAAATTTGCAAAAGCATGCTTTCGGGTCCAAGTCGCTGCTCCTGGTCCAATTTTGGTGAAAATCCGTCCAACGGTTTGGGCTGTAGGCGCGAGCAAAATTTAGTCTATGGGAAAGAAAAAAGTTTTGGGACCCCCCCTATAACTTTGCCCCCCCTGGACGAATCCTCACCAAACTTTGCAAAAAAAAGTATATGGCCCACCCGGAATTTTTTTGCAAAGTTTGGTGAGGATTCGTCCAGGGGGGGAAAAGTTATGGGGGGGTCCCAAAATTTCTTTTTTTCCCATAGACTGAATGGGAAAAAAACTTTGCTCACGCCTACAGCCCAAACGCTGGAAGGATTTTCATCGAATTTTGACCAGGAGCAGCGGCTTGGTCCCGAAAGCGTGCTTTTGTAGATTTGGTGAAAATCCATCCAGTAGTTTTTTTAAAAATTACCAAAAAGTGGGTCATTAAAAATTAGTGATATCTGTGTTCGGTCCGAGGACACACTTCCATGTTCGCTCCGCGGACAGTGTCCTGATGGGCCAAGCGGCTTACGTCATGTCTGCGGACATGCGACGTGTTCGCTGATTAGACGGTGTGGGGCGTGAAGCACATCAGATTTTCGGTGGCGCCCGCCATCTTGGATTCTCGGACGTCGCAGACAGCGCAGTGAAACTTGGTTCAAAATGTGTATTTAGTAGAGTGTGTTGGTGTGTAGGAGTCTTTGGGGAGGGTGGGAGAGTATGAGATAGGTAGAAAGTTGTGTTTTTTCATGTGGTAGACGTTCTTGTTGTGTTCGATTTGTCTGCGGACATCACGGGTGTTCTGAAATGTTCTAAATAAACTGAATGGGGGGTGTTCTGAGGACTCAATATGTGTCCGTTTTGTTCGGAAGCAAGCTGAAACTGTTCTAAGAATACTCGCAGTGTCCTGAAATGTTCGCAAATAAACAAAATGGGGGTGTTCTGAGGACGCTGTCTGTATTGTTTGTTGTCAAGTTGAAAGTGTTCTAAGAACTCTCGCGTTGTCCTGAAATGTTCGTAGGGGGTGTTCTGAAGACGCTGTCCGTATTGTTCGATGGCAAGTTGAATCTGTTCTAAGAACACTCGTTGTGTCCTAAAATGTTCGCAAATAAAGAAAATGGGGGTGTTCTGAGGACTCTGTCTGTATTGTTCGTTGTCAAGTTGAAAGTGTTCTAAGAACTCTTGCGTTGTCCTGAAATGTTCATAGGGGGTGTTCTGAAGACGTTGTCCGTATTGTTCGATGGCAAGTTGAAAGTGTTCTAAGAACACTCGCGGTGTCCTGAAATGTTCGTAAATAAACAAAATTGGAGTGTTCTGAGGACGCTGTCCGTATTGTTCGATGGCAAGTTGAATGTGTTCTAAGAACACTCGTGGTGTCCTGAAATGTTCGTAGGGGGTGTCCTGAAGACGCTGTCCGTATTGTTCTCTGGCAAGTTGAATGTGTTCTAAGAACACTCGCGGTGTCCTGAAATGTTCGCAAACAAAGAAAATGGGGGTGTTCTGAGGACGCTGTCCGTCCTGAAGACGCTGTCCGTATTGTTCTCTGGCAAGTTGAATGTGTTCTAAGAACACTCGCGGTGTCCTGAAATGTTGGTAGGGGGTGTCCTGAAGACGCTGTCCGTATTGTTCTCTGGCAAGTTGAATGTGTTCTAAGAACACTTGTGGTGTCCTGAAATGTTCGCAAATAAACAAAAGGGGGGTGTTCTGAGGACGCTGTGTGTATTGTTCATTGTCAAGTTGAATGTGTTCTAAGAATACTCACAGTGTCCTGAAATGTTCGTAGGGGGTGTTCTGAAGACGCTGTCCGTATTGTTTGATGGCAAGTTGAATGTGTTCTAAGAACACTTGCGGTGTCCTGAAATGTTCACAAATAAACAAAATGGGGGTGTTCTGAGGACGCTATCCGTATTGTACGTTGTCAAGTTGAAAGTGTTCTAAGAACTCTCGGGGTGTACTGAAATGTTCGTAAATAAACAAAATGGAGGTATTCTGAGGAGGCTGTTCGTGTTGTTCGTTGTCAAGTTGAAAGTGTTCTAAGAACTCTTGCGTTGTCCTGAAATGTTCATAGGGGGTGTCCTGAAGACGCTGTCCGTATTGTTCGCTGGCAAGTTGAAAGTGTTCTAAGAACACTTGTGGTGTCCTGAAATGTTCGTACGGGGGTGTTCTGAAGACGCTGTCCGTATTGTTCGATGGCAAGTTGAATGTGTTCTAAGAACACTCGGGGTGTCCTGAAATGTTTGTGAATAAACTAAATGGAGGTGTAATAAGAACTCTCGCGTTGCCCTGAAATGTTCGTAGGGGGTGTCCTGAAGACGCTGTCCGTATTGTTCGCGGGCAAGTTGAATGTGTTCTAAGAACACTCAATGTCCGCGGACATTAAAAGTTTCCGTAGGCCATAGTTGAAATATTTGACCCTATGGGTGTGATATGCTGCAGTGGTTGTGGCCAGGGCATAGAGTGTTGGGTGCATGGCCATTTGGCCATGCACCCAACACTCTATGCCCTGGCCACAACCACCGCAGCATATCACAGTTATAGTTGCTTATAACTTTGGGTCAAAAACAAATTTATAAGGAACAAAGTTATAAGATACTATGGGTGTGATATTCTGCGATGGTTGTGGCCAGGGCATAGAGTGTATAATATACTTACTGTTTGGTTTAGTAACTTGAGTACATGTATTTCTTTTTCATTTCTGTGATAAAAGAAAATAGCATGTTAGTATTACTATTTTGTAATGACTTATTACATTGTATAATCAACATTATTTTTCTTTTTTGGACCCTCATATTTAGTAGATTACAAACCAGAGTACTGTGCAATTTGCTCAGTTTCTGTGTTCGTTGCTAAAATCATTGGGTCTGTAGGAGAAAAAAAAATCCATGTTGGATTAAAAAAAAACTTTTTCTGCTATGCTACGGTTTATTTGTTTGTTTGTTTTCAGTGTTCACTTGTTGTTTCTGGCTAATGCTATATACATTGGGTTATTGCATTTTTTTGGAGCAGTAACATATTATTTATTTGTTTGGATATTATAAAACTTTGGAGCAGTTAGATACCAGTAGGCGTATTCTAACTGTCTATTTTTTCTAATATATTTTAGTGGTATTGATATATCTGTTTGGACATTGTTAAATTTTGGGACAGTTAGATACCAATTGGCGTATTCTAACTGTCTATTTTTTAATATATTTTAGTGGTATTGATTTATCTGTTTGGATATTGTTAAATTTTGGGACAGTTTGTCACGACTCGCTCCCTTCGCTCCCGTTCCCACCACTTGGGGGCATGATTTGGGGTTTATTCCCTACTGGACCTTTCCTCCGAACCTTATGCTACAGTGCTGTGATGAATTGGGAGCGCTAAATCCCTATTTTCCAAGCTACTTCCCTTCCGGATCCATTCCAGGTTTTTGGCAGCCAGCATGCTTCTTTAACCAAATGACTATGCTTCCCAGAATGCCTGGCCATCTGCTCCACCTCCACCCTTGCAGGACAAGGTTGGGTGGAGGATAGGCAACACCTGTGGCTGCAGGTGCAGCAATCAGCACACCTGAGGCGTGTGCTCGTTAAGCAGCTTTAAAAGCCTCAGTCTTACTTCAGTCCAGCGCTGGTCATCGTTTGCAGTGTTCCTGTTGTGACTAGTCCCTTGTTCCTTGTTCCTTGCCTTTGTACCTAGTTCCTAGTTCCTGTTTTCTTGTTCCTCCGCCATGAATTTCGGATTCATGCGCTAATTGATTTCTGCTCCCTTGATTCCCTTTTTGGCTTCCTCTGTTTGCAGGCAGCATTTCTCAGTGCTTTCCCCTTTTAGATGCAGCCCAGTTTGTCTGTGTTCTATATTTCTTTGACTCTGTCCTTTGCTGCTGTAAACCCGTATGCCTTAGCCTTCCTCTTAGATTAGCTTCCTGTCTTTTCCTTGGAGGGGTAGGGGGAAGTTTGCATTGGTTATTTCGTTTTTCCCTGCTCCTGATCCTTATTTTCCATTGGGATCCATTCCATGTTTTCCATTGCACAACTGCATTTATTTCCCATTTGATATTTAGGTGTGGTGTGCGGTTGTAGCTAGCTCCTGTGTGAATGCTTATGTTTTCCTCACTAATTTGTAAACACTATTCCAACTTAGGTATTTAGTTTTCCTCCCATTGCTGTTATAGCCTTTCTGGATCCCAGTTTCATCAACAGGATTCGTGGGCTAGCTGACATTCAAGAGGTTTATCTCGTCCTCGTGAGTACTGTTCTTTAGTTCCCTTATTTAATACCATCAAGAGTGTTAGTTCACAGATCCTGTCATTGCTTGCCCTCCACGTGGGTTTAGCGCTGTCAGTACCTGTAACAGCAATTGGGGGTAAGGCGCTTGCCGACTTTCCTCGCGTTCAGGTGCTTACCCCACATCCCTTTTCATATATTGGTTTTGTTGTCACATTCTATTTGCACTCCTGGGTTCTAGCATACATGAGTCGTTGTTCCTGTGTGCACGTAGTTTAATTCAAAGCCTTTCACTGTGTAATTTAGTGCACATTTCCCTTGCCATATTCGCTGCCTTTGTACTCGCCTGACTAATCCTGACAGAATGACCAGCCCAAAATTCCCATTGAATATGGCAAGTTTAAGAAAGAAAGGCAGCAAGGCCTCTAACAAGTTTGTACAGAAAGCTTCCCCTACATTTACCTGTGACAATCAAATCACTAGTCCTGACTTAAATGAACTCCTTGCCACGAATGGGCATTTACGTGCAAAGTATTTTTCCCATAGGATGGCACATCCTACATTGCCTGATCCTAGTTCTATCTTTTGTTTTGATCCAGATTCTATGTCAGCACAAGCCTTAGCCGCAGAAAACAACACACTGTTAGACTTATTATACAAGAGTACCTCTGTTGTTGAACCCCATGATTCCAGTTGTGCTTCACCTCAGATAGAACAGTTTCATGGTAGAAACATAAAGAATGGAGGGGTTCCTTGCATAACTTCTGTTTTCTACCCTCAGTCTAAAGCATACTCCTTTGCACAAGTACATACTGTAGTCCCTAATGCCAAGAGGTCTAATGTCAATAGTTTGCTTAAGGGAAACACAGACCAAGTTAGTAAGAGAAAGTATAAATCTCAGAACCTGAAAGCAGTAGAGGACAATGCACAATCGGTGCACATCCAGATTGCTAGTGCAGGATCCAGCCCTGATGCCACTATGCCTCCCCCTGTGCCTACTGATAGTGATGTACAGTTAATGCAGGGCATGCTAAGAGCTAAGCTTGAGGAGTTAAGACAAGAATTCATTTCTTTACAAGAGGAGAATAAAACCTTGCACTCTTTACTGAATACACCTCAGACTTTATCCGTTGATGTTGATGAAGTGAACACTGTTCAGCCCCTGAATGCAGAGACTTTGGTAAACCATGATATTTGTCAATATGTTAGATCTATTGGGAGTGAAAGTCTTTCTTCTAGCACAGCGCTTAATCTGGGCACAGTTTCTAACAATGGTTCGGCTGTTTGTCAGGGATTGCAGTTAGCTGAAGATTTACAAGCCACTCCTTTACCTAAAATTTCCTGTGTAGCAGTTTGTCATAATTCTGAGTTAGCACACATGCAAGCTTCTGATTTCCAAACACAATCCACAATGGTGGCATACACAGATTCAGACACTACAGTAGGCTTAGGCCCTGCTCTTGATACAGCTGCTGAGACTGAAGTAGATGTTCAAGCTGATGTGGAAAACAATGTTTCCTCTGGGTTCACTCTTCCTTCTGCCAATTCTGATCAATACGAACAGTCAGAAACAGTACAGATTTCATCTTCTGATGGTCTCATTCCACAGTATACAGAACCAAAAGACCGGCAGGCGATTCCTGAACTGTTGATTGTAAATCTGCCTCTTTCAGAAGCTAAGACAGAGGAATGGACAATTGACGAAATCCTGATTAACAGAGACTTTACTATGGTAATTCCACTGGTTGATTTTGACTTCTACAAAGAAAAAGACTCTGTGTCACCCACTAAAGAAAAGGACTGCAAGGGTACAGCTCAGTCTTTGGTTACTGGTGCCAAGGAGTCTACTGCCCTAAAGGTGCCCTCCATTCCTGAGCCACCAATGTGTCTGTCAACTTCTGAGACTTCTGTCTGTCCTCCTACAACCATTGACTCTTCTATGATCCAATCCACAGCCCTGCAGTCATCTTTGGCACACGTGTCTTCAACCAATGAACCGCTGCCATGTCTGCCATTTACTCAAGAGCCAATCCCAAAGACCTGGACATGTTTGTACCCAGCAACCGAGATTGCTTCAGCCTGCATGCCTTCAGCCTCAAGGTTTCCTCTGGCCTGCCTGTCTTCAGCTACAGTGACTCATCCTGCAGATCATCCTTCAGCTTTAGAGCCTCCGGTAGTCCATCAAAAGTGCATGTCTTCAGTCCCGGAGTATACTGAATATTTGCCTTCAGTTCATGAGACGCCTGTCTCCTGCTTAGCCTCGCTGCCAATATCAGAGGTATACCTGTCTACACCATCAGATCCTGCTGTATTTTCTTCTGCTCCAGCGATTCCTCCTGAATCCCAACCATTTACTGTTGATGAACGTCTAGCTTGCCTTTCTTTTGCTTCAGGAGGAGCACCAGAATGCCTGCCTTTTCCACAAGACGATTCTCCCAACTGCTTCACTTTAGCATCAGAGCCTCCTAAAAATGCAGCATCAGAGTTTGTGACTTTTGCCAGCTCCCGCTTCAGAGTCATCAAGCTGGACCAAGTGGTGAGTCAGAACCACTCACCGGGGTGTGCACAGGGGGTGGTGCAGACCGGCGTATTACCTACAGGACTTGTGCAACAGAATTCCGCCAAGAAGCACCAGTTGGGTGCTAGTAGCCAAAGGAAGGGAATGACTGCTGCAGTTCAAGATGTGTCTGTTATTGCTCCTTCTGCGAGTGTGCCTGAAATACCAAGTACTGCGTCTATCACTCCTATCAGTATGCCAAACGTCCCTGCTGTTGTATCCCACGTGCAACAAGGTGGTTACACGACTGTCACCAGGAGTACCAGCCTTGTACAACCCATTGGACTTTCAGGTCTCCAAGGCGTAGAACATGTGCAGTCAAACCTTAGTCACTTTCAACCACAAGCCTTTTCCCAGATGGATGACAGAAGAAAAT
Organism: Ambystoma mexicanum; assembly: GCF_040938575.1. Taxonomy (NCBI): domain Eukaryota; kingdom Metazoa; phylum Chordata; class Amphibia; order Caudata; family Ambystomatidae; genus Ambystoma; species Ambystoma mexicanum. The sequence continues at coordinate 913,646,389 of NC_090929.1, forward strand.
CTGAACCTCTACCTCAGCCGCCACCTTCTCTAATGGCTGAACATAAACCTTTCCTGAAGCCAGCAATTTCCTCACCTCCTGCATGTCCACTCTCGGCAGAAAGGCTAACAGGGCTTCTACCATTGTCTAAGGCATGTTGCACCAGCCTGCCTCCCTCCTCAAAGACTTATAAGGGTCCACTCCCAGTGACTGAGCTTCCTGGACCTTCCAACTCTGCTTCAGGTCCTGCAAGTCTTCATGCCTTTCTTCGAACCATGAGTCTCTTCCTCACCAGAAGCCACTGTTTCCATCAGTACCACCTCCAAAGACAAAGCGCTCCTATCATGGAAGTCCATCTGCCTTTGCCCACAGGCCACCATTTCCATCAGTGCCACCTCCAAAGAAAAAGCACTCCCATCATGGAAAGAAGATGCCTCGTGCGGGTGGCGGGCACCCGAAGACGGCCGTAGGAGGGGGTATACTGTCATGACTCGCTCCCTTCGCTTCTGTTCCCACCACTTGGGGGCATGATTTGGGGTTTATTCCCTACTGGACCTTTCCTCCGAACCTTATGCTACAGTGCTGTGATGAATTGGGAGCGCTAAATCCCTATTTTCCAAGCTACTTCCCTTCCGGATCCATTCCAGGTTTTTGGCAGCCAGCATGCTTCTTTAACCAAATGACTATGCTTCCCAGAATGCCTGGCCTACTGCTCCACCTCCACCCTTGCAGGACAAGGTTGGGTGGAGGATAGGCAACACCTGTAGCTGCAGGTGCAGCAATCAGCACACCTGAGGCGTGTGCTCGTTAAGCAGCTTTAAAAGCCTCAGTCTTACTTCAGTCCAGCGCTGGTCATCGTTTGCAGTGTTCCTGTTGTGACTAGTCCCTTGTTCCTTGTTCCTTGCCTTTGTACCTAGTTCCTAGTTCCTGTTTTCTTGTTCCTCCGCCCTGAATTTCGGATTCATGCGCTAATTGATTTCTGCTCCCTTGATTCCCTTTTTGTCTTCCTCTGTTTGCAGGCAGCATTTCTCAGTGCTTTCCCCTTTTAGATGCAGCCCAGTTTGTCTGTGTTCTATATTTCTTTGACTCTGTCCTTTGCTGCTGTAAACCCGTATGCCTTAGCCTTCTTCTTAGATTAGCTTCCTGTCTTTTCCTTGGAGGGGTAGGGGGAAGTTTGCATTGGTTATTTCGTTTTTCCCTGCTCCTGATCCTTATTTTCCATTGGGATCCATTCCATGTTTTCCATTGCACAACTGCATTTATTTCCCATCTGATATTTAGGTGTGGTGTGCGGTTGTAGCTAGCTCCTGTGTGAATGCTTATGTTTTCCTCACTAATTTGTAAACACTATTCCAACTTAGGTATTTAGTTTTCCTCCCATTGCTGTTATAGCCTTTCTGGGTCCCAGTTTCATCAACAGGATTCGTGGGCTAGCTGACATTCAAGAGGTTTATCTCGTCCTCGTGAGTACTGTTCTTTAGTTCCCTTATTTAATACCATCAAGAGTGTTAGTTCACAGATCCTGTCATTGCTTGCCCTCCACGTGGGTTTAGCGCTGTCAGTACCTGTAACAGCAATTGGGGGTAAGGCGCTTGCCGACTTTCCTCGCGGTCAGGTGCTTACCCCACATCCCTTTTCATATATTGGTTTTGTTGTCACACTCTATTTGCACTCCTGGGTTCTAGCATACATGAGTCGTTGTTCCTGTGTGCACGTAGTTTAATTCGAAGCCTTTCACTGTGTAATTTAGTGCACATTTCCCTTGCCATATTCGCTGCCTTTGTACTCGCCTGACTAATCCTGACACAGTTAGATACCAATTGGCGTATTCTAACTGTCTATTTTTTTGCTCTAATTTAGTGGTATTTATTTATCTGATTAGTTGTTGTATAATCTTTGGGCAGTTAGATAGCTTTTGGAATATTCTAACAGTTTATATTTTTTTACTACAAATTTAGTTAAGGTTTAAGTACAGTTTGGTAATCAAATGTTGGTTTTATGAACATTAAATAAGCGTTTGTAAGATTTGCTGGTAATCTCTGCTTTAGAGTAATGGTACACCATTACATTCAAACCATCCACATTTCTTTTTTATATATGCAGTGTAGTTGTCAGGATCGGCGGGTGGAGGCTTTGGGATTACTGGAGGCATTAACCTACTCAGAGTCACGCTCTAGTCCTCATCCAACATGGCGGCTTGCACTATAACTTCCTGCCCCGCCCCTTCCTCCAGTGCGTTGTATCTGTATACCCTCTCGTTACTTCGCTCGTACTTTTGTGACTTTGCTAAAGAAATTGTGATCCGCTTTTTCCTTTTGCTGTATCCTGTGCCTGTGATTTTCCATTCCTACTCTATCCTTAGGTTGCTAACCTTCCTTTTCCGTACGGTGTGGCCGTATTTCCTAATACTACCTTGTTTCCTGCCTTTACCTTCGTAATTACTTTCACGGCACTAGCCGTTCTTTCCCTTTTTTTTCCTTTCTTTTCCTTATTTTCTCTGTAGTGCCGCTCTTGCATCCTTTCTTTTCTATACACCTTCACGGCTTGCCGTCTCCAGTTCAGTCTTGAATTGAGCTTTCCATCCGTTCTGCCATTCCCGGATGGCAAATTATAAGTCTTTTCAATAATCATCGTGCTACTCTCATTGGACTATTGGTCTTTGGAACTACCATCCATCCATCGGAATATCACCATATCCAGGGTTTTTTCTGCCTTCCGGCTTTTTCCCTGGGGCGAGGCTGGCCCCGTGGGGGCCCCCGGGGGCAGGTTCTCAACTCTGCCACGGTGGCCTCTGGGGGGGCCAGACCTTACTTACACGACCGAAGAGGTGGGAAGCCTAAGGAAGACAATCCTAAGAAGAAGAAGAACCCAAAGAGGTCGGAAGCTACATTTAAGGGGAGTTCTTCGGAAGTCTCAGGTGAGGAGAAGGGGGAGTGTAAACCTGAGCCTGACAGTAGTGCCCTGAATTGGTTGTGGCTCCTGCGTGGTAGATTATACCTATTGTAGTGAAGGTTTTCTTGCCAAGTGATATTTGACCATGTGTGAATCCAGTCAGCTTGCAGTTGTTTTTGATACCATCTGCATTGTAACGTAGAAGCATTAGTATTACGTATTTACTATGTGTTTGTATTACTAACGTGGAGAGATTATCTGAATTGCAGGTAGAACATAATCTACCATGGTTTGCATTTTGTACTAGTTGCTGAAATGGAATGGATACACAATTAGGTATTGATATATATATGAAGCGTATGTATGAAGCATTCATTGGGGGTTTCTTCTTGTGTCACATTGTTGCAGAGAGTGCATGTATGTTTCCACATGTATGAAATATGGAAGATTTCATTCATAGGTATATTTTTGTTTTCCAGTACTTGTAGTAAGTACATTAGAAATTCTTGTGGATCATCCTGTGAGTGTATAGTGAATTTCACCATTCCAGCACAGTAGTCCAATTTTTGTCTTATGCCATAAACACTATATGTGGTATCAGGATTAGTTTGCTGCATTTCTGTGAAGTATTAACATTTGCAAACATAATGGGTCTGTGCTGTGTAAGTAAATGTTGTCAACAATTGGTGGTAATTGAAATAGAATATTCATTGCTACATTTGCGTAGCAACTTACACCAACTATATTTGAGAGTTTAAATGGACCAGGTAGTTCTGTATCTGACTGCTTTTTTTGGAGTTTGTCTTCCTTCTTTGAAGATGTACCTGGTTTACTTTCCCTAATTGATTATTTTTTGCTTGTGGTACTTGATGAAGTATTACTTTGTTTTACTCTCTTTGGAGGATTTGCAGTGACATCCTGCTGCATTTCTGTTTCATTTATTTTTCTTTTATAACGTTTTACTTTTTGTGGAACAGAATATGTGTTTAGATGGGGGGTGTATAGTGAGCGAAGTCTATTGTATTCTAAAATGCAAGGAATATCAGCGTTTATTTTACTTGGATCAAAGTTGATTAGAAATAGACCGTCAAGTGTACGTAAGCGTGATAGTGCTACGTAGCTCATGCCTTCTTTAAAGACTGTGTTACTAATATCTATCATTGCTTTGTCTAGGGTAAGACCTTGTGATTTATGAATTGTGACTGCGTATGCAAGAGTTAGAGAAAATTGTTCTCTGCGTACATACATGTCTTTGAAGAGAAGGAATCGAGCTGTTGAGCGTCCTATCCATTGTCTTCTATTTTGAATGATAGGTCTACAGTTTTTGTGTTACTTTTATAAAAAGTACTGCGGCAACATACACATACATGGTTTGGTACTTCAGCTGATGTACTTTTAAATTTCAGTATTTCTTTTTTGTATGTGTTTAGCAAAAGGTTACCATGTGTAGAATTGTTGCTAATTTGGTTTAAAGCTATTTCATTCTGTAAATGGCTTTCACTTCCAAAATATTTTTTCTGGATATAGTCAATTTCTTCAAGTAGGTCTTTTGCTGCACAATGTAGAAGAATGTTATTTAAATTTGCTAGTGCTAAAGCAGGACTTTTAGCATAGTACAGTTTATAGACTAGATTTCTTATAGTTGAATGATGTGTTGATATCCTTTTGATATCATGGAAGGTGGTTTTAGAAGTAGGTCCTGTAATGCAGGCCAATGAATGTCCTTGTAGTCCTGTGTATTTGCGCACTGGACAGGTATCCATATTTTGCAGTTGTTACATTTTCATATTGTCTTTGCTTTTTACATATTGATTGAGGAATTGGTGTAAAGACTTGAAAAATTGTTTGGGAATGTTACACATTGACATGCATGGCCATTTGTACGCTAGACGTTCTGATTCAGTTGAATGCAGGGGTAATTCTAAGTTTTCAGGGCATATTTTTGTAAGGAGTACTTCTTGTTCCATTATGGTATTATTCACTTTTTCATAACCTCAACCACTGCTATGTATGGCAATTGTATTTGTTTGCTTTTGTTTGTATGCCTCTTCATTAAAGTATGGTTCTGTGCTCGTAGTGTGATTCCATTCACCGCCGCAGATACTTAAGAAGTTCTTTTTGTTGACATTTCGTTTATTGAGAAGTCTTTTTTGTAATTTAGTTATTAGTTTTGTTAGTGGTTTCAATTTGTTTAACACTAAAATAAATAACTTTCTTTTGAGAAGAATTGCACAGTCTATCAACGCTTCTAAGATCAATTTCCTACGATTGGTTTTAAGCATTGAACTTGATTTCTCTCCTGTTTTTATAAGATTGTGAAGGACTTTGTGACAGTACATTTTGGCTAAAATACTTTTCTTGGTATACTTACTTTGCATTATATCAAAATTTAAAGAAGCAGTTTTATCTGTAGTGATAGCTGATTTTCTGTTAATTGTTTTTTGGTTTGTTTTACATTTTGATAGAGGAGGCAAAGGTTTTGTACTTGAAACTTCTTGTGTTTCACTAAATGACTGTATTAGCTGTTTTGTTTCAACTTTTTTGCAAATTTTGCTAGAGATGGATGCTTATGTTGGACACTTATTTTCATTTGCTCTACTTCTGCGTTGCTTTCTACAGACTTGACTTTTGGTAGGCATTCTTTAGGGTCTGTTGAAAAAAATAAAGAAGGTATGGGTTGGGGTGTTCTGCAATGTATGTGTGCTGTGTGCATGAGTGTTTGAGTAAGATGATAAAGATGTATGTAATGGTGTGTGATTGTGCATAGGGAACTACAACTAGTAGGGATAGGTATTCTTGAATTTATGTGCTACTAAACTGGGGTTCAGATGACAGAAAAAAGTAAGCTAGTGGTGTGGAGAAGTACAAATAGTAAATCTAATGTATCCAATTAAAACAGTTGTTTGTTCTATAATATCTAAATTCTAGCGGTTGAGTTGGGTAATTTGTGTGTCCAAAAATAGGAATTTGTGGGCCATTCTGGCTGTAAATCGCTGTTTAAGACATGAGGATTTTTGGACAGAATGGTGCACAATCTCTATTATTAGGCACAGAAATCGCATGAATTAACTTTACAGTGTGATTGAGTAATAATACAAATATTATGGTGATATTCTACTTACTTTTTTTTTAAATGAACAGGTTACTTCTTAGTTCTTCTTTGTTCTTCAAATTCGGCTGCTTCTTTTCAAGAGAATGGTCTTCACTGCAATTGTAAAAGAAACAAATTAGTAATTTTGTTTGTATATAGCACTGTTTTTAATTTAGACATTGATTTTTTTTAATTGAAATCCTCAGCGCCTTCCTCAAAACCATTAAAGCTATCTTATTTACATAAGGTACGTCGCACCAGTTCAATACATATGATATGTTCTTAATGAACAGATTGTATTGCAATGACTAACTGTAGCAAACTAAATATCTTTACTATGTCTTGTGAAATATATAATGTACCACTGAATACCACTATTTCTGTAACTAAGCTCTTCCAGGTAATAAGGCCTCAATGTCATGCTTAAATTAAAGTAATTAAAGAAATAAAGAAATAAAAAAACTATGTAATTGTATAAGTATTATTTTTTGAGATTTGAACATAGAGTGTGTGTGTATAAAGAAAGTAAATAGTATAAAGGTTTATAAGTGACAGTTGATTTTAGGAGATTGAAAAAAAGACAGTAGATTCATTTTACAGATTACACAAGCTAAACGTCAGTTTGAAAATGTGTTCATGTACTGTACAGAAAATATGCATACCTGTAGTTTGTGTTCATGCATATGGATATGCATGGAGCTGCACGTGGAAATCTTGGAGACTTGTACAGTATTTCTTGAAGATGGTGCTTGCCAATGATACGACACTTGTACTCAGAGAGATTCACAGTACATTTACAGTGCTGATCTATGATGATGCAGTTAGATGTAGAGGTCTTGAATGTGATTGGTGGATGGTCATGTGACTTCTTAGCTACATCCAATAAAGGAATGGCACAGAGAGGAGAGTGAAGTGGAAATGGTAGAAGGGCTGTTCATGTTACGATATGTCCGCGGACATGGCAGTAGTTCGGGGACATCAGGTGTTACATCCGGGGATTTTTTGGTTCAGAAGTCATGCAAATGAGAATGAGCACTGAAAGGGATTGGTCAGGAAGGTTTAGTGGGTGTGTTGTGCCAGGAGAGAGTTTCTCAGATACTCTTTTTGCTGAGAGAACAACAGATAGCTATGGCTGTGTGTTTCAGAAAACAGATTGTTTGGATTTTGGGAGATTTGTGGATACATTGGTTGAAGGTGCATGCAGAAAGCTGTGGAGTAGCTGTAGATCTTGGATTTCCACATGTGGACGTACACTGGCATGGAGTATGTGGAATGAAGTGGTTGGACTTGCTACCTCTCTGTGCTACTTTGGAGACAGAGAAACATCCAGACATAATTGTAATTCATTGTGGAGGGAACAGTTTAGGACATGTGTCTGGAATTTCTTTGCAATTTGCTATGAAAGTAGGACTTTGGGTAGTGAGCAGGTCTTCTTGTGCTCTGAGACAATAGTCTCAAAAGCACTCCAAAGTCGCTCCCCCCTGCAGAGTACTGTGTCACAGTACATACATACAACTGTGACCCTCGAAAGGTAAGGGTCATCAGAATTCTGTATGGCCTGTGAGGCAGCTTGAGGAAGACACTGTCCCACAGAGGTGGTCCTTGTGGTAACAGGATCAGAAACGGAGGATGAAGTAGAGGAAATCAACCTACTATGTTCTTCGCAAGGTACAACCTTGTGAATAGCCCCAGAGTGAAATGACCTCAGGTGTCGCTTCATGGTCGTGGTCCCAATGCTGTACGAACCGTGCCTCCCGCGACTGAGTATCATTTTGCACTCATTGCAGGTGACACGGTTCGCACGAGCCTTAGGACCATTCCCATTAATGGTAAACAACCGCCACACCCAAGACTCACGCCTAGTGCGGATAGTAGGGATTTCCTCTACCTCATTCTCGTCATTCTCTCCTTCCTACTCTGCATCTTCACTCCTGTTCCCCTCTTCAGGCCCTTGGGACGGTGGTGGTGGTGGAGGTGGTGGGGGTGGTGCTGAGGCAGATACAGCACCGGCTGGCAGCAGTGGGGCCATGGTTGCCATCAGGTTGATGATGGATGTCTTCAAATGGCAGCAAAAATCACAGTGCTCTGAAGGATAGTCAGAAACACAATGAAAATAAGCTCTAGGGCGTGGTCTTTTATAGGGGTGCTTGTACGCGGTCCACGGACATGTGCGCTGTCCGCGGACCGATCAAACGCAAAAAAGGGTTCAGAAAGTTTCAAAAGGTATGTAGAAACTCAGGATTACTATGTGGGACTTGTGCCATGATGAGTTTTTATTGAAAAATATTGTAGATTACTCGCAAATGTACTTTTAAATTGTTCAGTGTCCGCATTCAGAACACGCGATTAGCGTGGCCGGGTTCACATGATCCCTTCGCGAACATGTCCGCGAAGGAAGCGCCTGTCCGCAGGACACCAAATGCACAGACATTGGTTTGCGCATGTGCGTTGATGTTCTACGGACACTGTTCGGGTCCTGAAGTAATTAAAAGTGCGTCACACGTCAAACGAACATTTCTGGGCACCGCGTGTGTTCTAGAATAGTTTAAACCTGCTAGCGAACAGTACGGACAGATATAGTGTTCTTCAGGACACCTCCATTTACGTTTAATTACGAACATTTCAGGACACCAATTTTGTCCTTAGAACAGTTTCAAGTTGCTAGCGAACAGTACGGACAGGTATTGTGTTCTTTAGGACACCTCAATTTTCGTTTTAATTACGAAAATTTCAGGACACCATTTGTGTTCTTAGAACAGTTTCAACTGGCTAGCGAACATCACGGACAGGTATAGTGTTCTTCAGGACACTTTAATTTTCATTTCTTTATGAACATTTCAGGACACCGCGTGTGTTCTTAGAACAGTTTCAACTTGCTAGCGGACAGTACAGACAGGATAGTGTACTTCAGGACACCTCCATTTTTGTTTATTTACGAACATTTCAGGACACCACGTGTGTTCTTAGAACAGTTTCAACTTGCTAGCGAACAGTACGGACAGGTATAGTGTTCTTCAGGACACCTCCATTTTCGTTTATTTACGAACATTTCAGAACACCCACACTGTCCGCGGACACCTACATTGTTTTATTAAAAAAAACGGAAACTAATTACAACACAATATAAAAATTTAACTTTATTTAACATATATTAATAATTTATGACAGAGAAGGTGAGGCAGAAACGGAAACAAAAACAGGAGAATTAGTGGTTTGAACATGATTGGTATCAGGTGAAGAAGGGCTGGAAGTCTCATCAAAACGTTTTGTGTTATGGAGAGGGTTTGGGGATAATTGACTGGGATATGGTGAGGGGGGACAAGTACATGTGGGGCATTGGTATGAGGTTTTTGTTTTAAAATGATCTTCAACAAAGGTTTTCAAATTATTAAAATTGGTCAACAATAAATCCATTTTTTTCTTTTATGCTGTCAAGCTTGTTATCCATAACAGTTTCTTCAGAGGTATTTTCTATTGTGGTATGCTCTGTACAAAAAATATATATATATATTAAATGTATATAAAATAATAATAATTAAATGGTTTATATTGTAAAGTGTTTACCATTAGTTTCACTATCTTGTGACATGTCCACATGTGGGAAATGCTCCTCTAGCCATTCCAGAGTACTAGACATTTCTGTGAGAAAAAAAAAGATAATATAATTTTTTTTAATCTAATACATAACGTTTATAAATATATGAGTAAAATGAAGTACACTTACTATTTCAGGTAAGATATGTTCTAAGTACTCTGTAGGTCTGGTCTTGTTGAAGCCAATGTATCTTCTTTTGGTATATTACATTTTAGAACATATTGTATTTAAATGAATGGTTAGTGTGTTACATATATGGGTTACATTTCTTATGTATTACTACATATAATGTGTATGTGTACTGCTTTTTGAATTTGATAAATGTTTCTATGTTATGATATAACAATCAAACATACCTCCCAAGAGTTTTTAGGTAGTGGTACTGTTCTCCGAACATGTCCGTGGATATTAAAAGAGTTCGCGGACATGAAGTTCAGTAGGAGAGGTTCAGTATGTTCCATATTACATGTACATAAAGTCAAAGTTATTATTGTTAAGATGCGCTACTAAAAACCTATGAAATTCAGTGAAAAACTTTGTTAAAGGGACGTTATGGTTCCAAGTAAAACCGAAAAACCCTTGAAATTCGCCAGTTATGGTAAGCTAAGCAGCCATAACTCGCGCCACCACCGTGCAATGCTAAGCCAAACACCCAGGATATCAAAGATGACATCACAAATGTCATTGATGGCATCACTGATGCAACGGAGACTGCGCCGACCCGTGAAGAGGAATAGTACCCCCGGCGGTAATCAGGTAGGTCTATGGGGGTAGTTACTATTGCCTCTGTTTATTCCCTTGGCTCACCTTTGCTGTTCTTGTGTTCCCCTTAGGTGCCAGAATGCGGCGGGAACGTGCAGAAGGATGCGGTGGATCGTGAGGATTCTGCGAAGGCCGGTGAGTTCAGCGCGGCGCTGCAGCAGGCGAGGCGGCGCATGTAAAATGCTTCTTTCTTTCAGCTCGAAGGCACGGTGGATCCGGAATTCAGGTAAGGATCGAAGGTTTTGCTCTTATTCTAACCTTTTCTCCTTCTGTTCCTCCCTTTTTCTAGGAGCTGCAGACTCGAGGCGGGTGTGGCAGAAGACTGGATGCAGGCTTGCAGACGGTGAGCGTTACGCTGCTGGATGCAGAATAACACGAAGCGTGTGCTGCTCTTCGGGCGTGGTTTAAATAGCCTCCAAAGTAGTGCCAGGTAAGTATTCCTCCCAGCCCCACCCGAGTAAAAAAAATAGTCCCTAGGTAAAATAGTCCTTTCCAAGCCTCATTTGGCTTGGAGCTCTGCAGCATGGTCTGCATCAGGTAAGCTTGCAGCATGGTCTGCATCAGGTAAGTTCTACTCTATGAGCCTGGCGCCTATGGTGCCAGGACTGACTCTCCATATGAGCCTGGCGCCATAGGCACCAGGACTGCACCCAAACAGCCCCTAGCAGGGGTTTTTGGGCTTGCTCAAAATAACTTGATGCCTGCTTCCGGGGTTGCTGGACCTGGTCTGGTTCCCCGGGGGTAGGCATCATGACAGCACTCCCCACCAAGGCCCCTCCAAAAGTTGTTCTTCCCCGTGGTTTTGGTTTGTCTGGGAATTTTCGGTGGAATCTTTTCACCAATCGAGGTGCATGCACGTGGTCACTAGGTTCCCAAGACCTTTCCTGTGGTCCGTAACCTTTCCAGTCGATTAAATAAAAAAGTTTTGACTACACCATCTTGGAGTCCAGGATGTTCTTAACTTCAAATTCGGGTTCCCCGTCTATAAGGATTGGGTCTGGTGGCTTGGTTAGTCTTGTCCCTGGTTGCCCTGGCTTCAAAAGTCGCACATGAAAGACGGGGTGAATTCGCATATTAGCAGGCAAGTCTAACTTGATGGCCAACGTGTTGATAATGGCCTTAATAGAGTAAGGTCCCAAATATCGAGGGTTAAAGGTCCGCGTTCCCTTGAGAGGTATTTGTATTGTGGCCAACCATACTTGGTCCCCTATCTGGTACTGTAGAGTATCACTTCTATGCCGATCAGCATCTTTCTTATATTTCTCCTTCGCCTGTTTTAAATGTGCAGTTGCCTCATTAAAGGCTTAAGTAATCGTAGCGTGTAGATGGTTCACTGCGGGCATTTCTAAGTGTTGGGGTGAGTCAAGGTCTGAGGTTCGAGGGTGGTGCCCATATAGGGTATAAAAGGGGCTTTGTCCAGTTCCAGAATGTACTGAATTATTGTATGCATATTCGGCGATCCAAAGAATGTCCTTCCAATTACTCTCAGTCTGATGTAACATACAACGCAGGTATTGTTCAAGAGTCTAGTTGGTCCTCTCCGTTTGACCATCGGTCTGGGGTGGTGACTGGTCGATAATCTCACGTCGATTCGTGCCAATTGACAACATTTCTTCCAAAAATGTGAAATGAATTGACTGCCCCGGTCAGAGACCAACACGGACGGAAATCCATATATGCGAACAATGTTTTCGAGGAATTCTTTGGCCAGGATTGAGGCTGAAGGTAGTCCTTTTAAAGGAATAAAGTGGGACATCTTGGAAAAAAGATCTACAATAACTAGAATGGTGTTAAACCCATTACAAGGAGGTAGATCGGTAATAAAGTCTAACGATAAGGTGTGCCATGGTGTAGGCGGAATGTCTAAAGGTTGTAAGAGTCCAGCTGGTTTTTTCTTTTGACTTTTGTTTTGGGCGCAAATGCCACAAGACATCACAAATGATTTAATATCCTTTCGCCAGGTGGGCCACCAGAATTGTCTTTTAATTTTACCTTCAGTTTTTGCAATACCGGGGTGCCCCTCCATTAGGGTATCATGATAACGGGAAATGATTAGATCTTGTAGTTCCTTGTGTGGTAGAAATAGCCGCCCTTGGTAATAAGGCAGATCATTGGTGACAGAGTAGTCCGGGCCTTTCTTTACCCAGTCCTGCAGGGCTGTAGGATCAAAGAGTTGCTGGATCTTTACCTGCATGTCCTCTAGTGTCTGTAGAGTAGTCATGCCAAGAATCCTTTGTTCGGAAATTATAGGTACTGGTTTTGGGTTCACTTCTGCCTCTCCCATCCCTATTTGGGATAAGGCGTCTGCTTTATCATTCTTGCAACCTGGTCGATAGTTTATCACGAAATCGAACTCGGCAAAGAACAATGCCGATCGGAGTTGACGTGACGATTGGGCCTTGGCTGTTTTTAAATGCTGTAAGTTCTGGTGATCGGTGATCACCGTAATGGTATGCCTTGCACCGAGAAGATAGTGCCGCCAAGCCTTGAAGGTGGATTTAATGGCTAATAACTCCTTGTCGGTAACCGCATAGTTTAACTCGGGTGCCGAGAACTTTCTGGACCAAAATGCTACTGGGTGAAGCTGGCCAGTTTCAGGGTCCTTTTGAGACAGGACAGCTCCCATGGCTAGACTGGATGCATCAGTTTCCACTATGTATGGAAGTTCAGGGCGCGGGTGCTTTAACATAGGTGCAGACGTGAATTTCGCTTTCAGCTCTTGGAAGGCATTTTCAGCTCCTTCAGTCCACATAAAACGTTTATTTTTTTGCAAGAGTGCTGTGATGGGATGTACGACATGTGAAAAATCTGGGATGAATCTGCGGTAGAAATTGGCAAAGCCGAGCATGCTTTGTACTCCTTTGACTGAACTTGGTTATGGCCACTTAAGGATTGCGTCCACCTTTTGTGAGTCCATTCGGACTCCCTTTGGGGTCAGGATAAACCCAAGGAATTCAACTTCTGTGGCATGAAAAACGCATTTTTCTAGTTTTGCATATAGTTTGTGCTGGCGCAATTTCTCAAGGACTGCTCGGACGTGCTTCAAATGGTCAGATTCTGAAGAGGAGTATACTAGAATATCATCGATATACACGACAACACAAACGTCAATGAGTTCATGAAGGACATCGTTCATGAAGTATTGGAAGGCTGCTGGTGCATTGCACAACCCGAAAGGCATCACCTGGTATTCGAATAACCCATACTTAAGGCGGAAAGCAGTCTTCCATTCTTCGCCCTCTTTTATACGTACCATATTGTATGCCCCCCAGAGATCTAATTTAGTGTATATACAAGCGTCCTTCACTTGGTCTAGTAGTTCAGGGATCAGAAGCAATGGGTATTGGTTCTTAACAGTTATCTGGTTCAATGCGCGGTAGTCTATGCACATTCTGAGGTCACCGTCCTTTTTGGGCACGAAGAACAAAGCTGAAGATGCAGGGGACTTGGATGGGTGAATAAAGCCATTGGCAAGGTACTGGTCTAAGTATTGTTGTAGGTGAAGGTTCTCAGGTTCCGTAAGGGCATAGATCCTGCTACAAGGGGGTTGTGCACTGGGTATGAGATCGATTTGACAATCGTACGATCTGTGAGGAGGTAAGGTGTTTGCCTGTTCCTTTTGGAAGACATCCTGGAATTCTTGGTATTCTGGAGGTAGTTGCATGATTGCTGTGGTTACTGTGGCCAGGCCTGCGTTCAGATTTTTCTTTGGGTAACAGGTTTGTGCACAATCCGGGAAGGTTATTCTCTTCTCTCGCCAATCAATACAAGGATTATGTGTTTCCAACCAAGGTATCCCCAGTATTATTTGGAACTGTGGGGCTTTGATTAGATCAAACACAATAGTCTCTCGATGCCCATCATGACCCAATAGTGTCATCTCTGCGGTGGAATGAGTTACAGGCCCAGAGGCAATTTCAGTTCCGTCGACTGTGGTGATGACATCTGAGGTGGTTTTTTGGCAGAGAGGTAGATTCATCTGGAAGCCAATTCATAGTCACATAGTTTCCTATGGCCCCGCTATCAATGTATGCCCTTACTGCGTGCATACGCGATGGCTGCCCTGGATCTACGAGGACCATTGGTATGATGAAATGCGAGGTCTGAGTATCCTTCTTCAAGCTCGGCAAGCGGACCTCTACACTTGTCGGGCGTGGTCGTTTCCCGAGTCTGACTCCATATGGCTTTTATCAGCAGCTCCTACCACTTTCTAGGGTGGTTTTACAGGGCAATCCCGTAGAAAATGCCCAGAAGTTCCACAATATAGACACAACTGCATTTGCCGTCTCCTTGTTCTTTCCTTCTGGGTTAAGGGTCCTTTAACCCCTCTGATTTGCATGGGTTCTGAAGCATCTGCTTCTTTGGGGTTAGCGTGGGTTTTGACCAACATGCAATTCTCAAACTTGGCTCGATCAGCCTTTCTGTTCTGAAGTCTGTGATCTAACTGGACCACTAAGTCTATATATTCAGCGCAGTCTTGAGGTGGGTTCACGACTTGAGCCAAGACATCCTTGAGTTCTCCTCGAAGCCCTCGATGAAACAACGTGATTCGTTTTACCTCAGGCCATCCAGTTTCCACTATCAACCTATTAAAGGTTGCGATGTAGGATAGAAGGTCCTGGTTACCCTGTCGTAGGGACAAAAGTTTGTTATCCAGGGCCTGTCCTTGGGAGTGCCGGGCAAATAGTCTTTCCATGCTAGTTTGAAAGCCCTGAAAATCCCAAAGAATTGGGTCATCCTGAGTAACTAGTGGAATTGACCAATCAGCTGCGCTGCTGCTGAGATATGACAATACAAAGGCTACCTTAGCTTGATCGTTTTGGGAAGGCTCCAGGTCTGCCTAAAAAGTGCAAGTGGCATTGGTTCATAAACACGGCAAACCTTTTGGGATCTCCGGCAAAGCGTTCGGGTGGAGCTAATGGAATATTTCCTGGTAGGTTTATTTGCACAGGGTTACTCGATAACACAGGAGCTGGAGTTCCCCCGGAACCTGGTAGGGGTGCTTGTCCAGCCTGGCTTTGCAGTAGTTGCCTAGCAAGGTCATCAGTTCGCTCCTTTGACAAAATCAGTTCTCTCCTAAGAGCATTGGTTTCTTGACGGGCGGAATGCACTTCAGCCCTCAATTCCCCTAGTACTTGGGCCAATTGGTCAGTCTCTGAGGTATCCATAACGCCCGGGTGGGAATTTGTGGGTAGGCTTCGTGTTCTGTTACGCTCACCTGGCTCCCACAGAGGCGTCGATCTGAACTGGAAAGCTGCGGTCTCCACCAATGTGACACGCAGGGCTGAGATGACAGACTGGACTGGCCCACCTAGCTTCGTTTGCTCGGCCCGTAGGAGTATTCTTCTGCAAATGGAAAAAGGGAATTAACCACCCATGGAGTTGAGTGTTAACCCCCACCCCCGCTGTTCTCACCACAGACCACCGTTGATGTCCTCTCTTATAGTCTCACCTGATGGTTTGAAAAGATGAGCTCTCCATCCTGCATTGAGCGCAGGGGTGCATTGATAACCAGTTGCTTCACTGGCTCGAAGGAATTGGTGAGTTCCAGAACAATATTGACTCCGAAAAGTATGTAGTTCGTAAGAGTTCACATGTATGACTTTCACTCTTGTCCGATTCCTTGCAGTTTGCAGCTTGACCCTAGCGAAGAGTTCCTCGTGGTAGCTGACAAAGTTCAGGTAAGGATTTGGCTTATCCTACACAGTTCAATAAAATAAGGCCAGAATGTAACCTGTTGCTTGCTCCCCTATTCAGGTGTGGAGAGAAAATATGAAGTTCGGGGAATAATGCCTCCTGCAGTAAAATTAGGTAAGTCTATTGCGGTGAGAAGAGTTCCCCTTGTTTGTCCCTTTGTCTCACCTTGTTGTCCTTTTGTTCCCCTTAGGGGCCGGGGTACGGCGAGGATGCAATGGAGATTGCGCCGACCCGTGAAGAGGAATAGTACCCCCGGCGGTAATCAGGTCAGTCTATGGGGGTAGTTACTATTGCCTCTGTTTATTCCCTTGGCTCACCTTTGCTGTTCTTGTGTTCCCCTTAGGTGCCAGAATGCGTCGGGAACATGCAGAAGGATGCGGTGGATCGTGAGGATGCTGCGAAGGCCGGTGAGTTCAGCGCGGCGCTGCAGCAGGAGAGGCAGCGCGCGTAAAATGCTTCTTTCTTCCAGCTCGAAGGCGCAGTGGATCTGGAATTCAGGTAAGGATCGAAGGTTTTGCTCTTATTCTAACCTTTTCTCCTTCTGTTCCTCCCTTTTTCTAGGAGCTGCAGACTTGAGACGGGCGTGGCAGAAGACTGGATGCAGGCTTGCAGACACAGTGAGCGTTACGCTGCTGGATGCAGAATAACGCGAAGCGTGTGCTGCTCTTCGGGCGTGGTTTAAATAGCCTCCAAAGTAGTCCCAGGTAGGTATTTCTCCCAGCCCCACCCGAGTAAAAAAAATAGTCCCTAGGTAAAATAGTCCCTTCCAAGCCTCATTTGGCTTGGAGCTCTGCAGCATGGTCTGCATCAGGCAAGCTTGCAGCATGGTCTGCATCAGGTAAATTCTACTCTATGAGCCTGGCGCCATAGGCCATAGGCGCCAGGATTGACTCTCCATATGAGCCGGGCGCCATAGGCGCCAGGACCGCACCCAAACAGCCCCTAGCAGGGGTTTTTGGGCTTGCTCAAAACAACTTGATACCTGCTTCCGGGGTTGCTGGACCTTGTCTGGTTCCCCGGGGGTAGGCATCGTGACAAAGAGCCAGGTTTTCAGCAGTTTGCGGAAAGACATTAAATCCTCAGTTTGGCAGATGTGGGGTGGGAGTGAGTTCCATAGCGTGGGGGCCAAGGCTGAAAATGATGATCCACCTAACCTGATTGAGTTTGTCTTCGGTATGACTAGGAGGCCGGCTGAGCTTGATCTTAGGGTGCGTGGGGGGTTGTAGGGTTTTAGCTTGTCTTGAAGATATTGAGGTCCGGTTTTATGCAGTGCTCGATGGAAGATGCACAAGGTTTTGAAAGTCACCCTTCGGGCTACTGGAAGCCAGTGCAGCGTCTTAAGGGCTGGGGAGATGTGGTCTCTTGGGCCGAGCGCAAGAAGCAATTTGGCTGCCGCGTTTTGAGCCCTTTGGAGTTTATTCAGTTGGTACACATGGATTCCGAGGTATAGGGGGTTTGCGTAGTGCAGTCTTGATATAACGATTGATTGGACCACAGAAAGTCTGTTGGGAAAGGAGAGATATGGAAAGATGCGCCTAAGGGTTTTAAGGTGGTAGTGGCAGGACTTTGAGACGTTGTTGACTTGGGGCAAGAGTGTTAGGTCAGAGTCAAGGGTGCATCCAAGATTTTTCACTGAGTTGAAGGGGTCGGTGAGTTGCCCATGGCAGATGGCCAGGGTAGTGGGTGCGGAAGAAGTTCGGGTTTCCCACATCCCATGATTTCTGTTTTGGAGGGGTTTAACAGGAGGTGGCTTTGGGTCATCCAGCGTTCTATGTCAAGGAGGGAGGAGGCCAGGCCAGGTCGGGAGTTGGGTTTTGAGTTCAGGAGTTTTAGAATTAGTTGAGTGTCGTCGGCGTAGTTGTAGCACAGGATGTTGTGCGAAAGAATTATTGGTGGGAGGGTGATCAAGTAGAGATTGAACAGGAGGGCGGGTAGGCATGCTCCTTGTGGCATTTATGATGGATCTTGCGTGTTCTCCTGCGCAGGTGGAAGCGAACATTTCTTTGAGGGTTGTGGCTGGGCAAGGGTCAAGCGGCGAGCCAGATGGTTTGCGGGCAGATAGAAGTTTGAGAAATTGCTCTGGTGATATTGGACTAAAGGATTCGAACGTTGGTAGCGTAGTGGTCGCAGCTGGTGGGCCGGCCGGTATGGGGGAAGAATTGCTTGGTGGATGTAAGAGTGCCAGTTTGGTGGCTAGAGTACTGAAAACCTTGACTTATTCTATTTGCACACCGGCTACAGAAAAATAGAAATTTGTGGAAAGGTTTCACAATAAAAAAACCTGGAATTAACGAAGATATACATACAACACAGTATAAAAATCATGATGATCATAGGATTTAAAATGCCAGGAATACATATAATTCTTCGTCACAATTATGACCTCCCGGATATTTGGTGTTAAAATCTACTATGTATCTTGATTCCATTTGTCTCAATGTCCGCAATCTGTCCCCACCTCTTGGATGAATTCCCACTGAATCAATGATAAAATACTTAAATGATCTAATGTCATTTTGGTGAACCTCTTCAAAATGTTTGGCAAGTGGATAGGACATGTTGTGATTCTTGATTGCAGGCAGATGTTGTAATATTCGTAGCCTGGCTTCCAGTTTTGTGGTGCCAATGTACCATAGATTACATGCACAAGTAATCACATAAATAACAAATTGTGTGAAACATCTCAGGTCTTGTTTAATCTTGACTTCTTTCTTAGTTTGAGGGTGTAAGAAAACTTTGGTGTTCATTCCATAATGACATGCTTTGCATTTAGCACAGGTGTAAAAACCTGATAGTTTTGTGGTTAGCCAGGTATTAATGCTTTGTTTGGGTGACTGAAACATACTAGGTGATAGTTTTATTAGTATAGATGGTGGTTTCCTATACGTTATGGTGGCATGTGATGGCAAGTGTGGACTAATTATCAGGATCTCGTTTCAAAAGATACCAATGTTTGTTCAAGATCTTGTTTCTTTAGCTCCTGAATTAAATGTAGTGATAAACCTAAGAGAGCGGTCTTCTTTTTGTTGGTCTTTTGTCTGATCTTTGAGCGTGCTCTTTTTGGCCAAAATCATCTCCCGTGTTTTGTTGCAGCTACGGTCATAAGCTTTGTTTATAATTCTTTTCTTATAACCTCGCATTAGAAATTTAGCTGCGGTCTTTTTAGCATTGGTTTCCCATACTTCATTTTCACTGCAATTTCTTTTGATCCTTAAGAACTCACCATACGGAATACTGTCTATGAGACATTGTGGATGTGCACATGTGGCATGTAAAAGTGTATTAGTACTCGTTTTTTTTCTGTGTAACTCTGTACTTATGTTGTTTCCAATAACTTTCACTTTTATGTCTAAATAGACTATTTCCATTTTACTGTGATGTTCCGTGAATTGTAGATTCTGTTGATTTTGATTCAAAATGTGAAAGAATCTTGTCCATTCGGTGGCCGTCCCGTTCCAGATGATAAATAAATCATCGATGTACCTCTGCCACATAATTACTTTGTCTGTATGTTCCTTCTGGTTGTCATTAGGGAAAAGTTCTTCCTCCCACGCACCCATATATAAATTCGCAAAATTTGGAGCCACTGCTGCACCCATTGCCGTTGCACAAATTTGGTTATAATACTTGGAGTCAAACATAAAGGTGTTGTGGGTCAGAATAAAAGAAAGCATATCTAAAAGCATACGTGAATGTTCTCGATAACTCAAAGATCTTATTGACAGAAACCTTTTGACCGCCTATATGCCCTTGGAGTGTGTGATACAAGTGTAAAGAGAAACTACATCCAGCGTGACCAGAAGAAAATTAGGTTGCCAGGGAATGTGTACTATTTGATTCAAAAATGCTGTTGTATCTTTAGTATAGGAAGGTAGAGTTTACACAAAGGGGAACAGGAAATTGTCTACAAATTTCGAGATGTTTTCTAATAAGGAGTCTATTGATGCCACAATTGGTCTTCCAGGGGGTCTGGACATCGATTTGTGAAGGTACAAACTGGCCACAGAGAGAAATAAAGGCCTAGACAGGTAGATGGGACTATAAGGGTTAAAAAGTGACAACTCTGCAACATGTATCCCAGCCTAAAAACACAATTGTTGTCAGTTCCACTGCTCCAAGCTCTATTTTCTAGCAGTTGCTACGTTACGACTTTTCATTAAGATTACATTGTTTGGAGCGCTTTGATGAGGCAGTCGGTGGCATTTTGCACTATATAAAATCTAAATTAGCAAGCCATGGCTACGTTTGAACCACGCGTGCTCTACAGCCCTTTGTACCTTTCCTGTGTTTAACTTGTTTGCCTGTAATATATAGGTCTACAGTCATCTGTGACAGCAGTGTTTAAACCGCCATGATTACTTTGGATACACCTCTCTGTCAATGACATAAACCTACCAAAGCAGAAAGGTTTTGATTTACATGAATGCATTCATAAGGCTGTTTTTCCAGCTCTCTTGGGAGAGGAAGGTCATATACACTGACTTAGCTAAGGCATAGTTGAAGTTTCAATGCATAGCACTCTTGCCTGTTCTCAGAATTGCTTGGGGTTAGGGGGCCACCACGAGGGCATGCATGCTGCTGCTAGTATGATGAGAGGGTGCCTGAACACTACAGGAAGATATGGGGCCAAGTATGGCAGCACTGACATGAAATAGGGATGATGCCACATTACATGATATAGCTTGTCCAGTGCTTGCTGAACACGAAAGTGGCTTCAGGGCTCCCTGAGCGGAAACATGGCACAGAGCCAAGAAAGGAGCTTAAGGAAACAGGCATAGTTCAATTGTTCATGTGATATTAGACAGTATTTGCTGCTCTCTGCTATCGAGAAAGGTCTATCACTGGTTCTCATTCTACACAATCAAGGGACAACCACTGACTTATAAATTGGTAGATTTGAGATTCCTGGAGTGAATGACATATTTGCATTTAGCAGTCTAACTGGACGGTGCAATGCTGTGCCTGGAATTATTGACCACACTTAGTCTTGGTTTAAAAGCATACATCTACAGAAGACCAGCAGAGCTAGGTCTGAGTTATGCAAGATCTTTTATGTGTCTCTATCACCAGGCAGGGTGCAGCATTTTTAACCTGCTAAACGGATGGAAGCAGATGGTGGCAATCCATGCATAGTTGCTATGATGGCTGAGGTTGCAGTTGTCCTCTCAGACTAGAAAAGGAATGACAGAGTCTTACAATGGATCTCAGTTTCAGGAAAACCTGAGCCAATGGTGGCCAACTTCTTATAGACTAGAGGCAGTGTTCCATAATGAACAAAAATAATGTTCTTTACTTGTGTTAAAGGAGTCTGGAATCCCAAATGTCTGAAGGCACACACTCTGGGACATATGCTTTGCATGTACTTCCACCACCACCATGTTACTTTTCTCTGCATTAAGATCAAGTCAATAAATTTGCAATCAGTGTTGGGCGGCACCTCAGAAAGCCGTCAGCGTGAAAGTGAATAACTACTGAATGGCAGCTGTCCAGTCGCACCATAGCTATGGACGCAATAGGCAAATGCGTAGTATAAGAACCAACGAACGAAGCAATAAGCTCTGTGACCTGATGTGTATTGATGGCAAATCATAGGCCAATGAGAGGTCTCCTGGGGCACTCCACAGGCGACGGAGACTGAGCCAGAAGCAAAAGGACGGCCCTATACACGCCCACATACCCAAAAAAGAGCCAAATAGTGTAGTACACAATGGGCACAAGTAGCCAGTTCCGTTCTATATGGTGATTAATACAATATTCCTTTTTCCCAACACTATTAATATGCATCTGAAAAGCTATTGGAGGGATTTCAAGTGGACGTCACACGTTTTTTTTCAAGTGGATATGCAGGGATTAAGGCTGAGATGTCCTGGTTTCACTGCTGGTATTTTAGCCACTAAACCACATGTGTACCTGTCAAATGGCCCTATGTTTCTACTTCATGACTCGCTACAGTAGCTTTGTCGTAAGAGACAGTACTGACAACTTTGCATGACAACTGTTTTGCTTAGTTATCGTTATGCTAAATTGTGCTTACAACATGACGAAGAAGATACAAAGCAACTGAATGGACACTTACTTTATTTAAACCATCTGAAATGCTGACCATCACCTCGATCTCATCTTCTTTCTGTAGAACAATAAACGTTATTAGAGTTTCATGCAGTCTTTTCATAAATCCTGTTTGGAGCTTGTAGTACACATAGCAAGAGTTTTCAGAGGCTGTCGGGTGGCATTAGAAACACAGTTGTATTGATCTGTTATATATGGTTCATTCATTTTTTATTTTATCTTGGGTATTTATAGATTTGGATTCATATTTATATCGCGCTCATACACAAGTGTTTCAGAGCGTGACAAGGAAAGGGAGGGCAACAGGGGAGAACAAAAACAACGATCTTACTAGGCCCAGTGACATTGAGAACACGGAAGTGCATGGAAGAGGGGGAGGGGAAAAGTGCATGTAAGGGGGGAGAAGTGGAAAGTGGGAACAGAGGAGGAAGCAGATAAATAATAATAAATAAAATAAATAGATAAATAAAGGTGATTGAGAACAAACATAGCTTTAGGAAGCAATGGAGCTCTGCACATCTGTTGGATGGTTGCATAATGCAGGATGCATTTGGTATGTGTGTGAATGCCTTTGGCTGTGCAGTGTTCATGTGTGCTTGTTTCTGTGTGTGGGTTCATTTCATAGCTATTCAAAGTGAATATTGATCGTATTGGGTATATGCAAGCTGAACGTGATGCACTTGTGTATGTCTGTGTTCAATTGTGCAATTATACATGCGTGATTGATTCTGTGAGTAGTCACATTTCAGAACAATTCAAAGGGGAGGTGACCACATTTAAATGATCTAAATACACGTTTGATGGCAGCCATTTTAGACAAGTACCACTTGCCACATCGCACAGAACCATTGTGTAATGTCTCTTTATTAAAACTACAACACGACAAATAAAGAATGATGTGTTTCTTATATATCTAGAGCCGGAACTAGAAACACCTTTTTGCATGAAATACGCCAGCTCCCCATTTACGACAAAATATAATTTGGTAAACAGTTGTTTATTTTGTGACATTCTCAACCAGATTATTTTCAAATCAAAAGAACGATGTTTTAACTGTTGCAGACTCTACCAAGCTTGTGTATCTTTTTTCTGTTAGTGCTTTTACTGTATGTATATGCCAAAAAGATGTAGCAGCAAGTTCATTACTCCATGGACATCTTTGTTCAGCTTTCAGGAAGGCTGACTCATCCCTTCACCCTTCTGTGCTGCATAAATTGAGAAGCATGAAAACTGGTGTGATAACACCGATGTGGGAATCTGTCATGAATCAATGTAAAACCTAATACTTTATATGCATGTTGTGACAGGGCCAGCGTTGTGGCGCTGTCAAAGGGGCGCAAGGGGGCCCACCCATGGGTGCCTGGGTGTAGGCAGGCCCCTTCCTTACCCGCCTTACCTGCGGTGATGGAAGCAGAAGCCCCAGGAGATGTGGAGCTGCAAGACGCCAGCATCTTTTACAGAGGTACCGCAAATGGCACAACACCGGCTGCAGGAAGGGTAGACGTGGGACCAAGGGGTGCTGCATCCGTCACAACACCAGCAGGCTTCAGCAGATTGTGTCTGCTGGGATCTACATTAAAAAAAACCCACATTCCGAGGAGCTCGAGTTTCAAAATTGTAAAGCCGACTTGGTCGCGTTTTTAAAACTCGAGCTTTTGGGAATGTACTCATTTGTCCCCCGCGTTCCCTTTAGGCAATACGGGGGACAACCCCCAGAGCCCATAATACCGAACTTGGGGAGCGGGGGACACCCCCACAACCTTCGCTCACCTAGTTCAGCCTTTTGGGATTCATCTTTATCAACTATGCCGAACGCGCAGAAAATATGCATTCTGCTTTTTTGATACGATATTTTGGGGCAATACCGTCTGCTGGAGTCTGCAGCCAAAAGAAAGCCACCACTGTTATGTTGGACCTTAGAGCTGATCTAACCTATATTGTGGATTTGGGACGGGTAGCCCTACTTATGCTGCTTGATCTCTCAGCAGCTTTTGATCTTGTTGATCATGGCCTACTTCTTGAGAGATTAGAAAAAAAAGCACATTTTTCGAAACCTGCTCACTCTTGGCTTTCTTCCTTCTTAGGACCTAGATCAGCAAGAGTGGTTGTGGGAGAATTTAAGTCCCCACCAGAGACACTTCTTTGTGGCGTTCCGGAGGGAACTATCCTCTCCCCTACCCTTTTTAATTTATACACCTGCCCTCTCTTCGACCTCCTGGATGATCACATCTCACTATATACATAAATTATGCTGATGACACCTAGGTGGTGTTAGAACTGACGGGTCATTATGAAAGGGATTGTCGTGTTGTTGACCAGACCTACGATATTATAAAACAGTGGATGAATGTGAACTCCTTTGCCTTAAAGGGGGAAAAGCAGAGCTCATGTTGGTGGGCCCTAGCAAATGCCTAGCTAAATTTGTGGCTAAATACAACCAATTTGTCATCTTGGACTGTGTGATTAAAACAAGCCTGCGGATGAACACTTTGGGCGTCGTTCTTGATGCCAACCTCAATATGAAAAATCATGCTTCTCACATTAAGGCTACTTGCACATGCACCACTAAGCTCATGAAACAGATTAAACCATACTTGGCTGATATTAATGTAGCCACACTGACTACAACTCTTATCAATTCTAAAATTGACTATTGCAACAGCCTCTTTGCTGGTACTTCCAGAAACTACATCAAGACACTGTAGGTTGTTCAAAACAACGCAGTTAGAGCTTTTTTGGCATTGCTTGAACAGAACATATATCCCAGGCTTGCAGATCTTTGCACTGGCTCCTGGTTAAACACTGAATTAATCACAAAATGTTATCTCTGACATACAAATGCTTGTCTTATCAAGCTCCTGGCTATTTGGTGAAAATAATTCAGAAGGCTTCTGTTACTTGGGCCCTTTACTGTAATTTTCTGGAAAAGCTTTCTCAACTGTGTTATAAACTACAGAACTTTGGCAGTACTAGCTTTGATGTTTGTTCCACGCTCATCTGGAACTCGATTTCACTTGATCTTAGAAACAGTCTTGACTCTGTCACTTCAAGAAAGCCATCACAACTTTTCTCTTCAACTTCAAAGATTGAGGTGTTGTAGTTCTCTGGTTTGATTGTCTGGCTTGAATTTTTTTTCCATCATGATCACTTCTTCAGTGCACACGGAGGCCTTTGGGCGTGTTGCGCCTTATAAAAATGTCACATATTCACTAGCCCAGCAGGGAATTCTAACAGGCCCTGTGAAGGCTGTGCATCACTATGCCACCATGGATTGGGGTTTTCTATGGAATAAAGGCCCCACAGAGGCCTTTACCCACTAAACGACCAGGGATTATAATTATTATTTTTAAAGGTCCATGAGGGCCCTGTATGTTCCAGAGTCCCCGGACCCCAGCAGGGTCAAGTTGGAAAAGGGGCAGCGCTTACCAGCCCTTTTAATCCCTCCCATGTCCTTCCCCTGTCAAACTTCTCAGAGATAGGTAAGTTATTGGTCAGGGTAGGAAGCCAATCCTGGGAGGGGGTGGGTTATTTAAGGAGTGTGTGTGAGTGTGCAAGTGTGGGTTTGTGGGTGAGGACAGGAGGTAAAGGAGGACATCAAAGAAACCATTAGTATTAGAGGTAGAGTAGGAGTAGTGGTGGAGTGGGATAGTAGTAGGAGCAGGGGTAGCAGTAGTAGTTGTAGGGAATAAAGGTAGTAGGTGGCAGGAGTAACGAGGGAAGAAAAAAGTGCTCGGGTGGTACTGGTTAGTACATGGATGAGCAGGGCACCATATCCCTAGATGAGCAGGGCGCCATATCCCTGGCTCTGCAGTAACGAGAAGGGTGTACAGGGCATAATATCCTCCAGAGTCCCAGAGGGCCGAACAGGAGCTTGTAGAGGGTGAGTGGGGCACCGTGTCCCCAGGTTCCGTAATAGTGAGAGCAGTGTGCAGGGCACCATATCTCTGACTGTCTTTGAGCAGTGAAGGTAGGGAGAGGTAGTGATAGTAGGGGAATAGGAACAGTAGCAAAGGAAGAGTGGGAAGAGTGACAGTGAGTGGGAGAAAGGAGTACCTATTGGTATAAAGTGAGATAGACATTATAACCAAAGGAATAACCAGAGGCAGGAGAGTAGAGTGAGAGGAAGGGGGAAAGGAAACAACCAAGGTAGAGAGATAGTTGGAAGTGCAAGCGGTAGTAAGGAATAAGAGTGGGAAAGGAAGTAAGCTAGAACGGTGGAGGTGGAAAGGCGGAATGAGAGACTGGAGGCACAGTAACATAGGGAGAGGAGACCAGTTGTTGAGATCAGTACGGCAAAGGGTTAGGTATTAGAGGTTGTGAAAGGAGTGTGCATGACACAGAGCAAAAGAACTCACCATTCCCTATTCATGGAGACTAACCCATGATAGGAGAGGGAAAGTTAGAATTTCCCTAGGGAGACAGATAGCCAGCATCTTAGGGAATACACCAATAATCATAGTTAGAAGAACAGATAGGTTTTACAGATTGGTAGTGACTAACAGCCCGGTAGGGACGTCACTGGTTGGGAGGTGGGTTCCAGGCCCGGAGAAGTTGAGAGAGGAAAGGTCCTGCCCTAGTGCCAATGTTCCCATCCCATTAGGCACTGAGCAACCTCAAGAGAAAAAGAAACCAGACATTCTGATAATTTAGTTTAATAAATACCCTTAAAACTTGAATTTAGGAGTCAGTGTGGTTATTCGTGATGGGCTGCCCCGTCACATGTGGTATCATTGTGGGATAGACCAGGACCCGAAAAAGAGATCTCCTACGCCTATCAAAGAGGAATGACCACTGCTGTGAAGATGCTGAAGGTAACACACCTTACCCGAACTGTGAGGCTACCAAACGGAACAGCATTGTCAGCTGCCGGTATGACATATACAGTGATGAGGGCATGATAGTCAAACTGGGGAGGAATGTGCTTTTAAGGACCGTATTGAAAATCAAAGTCCCTGAAGGAATCTATGGGAGGATTACACTAAGATCTGGTTTGGCACACCAGCATTCTTTGGATGTAGAAACTGATATTATAGACAGAACTTACATCAGTGAAGTCAAAGGGCCTCATTCCGAATACGGCGTTGTGATGCTGGAAATGCATCAGAGGGACAGGGCCTCTGAATCCTTGTCCTTTACTGCTTTTTATCGTGTGTCATGTCGTGTTTTCTGCCCAGGAGTCCATGTGGGACTCCTGGCAGTGCAGCTCTCTCTTTTGGTTTGGTGAACAGACCCATGGGATACCCTTATGGCACCCATGGGTAGGGGTACAACCCTGTGCCCCTAGTGTATGTTTTTGGGCACCTGTGGGTGGCCCACAGAGCAGGGTATGGGCTGGTGGCAGCTCCATGCTGAATTTGACAGGTGCTCTGGGTGTCCTCCAATTTGGGATACCCAGGCCCTGCCATTGGGATCAGTTGATTCCTGATAGGAAACAAGATGGCCCTTGTGGCCTCTTGCTTTCTATTGCCTGTTACCTTGTTTTCCCAAAGTCCTGGGAAGCCCTGACTCTGTCCCTTCCCCCTGACTGGCAGTTGGGTGGAAGTTCCATATATGGTGTTGTTGTGAAGGCCCAGCTAGACTGACTGGAACCTTCCCAGTGACTGTATGTTGTGGGTACCTCCTATGGGTGGGACCTGGGTGAATGGAGTGTGTGACCAATATACACTCCTTGTTGTGGTTGTCTGGTTTCTGGCATGAGAGACAAAGACTGAGACAGCCCTGCCCGAAACTGGCCTGAATGCAGTGTGTAGTGTTGAATGGCTGGGTACTTGTCCCAATCCACATTCCTTGTTGAGAGTGTCTGAAAGGGAGGAGTGTGGCCTGAATGCACTGTGTGCCTGATTGGCTGACTGACTGCATGAATGCCCTTCTGTATGATTGGCTGCTGAGTGTGTGCCAGCAGTGTGGATGAGAGACAGAATAGTATATCTGGGGACCTCTCACCACTGGTAATTGTTCAGAAGCGTTCTGGAGCTGAGTCTCCACTCTAAGAGTAACTGGAACTGCTGATCCTCGACGCCCAGCTGGAAGAAGAAGATTTGCTGCTGCATTTGCTTCGACCGATCCGAAGGCTGCCGAAATCGTCGAAGACTAACCCGAGAGAGGACCTGGTAAGGCGCCCTCTTCCCGTGCTCCGAGGGACCATCGAGCACCGCTCCATCTTCGCCGAAGCGCCCTGGAAGACAGACCCTCGAAAGGCTGCCGACCCGAGACGGGACCACCGAGGAGATCGAAGTGAAGCACCCGGACATCGCCGCCGTCGAAGTCCATTGCCGTCGACCAGGGTTCGCAGGTTTGTGTAACCGCTGGAGGCCCGTCGAAGTTGTGTTGCCCAGCCGTGGGGACCACTTGACGCCGTGCCGCCGACGACCGGAGCCGCCCGCTCCTTTCCCTAAGAACATTCGAATCGAAGGACTCCCTCGTCCGCACCGTCGACCGCTTTATCCTGCCGGAGAAAGTCGAGGACGACCAACGTGCCGAGGAGAAACCTGCCGGTGGGTTTCCCACCACCCGAAGACCACAAAGACTCGAACGACTCGACACCCTTGCTGGGCCCCGGTCTCCACAATCTTTGCGGTCCAGAAAAATTGTCATCGAGGTGCCCCGCACGCCTCTTCCTTGCAGGACGCCGACGCTCTGACGCAGACGAGCACCGCTCGGACGAAGCTGCCGCCTCATCGACGCCGTTCACCCGTGTTCTCCGTCGGACGTTCGACGACCTGTGTCTCCCGCTTTAAAGGGCAGGCACTCAAGAAGGGTCGTCGATTCCCCGACGCCGAGTTCCTCGACGGACGTTCGACGCCCCATGTCTCCCGCTTGAAAGGGAAGGCACTCAAGAAGGGTCGTCGATTCCCCGCCGCCGAACGCCGAGTTCCTCGACGCTTCTCGACGCCTCTCGACGATCCGTGACTCGCGCTTGAAAGGGGGTCGCTCAAGAAGGATCTGTCGACGCCTCTTCGAAGAACTCGACTCCACCAGGTACATTGGGGGGGGTAAAAACATTATAGGAGTGAATAAGACTTGCAGAACACTATATGGACTGGGCTTGTGCTATATCTTTATTTTACAAGTTACCCAGGTGGAGGGATCTCCACACAGAACTGTGTCTAGTGGTAGGGGCCAGTATTCTGCCTATTGCTCAACCATCTTATTTTCTCTCCTCTCTCTATTGCTGGTTTCACTCTATTGATCTGTGTGACATTGTTACAGTATTGTTGATGCACTTTAATGAGATCTAATACAAAGGGTGGTACCACTTTAGAATTGTATATATTTGCCATTGTTGATTTTCCTAAGTACAAAGTGAGTTATTATGATAAGTGTACATAACCTTGAATATTGATTATATAAAGACTGTGTTCTAACCAATACAGTGTGTGGACATTCCTTTGTGGGGGCTTGGGGACTACACTGTACTTAAGAACCAGCCTGCATCACCTCCTGAGAAGCTAGGCCTTGATTGCTCGACCATAGCTACCGAATAGAGAATCTAGGCTGGGGTCCTCTGTGCCTCCCCTCTACCATATAGAGAGCAGAAGTACAGACCACCCCCTACCGGTCCTTTACAGCTGGTGGCAGCGGTGGGATGCTTATGGTTTTAAGAATCAGTGTATAACCGTGCCACTTACAAAATATCTGCACTTTATTAAATTAAGGTTTAGTTGTGTACAAGATAACTGCATTACAAACAATGGAGTCTATTGCAAATGGCAAATTGACTCAGATGAGCTTGGAGGCTCTCCAGAGTGCTTGTGAAGCCAGGGAGTTAGACTTTGTGGATAAGTCTAGGGCTGAGCTGATAGCTGCCCTGGTGGACTACCAGACTGATGGTGAAACTCTTGATGAGGGGGGGGAATGAAACCAATGAGGACTCTGCCCCTGGGGTTTCTGCTGAATCTGTTTCTGGGAATGCCGCCATTCCTGCTGCCTCTGTTCCAAACCCCAGCAATTCCTTGGAGCTTGAGTTATTAAGGATGAAATTGGCCTTTGAATACCGCAAGTTGTAAATAGATGCTGAACTTAAGAGAGAGGAGTTGGCTCAACAAGTGGAGCTCAAGAATAAGGACCTTGATTGAACTCAAGAGCCAGGACACTGAATGTCAGAGAATCCAGCTAGAGAAAGCTAGAGTGGAGACTTCAGCTAAAACCCGTGAGAGTGTCAGGTCCCCAGCCACCAAGTTTATGAAAGATTTGGTTGGTGTATTTGTGGAGGGTTCAGATATCCTCCAATGGATTGAAGCGTTTGAAATGGCTTGTGCGATTCATGATGTTGATAAAAGAGATTGGGCTAAGTGTTTGTTAAGCAGAGTGCCTCAAACTGGATATGACTGTATTCTGAAGCTGAGTGTGGAAGAATGGGGTCAGTATGAGTGTATGAAGTCTGCTTTGATTGCCAAGTTTGGCAAGACACCTACCCAATACCTTAAAAGGTTCAGGGATTTTAAGAAAAGAGAGAATGTGTCTTGGGTTGACTGGGTGAGTGCTGCGCACATGAACATGATGGGGTGGATTGATGGATACAAGGTTAAGACTTTTGTTGAATTGTCCCACCTCTAGTTTTTTGAGCATTTTTCTGAAGCCTGTTCACCAGAGCTGCGTCAGTATGTGGCTGACCAGAACATTTTGGACCCCTTTAAGCTGGCTAGGTTTGCTGACAAGTGGATCTCCCACCGGGTGTCCCCTAAGGACTCCAGTGGGAAGGACAAGGACAAAGAAAAGGGGGCCTCTCAGAAAGCTGAGGAGTCCCACAAGCAGTCACAGTCGGGTAAACCTAAACCTTCCTCTCCCAAGACCCAAAAATCTAGTGGGGATAAGTCATCTGTGGGTGGGAATAAGAGTAGTGGTCCACCTGCTGCAAAGCAGGCTCCCAGTGGTTCCAGTACCGTACCCCGCACTCCTGGCACTTGTTGGGACTGTGGGGCTCTGGATCACTGAAGGGGTGACTCCAAGTGTAAAGGTAAGGCACTTGGAGTACAGGCTGTCAGCCTGACCTACCCTTACCCCGTGTCTGAGGTGGAGGCCACTGTCCTCCCCTCCTCTACCGGGATCACATTTGGTGCTCCGGTAGAGATTTCATTAGTGTCCCTTGGGGCCTGGGACCAGTATGCAGAAGTACTGGCGACTATCCCACAGAACACCCATAGGTTTTTGAGAAGTGTCCTCTTGAATGGCCAGCCTTCTACTGGTTTGAGAGACACTGGGCCAAGCATGGCAGTGGTGGACAGGACCCTGCTCAAGCCAGAGGACTATGTAGGTGCTCCTCTGAGAACCACCAGGTTAGCTGGTGGGCCTCCCAAATTATCGCCTGTAGCCTTAGTCACACTCATGATTGGAGACAGGACAGCAAAGCTTCCTGTCCTGGTTCAGGACAATGTCCCTGCTAACATTCTGTTAGGAAATGATCTAGTAGAGTTGGGGTTGATCTCGGATGGTCTTCCCATGACTGCTGCTCCAGTCACTAGGTCACAGGTGACACTGGGTCTGGCTGTGAGTCAGGTACCCGAGCCAAAGGCGAGGCCTAAGGCAAGAAGAAGGAAGACCAAGAAGGCCACCTCTGTGGAGGGAACACCTTCTCTTCCTGCTGTTCTGACAGCACCCATTGGGATCCATGCTCCGGATGGGCTGGGTCCAGTGGAAAACCCAAACTCAACTCCTGTGGGAGAAGAGACAGAAGACTCTCCTGTGGGAGAGGTTCTCAACCCGGAGGATCATCCCGACCTTCAATGCTTGTTAGCTGAAGGGGGACCCTCCCGGGCAGACTTCTGTAAGGAACAGAGAGAGTGCTACTCTCTCGAGGGACTGAGGAAACAGGCCCTGTCCCAGGCACAAGGAGAAGTGCCTAGGACATTCCGGATTTATTGGGAGGGTGAGCTCCTTGTTAGTGAGCCCACTAACCTGAACCTGGTGCCCTCAAGAGGTTGGTGGTACCCCAGGTTTACAGGCCCTTCCTACTGCAGTTGGCGCATGAGGTGCCCTTGGCTGGTCATCTTGGGACCAAGAAGACTAAGCAGAGGCTCTCTGCCCATTTCTACTGGCCAAGGATGGGAGTAGAGGTGGAGTCCCACTGCAGGACCTGCCCAACTTGTCAGTTGTCTGGCAAGACTGGAGGCAGTGTCATTGCCCCACTGCAGCCATTGCCAGTGGTTGGCACACCATTTGAGAGGGTGGGCATCGACATCGTCGGTCCCCTTGACCCTCCCACTTCAGGTGGACATCGGTTCATCCTGGTCTTGGTAGATCATGCCACCAGGTACCCTGAGGCAATACCCCTTCGGACTGTTACTGCCAAGGTGGTTGCCAGGGCTCTCCTGGGCATTTTCACCCGTGTTGGATTCCCCAAGGAGGTTGTCTCTGACAGAGGATCCAACTTCATGTCTAGTTACATGAAAACCATGTGGAAAGAGTGCGGGGTAACCTACAAGTTCTCCACCTCTTACCACCCCCAGACCAATGGTCTGGTTGAGAGATTTAATAAAACTCTCAAGGGCATGCTAGGGGCTTTGGAAGAACCCCTAAGGAGGAAATGGGATCTCCTCCTGCCATGCCTGCTGTTTGCTTACAGAGAGGTACCTCAAGAGGGTGTTGGTTTCAGCCCCTTTGAGTTACTCTTTGGACATCCCGTGAGGGGGCCCCTCGCCTTGATCAGAGAAGGCTTGGAAGCCACCCCTCCAGGTCCCGCCAAGCAAGTGGGGGACTATGTGTTAGGCCTCAGACGGAGGATGACACAGATGATGGGTCAGGCAACAGCAAATCTCAAGGCCAGCCAGGAATTGAATAAGTACTGGCATGACCTTAAAGCCTCGCAAGTGGATTGGACTCCGGGACAGGAAATCCTTGTGATGGAGCCTACCAAGCCTAGAGCTTTGGCAGACAAGTGGACTGGACCCTTCAGGATCAACTCCAAGATGGGCGAAGTCAATTATCTGGTTGACATGGGAGCCTCTGGGGTAGCCCCCCAGGTATTCCATGTCAACAGGCTCAAGCCTTTCCACCGGCGAGCAGAAGTCTCATGTCTCTTGTTAGCTTCAGGGCAAGAAGAGGATGAGAGTGAGCCCCTTCCTGATTTGCTGCATAGCAACCCTCAGAATGACTCAGTGGAGGGAGTACATCTCTCTCCGGATTTGACAACAGAGCAACAGAGGGCCTGCAGGGCTTTGCTCCAACAGTATGCCTCTCTGTTTTCACTGACGCCAGGCCTTACACCGTGGTGTAGGCATGAAATTGACACTGGTGACAGTGTGCCTGTCAAAAGCAGGTGCTACCGTATGTCAGATACCGTCAAGAACCACATCCAGGCTGAGGTCGCCAAGATGTTGGATCTGGGTGTTATTGAACCCTCAACCAGTCCCTGGTCCAGTCCAGTGGTCCTTGTCCCCAAGGCAAGTTCCCTGGCGGGTACCAAGGATTGGAGGTTCTGTGTGGACTACCGAGGAGTCAATGCCGTCACCAAAACTGACGCGCACCCATTGCCCAGGGCTGATGAGCTCGTGGACACCATAGGTGCTGCCAAATTTGTGAGCACCTTTGACCTTACCTCAGGCTATTGGCAAATAGCTCTGACGGACCATGCCAAGGAAAAGACGGCCTTCTCAACACCTGAGGGACTCTACCAGTTTAGGGTCATGCCTTTTGGGTTGAAGAATGCCCCTGCCACCTTCCAGAGATTGGTCAACCATGCGCTCAGTGGGCTGGAAGCCTTTTGTGTGGCTTACTTAGACGACATTGCCGTCTACAGTTCCACCTGGGAAGAGCATTTGACACATCTGGATAAGGTGTTGCAGGCCTTGAAAAGGGCTAACCTCACTATCAAGGCCACCAAGTGCCAGATAGCTCAGGGGAAAGTTACCTATCTTGGTCATGAGGTAGGAGGGGGTCAAATCCAACCTCTCTCCAGTAAAGTACAGGATGTACAGAACTGGGAGACTCCCACTACTCAAACCCAGGTGAGAGCCTTTTTGGGCCTCACTGGGTACTATCGCAATTTCCTGGCAGACTATGGAACCATAGCTGCACCCCTGACAGCTCTAACTTCACCCAAACAGCCTAGGAAGGTTAATTGGACTGAAGACTGTCAGAGGGCCTTTGATGGCTTGAAAGAAAGTCTGTGTAGGGCACCTGTGTTGTGTGCGCCTGACTACAGCCGACCCTTTATCGTCCAGACGGATGCCTGCGACACCGGAATTGGAGCTGTCTTGTCCCAGTTAGATGACAAAGGGAGAGAACATCCTATCATATTCATCAGTAGACAACTCAAGGGTAGCGAACTTAGGTGGGCTACTGTTGAAAAGGAGTGTTTTAGCATAGTTTGGAGACTTAGGCGGTTTAGGCCCTACCTTACGGGGTATACCTTCAAGGTCCAAACAGATCATAAGCCCCTGAAGTGGCTTATGCAAATGAAGGGTGAGAATCCGAAATTGCTCAGGTGGTCCATTAGCCTGCAAGGGCTAGACTTCACCATAGAGCACAGACCAGGGAAGAGTCACGAGAATGCAGATGGCCTTTCCAGAAGGTATGTTGACCGTCTGGATGAGGGTGTCTATCCCGTGGGAGATTAGACACCCTCCACCTCAGTCTGGGGGGGGCGACTGTGATGCTGGAAATGCATCAGAGGGACAGGGCCTCTGAATCCTTGTCCTTTACTGCTTTTTATCGTGTGTCCTGTCGTGTTTTCTGGCCAGGAGTCCATGTGGGACTCCTGGCAGTGCAGCTCTCTCTTTTGGTTTGGTGAACAGACCCATGGGATACCCTTATGGCACCCATGGGTAGGGGTACAACCCTGTGCCCCTAGTGTATGTTTTTGGGCACCTGTGGGTGGCCCACAGAGCAGGGTATGGGCTGATGGCAGCTCCATGCTGAATTTGACAGGTGCTCTGGGTGTCCTCCATTTTGGGATACCCAGGCCCTGCCATTGGGATCACTTGATTCCTGATAGGAAACAAGATGGCCCCTGTGGCCTCTTGCTTTCTATTGCCTGTTACCTTGTTTTCCCAAAGTCCTGGGAAGCCCTGACTCTGTCCCTTCCCCCTGACTGGCTGTTGGGTGGAAGTTCCATATATGGTGTTGTTGTGAAGGCCCAGCTAGACTGACTGGAGCCTTCCCAGTGACTGTATGTTGTGGGTACCTCCTGTAGGTGGGACCTGGGTGAATGGAGTGTGTGACCAATATACACTCCTTGTTGTGGTTGTCTGGTTTCTGGCATGAGAGACAAAGACTGAGACAGCCCTGCCCGAAACTGGCCTGAATGCAGTGTGTAGTGTTGAATGGCTGGGTACTTGTCCCAATCCACATTCCTTGTTGTGAGTGTCTGAAAGGGAGGAGTGTGGCCTGAATGCACTGTGTGCCTGATTGGCTGACTGACTGCATGAATGCCCTTCTGTATGATTGGCTGCTGAGTGTGTGCCAGCAGTGTGGATGAGAGACAGAATAGTATATCTGGGGACCTCTCACCACTGGTAATTGTTCAGAAGCGTTCTGGAGCTGAGTCTCCACTCTAAGAGTAACTGGAACTGCTGATCCTCGACGCCCAGCTGGAAGAAGAAGACTTGCTACTGCATTTGCTTCGACCGATCCGAAGGCTGCCGAAATCGTCGAAGACTGACCCGAGAGAGGACCTGGTAAGGCGCCCTCTTCCTGTGCTCCGAGGGACCATCGAGCACCGCTGCATCTTCGCCGAAGCGCCCTGGAGACAGACCCTCGAAAGGCTGCCGACCCGAGACGGGACCGCCGAGGAGATCGAAGTGAAGCACCCGGTCATCGCCGCCGTCGAAGTCCATTGCCGTCGACCAGGGTTCGCAGGTTTGTGTAACCGCTGGAGGCCCGTCGAAGTTGTGTTGCCCAGCCGTGGGGACCACTTGACGCCGTGCCGCCGACGACCGGAGCCGCCCGCTCCTTTGCCTAAGAACATTCGAATCGAAGGACTCCCTCGTCCGCACCGTCGACCGCTTTATCCTGCCAGAGAAAGTCGAGGACGACCAACGTGCCGAGGAGAAACCTGCCGGTGGGTTTCCCGCCACCCGAAGACCACAAAGACTCGAACGACTCGACGCCCTTGCTGGGCCCCCGTCTCCACAATCTTTGCGGTCCAGAACAATTGTCATCGAGGTCCCCCGCACGCCTCTTCCTTGCAGGACGCCGACGCTCCGACGCCGACGAGCACCGCTCGGACGAAGCTGCCGCCTCATCGACGCCGTTCACCCGTGTTCTCCGTCGGACGTTCGACGACCTGTGTCTCCCGCTTTAAAGGGCAGGCACTCAAGAAGGGTCGTTGATTCCCCGACGCCGAACGCCGAGTTCCTCGACGGACGTTCGACGCCCCGTGTCTCCCGCTTGAAAGGGAAGGCACTCAAGAAGGGTCGTCGATTCCCCGCCGCCGAACGCCGAGTTCCTCGATGCTTCTCGACGCCTCTCGAAGATCCGTGACTCCCGCTTGAAAGGGGGTCACTCAAGAAGGATCTGTCGACGCCTCTTCGAAGAACTCGACTCCACCAGGTACATTGGGGGGGTAAAAACATTATAGGAGGGAATAAGACTTGCAGAACAATATATGGACTGGGCTTGTGCTATATCTTTATTTTACAGGTTGCCCAGGTGGGGGGATCTCCACACAGAACTGTGTCTAGTGGTAGGGGCCAGTATTCTGCCTATTGCTCAACCATCTTATTTTCTCCCCTCTCTCTATTGCTGGTTTCACTCTATTGATCTGTGTGACATTGTTACAGTATTGTTGATGCACTTTAATGAGATCTAATACAAAGGGTGGTACCACTTTAGAATTGTATATATTTGCCATTGTTGATTTTCCTAAGTACAAAGTGAGTTATTATGATAAGTGTACATAACCTTGAATATTGATTATATAAAGACTGTGTTCTAACCAATACAGTGTGTGGACATTCCTTTGTGGGGGCTTGGGGACTACACTGTACTTAAGAACCAGCCTGCATCACCTCCTGAGAAGCTAGGCCTTGATTGCTCGACCATAGCTACCGAATAGAGAATCTAGGCTGGGGTCCTCTGTGCCTCCCCTCTACCATATAGAGAGCAGAAGTACAGACCACCCCCTACCGGTCCTTTACAGCTGGTGGCATCGGTGGGATGCTTATGGTTTTAAGAATCAGTGTATAACCGTGCCACTTACAAAATATCTGCACTTTATTAAATTAAGGTTTAGTTGTGTACAAGATAACTGCATTACAAACAATGGAGTCTATTGCAAATGGCAAATTGACTCGGATGAGCTTGGAGGCTCTCCAGAGTGCTTGTGAAGCCAGGGAGTTAGACTTTGTGGATAAGTCTAGGGCTGAGCTGATAGCTTCCCTGGTGGACTACCAGACTGATGGTGAAACTCTTGATGAGGGGGGGAATGAAACCAATGAGGACTCTGCCCCTGGGGTTTCTGCTGAATCTGTTTCTGGGAATGCCGCCATTCCAGCTGCCTCTGTTCCAAACCCCAGCAATTCCTTGGAGCTTGAGTTATTAAGGATGAAATTGGCCTTTGAATACTGCAAGTTGGAAATAGATGCTGAACTTAAGAGAGAGGAGTTGGCTCAACAAGTGGAGCTCAAGAATAAGGACCTTGAACTCAAGAGCCAGGACACTGAATGTCAGAGAATCCAGCTAGAGAAAACTAGAGTGGAGACTTCAGCTAAAACCTGTGAGAGTGTCAGGTCCCCAGCCACCAAGTTTATGAAAGATTTGATTGGTGTATTTGTGGAGGGTTCAGATATCCTCCAATGGATTGAAGCGTTTGAAATGGCTTGTGCGATTCATGATGTTGATAAAAGAGATTGGGCTAAGTGTTTGTTAAGCAGAGTGCCTCAAACTGGATATGACTGTATTGTGAAGCTGAGTGTGGAAGAAAGGGGTCATTATGAGTGTATGAAGTCTGCTTTGATTGCCAAGTTTGGCAAGACACCTACCCAATACCTTAAAAGGTTCAGGGATTTTAAGAAAAGAAAGAATGTGTCTTGGGTTGACTGGGTGAGTGCTGCGCACATGAACATGATGGGGTGGATTGATGGATACAAGGTTAAGACTTTTGTTGAATTGTCCCACCTCTAGTTTTTTGAGCATTTTTCTGAAGCCTGTTCACCAGAGCTGCGTCAGTATGTGGCTGACCAGAACATTTTGCACCCCTTTAAGCTGGCTAGGTTGGCTGACAAGTGGGTCTCCCACCGGGTGTCCCCTAAGGACTCCAGTGGGAAGGACAAGGACAAAGAAAAGGGGGCCTCTCAGAAAGCTGAGGAGTCCCACAAGCAGTCACAGTCGGGTAAACCTAAACCTTCCTCTCCCAAGACCCAAGAATCTAGTGGGGATAAGTCATATTGTGGGTGGGAATAAGAGTAGTGGTCCACCTGCTGCAAAGCAGGCTCCCAGTTGTTCCAGCACCGTACCCCGCACTCCTGGCACTTGTTGGGACTGTGGGGCTCTGGATCACAGAAGGGGTGACTCCAAGTGTAAAGGTAAGGCACTTGGAGTACAGGCTGTCAGCCTGACCTACCCTTACCCCGTGTCTCAGGTGGAGGCCAGTTTCCTCCCCTCCTCTACCGGGATCACATTTGGTGCTCCGGTAGAGATTTCCTTAGTGTCCCTTGGGGCCTGGGACCAGTATGCAGAAGTACTGGCGACTATCCCACAGAACACCCATAGGTTTTTGAGAAGTGTCCTCTTGAATGGCCAGCCTTCTACTGGTTTGAGAGACACTGGGGCAAGCATGACAGTGGTGGACTGGACCCTGCTCAAGCCAGAGGACTATGTAGGTGCTCCTCTGAGAACCACCAGGTTAGCTGGTGGGCCTCCCAAATTATCGCCTGTAGCCTTAGTCACACTCATGATTGGAGACAAGACAGCAAAGCTTCCTGTCCTGGTTCAGGACAATGTCCCTGCTAACATTCTGTTAGGAAATGATCTAGTAGAGTTGGGGTTGATCTCGGATGGTCTTCCCATGACTGCTGCTGCAGTCACTAGGTCACAGGTGACACCGGGTTTGGCTGTGAGTCAGGTACCCGAGCCAAAGGCCTAAGGTAAGAAGAAGGAAGACCAAGAAGGCCACCTCTGTGGAGGGAACACCTTCTCTTCCTGCTGTTCCGACAGCACCCATTGGGATCCACGCTCTGGACGGGCTAGGTCCAGTGGAAAACCCAAACTCAACTCCTGTGGGAGAAGAGACAGAAGACTCTCCTGTGGGAGCGGTTCTCAACCCGGAGGATCATCCCGACCTTCAATGCTTGTTAGCTGAAGGGGGACCCTCCCGGGCAGACTTCTGTAAGGGACAGAGAGAGTGCCACTCTCTCGAGGGACTGAGGAAACAGGCCCTGTCCCAGGCACAAGGAGAAGTGCCTAGGACATTCCGGATTTATTGGGAGGGTGAGCTCCTTGTTAGTGAGCCCACTAAGCCTGAACCTGGTGCCCTCAAGAGGTTGGTGGTACCCCAGGTTTACAAGCCCTTCCTACTGCAGTTGGCGCATGAGGTGCCCTTGGCTGGTCATCTTGGGACCAAGAAGACTAAGCAGACGCTCTCTGCCCATTTCTACTGGCCATGGATGCGAGTAGAGGTGGAGTC
Organism: Ambystoma mexicanum; assembly: GCF_040938575.1. Classification (NCBI taxonomy): domain Eukaryota; kingdom Metazoa; phylum Chordata; class Amphibia; order Caudata; family Ambystomatidae; genus Ambystoma; species Ambystoma mexicanum. The sequence goes on from NC_090929.1 coordinate 913,686,034, forward strand.
CCACTGCAGGACCTGCCCAACTTGTCAGTTGTCTGGCAAGACTGGAGGCAGTGTCATTGCCCCACTGCAGCCATTGCCAGTGGTTGGCACACCATTTGAGAGGGTGGGCATCGACATTGTCGGTCCCCTTGACCCTCCCACTTCAGGTGGACATCGGTTCATCCTGGTCTTGGTAGATCATGCCACCAGGTACCCTGAGGCAATACCCCTTCGGACTGTTACTGCCAAGGTGGTTGCCAGGGCTCTCCTGGGCATTTTCACCCATGTTGGATTCCCCAAGGAGGTTGTCTCTGACAGAGGATCCAACTTCATGTCTAGTTACATGAAAACCATGTGGAAAGAGTGCGGGGTAACCTACAAGTTCTCCACCTCTTACCACCCCCAGACCAATGGTCTGGTTGAGAGATTTAATAAAACTCTCAAGGGCATGCTAGGGGCTTTGGAAGAACCCCTAAGGAGGAAATGGGATCTCCTCCTGCCATGCCTGCTGTTTGCTTACAGAGAGGTACCTCAAGAGGGTGTTGGTTTCAGCCCCTTTGAGTTACTCTTTGGACAGCCCGGGAGGGGGCCCCTCGCCTTGATCAGAGAAGGCTTGGAAGCCACCCCTCCAGGTCCCGCCAAGCAAGTGGGGGACTATGTGTTAGGCCTCAGACGGAGGATGACACAGATGATGGGTCAGGCAACAGCAAATCTCAAGGCCAGCCAGGAATTGAATAAGTACTGGCATGACCTTAAAGCCTCGCAAGTGGATTGGACTCCGGGACAGGAAATCCTTGTGATGGAGCCTACCAAGCCTAGAGCTTTGGCAGACAAGTGGACTGGACCCTTCAGGATCATCTCCAAGATGGGCGAAGTCAATTATCTGGTTGACATGGGAGCCTCTGGGGTAGCCCCCCAGGTATTCCATGTCAACAGGCTCAAGCCTTTCCACCGACGAGCAGAAGTCTCATGTCTCTTGTTAGTTTCAGGGCAAGAAGAGGATGAGAGTGAGCCCCTTCCTGATTTGCTGCATAGCAACCCTCAGGATGGCTCAGTGGAGGGAGTACATCTCTCTCTGGATTTGACAACAGAGCAACAGAGGGCCTGCAGGGCTTTGCTCCAACAGTATGCCTCTCTGTTTTCACTGACGCCAGGCCTTGCACCGTGGTGTAGGCATGAAATTGACACTGGTGACAGTGTGCCTGTCAAAAGCAGATGCTACCGTATGTCAGATACCGTCAAGAACCACATCCAGGCTGAGGTCGCCAAGATGTTGGATCTGGGTGTTATTGAACCCTCAACCAGTCCCTGGTCCAGTCCAGTGGTCCTTGTCCCCAAGGCAAGTTCCCAGGCGGGTACCAAGGATTGGAGGTTCTGTGTGGACTACCGAGGAGTCAATGCCGTCACCAAAACTGACGCGCACCTTTTGCCCAGGGCTGATGAGCTCGTGGACACCATAGGTGCTGCCAAATTTGTGAGCACCTTTGACCTTACCTCAAGCTATTGGCAAATAGCTTTGACGGACCATGCCAAGGAAAAGACGGCCTTCTCAACACCTGAGGGACTCTACCAGTTTAGGGTCATGCCTTTTGGGTTGAAGAATGCCCCTGCCACCTTCCAGAGATTGGTCAACCATGCGCTCAGTGGGCTGGAAGCCTTTTGTGTGGCTTACTTAGACGACATTGCCGTCTACAGTTCCACCTGGGAAGAGCATTTGACACATCTGGATAAGGTGTTGCAGGCCTTGAAAAGGGCTAACCTCACTATCAAGGCCACCAAGTGCCAGTTAGCTCAGGGGAAAGTTACCTATCTTGGTCATGAGGTAGGAGGGGGTCAAATCCAACCTCTCTCCAGTAAAGTACAGGATGTACAGAACTGGGAGACTCCCACTACTCAAACCCAGGTGAGAGCCTTTTTGGGCCTCACTGGGTACTATCGCAATTTCCTGGCAGACTATGGAACCATAGCTGCACCCCTGACAGCTCTAACTTCACCCAAACAGCCTAGAAAGGTTAATTGGACCGAAGACTGTCAGAGGGCCTTTGATGGCTTGAAAGAAAGTCTGTGTAGGGCACCTGTGTTGTGTGCGCCTGACTACAGCCGACCCTTTATCGTCCAGACGGATGCCTGCGACACCGGAATTGGAGCTGTCTTGTCCCAGTTAGATGACAAAGGGAGAGAACATCCTATCATATTCATCAGTAGACAACTCAAGGGTAGAGAACTTAGGTGGGCTACTGTTGAAAAGGAGTGTTTTAGCATAGTTTGGAGCCTTAGTCGTTTTAGGCCCTACCTTACGGGGTCTACCTTTAAGGTCCAAACAGATCATAAGCCCCTGAAGTGGCTTATGCAAATGAAGGGTGAGAATCCGAAATTGCTCAGGTGGTGCATTAGCCTGCAAGGGCTAGGCTTCACCATAGAGCACAGACCAGGGAAGAGTCACGATAATGCAGATGGCCTTTCCAGAAGGTATGTTGACCGTCTGGATGAGGGTGTCTATCCCGTGGGAGATTAGACACCCTCCACCTCAGTCTGGGGGGGGCGACTGTGATGCTGGAAATGCATCAGAGGGACAGGGCCTCTGAATCCTTGTCCTTTACTGCTTTTTATCGTGTGTCCTGTCGTGTTTTCTGCCCAGGAGTCCATGTGGGACTCCTGGCAGTGCAGCTCTCTCTTTTGGTTTGGTGAACAGACCCATGGGATACCCTTATGGCACCCATGGGTAGGGGTACAACCCTGTGCCCCTAGTGTATGTTTTGGGCACCTGTGGGTGGCCCACAGAGCAGGGTATGGGCTGGTGGCAGCCCCATGCTGAATTTGACAGGTGCTCTGGGTGTCCTCCATTTTAGGATACCCAGGCCCTGCCATTGGGATCAGTGGATTCCTGATAGGAAACAAGATGGCCCCTGTGGCCTCTTGCTTTCTATTGCCTGTTACCTTGTTTCCCAAAGTCCTGGGAAGCCCTGACTCTGTCCCTTCCCCCTGACTGGCTGTTGGGTGGAAGTTCCATATATGGTGTTGTTGTGAAGGCCCAGCTAGACTGACTGGAACCCTCCCAGTGACTGTATGTTGTGGGTACCTCCTGTGGGTGGGACCTGGGTGAATGGAGTGTGTGACCAATATACACTCCTTGTTGTGGTTGTCTGGTTTCTGGCATGAGAGACAAAGACTGAGACAGCCCTGCCCGAAACTGGCCTGAATGCAGTGTGTAGTGTTGAATGGCTGGGTACTTGTCCCAATCCACATTCCTTGTTGTGAGTGTCTGAAAGGGAGGAGTGTGGCCTGAATGCACTGTGTGCCTGATTGGCTGACTGACTGCATGAATGCCCTTCTGTATGATTGGCTGCTGAGTGTGTGCCAGCAGTGTGGATGAGAGACAGAATAGTATATCTGGGGACCTCTCACCACTGGTAATTGTTCAGAAGCGTTCTGGAGCTGAGTCTCCACTCTAAGAGTAACTGGAACTGCTGATCCTCGACGCCCAGCTGGAAGAAGAAGACTTGCTGCTGCATTTGCTTCGACCGATCCGAAGGCTGCCGAAATCGTCGAAGACTGACCCGAGAGAGGACCTGGTAAGGCGCCCTCTTCCCGTGCTCCGAGGGACCATCGAGCACCGCTCCATCTTCGCCGAAGCGCCCTAGAAGACAGACCCTCGAAAGGCTGCCGACCCGAGACGGGACCGCCGAGGAGATCGAAGTGAAGCACCCAGACATCGCCTCCGTCGAAGTCCATTGCCGTCGACCAGGGTTCGCAGGTTTGTGTAACCGCTGGAGGCCCGTCGAAGTTGTGTTGCCCAGCCGTGGGGACCACTTGACGCCGTGCCGCCGACGACCGGAGCCGCCCGCTCCTTTGCCTAAGAACATTCGAATCGAAGGACTCCCTCGTCCGCACCGTCGACCGCTTTATCCTGCCGGAGAAAGTCGCGGACGACCAACGCGCCGAGGAGAAACCTGCCGGTGGGTTTCCCGCCACCCAAAGACCACAAAGACTCGAACGACTCGACACCCTTGCTGGGCCCCCGTCTCCACAATCTTTGCGGTCCAGAACAATTGTCATCGAGGTGCCCGGCACGCCTCTTCCTTGCAGGACGCCGACGAGCACCGCTCGGACGAAGCTGCTGCCTCATCGACGCCGTTCACCCGTGTTCTCCGTCGGACGTTCGACGACCTGTGTCTCCCGCTTTAAAGGGCAGGCACTCAAGAAGGGTCGTCGATTCCCCGACGCCGAACGCCGAGTTCCTCGACGGACGTTCGACGCCCCGTGTCTCCCGCTTGAAAGGGAAGGCACTCAAGAAGGGTCGTCGATTCCCCGCCGCCGAACGCCGAGTTCCTCGACGCTTCTCGACGCCTCTCGACGATCCGTGACTCGCGCTTGAAAGGGGGTCGCTCAAGAAGGATCTGTCGACGCCTCTTCGAAGAACTCGACTCCACCAGGTACATTGGGGGGGTAAAAACATTATAGGAGGGAATAAGACTTGCAGAACAATATATGGACTGGGCTTGTGCTATATCTTTATTTTACAGGTTGCCCAGGTGGGGGGATCTCCACACAGAACTGTGTCTAGTGGTAGGGGCCAGTATTCTGCCTATTGCTCAACCATCTTATTTTCTCTCCTCTCTCTATTGCTGGTTTCACTCTATTGATCTGTGTGACATTGTTACAGTATTGTTGATGCACTTTAATGAGATCTAATACAAAGGGTGGTACCACTTTAGAATTGTATATATTTGCCATTGTTGATTTTCCTAAGTACAAAGTGAGTTATTATGATAAGTGTACATAACCTTGAATATTGATTATATAAAGACTGTGTTCTAACCAATACAGTGTGTGGACATTCCTTTGTGGGGGCTTGGGGACTACACTGTACTTAAGAACCAGCCTGCATCACCTCCTGAGAAGCTAGGCCTTGATTGCTCGAACATAGCTACCGAATAGAGAATCTAGGCTGGGGTCCTCTGTGCCTCCCCTCTACCATATAGAGAGCAGAAGTACAGACCACCCCCTACCAGTCCTTTACAGGCGCAAGGGGGTTAACGGCACTGGTAAGGATGCTGGTGCCATTAACGCCCTACCGCTGCACTCCGAGGTCCCTTAGCGGGAGCCGCTAATGGACCAAGGAGCTAATAACGGGCCCGCTATTTGCCCGCATTGAGCCCTATGGGCGCTCGAATGGGAATGGGGAATGGTATTCAGAATGGGGATTTACCTGGTCCGCCAAGGTCGTAATGTCCAGGTAAGTCCCCATTCCGACACCACGGACCCAGACACAAGTTTGGAGGCAGCCATGGTGCTAATAGGAAATGCGCCCTTGGGTCCTGTAAACATTAACCAGTGAGCTTATTGTAGACAAGAGGGTCATTGGCATGCACAATGCCCGATCCTCCAGCAGAGGTCAAATAACACATTTGGAAATATGGGTAGATGATACAGAGGTCGCCCAGGTGTAGGGGTTCCTGGTAGAATTCAGTTTTCACAGGATTCACAGCAACCTTTTTCACAGGACAATCGAGCATCGAGTGAGGATAATAGAAACATTTTTGATCATCCTTCTGCTGCTTACCTCTCTGAAGAACTTCCTTTTGACGACATTCTGTTTCGCTAGGATTGCCCGAAACAGGGTTTGGAACCAACGCCTATTCCCGTTAATCAGAAAGGTCCCTACATTGAGATGTTAGTGGGAAATAGGAAACAACTATTTTTGATGGATACAGGAGCACAAAAGTGTTCCATTTACCATTTGCGGGTTCCAAACATTCCACTGTCAGGGCAAACCAATGGGTTTTCTGGCACACCAGTTGTCTGTCCGGTTTCTTCGCCGGTACTGATTACCTTGTGTCCATTTTCGGACCATTGTCCATTCCTTTTGACTACGAATTGTGGAGAGAATTTGTTGGAGTTGAATCTGTTGAAGGAATTAAATGCGTTAATTCATTGTTCTTCTGACAGGGTGCGTTTGACGATTTCACCACAGCAACATTCTGTCTCTCAATTCTTGAGCAGACCTTTGCCGCCAGAATTTAGTGATGTTCCGGAGTGTTTGTGGGCTATTGATGATAATGACTTTGGTGTCTTGCAAATTGAACCTGTTAAGATTATCTTGAAACATGGAGTAAAGCTGCTATGTATTCCCCAGTATAAGATCTCAGTCGATGGTGAGCAAGCTTTGAAATGCATCGTCTCTGATTTTGTGCATCAAGGGGTGATTGAGGAAATTGCAGGTAGTTTGTACAATAGTCCGATTTTACCCATGTACAAAAAAGATGCAATTCCTTTTCATTTCATAATTGATCTACGTGCCATCAATAAGATTGTTGCTCCACAATTTCCAATTGTGCCTGATGTGACGACAATATTAACCATGATCCCGGCTTCAGCTACTCATTTTAGTGTTGTGGATAAAAAGAACGCTTTCTTTAGTATTCCTATACACAAATACAGTAGATACCTGTTTGCGTTCACCTTAGGGGGACGTTTGTTTACCTTTACCCGTGTACCGCAAGGTTACACGGAAAGTCCTAGTATCTATAGTAGGGCTTTGAAAGAGCAGTTCGATACCCCTGAGTTGCCCTCTACTTGTACACTGCTTCAATAGGTTGATGACTTGCTTTTAGCTGCTGACTTAAGGAGCGCTTGTAAGGAGGGCACTGTGTTGTTGCTTATTCATTTGGGTAAACATGGACATAAAGCTTCACTTAAAAAATGTCAATACTGTTGTCAGGAGGTCGCCTATTTAGGCTATCTCCTGTCAAAGGAGGGAAGAAGGTTGACGCCTGAATGGATAAAACTAATTTCTAGCATGTCTGTCCAAATACGCAGAAGGAAGTTAGAGCCTTGATAGGAATGGCTTCTTACTGTCGGCAGTGGATCCCCAGTTTCTAGTGATTAAACCAATGTTGGCTTTGACGAAGGGCATTTCTTCGCCATTGCCGTGGAATTTGGAACACCAGCAAGCATTTGATCTGCTCAAGACTGCATTGTGCTCGGCACCAGTTTTGGGCACACCAAACTATGAAAAGGCCTTTGTGTTGTATGTTCATGAATGTGATGGATGTGCTTTGGCTGTATTAACGCAGGAACATGGAGGGAAGAATAGGCTGTGCGGCTACTTTTCTTCTGCCCTTGATCATGTATCATGCGCTTTGTGAAGATGTTTGCGAGCTGTCACTGCTCCTGCTGCGTCCATAAAACAGAGTGAGGGAATGGTCCTAGACCATGCTTTAACCCTGATGGCACCTCACTCTGTAGATATTCTACTGAATAGAACACAAACGCAAAACCTCACCTCCGCACGATAAACGAGATATGAATTGATCTTGTTTGCACCGCACATACAAATTAAGAGGTGTTGTGTTCTTAATCCGGCTGAACTTTTACCTTTCCCGCAAGGTACTGCTTGCAGTGACGAAGAGTCACATGACTGCCTTTACACTACCGAACAAGAGACAAAGGGTAAAATCGATCTGAAAGATACTCCTTTGAACAATCCACAAGGGGAGCTGTTTTGCGATGGCTCCTGCTTCAAACTTCCAGATGGTACATCCACAGCTGCTTATGCAATCACTACACTGAGCATGGTTGTGGAAACCAAGAGAATCATGCATAACTCTGTGCGGGCCGCAGAGATTATAGCATTGACTCGAGCTTGTGAACTTTCCGAAGGGCTTACAGTAAACATATATAAACTGACAGTCCGTACGCCTTTGGGGTGGTTCACAAGTTTGATAGACTTTGTGCAGAAAGAGGTTTCTTGACTTCACATGGTACAAAAATTCAACATGGCTCCTTGATAGTATGGTTACTCTCTGCGCTTGCACTCCCGACTCAGCTAGCTATCATAAAATGCGCAGCGCATCAAAAGATTGTAAATGATGTAGGAAAAGGGAACGCTTTTGCTGACCAGATAGCCGAACAGACTGCCACTGATCTCTCTTCAGAAATGTATACTTCAAGGGAAGCCACACATGCCTGTACTTTGGATGAGGGTATTGATTCGGTAAGGGATATTCAAGCCGATGCCACATTAGAAGAATCTAAGAAATGGGCTTTGCTTTTCGCAAATGGGTTGAAGCCTATCCTGTCAAAGATGCCACAGCTGTGACCACAGCAAAGACTATGCTAAAGGAATATTTTCCAAGATTTGGGTTGCCGAGAGTATCTGGTCGGACAATGATCCACACTTTATCGCTGCTGTAATTCTGCAGATATGCTCGGGATTACAGATTGATAAGCGGTTCCATTCGGCTAGACATGCTCAGAGTGCTGGACTAGTAGAAAGACACAACGGCATCATCAAGAACACGCTCGCTAAGACGTTTGCCGGCACCAAACTAAAATGGCGGACGCCTTACCAATCGTGTTCTTATCTATGAGAACAACTCCTCAAACTAGGACTGGGCTCTCTCCCTTTGAGGTGGTTATGGGTAGGCCAGCTAATATTTGGAATGTTCCGAAGTCTCGTTCTTTACGAGACATCGAAAATGTACTTCTCTCTGACTACTGTGGCTAGTTAACTAAAAACCTGTATTTGATTTATCACCAGGTGCGAGAGGCTTTACCTGTATGGTACGAGGGCCCCGGGAGATTGGATCCTCACGAAATCGTTTGAGCGATCTTCTTGCCTCGACACCTCGCTGGCGGGCCCCTTCCAAGTTTTGCTGGTCACACAGACTGCGGTGCGGGTAGCAGGCCAGAAGCATTGGATACACGTGTCGCACACCAAGAGGATTCCACACCCAGTGCCACATGATACAGAAGATACAGAACCCCTCACCAATGCTGTAACCAACGATCACGAAGCAGCAACCAGCATCAAGAATGCATCAGAGACTCTCCCTGAGCCCGTGAGGTCTGGGGAAACAGCAATTTCATCTCCACACTCTCCAACAGTTTTGTTTCCGGAAGTTGTTCCGAATCTTGTTTCTGATCTTGTTTCCGTTCATTCGCCACTTCCAGTGGGAAGTGACGAAACGTTGTTCACAGATCACTCAGTACCAGGGATCACAAGGTACGATCTGCGTCCGAGGAAATAGACTTACTGCACGGTTCAGCTGTGCCATCAAGGAAAATAATTGAAGGGCTTGTCTTTTTGGCCCGATCATTTGTACATAAGGGGATTCTGTTGGCTAGGGTTTGTGGAAGCACTAAGAAAACGCTCGGCCTGGAGGTCGCCAGCAAATAACATTGGTGCTTTCGTTTGAAGAATACAATGCCTGCAACCGCTCCCGCATGCACAGAACAGATAAGAAAATATGTGACCAACTGCGAAAATTCACAATCCAATGTATGGGCCTCGAAAAACATATTGCTGTCTTGTGATAATGTTAATTAGTTTCACAATAGTCATTGTCTTAGGTTTCTGGTATCTAGAAGAAGTACATCCGTTTGAGAATGTGTTACCTACTGAAAATGTACCTACTGTTTCTACTCCTTTCGTGCATCTGCATACTCTATCTCCTAGAGCCTCTCAGCACAGACAGAGTTATCACAACAACACACTATTACTCATCATGAATGCTACACATGCCATTTTTAACAAATCTAATTGTTGGGTCTATTCACATTTACCGCAACACAGGGATAAGGGGCTAGGTTGGTATATTCATCATTTACCTTTGACAACTGCATGCTATGCTTCTCTTAGAGGACTATTCGTTGGCCGATGCAATGATAGCATCTCGGGGAACTTCGATGGGACCAACTTGAACAAGTTTGAAAAACGTGTTCTGACGCCCCTGGGATGCTCGCTTTTTGCAAATAGGAGTAAGCTTAATGTTGCTTCTATTAGGCCTTCTGATAGACTGTCCCGTCCTTTTCAATCTTTGATCTCTATCAAGATGGCTCCTATAGGCAATAAAGATGTCACGCCTCCTTCCTACACTGTTAACCACAGCCCTGATTCAGTTTCTTTCTGCATACAAAGGAATGGTACTCAGTTAATGGTTGATTTTAAAGGTTGTGCCAATGTTGCGAAGTTGACTGGCGAGGACAGACCCTTGTATGTAGGCAAACCTGTCTACTTTGTTTGCGGTAATATAGCATTTCCATGGTTACCCAGGGATTGGCAGGGAACTTGTTATCTAGGGATTCTGTTACCCGGGGTATTCATTTCAAGTACTGTAGAGATGTCAAAGGCTCATCCGCGGCGAGACGAGAATGGTGACACTTCAGCACAAGTTCTAGGAGATGTAGCTAAATCCTTTGTATCATTTTGGGGGCAAATAATGAACTCATATCAGGAGACTAGCGAGAGTACTGGAGAGGACCATCAACCGGACCTCTGACATACTTTATAATATGACTCTAGAACAGAAAGCAATAAGGTTAGTAGCACTTCAGAACCGGATTACATTAGATGTCATCCTGGCTGAGCGTGGTGGGGTATGTAAATTGGTGGGGTCCGCTTGCTGTGTTTTCGTTCCAGATTCCTCCCCAACTATCTATAAGGCAATACAGAATCTGCATGTCCTAAGTTCAGAAGTGCATGTTCCCGAGGGAAACTGGGATCTTAGCGCTTGGTTCTGGGACTTCTTGCGATCTTGGGGATGGAAACTACTTTCGGTCTTGCTGATTATTTTAGGTATTCTGTTTCTTTGTTGTTGTATACAATGTCTTCCTGGTATGTGTTCGATGTTAGGAGGATGTTGTGCACAAGCGATGGGTACATTAGGACATAAAGTATACACCCCAGAGAAGATCTCCAATTAATATGTGCTGAAAGAAATCTTAGTATCTGATTTTATGGCAATTGATATCTCCGATAGTGATTCAAGATGTACGGACATTGAGACGTGGAGTTACTCGTAAAGAGACTAGAAGTAGTTTAGCGTTTGGCTTAGGCCAAAAGGAGGGTTTGTTAATCAGGATATTATATCGTGCCTCCTTTTATTCTATATATTGGCCTAAGCCCAGCCGCTCTGCGAAGAAATCCGCATTGCAAAGTTCCGATCTTAGATCGATTTAGCCGCCATTTTAGGTTCATCCGCCATTTTGATTCTCACTCCAAAGTCACCCTGTGTTCTAAAATGGTGGAAAATGTTCTTCTGCTTGTTAGGGTCATGTAATGAGACCTTGTCCTTCGTTGACCTGTAGATCAAGGATTACCTGTGCCAGCGAAACTGATCCGCGAGCATATATTAAGCACAATGTTGTTTAAATACTGCATGTGAACACTTGTTGAACTACATTGTTTAAAACATGTACGAAGGCTTAATGTTAAATCCAAAGATACACTGTTGCCATTGTGACTTATTTGTGCATAAACTAGGAATATTCCTTATGCATATAGGTGAATACATTAGAAGTGATCTCGGCACAAACCCCTAGCCCGAGGAATAATTAAACTGTAGATGGGCTGGACATCATGTTAGAAATTGTATAAAAAGAGTGAGTGTTCTGATGTACAGCCCACTCACTTCTCACACCGAAAGGGCTGGTATTCGCTGTGATGTACTGAGGGCCAGATAGCTATCTGATACTTTGTTCCTTTGAAAACTGTTCAGTTGTAGAAATAACGATCTGTGTATCTTTGTAAGCCCGTGTTTGGTGTATTTCCTTTTGGGTTACTCAGCCTCGATATTCTCTTTTTGCTTTTACATCCTTACCTGCAGTGATGGGGGCCTCTGTGCCACCGATAAAGCAGCAGCCCCAGGAGAAGTATAGCTGCAAGACGGCAGAGGATGCAAGGTGACGGCAGCATTTTTTTCAAGGGGAGCCTCAAACGGCACAACACCAGCTGCAAGACGCAGCAAGGGTAGCCGTGGTACCAAGGGATGCCACCTCCTTCACAACACCGGCAGGCTTCAGCAGACAGATTGGTGGACGGACAGTGACGTAGGGAGAGGAGGACAGTTGTTGAGATCAGTACGGAAAAGGGTTAGGTGTGAGAGCGTGTGAAAGGACTATGCATGATGCACGGCGTAAGAAGGCACCATTCCCCAATTCCGAAGACTAACCAACGTTAGGAGAGTGAAAGTTAGAAGTTCCCTAGGGGGACAGATAGCCAGCATCTTAGGGAAAACACCTATAGTGATAATTAGAAGAACAGATAGGTGTTACCGATCTGTAGTGAGTAACAGCCCAGTAGGGATGTTTGGGGCTGGGAGGTGGGTTCCAGGACCGGGGAAGTTGAGTGAGGAAAGGGCTGGCCCTAGCGCCAATGTTCCCATCCAATTAGGCCCTGAGCAACCCGAAGAGGAAAATAAACCAGCCATTCTGATAAGTAAGTTTAATAAACACACTTGGAACTTGACGTTAGGAGTCAATGTGGTTATTGCTGATGGGCCGCCCCATCACAATTTATACACAAATGTATGGTGTGTTCTATAGTGCTAAATTAGCTGGGATGCAATGGGGTGCTGTTCATACAAGAACATGTGGACACTATTTAGTGAAAAATAGGGCGTATGGCAGAAGGAATCCCAGCCAAAGTCCCATGATTGCAGCAGGCAAGATGTTCTCTGTAGCAATGCATCTTGATTTCCTTACTGTTGTCTATGAGGGGGAGCCATCCTGATCTATATGGGGATATTGCTCGAGCCTGTGGGTGCATACTAAAATAACGCTCGTTTTCTTGTTTTTTCCTTGCTCGCATTTCTTGTTTGCAGGACTGGTGATGTCACAGTGTCTTCTTTATCAATGACCACTGGAGCTAGTGACCGTGTTAGAGATGATGGTACTTCGGTCATCAGACAGGCTTTCTGAGGAGGTGATTGAGAGTGGATGAGATAAGGTGAGTGGATTCAAAGACGCCTGGGGGTATGCTTGGACGCCATGAAGGAAGGTTTTTCTACCTCCTAGTTGGGAGGGAAGACGAGCTGGCCCGAGAGTCCTGAAGTCTGTGGTTCGGGTGAAAGGCTTCATCTTACACAGGCCGCCGATGTGGTTCCCTGCAGGAGAGGTCGATATGAACATTGGTGGAAATGGCCGGGGCATAGACCGCATCAAGGTTAATTTCTGTAGCCAGATGCAAAACGTAGATGTGCTTGGATGAGCTGCAGAGGAGGATGAGCTCGGTCCTCGTGTGGGTCAGCTTGTAAACGTGGCATAATAATGTGTGTTGAATGCGGTGCCCTTGTTTATAAGTGTGTCTCTATGTGTGAAGTGCAAGCGTGCATGTGTTCTTGCGTGTGCCAGTGGGTGCATTTCAGAAACCTTGAAAGGGAACATGATCGAATGTATAGCCATTAAACACTTCATAACACACATTTGTCTCTTTTAATTAATAATCATTTTTGGGTTCCGGATTGGAATTCAACACAATTATCATTGGAACAGAAAGGCTTACACATGTCACAGTCTGCGATTTGCCACATTATAAACCCATCACAACAAGTACAATTGTCAATTGACAAGTACAAGCCCTCTTTGCAATAATATTCATTCACAGAGCAAAGAACAATACCTTCTACTGAACAGACACTACTTAGAAAACGTATGTATAGTCAAAAAACATTTTTGTTGTTTTATTATTTTTGTTTTTTTAATTATAAACCCAGGCATGCCTTGCAGTACAGAAAGTATTATTGAAATCACTCATTTGAGTCAATATGAAGGTGTGGTGGGATAAATGGGACATGTATGCTTTGTTACTGACCTAGGCACATAACTGGCACTTCCTTCAGACAGCCACTGAGCAGGTTCACCACACACACGTGTGTTGTGAGAAAACAGTATCAGAACATCTCGAAATACTGTTACATTTACACTGAATCCAATAGCTGCTTAGGCTCAAAAATATCACGTTACCATTTCTGATAAAATAATAATAATACAAATAATGCTAACAATAATTATAATGGTTAAAATGCTTAGCGATTACCTCTCTATCCAGCTCTTCAACCAGAGTGATATTACCAAAGACTGGGTGAACTGTAAAATATGTCTTCGCCCCAGGTTTAAAGGTCATGCCATATGTCACTGGATGTTTTTCCGGGTCTGTTCCATTCAGCGTGTATACGTGCGTGCCTGTAAAAATGCACACGAGAGGGTGAAAGTCACTTCATTGAAAGTGTAGCAGTGAAACAGCTATTACGTCAAGGTCCGAGGGATTACTAGCGTATCACTACATGAATGCATAACTTGTTTGGAAGGTACTGTACACAAGCAACATTCCATGTGACCTCTATTCCTTGATAACGTTCTCTGTGGGACACAAACACTCATTTCTGTGGGGCACCTGGCAAGGGAGGATAGCTCAGCGGCAACGTGCTCGCCTTGGAAGCAAGACGACACGAAGCAACACAGATTCGATTCCCGGGTCCGCACTTAGAACCCTCTGGGTATTTAAGCATGTTATAAATACGCAACTAAGACAAAAAACAATTACGAAACTAAAAAACAAACAATTCCTGTAACAGCGCCTCGATGCCCACGGGCTGTGTGAGCGCTTTAAAAATGCAAATAAACAAATAAAAAGTGAATTGAAATTCTCTTTGCAGCAGAGTATGTCAGCTCGGCTACTGGCAGGCAGCTTTCATCCGTTACAGTCAAGGTATCTTAGAAAATAATGCTTTGAATGATAAGACATGAATGTGGCAGTCTAACCAGGGATGTAATTTCACCAAAATGCCTGGGGTAGCGGAAGTGACATCACTCGATCTCTGATGACATCACAGGAGGTGATGTCATTTCACCCTGCCCCAAGTGACATGACAGGAAGTGATGGCACACACATTTCACCCTTTGACAAAACAGGAAGTAGCATAACATAGCATTGGTTCTCAGTAGACTGGGAAAAATATGGTTACAATATCTCTGTAATATGATATGCATTTCATACAAGAATGGATCACCACATGTAGTGTTAATATCAGTGTGATAGGCCCATATTACCAAATTACTGTGAATTTAAGCAGACATCCAACACAACAACCTGGACTACTGTACATCACTCGGGCTCAACTGTAAACAGACAGAGCATCATGAAGAGGCCTAAACCCCAAAGCACAGACATCCAGTGTCTGGCCACAGACTGGGAACACCAACTGACCAGCAGAAGACAATCAGAGGCTATACCACTTGATGCTTCTACACTTGGACAATACGCTCAGGGACTTTCTTATCAATAGTGCACTTCGAACCATTACACAGCAGCCTACTCCTGCCGGTTACCCAGAGCCTGAATATCCCCCAACCATTTTCACCACGGGCACCGCACCATCCACTGCGAAATCAAGCAGGCAGAAGTAAGGCTGTAGAGGGTATTGAGCAGAAGTGAACAACGCAGAGGCTGTAAACGGGAGACCATTAAAAACATGTGTATGTGGCAGAGCGAGTTAGTGTCACTCCACAGCTTCGGCGACTAGTAAGTGTAGGAATGTTGTCCGTGCAATCCTTTACTTAACCTCACAGGCACTGGTGCACCCAGACTGCTCACTGGATTGCTGAAATACTTATATTTATTGTGCTCACGCATGCTGGTTTGACATTTCCTTTGTGGAAACATGTCAACATATGTTTGTGTATTATTATAAAACAGTGAGTTAAACTCTATTTTTCTAATTCCATACCAATCACACTGGTAATTGGAGTGATGTTATTAAAAGAATGCCTAAGTAGCTGTTTTTCATGCAGTCACAAGGCTGTCTTGCCTACCTGTTTTAGAGAGTGTCCCAGTGTTTTGGTACTTCGGTACAAGGCCTGAAAGCACAACACAAAAGCAAAAGTCCATTTGTAGAAAAAAAACATTTGGCATGACCCCACCCCTCCCCAGGCTGTAAGACCAGAGGTGGGATACTGTATGTGCATCGATCTAATCACAAAGCAGTTACATTTATTATATAAGATGCTTGGTTTTGCCGCAACCGTGACATATTTGACACTGGGCCTCATTATGAACAGGGCAGTATTTCCTCTGCCCTGTTCATATCCTTATCCTTATCCCCACTCGCTTTGGTGGTAAATCTGCCAAATTTTGCGTCATCGGATGGCAGTGTTGGTTCCACTTTTGGAGTCCTGTGGGACTCAACTGCGGTTTTGGAACATTTACCTTGGGCGATAATTCGTTCAAGTAAGCGTTGGACCTGGTTACAGCCATTGACAGATCCATTTCACATTGGTTACATGTTTTACTGATGTACAAGTATCTTATTTAGTTTTAGAACGTTGTATCAAGGAAATGCACATCATTCTCTGTTGAGACAGCCATACTCGACCTCATGGTCACAAGACTAAGGTACCATTTACTTTGGCGTTTAAACAAATTTGGTGAAGAGCAGCGCGCATAAGCATATTATTACATTTTTTTTGTTGTTTTTCTCTTTTTCCACTTTTCATTTTCTGCACACCACCATGCACTGTATTGATACTTCTCACTGATACAATTGTGTAGATTTTGTATATGATCATTTGATGATTTAATGCAATTACATGTTGACATGCAGAGGCAACAGCTGGCCTACTTTTCTGTTGAAAATTAAAATTACTAATCTGATTACGCACTATGAAGGTTTTGATTTTGAATTCTGATTTTACATTCAGCATCGAGCTTGTCAGAAAATACTCGAACTGATGTTTACATTTTTGAACTTTTGCAAAGTTTGTGAGCGACTGATTAGCTGAGTGTTTTTTCACTCAGTTTTCTTTGTGCTACAGTTTTTGGGTCCAGGTGTCTCTGGACTTTTTTTCAGTCAGCTCCTTTAAAATTAAATTATCTACACAGCAGAAACGGAAATGATTTGTATTACTTAGTCCATCTAGTGGTGCCCGCCTTTCCTCTTTGTAATTTCTTTACAGCCACTTTTTTACCTCACCGCTGCATCATAATGAGGCCTTCTGTCCTCACACATAATTTGAGCCTGGTGGACAACAAATATATACTTTCAAAGCTACTAGCTGCCAAATTTGGTGAGCTTCCTGAGAAGTATGTGTATTGATCAGTCAATTGAATGTCTCCAGCTTCCTGTATTATATTTAGAGTGTTAGAGGTTCTGAAATACATCTCTGGTTTTAGTATATGAGGAGAATGTAAAGTAATGCGGTACTGTGAAACAAAAGCTATTTTTGTACTCTACAGTACCTTCACCAAACAATACTGTACAACACGCTGGAATAAATATGGATGCAGGATTACTTTGTGCCTTAGGTGGGTCACCCCCCTTCAGGAGTCAGGCCATTGCTAGACAAGACTCAACAGGAAACTGGCCCGAAAGGAAGAATCAGCAATGTTGCCATGCCCTTGTCTATTGGAACACAATCCCGGTGGCAACTGGGAATGCACCAATGCCTAAGATCTTACTCTTCAGTCAATACCTAAGGGCCATCTGGGTTTCCTACATTCCCACCCCACAAACCACTCCATGGCCAGAACAGCCAATGCCACATATTGTAAACCCGTTCCCGTCCCTCATGCGGTACCATTGAGACATGTACATCGCTCAGTTGCTTCCTAGCTAGGTTTGTGCTGTATAAAACCCCAAATACTGCCAAAGTAAATGTGTACAGCAAACACACACTTGCAACAAAACTCCAGTATTGTTAATGCCAATAATAACATAATATTGTGTAATTTTAAAGGTGGACGCCACCTTATTTTTAAAGTTTCCACTCTCTGGGCGATTGCTGATGTGCGTGATTGGACCCTCTTCACTTCTTGCTTGATCCGTCAGGGGCTGATGTTAATTCTGCACTTCTGGTGAATCACCTCTGTGTCCCAGTGACGCGGTTGTGGTTTTGCTTCACGGTATGCAACTGATACAAGCAGCGGTGTCGCTAGGGAGGGCTTGGGGGGGCCATGGCCCCCCTGTGAAACCATGTGCCCCCCCTTTTACCCCCTGCCTAAGACGAGCAGTGACCATATTATCCGCTTACATTTGTCTGTGCCCCCCCTACCTTTGTCTTTGGCCCCCTCTGTGCCCCTCCTAAATTTGATTCCTGGCGACGCCACTGGATACAAGCAATAAGGAGGCTATCTGTGCTAAGTTGCTCCCATTTTCTTGTGGAGGTCAGGAACGGGGTATGCAGACGGTTGCACCCTTGCCTAGTGTGCCGGCACTTGAAGTTCTGAGTGGATGTGTTGTGTGTGAGAGCATAAACTGTGGATGACCTGCATTGGAATAATTGAGAGCTCAGTCATGAAGGAATGTTAACAGAGTAATGGAACCGAGGCAGATGTAAATGGTCACTGTGTCTGGGAGTTCACCTGAAGCTCGGAGGTGAAGAGCTTGAAGCCACTTTGAAAATCAGGTGACAAAGGAAGGGGGCGGTCTTGGGCAGCCACTGGGTGAGGGTGAAGAAAAGGGCCAGTTTTAAACCCATAAATAAGGCACGTAATGATGAAATGAAGCGTGTTTAAATTTCGTTTGCACTTACTGTGTGGCACAGTGGTGGAAATGGGATTTGGGGAAATCATACACTGTCAGAGTGTGCTGCTCTCACGTGAAGAATAAATAATTATGTATTTATTTGAGTTTTCGTAACGCGCTAGATGGAAAAAAGATGCTTCATAGAGCTTAATACTGTCTCAGTGACAGTACATCTGAAAATACTAGTGTCAGTTTAGGAGCTGCGGTGAAAAGGAAACAAAGAGCACTGAATTCCACAATCATCACTTGTGTCTGCTTTCATGCTATGCTTCAGTCAAATCAGTCGCATTATGCCACAGTCACTAATTCAAATGGTTGCCTTTTTCCATTGGAACAATGTTGGAGACATACAAAACTATGATCATCCCCGCTCTGGCACCGGGCCCCTTCTCCATCTCCTGCTGATAAACATGCCAGTCCAGGTTAGCCCCCCTCACTGGTGCCCCCCTGGGAACGGTTGAAGGTACAGCTGGGCAAGGGGCAGTTTACGTTGGTGGCGGCTCCCTTGGCCACCATCTTCTGCTCCCTCCCAGATGAAGTAAATAATGCCTACTGTAAGGGGTAGTCACAGTCAGCCTTTCACTGTGATCTGGATCAGCCCAGCAGAGGCTTCACAAGCGTTGCCAAAATTTAACTGGAAGTGAGGTTGATCTATTGTACAGCCTTCTCACTTGTTACATATGCACAAGGGCCAACCATCTTGGAATGGTGTGCACTGTCTTTATTTCAATAATGTACTGGTTCTAAGTTGAAGTAGGGGAGCTGGAAAGCCTCAATTGTATATCGGGGGACATGGGCTCTTAAAGGGACAGCCCAGGAGCTTTCTTTAAAAAAAAGATTTCCAGATTTTTTTAAAAACCTTCTTTTTACAATTAAATATAGGGGTCACAATGGAGATTGCAATGGTCGCCACTGCAACCTCTGGGGTTGCATCTGTGACCCCAACATGGCATCCCGGAATCACATGATGGTTTTGGAAATAACCGGCGTCAGACTTCTATTGCGTTGTAAACAGTTTGCAGTACGGATGAAAGTGGTTGTGGGTGTGAAGGAAACCAGCAGGCATGCAAAAAGGAGGATGCGTGATGAAATAACATTAGTACAGGGTTTAGAACATAGATCATTCAAGATAAGTGGTAAGTGCGGATGGGAGAGTAAGGTAAACAAAACACAGGTATGTATCATTTTGCTACAGGCCATATTACATGTGGTGCCTGGATGTGTTGAGTGTGTGCTTCTGCAATTTATAAACATGTGTGTTATCTGTGTTTGCATGTCAGCACCAAGGACAGAGGCAGTACGCACAGAGAAACACACATGTACACATATATACATACATGAATACATGCACACACAATCAAAGACACACACACACACCAGTTCCTTCAAATATGTCTGTCTGGCTGCCTAACAACCATATCTCTGTGCTTAATATTTCTCTCATGCGCACATAGGTATTGCTATACAAAGACTAATAAATTAGGAAACTATGGGCCTCATTGACAAACATTTTCACTGCAGAAAAGCAGGAGATCCCCGAGATTTGCAGCTGCTACCTCTTACCTGATTGTCAAACCTTTAAATAAATTAAGCCCATCTGGGGATGCCTGTAGCAATCTGAGATGCACGTCAGCATATTTATGTGAATCTCCATTGCATTTGAGCATCTCAAGGACACTCAAGGCATCTCCAGATTTTAATTTTCTATTTTATTGGTATTGTTTAAAAGTGCAGATCTAGCTTGTGAGCAGGAGCCTGTATAGAGTGGGGCTAGCTAGCATTTGGGCTGACATATTTGACCAGTTGTGCAGTGTGGGGTACATTGACCCACTCAGCAGAATTCCCATTCTTGATCAAGCTGCACTTCTGCAGTGAACAGCAAAATGGCTGTGCTGGATCTTTGGAGCACCATTGCCCCGCATCAAAAGGGCTGCACCATCTTGCCAAACAACTATTGGGCAAGTTGGAACAGAGAGCACACTGAGAAAGGCCACCAGTATGTGTTCCTGTGTGCACCAAAGGAAGCGAATTGAAAAGCAACGCTGCTCTGCTGCTTGCAAAAAGTTCCCGTTGAAAAGGGAATATTTTACATTGAATAGGATGCTGTTCTGATGCTATTTTCATCTATTCAACATCACATTGCTTTTATCAATGAAGCCCTGTCATGCTCATCGATATCCAGATTGTGCTCTAGCAGAAGAGAGCATTATCCTTGAATGACAGGCTGTGTCAGGCCAGAGCTGGGAAATTAACAGAAGCTTTACTTTCAGCCGCACGGGAAAATGCTTATCTTTAGGGGTTACAAAATGTCACAAATAAATGCTTCAAAGAAACACTAGCTCTATGGGTATATGTCAATGTCAGTGAACCTGTATCTTGAACAAATTGCTGAATAAAGAAACTGACTAGGGCTGCAAAACAATGTTGGGAAGTCAGATGGAAGAGAAAACCTTTTAAAAGAGAAATCCCAGCAGCATTCACCATGTGTCAAAATGGGCTTTCGCAAACCAAAAAATGAAATGCCTGTTTTAAAAGTACAATATTGAATACGAACATGTCCTTGCACAGTAATGTAAAGGGGGTTTTGCTGGGAAACATATATGGGATGTTTTATTGAACAGGCTTGCTTCTGATTCAGAACAAAAATAAAATTAAATAAAGAAATAAAGACATGAACTGCCTTCTGAAACTAGCCAAACATGTTCTGCTTGGGGGGTTGCTAGCAACAGAAGGAGCTACAATAGATCTGGGACACATGTGTGCTAATTGCTACCTTTTAACATTTTGAATGGACCAAAAGCACTAAACATCCCATGCCCATCAGACTTTTGTCTGGGCAGAGGCTTCTTACAATAGAGATTCTGCAACACATGCGTGTGAGATAGGAAATCACATTTCCTCGAAACTTTTACTGGGAGCTTCAAACCAACTCAAGAGCAGCCTTGAAAGCTATGCCCTTATTTGGTAGACAATGCTGACCATTTGTCTCAAAATAATATTTTATTAATAAACTTTAAAGACTTTTGTCTCTGCAACAGGACTTTGCAGGAATGTAAAAATTTAACAGTTTAAATGTAATTTTTGTGGCTTTTAAACAAGATGTGGTAGCCTTCACTGCCATACTGGGAACAAAAATGGCAGAGAATTGGATATTTTGAGAAAAGTGTGCATGATGCCACTTTGAAATTCAATACTTACATGCCTTATGATAATCTATACCCATGTATAAAGTTATAGAATTTTAGGTCAAATATTTATCACTGAAAATGACGAAAAAGTATTAGGTGGACGAAACAAAGTCTCACAAACTAGAGAGTTGGACTGTCATGCTCTGCGTGAAATATGTAATCTGCCTAGGTAATTTGTAAAAATGCCACAATTGCGTAAATGTGTGATCTATGTGAAGAAAGGTTTTAGCTAAGGTAACTGTGGGATTATCCTATGCATTATAAAGCCACATCATAAAGCTAATGTCATGTCCCTAAAAATCCAACCAGCTGACAGCAAGGCGGTAACAATCACCGCTGACCAATCCAGTTGTTTAGAGGCATGCACAGCTAAGCCTGCCCCACTGTAAAATCCTATGATGTCACGATGCCTTATAAATGAGGGAGGCTGACAGAACTCTAGACACACTACCTCCAGTATTTCCAGCCCTGTGTATCCTGATATTCTACATTCATCTTGCCAGATTCCATTTTCTACGGCCAAAGCATAGCTGACCCTTTCTCAGCAAGGCCTAGATCTAGAATTCCCACTAAAAACCCCAATGACAAAGGGGAAAAGCTGTGGTACCCCTTTTGGGGAGCATCCTGTGGCCAGACTGGCTTTTTGCCCACTAACTGCATCCCCGCTGTACCCCTGCCATCCAGCTGTACTTGCTATCCAGTGACCAGACAGGACCAGCTGTTGTTCTGCTAGGAGAGTCCGCCACTACCCGGTGACCTGAGCCTTGGATTCCAGAACCCAGTTGACTGTATCTAATTCCAAATTCAAGAGCAGATTGTGAGTATTCCCCATCTGATAATACATAGCCTACCCCATCTCGACCCTTTGTCTTTGTTCTACACTCTAAGTAATCCTGTCCATACCCTGGTAACTTGTCCAAAACTGTTAGAATTTTCTGTACACCCCGTCCTTGATTCCTAGTGCTAGCGCCATTCTTTCATTCACCCCATCTTGTAACTCCTTAGTAATATTTTTTATAATTTAAGTAATTTACACATAAAGAGAAACACAGCATGGAATGGGTTAATCCGGCCGCTTAACCTGTTTGATGGGAAGCGCTATCTTCTTGATAATCTAGTATAAGTAAACTGTCTTTTTCTTTCCAAACTGATTTTCTCTCTTTCACGGCTTTATTTTTTCCAAAACCGAACCTCCTTTTATCTTGCAAATCTCATCCAATTCTTCATCTATAGTCATCCTTTCACTTCTAAATTGTACCTGTGATGTGCATCTATTCCCCAGCCAAAAACCGCATTCTGATTTCGAGTATTTCACCCGTTTTTCTTAAAAACTATTTTTGACATTTTAAACTGCAATTGAGAAACATGCAACTTCCCAACGTGTCATTCGGCTGCATCGTGTTCTTACTTTCAACTTGCTTTTGAACTGTATGCCTTTTGTTGATACCTTGCCTTGTGGTTGCTAGTGTTTATACACTGCTGCTATTGTGAGAAATCATATTTGCCTCATTGATTTAACCGTACATTAATTAATAATTTGTCAATTTTCGAGTGTTATTTCATGCCATTGCAAAGGGCTTTCAAATCTGTTTTGACTCTTATTTTGTCAGGGAAGGTCGGATTGTGATTCTGTTTTCTATCTCATATCCTTGACTCATTGCTGCTTCTTTCTATCCTCTCCAAATTCGATTCATTGGTATTTGGGAGAGCATTGCAGGGGAAATCTTAACTCAGGTGCTATCTACCCGTATTTCAAAACTGCTCCTATTCATTGGTTCTTTGGATATGTTCTTGTGGAAGTTTAACCAAGTGTATTTCAGTGGTTTTCATTGTAATTATCACCCAATTGGTGATTGCTGCCCAATATTAAAATGTGTGTGATTTCTTTAAATTTTAAAATAAATAAATATTGCATTCTCACCAGCTGGCCTGGTTCATGGTCCATTGTGACGCAGGGTATTTGTAAAAGGGTGTGTGAGATGGGTTGTGTGCCATCTCAATTTGAATTCGTAGAAAATAAAGAGAAAGCATTCCAATTGTGTGCTACATCCAAGGCTAGGGGCAACGGTCCTGGTCCGGTGTATGTTGATCTATTGAAATCCTTCACAGCAGTACTGTGATCGCAGGTCTGTGTGTCAGTATGTGTGTGCATTGGAATTAGCCCTTGGTCAGGTGTTGAAAAATCCATGTTTTGAGACATTTGTGAAATTGGAGAATTGTGGCAGCATTCTGAATGGACACTGGGATCGAGCTCCATAGGTTGGGTGCAATACTAGTGAAGGATTGTTTGCAGGTCCTCTCTTTGCAGACAAGTTGTGATTGAAGCTGGTTGGTCGATTTGCTGTGCAAGGAGCATGTGCCACCAGATATGCAGAGTATAGCCTCCAGGTAAGTTGCCATGCTGCTCATGACTGATATGTAGATGATATATGAAATCTTGATCAGTATTCAAGCCTGAGTGGAAGCCAATGCAGTTTGCGTAGGACAGAGGTGATTCAGTCAAATTTCAGTGAACTCATAATAAGATGTGCCGTAGTGCTGTGGACTGCTTTTAAGGTAGCCAAGTTAGCAGATAGGACCCTCCGTTAGGAGGGCATTTCCCCCATCGATGTGCGAGACCCCAAGGGCCTGTACTATGGTCCATAAATCCTGGAGCGGGAGGAAGTGTTTGATTTTGAAAAGTGAGTAGAGTTGGAGTCAGGCTGCTTGTCCCTTCTTGGCAATGTGTTTCTACAAGGACAGGCTGCTGTCAATGGAAAGGATATGGCAGAGTCAGAGGGTGTGGATCATTTCCTTGTAGGCGCATATCATTGAGCCATTGTTGGACAAGTTATTTTTAAGCGGGCGGACCGATGTGGATTAATTCAGTCTTGGATGGGCTTAGTTTGAGGTAGGCAGTCGACTTCCAGGGTTGGATGATGGCTAGGTAATCGGGGAGACAAATCATGTACTATGAACTATTTACTCTCATGTACATCTGAGTATCTTCTGTGTATTGGTGGATGGCTATATCAGGATCTTTGAGGAGAGTGTCCCAAAGCTCCATTTAAAGGTTAAAAAGGGTTGGTGAGAGGATGGAGTCATGGCGGACTCTGCAGCAGACCTGGAGTCAGTTAGAATGCAACATGTTTATCTGGACAACTCCAGTGTCTGCTCGAGAGGTTGGAGGTATCGAAAACTGCAGAATTTGCATTGGAATCCATTTCTGCCCGTTCCATGAAATCAACATTACATTGCGACTGTGACTGAAATTTCGCTTGGTTTTGTGCAGTTTTGCGTGCAGCGTGGTGTTTCGTTTCCATGCTGGTTTCATGTAGCAAGAGGAGAAACTTCACACAGGTCTTTTTTTTTAATATGTGCTAGTTCCATGCAGCAACGTGAGAACCTTTGTGCGTTTTTTAAGCGTGTTAGTTTTGTGCAGTGCCATGAAAAACTTTGCACAGTTTCTCGATTCGTGCTAGGTTCATGCAGCAACATGAGAATCTTTGTGCGGTTCTTTTCCAATTTTTTTTAGTTTCGCAGAGACATGCAAAACTTTGCATGGTTTTCTTTGATCCATGATAGTTTTGCACAGCGACACTAGACACTCTGTGCAGGCCTTTTTTTGATCTGTACTAGTTACGCACTGCAGCACGAGAAACTTTGCATGTTTTTTTCATTCTGCGCTAGGTTTGCGCAGCAGCACAAGGAACTTCTTGCAGGTTTTTTTTTTTCGATTCATACTAGGTTTACACAGTGGAACGAGAAACTATGCACTGCTCTTTCTGATTCATGCTAGGTTCGCGCAGAGGCATGAGAATCTTTGTGCCACTCTTTCAGATTTGTGCTGGGTATGCAGTGACACAAGAAACTTTACACTGATCTTTTCGATACAAGGGGGTGGCGGAACACCGGATTCGGGAAAAGCAAATTGAAATAAAACAGATTTCGCTAATGAGGCTGGCGGAACGGAATCTTACAATTTCGCCCAGCCCTACTAGGAGGTAAACCAATTCAGGACAGTGCTATATAATCTCATTCTGTCAGTAAGGAGGGCCAGGAGGATGTGGTGGTTGACGCTGTTTAATGCAGCTGAGAGGTCAAGGAGGATGAGAAGGCATGAGTTGCCTTGTATTTGATTTGGAGGGCATCATCCACAACCTAGTTGGTGGCTGTCTCAATACTTCACGTACTGTGGAACCCTGACTGATAGCCATTTAGGAGGTGAAGTTGTTCGATTTTGGCGAAATTGTTGTGTAATGACTATTTCTTCCAAAATGTTGCCAATAAACATGAGGTTCATAATGGGCAGGTAGTTGGGCAGGACATCTGGACCTAGGGTTGCTTTTTTTTTTTTTTTTACAAGTGGTCATATGTGACCAGTCTTGAGGGTGTCCAGAAATTACCCTTCTGTGAGGGAGGCATTAATGATACTGAGGAGCGCGTTGAGCACAGAGACGGTCAATTGTTTAATGATGATGGCCAGGATGATATCGTCAGGGTAAGTAAAAGGTTTGAGGGAGGCAATCATTTTTTGGGGTTCTGGGGGAGAGAGTGGAGAGATGTCAGTCCCGCATTACTGTGCATGCTGGAGTGCAGGGGGCGCTAAAGCTGTAAGGGGTTGATTTGATGATCTCTCGGATTCTGCCGATTTTTTCAATAAAAAATATGTTGATTCTGTCACATCTTTCCTGAGTTGCTGGTACTTTGGGGTTGGGTGAGGATTGGATAAAATGCTTTACTACTTAAAAGATGACCTTGATCCTGTTGAAGACTGCTGCAATGGTGGTGGAGTAGTAAGCAGCTTTGTCGTCTGTAATCAGAATCCTAAGGTTTGCAGGGAGAGATTTGAGGTTAGTGGTTACAGTTTTGTGCCACTGTTTCTCTAGGGCTCTGATTGAGCGTTTGTTGGAGGCAAGCTCATGGGTGTATAAAGGGGCAGATGGTTTGGTCTTCGTGTGGCTGATTTCTAGGAGGACATGAGTGTCCACCAGTTTCATAGCAGAGTTGTTGAGAAATTCTAGGAGGCTCACAGAATTCTGTATGGTGAGGAAGTCTGAAAAGTTTGCTTCTAGTTCATTAGCCAAGAACATTTGGAATGATCAGCGGTGAGTGAGGGGGGTGTTTAAGCTGACAGTTGTGGGCGGTTGTCAAGTGGGTGACCGATAAAGGGATAGTGGCATGGTCAGAGCAGTCGAGTGGGATAGGGTCTATGCAGGTGATGAAGGGGGATGATGTGAAGACTAATAATAGGGTGTTGCCTTTGTTGTGCATGTGAGAGAGAGCACTATTTTCTTAAGGTTCATGGAACCGGTCAGTGCGAAAAGTGTGCTTCAAGTATGGTTATCAGCCTGTGCCTAAGGGATGTTAAAATCTCAGAGAAAGACATTATTAGAGTGTGCTAATTTGGCAGAGGAGAGTATGTTGGAGGTGTCGGCAATGAAAGAGTCACTCTGGTGGAAGGTGATGGATTCATTTTGTGATAAAGGGAAGCAGCAGGCAAGTGATTCAGACGAGCATGTTCTGGGATGATGGATCACGCCCAGTCACTCCTGTGGATGATTTCCGTTCCACTTCCTGTCATTCCTAACTGGTTGGCATTTTGGGTGCAGTGGTCCTGGGGTAGGAAGATTCCGAAAACATGGGGATAGGATGGGGTAATCCATGTTTTAGAGATCAACAGTGCATCAAGTTTCTTGTATGAGATGTGGTCAGCAATCTCTGAAGCGTGAGCGACTTCTGAGCGAGCATTGATCAACATGAGAGGGCATGTGCAATTTCATTTGAAGTTTTTTGTTCTGTTAAAAATTTACTGAATATATAATTTTATTCAAAAAATAAATTGGTGCTATCTCATTAATATAAACAATAAAGACTGTTGATATATTGCTTTTTGCTGAAAGTGTTTACTAAAAAGAATTATGACTAACTGGTTATTCAAACAATTTTACATGTTGATTGTATTGCATTTACACATTTGGTGTGCAGGGGACTGGAGTGTTCCACAGGGTCTATTCACGTGACCAGCAGCCTACTCATTGCTGTCTCTTTGCTTTGGTTTTGAGCTCTCACAATGAGGTATAGTATAGCAGAGGCTTGTCTGGGGTGCTCAAAAGCATATTTTTTTGGTTTTTCAAACAAACGGAAATAAGCAATAGCTCCTATACAATGTTTCTTTGGATAATGTGTATGAAAGACAAATAAATGTAATCCTTTTAGACGAGACCTACGGGCCTGTGGTTTAAGCGCCACATTCCATGGGCACCTTCATATGGGCTGGTGGAGTACCCCATTGGTCATGAGTCTCCCCACTATGATGTAAATCACACTTAGTATGGCCATCTCAGCATGGAGTTTGCAGAATTAGGGTGGGGGCTGGTGTGCCTCACATACCATGAGCTGTTAATGACAAATAACGATAGGGAAAACCAATACAGTTGTCTGTGAGATTCTTTCTCACTGGACATGTTACTGTTCAGAGGTCTTAAGGCAAAATCTCTTACCCCTATTGACATGGGTCACCTCTTCCTAGCACCATGCCTTGGATTGAATTTAAGGAGCCAAAAAAGTATGCTGCAACGTCTTAAATGTAAGCATGTCTGCATTACCCTTGCATTACCCTTGGTTACTTAGGGTGAAACCCTACATTTTTACATAATTGAAAAGGAGTGTGGAAGTTTTAATTTGCAAAATTTGGGGTTTCACCCTAAGTAACCAAGGGTAATCCAGGTGTGGACCCCTTGCCCACTGTGCCATAAAGAAGCTCCCCTCACTGAGGAGGCCCAACAAGACTGAAATGTGTCTGGGGTTGCTTATGAGTCTCTTGTTCAAAGGGGAATTGCCTAGCATTTTGGTGCTGGCCTGTCATTGTGGGTGGTACCAGACCGATATGCAAATAGATATTTCGCCACACCCTTTTGTCTGAGCCCACCCCCAATTTTGCATCCCACTTAAAGCACTGCACACATCATAAAGACTGCTTTGATAAAAACACAGGCAAATAGGCTAGTGGTTGGAGAGCAGGATATGAAGACAGAGTAAAGGACAAAAACTGGTACTAGCAATGTCAAAGGCTAAGACAGGCAGACTGAAAGTGATGTCAGTCTAGAAATACTGATACCTCTACTTTGAGACCGCAAACGCATTTTGGTGGCCGTGGACCAACCGTCTCATGCACGATACGACAGAATATAGGTTTTCGAGTTTGCCAATGAACGGCCATTTTGATGTAGCAAGAATCGCCATTTTGTTTTCTAACCATTGCTCATTGCTTTCTGTTCCTATTGCTTCGCAGTATATTTTTCGCTTACACTGCTCGACTGTGGAACATTGTTATCCGTATGTGAAAAGGACAAGGCCGCAGGGCTGTAAGGATAACAAGAGTTCGCTGAAACACACAGTAGGCAGCGCCAGGAAGAATGCCTGGCTCCCTCCCGAATGTAGCCTTGAAGCAGAGCTGCAGGGCATTTAAACATTTAACAGCTGCCAGCCAGTCTCGTTATATGGTAGAATATGTTAGAATGATACCGCTAAAGGCTTGAATTATGCTGTTCTAACGGCCCCCCTTTGCTGAGCCCACTAGAGCATGTCGGCTCCCAGGACGCAAATAGCACCTGATAGATAGCAAGGTCCTGAATGCAACTCCCCCCCGTATGTAGTTCGCTTCCAAGAACAGAAGCGCTGTGTTCTATTCAATAACCGAAAGATGCCTTCGCACTCACAAATTGCAAATTGTTACTAGAATAGATGTTTGAATGTGTCATAGTGGTCGGAGATGTCCATCATCACACCATGTTCAAAGAAACCCAATAAAGGGGGGGTGTTAACCATGTCATAGGTGATTGTTTGATATGCATTTTGTATATATGTAACTGATGTACGTAATTCACTCTCTTGCGTCCCTCGAGGTCTAGAGATACACGTCGCGGGGAATGAGACCGAGTTGGCCAACTGAGACTTTTGCTTTGCAATAAAACCTAGCTTTGGGAATACAACATCGTGTCTGGCGTCTCTATCGTGTGTGGTGACCCGCCTTGTTTCCATAGACGTCAGGGTCCCCTAGGGGGCCCTTTCAGTGAGGCACACTGTCAGAGAGATGAAAGGAGTAACATTGAATCAAAGCTAGAAAGTGAAATACATAGGGCAGGGTTCTGCAACCTCTGACTCTCCGGCGGTATTGCAGAAACTTTGCTCTGGCACAAGTGCAATAAGCACTAGTGCATATATTTCTGTGGTATAAACACATACTCTTTAAATTCATTTTTGCACGAGTTCAATGTCTGCCCTTGTTGTCGTCCTTGGTCCTGGTGCAAAAATGTATTTCGAGAATACGTTTTTTGCTCTAATTGCATTTGGACAGGTGCAAAGTTTCTAAAATGATGTCTCTGATGTTTTGGACTGCAACTCCCAGCAGCCCAAGCCAGCATAGTCAATGATCTACAATCATGGGAGTTGTAGTCTAAAACATTTGAAGCACTGAAGGTTGCATACCCCACACATACGGTCTGATTCTCTGATTTTATGCTGGAGCAAATGTAGACATTTATAATACACCCCAAGGGCTGGGCAATGTACGCATTTCTTCCCTTGGTGTTTCATTTTCACATAAGCAGAACACATCCAATAGTTACTAAACTCTGCCTATTTGGACAAACAGGAAGAATGTGTGAACGACAGCTCGATCTACCCCCAGGAGAGGAGACATTCTGTATTGCTGGTTTCTACTGCAAAATTCCTAAGAGTCTTTTGTCCTTTGAGGTACGTCACTCCTAAAGGAATTGTTTTATAGAACACACGTTAGATGTTGAATACAATATGCTAGACTACTCAGCAAGAACAGGAAGGGCCTGGACAAATGAATTACCATCACCAACAACAACTTTAGTGGAAGAGTCTTAATGGAAACTGAACATGCAAAACGGGATAAATGATTTAACCTCAAAAGCTATCCTAGAAATTATTGCTTACAGTCTCCGAGCTGAGGCTGATACCTTCTTCCCTGTGTGTTTGGCAAATGTATATCCAATGCATGTACAGAGCCTAGTCTGTTGTAATGGCCAACACTTTTTTTAACATGAATTCAGTTTAAGGAACAGATGCAAAGACACGCATATTGCTTATAAATCAAGAAACCAAAGGCACACTTGATCAAGACGTGTCTAGTACATCAGAAGCTGGTGTACAACTGCATTTAATCCATTACCTTTCTGAAGATTAATTAGAAATAATATTGGCATCCCCTTAAAAGCACAGAGCTACCGCAACGACATCTCAGCGGGTTGTGCTATGAGCGTGAAGGAGCAGGTATTTGGTGGGAATGGCCATATACACAAGCATGACCTAGACGTTCAATGGATTGGCAAAAGTAAAAACAACACCCACGGGCACTGCCTTACACCTCACATCTCATCTCTCTCATTTTTCTACCTCCCATTCCAACAGTTTCAGATTATAGGAAGCACTTAGAGCGACACCTATTAGTCAAACCTAAAAACAAAAGTCAACTCATTTATACCCACACATGCAAGAGTGAATAGTACAGCACTTTTATATACCTGTATATATATATATATGCTTTGTCTGCATTGTTGTCCTGGTTTAAAATACTGTCTTGCACTCCATATTAGGATTGTAATGGATATACAAATATTGTATACATTCTTCTCCTGTGGTTATTATTTCTCTGCTTGCATCTTGACTGGGAGATCTGTACATCTAGACCATGCTCCAAAGTGGGAAAAGGGAAGGGTAGCTGAAGGGAGCTTACAATCTCGGTTAGAGGTTCCTAAAAATGCGAGGAGACACAGCTGCATGAAGACTGGTTCAGGCTGCTTTGGGAATGGCAAGTACTAAGGAAGATCTTTGTGAGCTATTGGTGCCAGAATAGGTCTACCCTCATTTACAGGGTGGCAGCTCTGACACTTGTTTTAACAGCTTGCATTTGTTTATTGGTAAAGAAAGGAAATTGATACATGAACAAGGCTGTGGGAGTAGCTGCTTCCAACTTCAAAGTTGTAATGATCCAATGCTCTGTCTCAGTCAGTCTTGCCTATCTGGTAGCATCTGGAGCCTGATTCCCTTCAGAGGCTCTGCTAGTACTAGTTGAAAGAAGTTACTCTCTATTTTGGAAGGCCCCAGAAGCACATTAGAGCTCCACTTCCTGTTTTATATACAGCGTGGACTGAGGTACCACGTATGAGGTACTAAGATATTGAGGTACCAGGGATGCGGGGATGGCTCATCTTAAGTAAGTGGCCCTCTGTCATGCTCCGTGCACCATCCCCTTACCTTGTTCAATTCTCGTTTGAAATGTGCTTGTATGCAAGATGTGAAGAAGTGCTCCTTTCAGGAAACACAACAACCACCACCACCTCTCAGTGTGGGACTGGGAGTATACGGCCCCAGTCAGTCAACCAGATGCAGATTCTGGACCAAGGTGCAGCGGCCCTCACACCTTTCTTTAGAACATGTACACCCCAGTCCCAGCGGTGTAACTAATGGGGTGATGCCAGAGAACAGGCAAAAGCACTATTTGCCTAGAGCCATCAATACGTCTTTACTTTCCTTTTCTTTAACAAACCCCTAGTGGCGTAATGCATGCTGTAAAAAAATTGATTGTAAATCTAACGTTTTTGTGATTCAACCCCCCCACCACCCCCTTACAGGGTAACTGAAATTGTTTCCCACCTGAACTTCTAGTCACCATTTAGTCTCTAGTGCCAGAATCCCAGAGATTCTGAAACAAAATCTAATGATAAAAGTTTATTATTCATATGACAACATGGGGATGGCCTTGCAACCCGTATGTGTAAACATAATGGATGCCCTTTATAGGTAGACCACTTCTCTGGATCAATAGCAATAACTTGTTGATCTAAAATAATTGTATTTTCTGCTTTATAAACTGAGAGCCCCATACTCAAAGATGGTAGGCATCACTTTATAATAAGGTGCAGTAACATTGCATTAATGAGTAAATACTTAGTAAAGCAATACAACCCGAGGAGGGGGTCATTAACCATCAAGTAATGCCCTCCGGGCGATAGTTACAACACCCCTGTGAACGTTCTATTGCTATTAGTAACCGTCACGTCGTCCCCGGGCCGATATTTACAACACCCCTGTGAACGTTCTATTGCTATTAGTACCTGGCACGTCGTAGCATTTTTTTCTCGACTTGTGAAACAACATGTAAACCGTTTCGCAACTCGAGAAAAAAAAGAATATGCCTACAATGGATTGGAGAGAATGGACTACACGTAGCCCCTTTTCCTTTTCCATGGCGGCCATTGAAAAGAGTGAAAAAAAAAGAAAACAAAGAAAATGGCCAGCATGGAACATGGCAAAGGGACTACACGTAATCCCTTCTCCCTTTCCATGGCAGTCGGGGAAGAAAGAAAAGGAACACTGTGGGACTTAGCGCACCAAATGGAGCGCTTCAGGTGAGTCGCTAACGACCCGGCGAGAGCCAATCAGATAGTTTGTAACAATCTGAATTTCCCTTACCGGGTGCTAATATGAAATTATGAATTTTCTTTCATCATACTTTATATGTGTCAGCCATAATGGATCATCAAATAATATTTTCCCTATAAAGCTCTCATGAAAGCTCAGTGTGACCCCGAACAACAATGTAATATACAGATACCACTTGTACTTTGAAAAACAGCTCCTCTTCCCACAAAATCCACTCCGTGAGTACTCACTTCAGATTTTACTTTAAAAGTTAAAGCCTATGCACTCCGCCGGGTCAATTTCAATGTTAAAATGATGCTTATATAAATACAGGAAATGCAATTAATAAAATATCTTCACAACTATGCAAATGTGTGAGCCTCAAAGGTAATTCACAGTTCTGTTAATCCCTTCAGTGCTTTTAGGAAATACATAAAGCCAAAATTACATTAGGAAAACACTGAAATCTTGGCCACCTAATAGTTAATGAGTCAGACATTTATTTTTTCAGGCACTACATACATCTGGGGTCAATCACATTCTTTATCTCTTGTTCAATTCCAGGGCCTAAGATATTCTATATGATACAAGATTTTAAGTAATGCTTGTTGCTTCCTCCATCAAAGATGAATAGCCATGGCCATTCATATTTAGGTTTAGGGCAGCGGGTTCTTACAGAAAAGGAGCTTTCCTAATTTCCCGTTTTCAGATTGGGCAGGGTCCCCATTGTTTTATTTTTTAAGTTTTATTGTATGTGTATTTGTTAATGAACTCTGACCAAAAATGTATCTCAGCACAAAGTCCAATTATGTAAAACGCAGAACCAGCAGATGAGAAAACAGCTGTCTTATTTTTTCCAGAATTGATGCATATATTTGCTAAGAGAAATCTCTTGAGATACTGAATTCCATTTTTGTAGGTGCTGAAACAGAGAAAGAGCCGCCAAAGGCCTTACCCACTGACAATGTGAGATCAACATGGACCACCATTGGCAGGAAACATGCTCCTGAGGCTCATGCCTTTGTACCTGCGTACAGTGCCACACCAAATGTTTGTGTTGCCCAGGCTAACAATGTAGTGCCTAATGTCATTGCTAAAGATAATGTTTTGGCTCCTCTGCCAGTGAAAATGCACTTGCTGCCACCTCTACAGCCAACAAACCTGCCTCCTTTGTCATTGAAAATGTACCTGTTGCATGTGCCCCTAAACTGACATCTGTCTACACCACTGTTGAAAATGTTTCCAGCACCTCTGTTAGAGATAATGTGCCTGGCGCTCCTGTTAGTAAAAATGTTACTGTTGCCCTTGGCAACGAAAATGCATCTAATGCCACCATCAGTGACAATGAACTTGCTTACCTTGCCTTTGAAAATGTGGCTGTTGCATGTGCCTCCGAAATAATTGGCTACACCACTGTTGAAAATGGTTCCAGCACCTTTGTTAGTGTTAATGTGCCTTCCATTCCTGCTAGAGAAAATGGTGCCCCTGCTAGAGAAAATCGTGCGCCTGCAAGAAGAAATCGTGCCCGTGCTAGAGTAAATGGTGCTCCAGCTAGAGTAAATAGTGACCCCGCTGGAGAAAATGAACCGGCCTCCCTTGGAAATGCTTTCAGTGCCCCCGTTAAAGTAAATTCTCCCATTGGCTTCGCCAAAGTAATTGTATTTGAGACCGCTATCATTCGGACAACCCCCAACCTAGAAGTATTGCTACCACACAAAGGAGCTTTAATCAATGCTAGGTCTTTAATGGCTTACGCCCTTGACATCTCTGATCTCATCACCTCTAACAACCTTGATTTATTAGCTATGCAGAAACCTGGTAGCATGCTGCAGCCGGTCCCTTCCCCTCCCTTGCCATTCCTGACAGTTACACCATACTCAAGAAAGACAGATTGGACGCCAAAGGGAACCGGGGGTTGGCCATCATTGCTAAAAATTCTCTATCCATCAGAGAAACAAAGAACTATGTTTTCCAGTCTGCTGACCTGATGTCAATCAAACTGACCCTCTCCCACACTTCCGCCCTAACACTTCATCTCATTTACAGACCACCAGGCCCATTAATATCATTCAAGGAAGATATCTCACTGGAGACCCAACCCTCATCTAGAATTGTCCTTATGGGCGATGCAAACCTGGGATTTAATGACCCCCACCGATGCTAATGCGCTCATCCTAGCCCACTCTATCGAAGCCTTGGGTTTCATCCAATGTAGCACAGGCCCACCCAAAACAAAGGTCACAATGTAGATTGGTTGGCAGACCTTAACTGCAATATCAGTATTTTATCCAATGCACCCTGTCCTTGGTCAGACGGCAATGTTATATCCTTTACCATTTCCACGAACAACCACTCCCCTGCCATGCTACAACCGTTACTGGCCACCTTCACAAGAAATGCCTGGAACATTACTCCTGCCAGCATGCTCTCGCTGCTGAAGCCTCTGACAGCCTACCAACCCATAATCAACAACCCTACTACAATGCTAGAATAATACAACCAATCACTTCAACTTGCTATTGAGAAGGTGGCACTCAAGAGCAAATGCAACCAAAGCCATCAGCTAATATCAACACTTGTTACACCCCTAATCTCAAAGCCCTTTGCTCCACCGAGCAGGCAGCCGAGACTACCTGGAAAAAGTATCCATCACCCTCTTATAAAGATCTCTTCAGCTCCTTGTCTAAAACCTACAAATTGGCCATATTCCAAGCCAAAAGCTTGATGTACTATGATAAAATTGAAAAAGCGAACTTAGGCACTCGAGAGCTCTTTGCCATACTGCGGGAACTCAAATCACCAGTTCCCTTCAACCCCCAACTGGCTGCCTTAAAGCCTTCACCTGCTTCTCCAATATACTAAATGCTTTACTGGATAAGATCAAATTACTACAAACAAAAATTCTTGCAAAGAAAAATAAACTATCGGCCACTAAGGCACCACCTGACCCCACACCTTCACTGCCCCTCCCTCGATACCCACCTGTTCAAGTTAACCCCAGTCTCTAGCTTAGAAGTATTTACAATTATAAAAGGATTGAGGCCATCCAGATGTCAAGGGGACATCTGCCCAGCCTTGGTCATTAAAAATTGTGCAAAAGAGTTTGCTCCATTCATTTCATCGCTCATTAACACCTCTTTCTCTTCCGGCAGTGTACCAGCGAACCTAAAAGATGCCTGGGTCCTCCACTCTTTAATAAGTCTTACAGAGTATGCTTCACTCAGGCCTGTAACTATGGGTCCCGGGCCATTACCTGAAGTGGTAATGCCACCCTTGCTCTGGGCTTATTGCTGCTACATGGCACTCATTAACACGTCAATTATAAGAAGCAAATAATAAAACAAATGGTAGCAAGAACTGAAGAAAAGATGTCAGTTTATAAAATCACAAATCATCAGAAACTGATGAGTTAACTAAAACTAAGATCTTGGAAAATTGGTCAGAAAGAGTTTATTTAAAAATCATATTCTTGAAATCAGGAACAGGTAAGAAGTTAATGCCAACAGTGAAATAATGCTTTCAGATGTTCTCGCAATATTGAGATATTGGAAAACTACAAAATGAGGCCTACATAACCAATATATTGTCTTTCAAATTGAACACCAACGCCAACAAGCAAAAGGCCTATTTGATTCATTTTGGTCATATTATGTTAAGGGAGAAACGTTTAGACAATGGGCCTCATTACGGGGTTGGAGGTAGCCTTGCCGGTAAATCCGGCAAGGCTACCTCCAAACGCGCATCCGGGTCCGGCACCCGCGAATGGGCAATTACTGGGCTATTCTGGGCCAGCCGGGCCCGGTAATTGCTCTTTCATGGGTGCCAGGCCCAGTACATCCCCATTCCCATTTGAGCCCCATAGAGCTCAATGGGAATGGGGACATCGGATGCACCGGCACCGTTGTAAACATCTGACTTGCTGTGCTCGCGGGTGCCTGTCAGCCTGCCAGGTCTGACCTGCCGGGCAGTCCGGCACCCACGAGCATCGCTCGTAGTATGGCGGTACAGTAGCAACGGCGCCGGTAGCACTACCGGCGCCATTGTTACTGTACCACTGTACCTATAATGAGGCCCAATTTCAATATATTTTCCACAGACAGGAGATGTTGGCTAGGAAAACTAATTGCCACTAATTGCCACATTCAGAATGACTGAAGCCCACAAGAAATTGGCCCAAATAACTGTAATCAGTACCTGCTTGCAAAAGCATTCCCTTTTAAATGGACTTTCAACTTATGCTACTTCCTCATAAAGTAATGGTGTAAATGTAGTATTTTTTACAGATTGATCAATGGTTACCACCTCAACAATGAACTTCCCCATATTTAAATATGGTTTCATACTTCATACTTGTTCTCCTGTTTCAGACTTTCGTTATTTATGTGTTCAAATGTCTTATTCGTGAAAGTGGTAAATATGGCTATTTTAGATCAAGAATTGTAAGCGAAAGATTCAGTTGTGTTGTTATTATTTATTCTTCAAACATTATAGATAGGTAAGGTATCTGATGTGTTTGCACCACATAGGTGCCTTATCAAGGCCTTCACCATCAATATATTCAAAGAGTTTTAAGACAACTATATTTCTCTCGATCTCTCTCTCTCTATCTCTCTCTGTCTGTCTTTGTCTGTCTTTTTCAAAGAAGGAAGTTTATTTTGACTGGCAAAATGGTGTGTATTTTTTAACAAAAGAAGCTTTTTAAAAAGGACATTATTTTATTGTACTACCTTTGTAAACTGCCTTTTTAAAATTGTAAAATATTCACTTTCCTTAATCATTTAAAGTATATGTTGTAGTTAGTTAAGGTTACACAATATCTCACACATCAACAACTAGAATAACCATACACATTACTTCTGATTATACTCTCTTTTAATAGCCGTAGGGAAAATGGGAAAGGGTCAAAGGGGAACAGGACAAATAGCAACAATGATGGATCATTGCTGCTTACCATAAAATCATTGGACATTTTGGGAACATAGGAATAGCCACATCTCTTTTTAATTGACAAACATATCTGTGATAAAGATTTGAAAGTTTGGGTTTGGTGCTTGTAACATTCAACCATTTATACCCATGTAAACAGTCTAAAGATTGTATGTCAGGATAAAAGGTCTGTGATCCAAGGACCGGTGCAGCTTCTATCAAAACAGATATTACAAGATATCGGACTGAGACGGGAAGCAGGCTCACACAAATATTTTTAGAGAATTAAATATAGAGGATTTTATTTATTTGAATATTTATAATGGACCAAATTGCAGTTAAAGCTATTTCACTGCATGTGTAGGGGTCGACAGCCAAAAGAGACCTGTGAGCTCAAAATGAGGGACTGTCAAAACATTAGTGTCTTTATTTCACATAGATCTTGCATTGTTCAGTGTTTCCTGGTGAACATATTGGCAGACCAATGAGAACAGCCACCAATCGTAAATTCTTCAGTTTCTCATATACCGCAGTTCAAAGGTCTAAATGTATAACACCTTTCAAAGATATATCAATAATTGCCTTTGAAATGTTTCAATAGATTTATTGTGAAAGCTTTGAACAAGTACCTGCCTGCTGAAAAATGCATGCCCAGTTTTATTACATGACTATAACACTTTAAGAATAAATAAAAACAATGAAACCAACCAT
This sequence comes from Ambystoma mexicanum, assembly GCF_040938575.1. Lineage (NCBI taxonomy): Eukaryota > Metazoa > Chordata > Amphibia > Caudata > Ambystomatidae > Ambystoma > Ambystoma mexicanum. The sequence goes on from NC_090929.1 coordinate 913,724,573, forward strand.
CGTCCACTTTTGTATTTGCTCTATCTTCACCCACTTAGCCATAGAAAAAAATGGGTAAGTCCTGAGGAAACAATTGTTGGCTCCTCGACACTGTTCTTTGTCTCTGAGCCATGGAGATGTCATTTACTCACAAAAAAAAACGAGTCCACTGTTGAGTAATTAAAAATGAACTTCTGAAGTTGCAGTTTCTTTTTTGTTTAGTTCTTATCACCAGTATTCCCAATTATTGATGGTCAGTCTGAAAGAATCCTTCTTCTGAAAAATGTGTGGAAAAGTATGATTAGCTACTTTTTGAATTTAAGTATAGACTGAAAATCTTCCTTATACTTTAAAAAAAATACTTGGGTTTATCTAGTATCTAAACTGCATTTGTCTCAAGTTTGAATATGGCAGATTGTAAAATGTTACCACTCGCCAATGCTGTCTTAACGCAATGTCCTCTTCTTTTTTGATGGTCTTGTTCTGAGTTGGATGAAAAGTAGATCATAGACCTTTATTCAATTTCTAAGTTGTATGTACTGTAAGCAGTGTGACATATTTTCCACCAGATTCTCACATGTGTGCCCTACACTCATTTGTTCATGTATTTATTTATTTACGTAGCAAATTCTTTAAGTTGTTGAGGTTTTCTGCAAGTTCACTTTCGGTTTTATCCAGGAGTGCATTAAGGTGGATCGTCTTTCCTTCTTGCTCTTTGATATTGTCCTACATCGACTGGACCTGAGTTGAATTCACTCACCTGTGTTTAGTGGCTACATGATAGCTGCATCAAGATTCCTTGCACGCAAGGTTAAATGTCCCAGACTAGAGCAATGTTTGCTGAGTTGACATTGTCCTCTAAACATATATCTGCCTGTTCTACTAATTCACAGGCTATTTCTGGGTTCAATCACAAGGCACTTTCAAAGGTCCATCTTTATAACAACTGTATTTTCTCTCTAGTGTTGGTGTCGCGCTAGAGCGATCGAATATATAAATAGTGCATCGTTCTGCACATATTACCTGTGGATGTTGTGTCTCAGTGATGACAGAAGTAGTTAAATCTGACATGAGCTTAAAAAGTTTAACCAGGATGGTTTGGGTATATTTTACTCTGAATGGCCACCAGATCAATTTAATTATTTAGATTTTGTATTGTCCTTCTAATCTTAGGGGTTTTTCTGTTTTTGGTGGGTAAGATCAGTCTTTTTGTGTGATTAGCATAATATTTTCCTGTCATTACTTGTGAACTGTAATATTCTAATAGTTGAAAGTGATAGCAACATCTGGATACATTTGAATTGGATACACAAATAGATGCCACAGTTATCTCACCTCAAACTTCTTTTTAGCTTTTCTGCTATTCCCAAAACATCTGTGGTCATCGTATTTAACCTTACGAGATGTAAGGTATTAATATTCCTGAGCAATCGTAGTATTTTGCTATGACACAATTGGGGTTATTATTTTAGGCAACCGTCCAGCAACCTGCTGTTGCGCTGTGAAATATGGGTTTCCTGAAGCAGGGGAACACTGAGATGTTTGTTTATTAGAATGTGAAATACACTGTCTCTTGTTGCTAATCAATATCAATGTTAATGGTGTGAACGAAGGAATAACAAATAACAAAAGGGGGGACAAAAAGAAAAGAGAAAGGGAAATTCCTATCAATTGAGAAACTGCGTTTAGAAGTAAAGACGATCCTTCTCATACTTAGCTATACAGACCTTTTGATGGGTCTGCTGATAAGTATGCATGGCTAGTTTTTCCAATCCTTCGAGATCCTGTGTTCATGGTATGATATGATAGGGTATTTATAACAGGCTTAATAACCAGAGATTTCTAAGCGCGGACCCGGGGATTGAACCTGTGTTGCTCTGTATCGTCTTGCTTCCAAGGTGAGCACGTTGCCCCTGCACTATCCTCTCGAGACCTTGATATCAGTACATCGCTGCCCTCAATTCTCTACACCCAGTTTCCCCACTACCCCGTTTTCTAACCTCTAGGTGCTAGATCAATCCACCCACCCCAGGACAACCTTAGCAGGGTCCTCTCCAAGGTTTATTGCAGGCAAAGTGGTGGAGTGATTCAGCACAGTGAGGCTTTCTGCATCCTCTGAAACACGAAAAGAAAAAAGAGAAGCAGAGAGTTTAGAGTCAGCAGTGCCAGGGATACAATGCCTGCCTTCTGAATTCTATTCAAATAACCGCATCTGCAGACATGGGAAACATGAGGAGCCCATGGTTTGTGGTCTGCAACTGTTGTTGCACTGAATCATGGACCTGAACATGTAACACCAAAACTCCTGAAGATACACACAAATTTACCAGGTTCTCGGCCGTAGCATCTTAATACACCTGTGATATCCCCATAATGGATCATAATGGATCATAATGGATCATAACTGATCAAAGTGGATGGCCTCAGACAGCTCTGTGTCAAATCATTTGAATCAAAACTCACAAATATTATATGGAAGTTTCAGTATGTTTGACACTTTTGATAGACAGTCTTAACGCACGGCCAGTCTCCCCATGTTGTGGATTCGCGTCTAGGTTCCCACTTTGCTTGATCATGGTACGGCACAGCATTTATGGTGATTCTTCTTGCACCCACAACCTATATGCTGCCACTGCCATCTCTGTCTTTCTGCCAGCTTTGTGCTGCTTCCATACTTAAAAGCGAAGGTATTAAAGAATCATGAATATTACTAGATGTTATATTTTAAACATAATCTAGAAGTTAAAATAATGATGCTCTACCTCAAAATCCAAGAGACTATGCCTTGAGGGATTTATGATTTTTGAATCTATTCATAAAATTAAATATCCTGTCAAAGAAGAGAAATGGGACAGTGGATCATCATTAGGTGGCACTCAATTTTCTGCCAACGCAACCAGGTTTTCGGATTAATGCTTTCATCTTGGCAGTATAAGACGTCCAGGTCATTAACACCCTCTGCGCACTGCCATCTTATGCCAATTAAAGCTTATTCCTTGGTATAGACAGATGCTGAGTGCTCAATAAAAGGTGACTGCACATAAGGCACAACGAGACATTGGTGCCTAGAGGGAAATCTCTTCTTAGTTGCTCACACGAGACATGCATAGGCAATGGCTAAGCCACGAATATAAGTATGGGCAGTACACGTGGCTGCACGTCCCTTTTCAGCAAGCCAGTGCAATTAATAAATATTGCAAATAGATTTATTTGCCTTCGTATTTCCGTTCGTAGCAAATAACAAACGGAATTATAATGTGCATTTGCAGCCATCATTTTAAGCTATCAGGCCCCCGGCAGTTGACCATTCACATCTTGTTTTAATTTGGAAAATGTCAGATGAAAGCCGTGGAGATCCTGATGCAAAGTATCTATAATAAGCTTCACTTGGAGAAAACTCTGGCTTACAGTGAAGGCAAGTCTACAATGGAACATTTATATTCAGAACTCTACAAAACAAGGAATATGATAGAGTAGCTCTAAAATACCTTTCCACTGACATTAACTGCCAGACTCACTTCTCTTCTCTAAGGAACCACTTCCGATGACTTCAATATGTTAACTTTAACACATGCATGAGATTTCCAATTAAACTTCTCTTTCTGGATGTTTTGTTCTGGAATCCTGGTGTTTGCTCAATGTATTCTCTATCTATTGGAAACACCAGGGGAAAATCAAAGAATCATTTTTTTTCCCTTGTGGAAACTTTCAAGTCAAGGGAACATGCTGCAATATTAATAAAGTGAAGCCACATATATGAAAGGAACGTCTCAAGGAAAATTGTGTATATAAAAATGTACAGCCATAATGTCAGATTGTGGGGGTTGGGCATTTGAGTCAGGAACTGTTGTCTTTCATGAAAAATGTGTCCCACCATCGATTCTATGAAAGCGATTAAAATGCTGGCAGGTACAGAGCCTTTGTCTAAGCTTTTGGAAGAAAAGAGGGCCCTACAACAATTGATGAAAATAAATAAATTAAATGTCAACAAAATTAAGATAGTGTAGTTGTTTGCTAATGAATCAAGTCTGTATATAAATAGAACTATGGTCCTAGAAGTTACTGCACTCGGTTCCTCAACTAACTAGAATATCCACTAAAGATATTTCATTAGTGGAGTTACCAGAAGTAGATTGCCAAGGCAACTGGGCAATCATTTACTTCACTACTACGATATTATTTGAATATGTGTTGATATATGCTGCGGACATATTAAGAATGGTTTATGGCATTTTGCTGTTACAGACGCTCGAAACTGAATTAGAAGTCAATCCCTCTTGGTCTCTTACAGGCCTCAATAATCTGAAGATAGTGAAGTCAGAAAAGAGCCAAAGTGTTAAACAGCTAGGTTCTAACTCAGATGGATTCAAATTGTCTGACAAGAATGATGACTGGAAGAGGCTACCTGCTGCATTACTTAAGGAAGACTGAATTGAGGGTCTGGCGGCTGAACTAGCTATCAGTGATGATAGAGAGATTTGACTTTTGTCATGAAACACTTGTGGCTTTAAATCATTTTAAAGTCATAAAAGAGAATATAATATTTTGGCGAATTCAGACATGTTCTTTATGCAGGAAACTTGGATGACTCGCTCCCTTCACCTGTATGGTTTTACAATTATACAGAGACTAGCTATCAAAAATACAGCTGGAAAGCCCACTGTTGTGTTCACTGTTGGAGTGGACATGCACACCAAAATATGTATGCTGCATTATAAGAACACAAAGGCTTTCGCAGTGATTATATATCTACCAGCACCCCCATTTGAACTTAAAATGTTGGTGATAAATCTGTATGACCCACCTGGTGGTTACATCTGGAAATCATTACAGAGTTATGTTGAGACGATTTTGAACTATTGGCTATGTGACAGTTCAGGCTGGTATCACATAATGGTGCGAGAGTTTAACACTAGTTGCTCTGCTATTGATGAAAACGATTCTAATGCTTTTTCTGAGTTATTGGGACTGGTGGATAGCTTGTCTATATTTTTAGATAGTTTTGGGTTTGTGTTTTTGAACCCTCATGAATCTGATAAGAAGAATCTCCATCCACTTATTTTCACCTTACAAAGAGTTTCTTTGAAATCAAGAATTGACTATAACTTTGCCCTACAGAATTTAAATGTTATGTTTGATAGCTATGTACCTCTGGATACTGCTTTGAGTAATCATATTGCTCTCAGCTGTCAAACTAAAATGTTGGTTCAGAATAAACATAATAAGTTACTAGATTTAATTGGGTGTACCCTACAGGGAAATTGGCTATCCTGGTCTTTGAGAAATATTAACATGCTTAATAGATTGCCGTCCAAGTTACATGTGGTGGATGCTGCTGATAATGATTGGGTGGAAAGGTATTTGGAATATTCATCTAGTGAGATTATGCATAACATGAGTCTGGCCATGGATAAATGCAAAGAAAGTGTTAGTAAAATTGATTATTCTGAAAATGCCTATGGTAGAATTTTTTGATCCTCTTTTTGCTGTAAGGAGAAAGCAGTATAGAGCTGAACTTAGATAGATGAAGAAATTGGTCATATATGAAACATTAAGATCCAAGGGTATCACAAGGCTTTGTACTGGGTATAAAAACTGGCTAAAGATGCACAAGACCTCCCTGCATAATGCACATAGGCTTATTGTATTGGAGACCTTGAAATCCAATGAGGATTGAAAATGTTGGCATTATGCCAATGAATATATGAAAGAGAGGAACAATTTGACATTAAACTCTATTTCAGAGAGGGAATGGATTAAGCATATAAAATGTCCCTGTTATAGGGAACTGCGAGAAGCCCAAGAGATGGAATTCGAGGCTGAGGAGACATGAGCCCGAAATGATATTAAGGGGGGTTGTCCTCCTTTGAGGTGGAGGATCTTGTGGGAATCCTAAACATCTGAAACCACCTAGACCCGTGACAACATACCTAATATCGTGATAAAGGTGCACCCCTATTTCTGGGGAAATCTTCTTTGTGACATTTACAGGAAGATTGTGAGGACTAATGTTATTCCTGAATCCTGGAAGAAGGCTATTCTAGTCCCTAAATTATTATTAAAAACATTTTTTTGGTTGTAATACAACCTTTCAAATATAAAAAAAACATTTAAAAAAATGAACATGCATATTGCATTTATCTCTTGGTATCCTAAAAAAACAATTAAGATAATCAACATTTAGTTAAATAATTCAAACATTAAGCTATACAAAAATGTCATTCATATTGGAAATGGTATGTTAAATATCATACATTCTAGTTACATACAAAGACAATTAAATGGGTTAAAATGTCATGTTTTACCAGTTCATTCTTAACTTTCCTTTTCCTTTCTTTTTAAGCCAACTGCTGTCACAAATTTAGTTTAAGCAAAAAATGTATTGTTGCTATATTGAGTGAAATGGGCTTTGCGTTAAATATCTTAGAGCACATTTGATTGGACGACAATATCTTAAATTCTTGAAAGAACTTGGAAAAACAATCCTTCCTCATAAGGGTCAAACATGAGCATGAGCCTAGAAGATGTTCAAGATTTTCAATTATTATAGGTTTGTTACAAAATCTACATGAGTAGGGAGGTGTTAATTCCTTCGGTCGCAAAGCTAATATGGCCTTAGTGGGCCATAGATAAAGACAGAGTCGCAGGAAGTTATTTAGAAGTTTAGTATCTGGAAATTTCATAAGGTACTTTGGAATTTGCTTTAGCAGTTTGATGGTAAAATTCCCATTCTTAAATATCTTGTATTTTTGGCAGTTATCCCACAGATGAGCCCATTTGCACTGATATAATTTTACTTTTGTGTGATTTGGATTATCTACCAGTAGGTTCTCGTCAATACTAGCTTTTTCCATAATGGTCAAGCAAGGCCTTTTCCATGAGTCTAGATGTTTATCGTGCTATTTTGTTAAAGTATTTGCAATAGATTGAAGTAGAGTAAATCGATGCTCTGCATCCATTATACATTTTCTATAAAAGGCCAGTGTTTGCCAGTTAACTACTGTTTGGAGCGAGACCAGACCTAATTCAAAACAAATTATCTGTATGGGTACACTTTTTGGAAGCGATAATATTGTTTTCCAATAAATCCCTTCAAGGGAATCCCATTTGGGGAGTTTTGTGTGAGCTCCATAGGTGACTACTGGTACGACATTTTGTGTATAATAGGTTATGATTGGAATGCAAGAGAATATGCCATATTTACCTTGTATTAATTTCTCTTGGGATGTAAGACTTTCCATCGTGAATTTAATTTAATTTTTATATGGGTTATCACAGATGTTATCATTGATATTCTGACCTAAGTAACAAAATTCATGGACACATTCCAACTGTTCACAACCTCTGCACCAATTGTAGTTACGTTTTTTTCTTCACCTTTGGTAGCTGATAATGTCAGGATGTTAGATTTAGTTATGTTTATGACCAACGAGTTTGACCTGGCATAGGTTTGTACGGCATTCACTTTCCTCTGAATTCCAACCGGAGTCTGATCCAGAATGACAAGGTATCTGCGTAAAGCAGCCAGGATATGACTCTTTCGCCAACTTTGAGTGGAAAGGATCTTGTTGCATCTAATGCAATATTTAGGCCATTGATATAGACATTAACCAAGGTGGAGGCTAGAATACAACCTTGTTTTAAACCACGATAGGTCGGAACGGGGTCTGTTAATAGACATTCCTGATTTAATTTTACTCTAATAGATGTTTTGTTATAGAATTGATGTATTAGTTCTAAAATCTTGCTAGATTTAGCTTTTTACATAATAGTTCTCTCAATACGGAATCAACAGCTTGTTTGAAGTGTATAAATGCTGAATAGATTTTCTGGTTTGACCTTAGAACCTGTTGTTTAATAGCAGTTAGTATTAATAGATTGACAGAAGTTCCCAGTTTGGCTACGAAACCTGATTGGTGGATATCCACTTTGGCTGTCACTTTTATCCACTTGCTAAGTTCCTTTAACACCAGGCAGGCAATTATTTTCCCCAGAATATCAAGAATGGCAATCGGGCGTTAGTTCAAGGGGTGTTGCCGATTGCCCTTCTATTGGGATGACAAATTAGGTCTTCCAAGAGACCAGGATCTGTCCCGCAGTAGTGGATTTGCTTTTAAGATCATATTAGACAAACCATCAGGACTGGGAGCACGAGATTAACTCAATCTGTGAATTTGAGTGAGTATATCTTGGTGATCAAATACCAAGGATAGACAATTATTGGTCGAAATTACTTTTTCCATCACTTAAAGAGGTCTGGCAAATACGGTTGTAACGTGTGTTTTTCATGTCTCAGTGCCAATTACATTCAGTTAGCCTGAGGATGATGCATCTTTAGACCCGTCTTTCCATAGCCTCCAGGTTTCAGAGCTTGATTTCGTTGCCATAGCAGTCAACATTCGTTCACCAGCTATCTAAGCGTTCACATTTTTATATTGAATAAGGGTGTTCTTATAGTTTGTACACATTTTTTCTTTTTTTTCCATCATATTTAAAGGATTCATTTATTTGACTTGCATTATCGTTCTTTTCATCTTAATTTTCATATTATGTATAGTTGGGTCATATGCATATTTGTGGCCAAATTGTTGTCGAATGGTTGCTTTTGTGAAGGTTGTACAAAAAAAAGTAAGGTTTCAGTGTAGTATACTGACCCAGTAGTGTATAAGGCGTCCAGGTCAGTCTGTAATAAATCTAATAAATGTATTTGTTATGCCTATTCCACTTAATTTTGTTCTTCCCTTGACTTAATTCAATCGATTGGCTGCAGTAGTCACAAGGTTTCTGGAGCATTTGCATCCAAGTGATCTCTAAGAGGTTATGATCACTCAATGTTGAGGGGCGGATAGTGACATTTTTCACATGATTAAGTCACTGTGAGGATATGAAAACATAATCCAAACTTGCAGTTGAAGATTCTCTAGGCCATGTTGGTTTTGGAGGAGAGTCTGCTTCAATTGCACTATGTAACATAATTAATCCTTTTTAACCAGTCCATCGCTCAGGATGATAATTTACTATTTTTGAGACTGATGCATTTTATGTTCAGGTCACCCACAATTAAAGTAGTTCCAACCCCTGGATTAGTCGCAATGAGGTCCAGAATTTTTTTCACAAGTTTTAGAAAATAGGTGTCATTTATTATAGCCGGGTTTCAGTATAGGTTAAGAATGGCCGTTTCGGAACCCATGGGGCTCGCTTCCTCTGCTGAAGTTGATTTTGTTAATTGAATGCAAGCGTGAGGAGAGGCCCAAGCTGTTATAGTACTTCTCATAGTTAATTTTACTGCAGTTAGTAACCCTACAGAAGGTCTTCCCTTATGACGGGATAGCAGAAATCCATGAAATTTCATAGCCTCGCCACGATGGTTCTGATGATATCCATGTTTCTTGTAGTGCTATGATTTCATAATTGAACAGGTGATTTTCGATGTTAGGATTCATTACATTAAGTGTTTAAAGCCTCTTGTGCTCCATACGCTAATTTTAATAGAGAGAGGCAATGCAAATTCCTGGCATTAGTGTTGTTTTGGTGGCATCGAATGGTTAATTGCTTTGCTAGCCTGGACCACAAAGAGCACCTATTATATTTGTGTGTTGATTTGAGAGAGACTTCACGACGCAGCTGTCCATGACCACCTTGACAATTGATATGCAAGGGTTCGAATTCAGTTGCTTGTGCGGATTTAGTTAAATTGGCTCTTATTGTTCATTGGTCCGTTCAATTTAGGGAGGTTCTTGCTTATGTCCAATTTGAAACCTGCTTGTTGCAATTTGTGTTTGCGGTCCCAAATGAGTTCTTTAATAATTTGCGATGGAACCAAAACTACCACTGTATCCATCCTTGTGTTATTAACAAATTGGACATATTCAATACCACTCGAGCTGATTGATTTTAGGTTAGCTATCGATCTGAATGCAGTGATAATAGATGTTCTATTTGGATAGGGGTCCTCACTGTCTCTGTTTAGCATTGTTAGCATCATAGTGCCTGTCTCTGGGTTCCGTTTTGTTGTCATTATCTCGGTGCTCAACCAGAGAGAATCTGCCTCTTATATGGGTTTGTCTGCTAGGAGTTGTCTGGTAGTCTTGTTCTGGATTAATTCAAAAAAGGTAGCAGGCGCTCCTCTCCAGAAAGAACATGGCATGATAACCTGTTCTGAGATGAGAGTTTGCAGCACACACTTTTTGCTCACTGTACCTTTCACAGATGGGAAATATCCATTTGTATATCAGTCTTTGTCCCGCCCTCATGGGCAATCCAGCACCGAAATGCTATGCAATTCCTCTCTGAACAAGAGTACCAACAACAACCCAATACATATGTTTCAGCCTTGTTGGGCCTCATCAGTGAGGTGAAGCTGTGCCTCTCTGAGCACAGTGAGCAGGGAGTCCACGCCTGGTTGCCCCCAGTTAACTCAGGATGACATAGTTATCATGCCATGTTCTTTCTGGAGAGGAGCGCCTGCTACCTTTTTTGAAATATTTGCAAAGAACTTGGGGTTGGTCACCCTGAGTTACCTGGGGGAAACCAGACATGGACTACCTGCTCACTGTGCTCAGAGAGGCACAGCTTCACCTCACTGATGAGGCCCAACAAGGCTGAAACACGTGTATGGGGTTGCTGTTGGTACTCTTGTTCAGAGAGGAATTGCCATAGCATTTCGGTGCTGCACTGCCCTTGTGGGCGGGACAAAGACTGATATGCAAATGGATATTTCCCATCTGTGAAAGGTACAGTGAGCAAAAAGCATGTGCTGCAAACTCTCATCTCAGAACATGTTATCATGCCATGTTCATTCTGGAGAGAAGCGCCTACTACCTTTTTTTAAAATTGTTCTGGATTAGGGCGGGAATTTACACAAAGCATTACAGGAAGTTTTTGTGGTGATTTCTCCTGGGTTTTGCACATATGTTTCCTTTTATGTTCCAGACTCATGAAGTTATCATCCTCAAGCTCATCAAGATCTTCACTATTGTCATACAAGTGGGGACGCTTATTGACAATCGGAGGGCCTCCCTGCTCACTCTGATCTTCCGATGTTCTTACTACAAGTAAGGAGGATACTGAACAGGTGGATAGATGCATTAATTCATCCTCCTGAGTCGAGGGACAGATATTAGGATCAGGCGATACAGGTTTACATAGGTTAATACATGGAATCACTTCTTGAAGGATCGTTATTTGATTAGTCTCATTGTTAGACGTGATTTGGGGTCTTTTAATTTTTTTGCTAGGTTTTTTGGCGATTAATGGGGTAGTCAGGTTATCAATACATTTTTTGAATTACTTGTTTTTTCCTTTGGTGGTGTTTTGTACATTCTGTGTTTTTCTTTTTAAAATTTTAGAATGTTTCATTTTTTTCCTTCCTTTTTGACAATGAAAAACTTCATATATTGGTTCTTCTGGATCTTGTACTTCACACGCATTTGATTAATTTACAGATAATGACAATGATGCAGTGGGGCTTGTGTTTGGTTGCTCCATAGACCCCCATGTCTCAAGTGTCTGAGAACCCACCTCAGTCAATGCTCCGGGTTGATGATTTGGTTCAAAAAGTCTGTGTTGAGGAATTTGAGGTGTCACCGATGGGTGGAGATTCCTTAATTCGTGGTTACCCAATCGACTTTTGCCAATATTAACATTAGCAAATTTACCTGAACATCTGATTTTTTTTATAATGTTTCGAATATTTTAGTCAGGGCATGAATTCCATTATTCATGGCATTCAAGGTGCTTTCATGTATTAAATTTACCAGTTGTTTCAACCCAAAGGACGGACGTGGGGTGGGTTTTACATATGCCATAGGCAAGGATACAGAAGTATTGAAGGTCGAATTCGATGAATCTGGATACAAAATCGGTGAATGTGACAAGTTTATTGGGTTCTTGGTCTGCTCTTCGTCTAGCTGGGTTTCATAGATTGTGCCATTCTCATTTTCATTATAGATATTTGCGTCAGCTCACGGTCGATCATTTGTCTTAATAGGAATCTTTGGTGTATTGGCCATGGTCAAAGGTGTCAGCCCCTGTGGATTAAATTCTTTGGTTGATGATTTAACCACATGAGAATATAGTAGTGGAACCTGTGAATTATCCACTGTATGTATCACTGTCTGTTTTAGTGGCTTTCAAGTCACAGGGGATATCGTCGGACATAATGCAGCCTTCTTTTTGATCAGATGGCTTGTTTCAGATATTTAAGCCAGTGGAGTTGCTATTGCCATATGATCATGGGCCATGGCAGATTGCATCATAATAGTCAGTAACTCAGAATCTGTAATTTAAGGGTTCAATTCGGTAGTGCCATAGGTTGACTCTGGCATTAGCTGTCTGTTGGAGAGCATTTGCTTACTCGTAGACACGAGCGGTAAGGATGGCATGTCTTGTGGGATAAACGGCCAGGCATTAAGAGACTACTACCATCTAATGTCCGAAGTCAGGGATTTAGACAGCTTATTTTTATATTGGTGGTTGAGTTGCCATTGCTCAAGCTGTTTATTGGCGCTTTGTCTAGGTTAGAGCTTGGATACCTGTGACTGGAGTGGTGGCCACAGTTAATTTGTTGGCATAGGACAGCATGGTGGTTTTTAAATTTTACATTTTTTGTGGCTCTTACCTAGTTGTGTGAGGCTTCAGGAAGAAGGCAAGGGGGTTTCAAAAAATAAAAGGAAGAGTCAGGCAAGGTGCTGGCTGCGCAGCTAAACAGATAGACAGCACTCGTCTCGCACTCCCACGATGCGTTAAGCACGTGCGCAAGACTTTAGTACAGAATCCGGGTCAGGGGGCGTGGCTAGACTTCCAATCCGGACAGGTCAGCAGTAATCTCTGCAAGAGTTCAAGGGATAACGTTGTAAATCATAGCTGAATCACGAAGGTTTCATAATTGCAGCACTTGCCTCGCACTCCCAGGATAGAGTCCCTATATTTAAGCAGGACGTTAGACTTGATCAGAACAATTATCGACTTTTGAGTCTAACCGCTTCAATTTAAAAAAAAGTTCTGATCCACTTTCTTGGATGTCCTATGCTGATGGCATTCTATTATTAGATAGATCTGCTATACAATTGCAATATAGCATCAATTCTTAGTGTCATATTCTGAGATTAATGGGCTATCTTTAAATGTCAACAAGACCAAAATGATGATAGTTTTACTGCCAAGGGACCAAAATGGGTGTGGAACATTAAAGAATCTCCTATTGAAGTTGTTCATGTTTATATCTACCTAAGTATAACTATCAGTCCAGGTTTACAGATTGATTTGGTATCTAATGTAATTCAACTTAAAATCTTAAAGAAAACTAGGTTGATTAAATCATTCATTGTAAAGAAAGGAGGACATTCTGTAATGGGTTTTATAAATCTCATCATAAGTTGCATTATTCCAGGCATCCTATATGGGCTTGAAGCCTTCCTTGAAAAGGAGATTTCATGGCTACATGGCCTACAAGTTAAGATCTGGAGAAATGTCCTGGGATTGCCGATCTGTGTCCCAATAAAGCCATATGTTGTGGCCTTGGCCTCGCCTCACTTATGACATCATGGAAAGCGACTTGTTGCTTGTTTTATCTGAAAATACGGTATGGTGAAACTTGCATTAAATCATTATTGCAATATTTCATACTTATGACCAGTGGAAGAATGAATAAAACAAGGATTTCTGGTATATGGCAAGATAAGGGGATGGCTTTTTGTACTGAGATTGGTTTTAGCATAGAAGAATCTCTTAATTTGAATGTTGCATTGACAGGTATGAAAAAGAAAGCTTATTTATTGGATAGGGGTCTGTTCTTAAACTGTTTTTCTCTAAATCCTAAATTTAATGAATAATCAAGACAAGGTTTTCAGTTCCCTTATCCCTGTAGCTATTTACTAAAACCACAGAAATCTACTTTAAGAGATGTTATTACACGTTTGAGATTTAATCAGCTTCCTACATATGAAAACCTGGGTGCTTTGCGTGGTATCGCCCTTGAGAACAGATTATGCAAGGAAGCAGTTGAAAATATTCGGCATGTGCATTCTGATTGCCTGAAATGATTTCCTTTTTATAAAAAAGTATACGCAGCATTTCTTCCCAGGCTGAGTAATATAGCATCAGATCAATTTTAGACCAATTCATACTCTTGAGAATCTTTGATTATCCACATCTTCAGCATTTTATATCCTGAAAGAATTTTTGAAGATGATTTAGTGCAAATATTGATCTTACACTCTAATAATGTAATGACGTTTTTAAATAAGCTCTGATTGGTGTGATAATGAGGATTTGTATATGCTGTACTTGTATGATGCTTTATATATGCTTTATATATTTGAATGTTTATGAATATAAATGTGGTGGTTTTGATATGTTATATATGTGTTAAGCTTTGTAATAAGCCAAATAAACAATAATAACAAAATCATTTAAAAAATAATGTTGTCGGATGAAGGCAATGGCACTTAATGGAGAATAATATAGTACATTTATGAACATAAAAGGTGCAGATTTGTTCGGTCAATATTTGGTTGACAAAAGGTTAATGCTGCTAAAGAAACAAGAAAAAGTAGAAAAATTGTGAGTAGTGGATGAAAAGAAAAGAGAAAGGGAGACCCTTGTCAATTTTGCTATTGCATTTACAAGTAGAGACATATCATCCTTAGCTATACAGTCACTTCGATAGGTCTGATGATTATTCTTAATGCTTTTGGGGTGACAAACCTTTGATTGCGTATTGGCGCTGGTTGGATTCGTTTATCCAAGGTTCTGGCAGTTAGGCCTATTTCTTATAAGTCAAAGTCCAGTCTTAGTTTTGTTGGTGCATGTGGTTTTTTATTCATATTGGTAAACCAAAACCAAAAATCATCAGTGTGGCAATTACTGCCAGTTGTTCAACATAGGTGAGTGCAAAGAGCCGACGCGCGTTTGGGAACTTTGGAGTTGGTCCCCAGACGAACCATGATCACGGCTGCAGGCTGAATCGAAACCACCAACAAGAGGTGTGCAGCAGACCGAGAGTCCCGATCCACATAACTCCAATCAATTCAGATTATTCTTCATGGCCAGTAATCCTACTCCTTCAAGGCCCTATGTTTGCGGCGATGTAGGGCAATAGGATCCTATCCCAGATTTTATTTTTTTTACATTTGTAAAGCGCACTACAGCCCCAAGGCATTGAGGCGCTGTTTACATGAAAGTGTACGTAGTCATGTGTACATTAGGACATGCGGTTACTTGGTTACAACATATGTGCTAGGTTACAGATTTGTTGCAGACTAATGTGGAAACATTGAGGGAGGCTTGTCTACTGAATGGAACAATGCAGGGATGCGTTGCAAACTTAATTGTTACAGAATTATTTAATCATCATCATTATTACAAGACATACTGCACAGATACACGTCACATCAACTAAAATCCATAAAATGCAACATCCTATAAATTATGCAAAAGGTGCAAATTCTGCAAATTATGCAAGATGTACCTCTATCAAAACTATAGATATCATACAGAATAGACAAGTAATTCCACTCTCAAATTATCATACATTAAACCAATTTACCACTTTCTAAACAAACGCTGGTTCTGGTCCAATATAAAAACAAATATGTGTCCATGTCAGATCGCACTTAACATTTTACGGCTCATTACAGATTGCAGCTTTCCTGATAGACATTGACTTCTTTAAAAAGGCCCAGGCTACATACAGAAAATCTGCCAAAATAAAATAAAATAAGGCTGGGCAACATTGTGTGGAATTTAAATGTCTAAGGACAGGAAAGAGAGTAACCTGTCTGATATGCTGGTAGGCCAAATAACCAGTATCAAATACAAAATATCATCAACAGAATTCCCTCACAAGGGGGGGGGGACTGGGATGTCTGGAAAGCCTGCCGCACTAGCCGTATTTACCATTAACATAAAATAGTTAAATCATGCTCTTGTCATCAGCTACCTATCCACCTTTTTGGGACTCCAGGTAAGATAGGGCTGTAATCTATAAATCTGATGCAAGAGATCTATTTGCATTAACCTGAAGTTCTCTGGGCTCTCTCTGATCTCTGGCTCCTAGAGTTAGCTGAGCTTTGCATGTGTTTTTCTGTGCTACTGAAAAAATGTTACATGCAGAAAAAGGTACTAGCACCTGCAATAATGTCCATTGCTTATGAATAAAAAATAGCCACAGGATTTTTCATCAATTTTTTCTATCAAGTCTCTTATTATAAAGTGTGTTAAAACCATATTAGGGTTACACCATATATGGAACCAGTGCAACAACGGGGCAAGATGTCAGGCATCTTTAGAATAGCCTAACCCCAATTTTTTATGGCCTGTGAAGTTAGGAGCTGAATCTGGGAGGTCCAAAAGCCCCTTAAACAAACTGTTTTCACAAATCTGCAATTCTGCAATGTCAGCATGACCCCGCAGCGTAGCACCATAAATTGTGGTGGCCTTACCCTGGGCCTCATAGACCTTGAAGAACATACCTAGGTGTTGGCCTTGGCACATGGCCATGAACCGTGACAGGGCCCCAATTGATTGACTCATCCTGATTTTCTGTTTCTGCATGTGAGATAGACCTGTAACTGTAGAGGAAAACGGTCTCCCAAATAGTCAAATTCCTGCACCCCAGGAATTGCAACCCCATTAGATAGCATGGGGTTTATCTTGCTCACTTTTCTGCCCTTCACACATGGCATAACTGCCGACTTTGACGTATTCATCTTAAGATCCAGGTTATTCATGAAGTTTGTATAGACCTGGATCAATTTTTGCAATGCTTTTGGAGTGTTTGCAATTAGCACTGTAACATTGCATAGGCCAGTAAGGGGAGTACCCTTCCGCCCACCCAAGGAAAATCTGCCTGTGGATTCACCAAAGCCTCATACACTCCATTTTTGTACAGCATAAATAGCATAAAAGCCAAAACACAGGCCTGAAGGACACCCCAGGTTCACATAAAAAGATTATGTGCAGTGCCCTGCATCCCCATAACACACGCAAGCCTTATTCTCCCTATGAATAGCTTGAAGGCTGTTCAGGATCTCTGTGGGTCAATTCATGGACCTGAGCATGCCTCAGAGTTTCTCCCTGTTGGCTTTATCAAAGGCTGTGCTAAAGTTCATGTAGGCCAAAAAAGATGGCCTCTCCCTTAATAAAGACTGAATGCGCAACCAACAAGTAAAGGTTAAGGGCCTGATAACTGTGCCCACCCCCAGTCTAAATCCATACTGCACATCCAACAGAATTAACTTTTCGGTGATCCAGGCCTCAAGTCGACCAAAAAGAACTCTTCCAAAATGTTTTAATGAAGTGTCCAATGCTGATATAGGCCTGGCGGATAGTGGACTGGCACAGTCTCCTTTTTTAAAAATGGCAAAAATAATTGTATGTTTCCAGGAAGGTGCAAAACGTCCGGATTCAAAATCACATTAAAATAAAGTGCCAACAAAGGCACCCAAAGATCTATAAGGTCCTGATAGAGGTCCGCTGGTATAGCATCCAGACCTGGCGCACGATTCTGCGCTTGCTTAACAATTGCCATGTGAACCTCCTCTAAGGTGAAAATTAGGGTAGGAGCGGTATCAGTTCCCTCCAACACCACAAAAGGACCTTTATACAGGGCAGAAAAATGGTTAACCCAAGCAATGGCATCCACATGAGGTTCCCCTGCCCTGCAAGGTTTATAGTCATTTTTTCGAATTCAAAAATGTCGAAAGTAATTTTTTAGAAAAAATAATATAAAAAAAAAAAGACACATTTTTTTTATTACGTTTTTTATTCGAAATGGGGGGTTCCACCCAACCCCCCTTTTTAAAAAAAAATTTTTTATTCCCGGACCCCAAAATAAATATATAATTTTAAAAAAAAGAATTTGACTTTTTTTTCTATATCATTTTTTCGACATTTTTGTCTTTCTGCATTTTTTTTCTCGAAATTATGACCGACCACCGCCCTGCACTTCCTCTTGTAAAATGGCCCCTCAAACACACATTTCAATCATTTCTTGGCATTGTTTGAAGCGACCTCCTCCAACACATCGCTCCATGCCACCACTTCTAGCTCAGATTTTGCCCTAGTTAAAGTTTCATGATAGTGCACTCTAGCCTCAATGATTTCCCTTTTTGCCTATAAAGGGCATTTCAGGGCTTTGAGGTGTTACATCTTAGCCTCCATGAATGCTTTATTAACCATCCTTTCTTTGTAGATACCCTGGCCATGAAATTACACTGCAGACAATCAGAAAAGGCCTCCATGAGATCAACAAAGTTCGAGAATATGTCTGAAGCCTTTCATCTACACCCTAAAATGTTAATAATTATTGGCCATATCTCTACCAACACAGTACAGTGTAAATTGTCCTCCTTTTACAAGCCTGTTTAGCATCAATAAAATCTAAATGGGCATTGGTTGTATCAGCGTGAACATCAAACAGCATTCTGAGGCAAAATCTAATTTGATGATGGTAGTTGAAATATTTTACTGGGCTCCTATGAATATGTCATATTTGATTATTTTTAGATTTTTGGGATGTTATTACCCTCTTTACTGTTGTGTGTGTTTTCTTGTTATGCTAAGAGCAATTTGTGCTAAATGTAGTACAAACGTATGTGTCATTGCCTTAGAGCAGAGAAGGTATTGTCAAAATGCCTTATCATATCATATGTGACATACTTGTTCTCAGTAGCAGAAAGGTTAAAGCAAAGAACATTCTAGGCTTCTCTTTGGACAAAAGCTGTCCTTCAGAGTTTCTTACTTAGAATGGTGTTCAATCCACTTCATAAAGAATGAGAACATTTTTAAGTGAACTTGTCATTTTACAGAGGAAATTAGGCATTACCACCCACAAACTAAAGGACAAATTAAAAGAGCTAATATGATGAATAACGAAACTCTCCAGAAGCGTTTGTCCAGTGATTTCTAGAGAAGCATTTCAGATTATGCTGTGTACATACAGAGCTACCATTCATACTGTAACAGTTAAATCTCCCTTTCAGGTCTTGAGGAGCCTCGCTGCCCTGAAGGACTATAGAGAAGGGTAATTAAGCAAAGAGTGGGGAACCACGAAGGGTGCAACGAAGAAGTATTATGATGACCAGTACATGTCTATGAAGAGTATGTGTAAGTAGGAGATTTGGTGAAAGAAGAAATATGTAGGGGTTCCCATTTTTGTAAGGGAACAATGTTCTCTCAGTGAGGTTAACCTCCATGCCCACATGTCACCCATTACCCATGATGTGTCCCAGTCATGCATGGGAGTGGCTCCCAATGTTCCTCACACAGAAAGGGACTTAGTGGGTACAGCACCCATGACCCGATAAGTAGCAACACCGACCCAGGAAATAGGCAGTTCATGGTTGCTTTGACTGATTCCTTCCAAGCTGCTATTGCCTTGTAACAGAGGCCATCAGGTTGCTTTCAGGGCTTTAGTGTCTGTTAGGGGCCCTTGCTACATTGCAGAGCAGGCACTTGCTACATTACAGAGCATGCCACATAGCTGTACCCTGGCATTTTCACCATCCACTTGCAGCTTCGTAAATCTAAAGAGTTACAGAAATGCTTGTTCACCAGCTCTGTTTGGGCCTGCCCTAAACATGGATAGCCATGTGTTGGTTCCCACATACAATTCCACACCTATGAATGGCCATAGACCGAACAGACAAATACCCCATGACTATTGGCTATTTAGTGGGTGTTACCAACGCACCCAAATAAGGGATTATGCTTGTCACCCACAGACTAATGAATGGCAAGGAGCAAATGTAAAGCACACAGGGCCAGCACTGTAGACGAGAAAGAAGGGTCAGCCTGAAGCCAGTGCACCCACATGTTAATGTTAATGTTCCCCAACATAATGATGTAGATAACAGGAACAGAAAACAGCTCAACTGTAATTCTAGTTGCCCTATTGGATATTGGTAAACTAAGGTCTCTTATGTTGGGCTTATCAGTGGCACACCTCAATGGTTTATGCTAGGCTTCAGGGGAGTGATAAACCGAGCTAGGAACTATTGTATGACAGTGTGGGAGTCACTGAGAGACTAATGTGACCATGAGATGTACAATTGCATATACATAAGTGAGGAATTGCCATCTGGCAAGGGTGTAAAAGCCCTGACCTTTTTTGATTTGTATTAATTAATAAAATGATGTGGGTAGTTTCATCTCAGAAAGGGTGATCTGCTAACCAGATGCTCCTTTCATATTTATTGGGCAAATGCTCCATGCCAAATGTATAACGATATGTGACCAGCTGCACCAGTCTCCTGATCGGCAGCAACTGCTCTCAAGTGGCACAGAGCAGGTTCAGAGGTTGCAAGTACCCTTTTGACAGCTGCTGTGACAGCAAAGTCAATGCAGCACAGTGGCTGAGTTTAAAGTCTGCACCTCTGTTCCAAAACCACATAGTCATAAGGAATTACTATTCTGGATGCAGTTTAATCTTTAAACAGAAAGCCATTCCTAAACTTGGGTTTAGTGTATAGTATTTCACATCAATATAAGGAGCCACATGTGATGTATGTCAGCACTGCCCGGCTCAGTTGTTGAAGGGTTACTCGGGTAAGCCAGCCTGTCCCTGCCAACCTTGGGGCAAGAGCATGAATGATTGTGCCTCTCCTGTGATCCTTTCTGAACTCTAGTGGTTTTGTCTTTTTTAAGTGCCCCCCTAAACCAACACCCATGCTGTCCATCTGATATATTTCGTGCTATTACTGCTTGGACAAGTGTGGCACACTTACTGAAACAATAGGAACTGAAAGTCCCTGGACGAAGCATGCTCGCCATGAAATGCACTACTCAGTTTAGGACACTAAACTCTCTCTGAGGCCATTATCCTCAGATACAATGTCTTGGTATGGTTTACCTGATAGGTGACAAAGCAGCCCCAAAAGCAGCAGAAACACATGCTACCATGGATATGTACTCCCATGCTGCTTATGATTGTCACAGGGAGTATTGCTAAGCTGCACATGGTGGGTGGTGATGTGAAATTATTTGTTTTCTAAATAAAGGGCATTGTGTGGTATCAATTGGTGGGTGAAATGTGTAAATAGATTGCCTGCAAGGAAACCTTAGTATGTCAGGCAATGAGGATCGGGCAGTATTGTGTGGTGTTTCATCAGTAAAGGTGTTTTTGTCAATTTTGCTGTCTGTGCTACCTTGCTACAGCAGGGCAACTGTCAAACAATATGTTTATCAATAAAAGAAACACTGCAAATAAGCATTATATAGAATACACCATTGAAACGCCACAAAGCTTAGGAAAGTCGTTTGTGAATTGTGAATTTGGGGCACCAGACCAACCTAGCAGTTTAAAGTTCTGATTACTCCTCAGTATATGCTCATGAATGGGAAACACTAAGAATACGATCATCGCAAGAGATAAAATGCTGACAACCCATGTCAGAGTCTGAAACTCCAAACTTTCAATTTGACATTTACAGTGCATGTCATTATGCTTAAAAGAAATCACATATCTTTATCAAAATAAACCTCAATGGCGATGTATTTATAGTCAGCCTTGTTTCCCTCCGAAACAGGAAGTAACGTCAGAGGAGGAGACGCAGTGAAGTTTGGAAATCCATCACTGCAGCAGATATGTAGAGTATATGTGAGATGTTCTTTTACTTTCTGCCAGCAACTTTACATTTCAGATAATCCAGCCCCTCCCACACCTGGATGTCTTTCCTATTCATTCCCTTAAAGTCTTACTTTTTCCTTCACGAAAATCCCATTCCCAAAACGCAGAGAAATATACTAGTCAATCTTTGCTGCCATCCTCAACACAATATATTTGTCATCATGACATTATCCTTCATAGATAAACATACCTGCCAGCCCTTTGTGTCTAGACATATTAGCACTATTGTTATACCAGCACTACAACCGCTTAAACAATTACTCCTACACCTACTGGCAATGCTGCTGCCACTACTGTTACTATTACCACTACTAATATTGAATCTACATGTGGTACTACAATTAATACTCGGTCTGCCAACAATGTCAATAGTAGTTCTACCACATCTGGTAGCAATAATACGTCTATCATGGATGTTAGTAGTATTACCAATAGTACTTCTACTGTTAGAAATAATACTAGTAGTATACATATGGCTGCACATACTAGCAATAGTAGAAGTAGTAATTGTATTCTGTGGTTGCTCATTATAATGGGCAACAGGACTGTTCGTTTTCAACTATCATGGAGGTTGCTGGGCAGGCCCAATGAAACCTGAGAATTCCCTGGGGTGCAGTAAGTAGATTTAGAAGAGGGAAACCAGGCTTCACTGTAGTGCCACAGATCACCCATGCCCAATGGTCCATGCAAGGCTGGACCACCCTTCTCCACCCTTTTATGGTCTACTGGGCATGCTACCTGGGATACTGCAGGCCAATTTTAATGAGGAAGGCACCATGGCACATCCCTGCAATAATTGCCTGCATGGAGCAGTGAAATCTGGCCCTGCGGACCTGCACTGGAATTACCTAGGGAGAGGGGTTGATTGAATGCTCCCTTGCTGTTTGCTTCCTTCCTGCAGTGTACAGACAACCTGTACAGCTGGAAGCCATAATGGAATGCATTTCTGTCAAAGGCTCTAGCAAGTAAGTTAAAATGAAAATGTGCTTGTGTTCATTGTATGTGTTTGTATAAGTTTACAATAGTGTATTGGTGTCTGTGCTTGTGAATGTGCAGACATGTGTGTATGTGCGTTTATTTATTTATTGAAATGCTTAAAGCGCACAAAGCCACTTTGGGGCATCGTGGCGCTGTTACAGCAGTGCTTGCTTAGTTACACAGAAAAAGACAAGAGCAGCTGTCCATGGTTCTTGGTTACATTAACCCTGTTGCCAGACAGGTGAGAAACACAATGACAAAAGACGGCAAGTAAAATGACAAAGGACGGCAAGAGCTGCAGAGATACAGGCAGTGGGATTGAGGAAACAGACAGTGAGCTGGTGAGGGCAGGAGACCGCCTAATGGACACAGAGTGAGTGACTAAGCTACCCTCAGCAGTAGAACATTCGCTGCCGCCAGTTCCACTGGTGAGGGCCAAGAGTTCTGGGGGCGCTAGGCAGAGAGTCTTGGGTGAACTAGTTGAAGAGTTCAGTTTTGAGTGATTTACTGAATGCAAGGTAGGATGTCTCGTTTTGAAGGGTTGTGTGGAGGGCATTCTAAACCTTGGGAGCAAGGAACGTGAAGCAGGCCCCTCCTGCTTTGGCCCTTTTGAAGGTGGGGACATTTAGCTGGTTGGAGTGGAGTGACCTTTTGGGTCTGGATGATGTTGTTCTGGTGATTGTTTCTGTCAGATAGGGGGGGGTCTGTGAGTGAGAGGCATTAGTGTGTTAAGAACAACGTCTTGAAGAGTATCCTTTCTTTGACTGGCAACCAGTGTGTTAAGAAGGATTTCTGAGCTCTGTCCAGGAGGGTCAGAAGTTCAGAAGGCCAACCTAGTTTCTTGGAACAGGTTAACCTCTGGACAAGCCAGACCAATCAGGGTAGCTACGGCAGGCGGTCAAGCCTAAGTCTCAGGAGGGGTGAGGGTGACTGGAGGACCTCAATGAGCACACGGAGCAAGGACACTTAGAAATTACTCCAGACAGGTTTTATATTAGAAATATAGACACATTTATTACAGGGCCTTTGTAACATAGACCATAGCAAAGAATCACAGTAACACTAAGTAAACCAATACATCACACTCAATACAATATATATACAAGACCAGGGGGGTCTAAAGGGATGACTGCACAAAATATGTTAACAACCTAGAGGGTCAGGAAACAGGCAGCGCAGTTAATCTTTAGGCCCCATTAAACATCAGTTATTCACCTAACTAAGAGGCAGTCCAAGCCCTAAGAAGAGGGGAGCCTTGTGCTCAATAGTACATGTATGCCAATGCACGCGATTGTTCCAATGGGCAAAACAGGGTCTCTTCAGGGGTCTCTAGCAGCTCGGGAAGGTGGATAAGGCGATGAAGAATAAGTTCCCACTATTCATGAAGGACCTCCACTTGAAGGCAGAGGCAGTTCAAGAGTTCGGGATGGAGTCGCTATTTCGCAATAGCAGTGGACAGGAGAGCGGCCCCCAGGGGCCACTCATGTGTAAAGTTGGGATCTGGAGCTAGGGGTCACAGCTTGGGGTAACAGTTACTCACCGGTCCCTGAGGCAAGGATACCCAAACTTTGGCAGGTTAGTCCAATTTGGTTGCAGGTTCGACAGCGGCAAAAAGGACGTCTCAGCCTTTTAGTTTCTGAGTTCCAGCGAGGATTCCCAAACGGGACAGTGGCAATTTCTCCACTCCGGGTGGATGAATCGCCCCAGTTTCACTGCAGCAGGCTTTAGGGACAAGAGGGTCACAAATGCAGTGGACTTGCAAAGGACG
The DNA here is from genome assembly GCF_040938575.1 of Ambystoma mexicanum. Classification (NCBI taxonomy): domain Eukaryota; kingdom Metazoa; phylum Chordata; class Amphibia; order Caudata; family Ambystomatidae; genus Ambystoma; species Ambystoma mexicanum. The sequence continues at coordinate 913,748,926 of NC_090929.1, forward strand.
TTGCCGCAGCAGGGCAACACGGTAACCGAGTTTACTCCGGTCCGGGCGCACTCGTCTCACTTCAGACCTGGGAATGCCAAGTGTACAAAATTCGGTGTGAGGGTGCCGTGGAGACAGAGCTAGCAGTATACAAAGTTTCAAGGGCCTCCTCGAAATGATGGCAGAGACAGAGCAAAGGTCCTGCCTAACCTGATCAGCCCACTGGCTGGCCCAGGGCCACTTCCGAGAAAGTTTACTTGCAGATTTTGGTGAAGGTGCCGAGAATAGTTGGTCCCACTATTCCAATCGGTCAAAGCATCTTCACAGACCTTCTAGGACGACCAGATGCAGAGGGGTCCCACGGCATGACAGCGGGATCAGGGTGCCAAACCTTCCAGCGGGTCACCAGCGGTTCCTCGATTCAGCTTTGTAATTGCAGGATACTTGGATCCTATGCCTTGTTCAGTGATAACTCAGGAGATCGACATGGTAGTGGTGTTTCCAGCCTCCTCTTATCCAAAGTTTCCTTCGTGCCACAACAGAGAGGACCCAATGGGAGATCTGCTCACAAACACACACTCCACACATGGACCAATCACAGACCACGGTGGTCTCAGGCATTCATGACACTCCAGACTCTCTGGCATCCAAGATGTGTATTGGGAACAGACATCCCAGCCCACATCCTGGAGGCACACACACAAGGCATGCAGAAGCCTGCGAAAGCATTGGGATTCATGGGAAAATGCATGACCAAATAAGGTCTTGCCCGGGTCGACTCGACTTGGGGAAGGTGGAGGGGCCAGATGGCCAAAGGACAGGACAAAGAACCTTGTGGCATGGCCATTTTGGAGCCAGGCCGCCTATTTGTGCCAACATGGCAGGAAAGGGTTAAAAATCATTCGAAACGATAGCTGCCACCAGTCCTGTCCATGACACATCTGCACAGTTCATAAAAAGTCCAGCGAGAGTATCTAGGGCCTTTGAAAATGACTATAGACCCAAGTGTGCTGTATGGTAAGATACATTGCACACTTGTTACATGTTGCACAAAAGTTGCAACATGAGAAAAGGACCACAGGAAACAAAGTCTCCCAGTCCTGACTGTCTTAGGGGCATGTCAGTTTCCCAGCGAAAGCCCCGAGGAGTGCAGCTGAAGGCTGTGCTTCTCTGGCAAAGCAGGCAATGGTTTCTAAAAAGCAGCAAAAAGCTTGGGGGTTGACACATGGAGGGAAAATTGCATACAACTATGAAATCTTTCCTAACACTCGCACCCCCTCCCAGACTAAGGACAGGGGGAACTAATCCACCTCTGGATGAGTCTCTTTTTCAGGTCGGTTAAACATTCTGGACAAACCATCAGCATTGCTATGTTGGACACCTGGCCTATGCTCAATAGGGAAGTCAAAGCCTTGCAGACTTAGGACCACCTAAGCAACTTTGGATTCTCTCCCTTCATGTTCATTAACCACTTTAAGGGCTTATGGTCAGTTTGCACAGTGAAGTGGGTCCCATAGAGGTAGGGCCTCAGCTTCCTTAGGGCCCACACAACTGAGAAACATTATTTCTCTACTGTGGACCATCTGAGTTCTCTGTCCTTAAATTGGCGACTAATGAAGCCAATAGGGTGTTATTTACCCTTCTCATCTACTTGTGATAGTACAGCTCCTATCCCAGTGTCAGAGGCATCTGTCTGCACAATAAAAGGTTATTGGTAATCAGGGGCCCAGAGAACAGGGGCCTGGCACAAGGAGTATTTTAAGCCATTGAAGGCCTTCTCACACTCTTCAGACCAAGTTACCTTCTTGGTTTTCTTTGAAGTTGTGAGAGCAGTCAGAGGGGCAGCTATGGTACCATAGTCTGCCATTACATTTCTGTAGTACCCTGTGAGTCCCAAAAAGGCTCTCACTTGGATCTGTGTAGTGGGGGTAGGCCAGTCTTGTACTGCTTGTACTTTAATGGGTAGATGCTGTATCCTCGCTCAACCTACTTCATGTCCAAGGTAGACCAATGATCCTTGTCCAATCTGGCACTTACTGGCCTTTATGGTCAGGTTGGCCTTCTGAAGAGCCTGTAACACAATCCCAAGGTGTTTCACATGGTCTTCCCAGGTGGCACTGAAAACTGCTATATCATCCAGATATGCAAGACAGAATTCATCCAACCCATTCAACACATGATTCACAAGCCTCTGGAAAGTGTCTGGGGCATTCTTCAACCCAAAAGGCATTACCCTGAACTGGTAAAGACCCTCTGGTGTTGAGAAATCTGTCTTCTCCTTGGCATGTTCTGCAAGGGCTATTTGCCAATAGCCTGCAGTGAGGTCAAATATGCTGAGGTACTTGGAGGCACCCAAAGTATCCACCAGCTCATCTGTTCTAGGCAAGGGGCATGCATCTGTCTTGGTGACAGCATTCAGAGCCCTCTAATCCACACAGAACCTCAATTCAGAAGTACCTGTCTTTGGAACCAACACCACTGGGCTGGACCAAGGACTACTGGAGGGTTCAATCACCCCAAGATCCAACATCTTGTTGACCTATGTCTTAATCTAAGACCTTACTTTGTCTGACATTCTGTATCCCCTACATTTGGTAGGTACACTGTCTCCTGTGTCTATGTTATGTTTGCACCAAGGTGTCAAACCAGGGGGAAAACTGCCTAAGCAAAGTTTTCACCTCAGCATGTTGATCAGAAGTCAGGTGAGGGGCCACTTGGACACCCTCAATGGAGCTGTCTGAAGGACTGCTTTGGAACAGGTCAGGAAGAGGTTCAGACTCCTCTTCTTCAACATCTGAATCCAATAGCAGTGCTGTGATTTCAACTATTGGGATCAAAGCCTTCAGCCTATTTGCATGGAACACTTTTGGAGCCTGACCAGCCCTTCCAAGGTCCACTAAAAAGTTGACCTCACCAAGTAACTCCACCACTGTGTAAGTGCCTGACCACTTGTCCTGTAAAGCTCTAGGCCTTACAGGATTCATGATCAGGACTTGCTGACCAGGTGTGAAATTGATGAGGGAAACCTTCTGGTCATACCAATGTTTCACCAGAACGTGCCCTGCCTTCAACTTTTCACTAGCCAGACCCATCAAGAGTACCATCCTTTTTCTGAGCCCTAGCACATAGGCCACTACGTTGGTAGTAATGCGGGGAGTGGATACCCCCATCCCTCCTTGACTATGACTAAGGGTCCCCTTACAGGGTGACCAAACAGAAGTTCAAAGGGGCTGAAGCCAACACCCTCTTGTGGTACCTCTCTGTAGGCAAACAGTAAGCATGGTAACAGAAGATCCCATTTTCTTCTTTGGGGTTCTTCCAGAGCCCCAATCATGCTCTTTAAGGTTCAGTTAAACCTTTCTACCAGGCCATTGGTCTGTGGGTGATATGCAGAGGAAACCTTATAGGTGACCCCACATTCCTTCCACATGGCCTGCATATACTTGGACATAAAGTTGCTGCCTCTGTCAGACACAACTTCTTTAGGGAAGCCAACCCTAGTAAATATGCCAAGCAATGCTTTTGCAACTGACTTGGCAGTCACAGTTTTTAATGGGATGGCCTCAGGATACCTGGTGGCATGGTCGACCAGCACCAGGATAAACCTATTGCATGAGGATGTTTGGGGATAAAGGGGACCAACAATGTCGATCCCTACCCTCTCAAATGGTATCCCCACAACTGGGAGTGGTACCAATGGAGCTTGGATTATTGAGCCTCTCTTACCAGATAACTGACAGGAGGCACAACTCCTGCAGTGACTTTCTACTTGCACCCCCATCTTGGTCCAGTAGAAGTGCATGTATAACCTTTGCTTGTTTCTCTTGATTCCAAGGTGACCAGCAAGGGGCACTTCATGTGCCAGCTGCAGGAGGAAGGGTCTTACAGCAAGGGGAACCACCAACCTCCTATGGTCTCCTTCTGTAAACTCTGTAGGCTCACTATACAGGAGCCCACCTTCCGAATAAATCCTGTGCTTCCCAGGAGGGTTCACCCTCAAGCTGGGAGCAGGCCTGTCTCCTTAGGCCTTCCAGAGATGGGCACTCACGTTGGCCCTTTCTAAATTATTCCCTGTCAGGACCACCTTCTACTAATAAATCATTTAGTTCAGGGTGGTCATGGGGGTCAATTATTTCAGGTATCACCACCTCCTTGTCAGGTCCTGGTGATTGACCAACTACCTCCACCTCAATGGTAGGTGAATTACGGGGGATGTTTTCGTTCCCTCTTTTAGATTTTCTGACTCCTTTAGCCTTTGGTTTCCCCTTTGGCTGGGGCATGGCAATGGTCTTGGCCAGTGCTGCCCTTATTTGAGACCTTGTGCAGGGTCTTTCAGCTGTATCTCCCACAAGCCCTAAAGCCCTGAGATCATTTCCCAGCAAGACCTTTCCTGGGACATTCCTCTGTATGTTCACTGGAATTCTGACTGCTGTAGCATTGATATTAAGAGTAACAGGTATTACTGTGAACATAAGAGGTGGGCCATCAGCCAATTTAGCGGGGGCCAGAGGAGCTCTGGCTACTTCCTCTGGGTCTACCAAGGTAGAATCCACTACAGTTTGACTGCACCCACTATCCCTAAGAGCTGGAGTATCTACTTCATTGATCAGCACACTGTCTTTAAAGTAGTGCTTGGTATTATCTGGAATCCTAGCATAAGCCTCTGAGACTTTAGGCTCCCAGGAACCCATAGAAACCAAAACTACCTCAGCTTCTATCTCACTGGGGAAGGAGTCTGAGGAGAAGGATGCCCCTGTAATCTCTTCTTCCTCGTAGGAGGAGAAGGCCAGATTAGCAGAGTGGACCCCCAATGTTTTGACCTTACATCTGGGATTCCCCCTCCACTGGGTCTGTTTACATAGGGAGGCTTTCTATAACCAGAGTTCTGTTTTGGAGGCTGACCTCCACTACCCTGTGAGTTCTCTTGTGTCTGACCCTTATTTTTTCTTTTGTGGCCCTTATGGGAGGAAGTTTTATCAGTTTCTCCACCCTCCTTATCTTTGGACTTTTTCCCCTCCTCCCCTCCCCCTGCTTACCAGGATGAGTCTTGTCCTTATGGGACACTCTATGTGACACCCACATGTCTGCTGCTATGGCTATGGCTAGCGAAAGCCCAGAGGAGTACAGCTAAAGGCTGTGCTTCTCTGGCAAAGTCAGTCAATGGTGTTTAAACAGCAGGCAAAAAGTTTGGGGGTTGACACATGAAGGGAAAATTGTATACAACTATGAAATCTTTCCTAACACTCGCCCCTTCTAGACTAAGGACAGGGGGAACTAATCCACCCCTGGATGAGTCTCTTGTTCAGGTTGGTTAAACATTCTGGACAAGCCATCAGCATTGCTATGTTGGACACCTGGCCTATGCTCAATAGTGAAGTCAAAGCCTTCCAGACTTATGGACCACCTAAGCAACTTTGGATTCTTATAACTATGAAATCTTTCCTAACACAGTGTGCTTTTTGTCTGGCACCTGCAATGTGTTCTCCTTTGGGAATGCTGAGGGCAGCCCTAAGCGCATTATTTTGAATCATTCAGAGTCGGTTAAGACTTTTGGAGGAGGTGCCGTCAAATAAGATTTTACAATAGTCTAATTTGGCTCCAATAGTGGCTCTTGCAATGGAGAGGCAATTTGGCACGGTTAAGTATGGTTTGACAGCATTTATTAGTTTAGTCGTGAAATCGGCTGAGGATGCAATGGTGCTGGCTTGGCGAGTCATTGAGAGAGTGGAATAAATGTATACCCCATAGGTTTTGATTGCTGCTGAGACCGGGATTAGGGAGTTGTCAATGATGAGGGAATTATGCTGTTTGTCAAGCTTTTTGAGCATTTCCTTGGGTCCAACTTTGAGGAGCTCAGTTTTATTGCCATTGAGGCATAATCCGTTGGCTGCCATCCAGGCTTGAATGGTGGTGTAGATTTTGCATAATGCTTCTGCATCTGTTTTATAAGAGCCAGTGTGAGGAAGGAGCACTTGGGTATCAATGGCATAGTTTGTGTAAATTATGCCGAGATTGTCCAAATCGTTGAAGAGCAGTAAAGAGATTGTACAGTGTGGGAGATGTGCATGAGCCCTGTGAGTCTCCGCAATGAATGGTGGTAGGATCAGCACAAGCCGACTCTGAAAATATCTTCATGGCTCTCCCGTCAAGGAAGGAGGTAACCCAGGCAGTAGCTTCCTGGGAGAATTGGGCTGAATTGATGAGCTGTCTGCAGTGTGTAGATGGTCCACCAAGTCAAATGCTGCAGACAGGCCGAGCAGGAGCAGAAGCACAGGCTTTTGTTCATCCATTATTTCACCTAGTTGGTTCTTAAGGTCCAGAAGGGCAGTTTCGGTCCATGATGTTAAATGCAGTGTCAGTTTGTGTCTGTGTATGTACGTGTGTATGTGTCTGCATCTGGGGGGTGAGGCATGGAGGATTAGATTACCATCTGGGGAGCTTCTGCAGTAATTATTCATAGCAAATATGCCACTTTCTGGACACTGGCATCAAAACACATTTTTCCCAACAAATTCCCCGTTCTAGCAAACCACCTCACACTCACAGAGCTATCAGGCTCTTCATAGGCGGCTGCATTAAGGGCTGGGCGGGTGTAAGTCAGTTATTCAAGCTTACTGGTCCAGAAGTTAGTCTGCTTTGGTATTCCTCCTGGTGGTGTTGATGGGATGTCTGTGCCGAACTTGGTGCTGTTGGTGTGTTGTCTTATATCATCTTTGTCATCTGTGAACAAGTCAGTGATTTTGTTCCAAGTGTTCTTAGAGTGAGTACTTGCAGGAATTGATGCACTTTTTGATGACTTTGAAGAGGGCTTTGATCTTGTTGGAATCGTTGGCTGTGTTTTCTGAGTAGCAGTTTGTGTTGATTGTGGTAATGCAGTTTTTCAAACATAAGCACTTTCTCTAGCAGGAGCTTTTCATTTTCATTTTGTCCTCACACATTCTGGGGAGGGGTTAACTCAATCGGTTCACAGCTCCAGTGGAGCATGTGTGTTAGCATTGTCCATTAGAGTGTAGTTGAGTATGTCGAGTAAGGTGTTGATGGGAGCTTAGTGGTTGGATACGTCTGCTAAGAAGAGAAGATTTTCTTCCAGTCCTATCACTGGGAATTTCTTCAAGAACCAATGAAGAGACTTTGATGGTTAGGATTGGTTGCAGTGGGAAGACAATCTGTACTGCACTGTGATAGGCATACCAGTGTCATCCGTCCAGTCCAGTGATAGAGGTGGAAAGCACTTGATGGCTGAGTATGTAGTGATAACTAGGTTGAGTATATTAGATGTGTGTGCACATGTGGGTCTGTGGGTGTGTGTTTGGGTGTGCATGTAGTGCATATATCTATGGGGGGGGGGGTGTGTGTGTGTGTGTGTGTGTGTGTGTGTGTGTGTGTGAACAAGATGGCCGCCTGAACGTATCTCTCCGTGGCTCGCAGACCCCACGATCCTTTTTTGGGCATTTTTACCGTTCTGGCACCTCGCCCTGGAGGGCACGACTCATCCTCTGTGGCGAACCTGCACCACTGGATCCTACTCCCGTCTGGATCGGAGCCGGGGATCCTGAGATTCGGGCGCCCCTTCGCCCTTCCCCCACCGTCGGCGCGGCTTCGCGCCAATACCAGGCCTGGCCGCGGAAGACACGTCTGCCTCCCTGAGCTCCTGAGGCGGCGATCCACTCCGGAGAGGGCCTACGATACGCCCCGGGCCCCTGGACCTCATCGCCTGTTCCTGTCGGCCCCACCTTGTGGGGCCGTACCCCACTGGGGCCGCGGACCCCTCGTTGGCCCCGGGGCCGCCCCCTGTCGTTGCGGGGGTGCCGCGGCTGTGCTGCTGCCGCTGGGCGGCTCCTTGTCCCCACTGGACTGTCGGCCCCCCCCCTGCACATTATGGATTGCTGACCGCTCTGGGGGGGCCCGTTGCTGTGACCCGTAGTCCTGGCCCCCTCCGCCCGCTTCCACCTGGGCCCATCCTACATGAGCTGACCCCCTGGAGCCGCGGCCCCGCGCTGGCCCCTGGACTGCCTCCGGCTGCTGTGGCGGTGTCGCGGCTGCGGCCGCTGATGATTGACGGCTTGGGCCTCCCGGGGGGACTCCCTCGGTGCTGCCGTGGCCAGGCCTCCTCTGATCTTGGGCCGCATCCTGCTGGTGGCCCCCCCTCCCGCGGCGCGCCCTTGGACGCCGGGTGCCGCGTCCCCCTGCAGGTTTATGAGACGGAGTCGGAGGAGACAAAGGTACGTCAAGGGGGGGTGATGCTACGCGCCCCCCGCTCTACTCTGAGACTCTGGGGCAGCCACTGACACCGGCCCCTTCCTGTGCTGTCTGTGCCTGGGCTTTGGGCCCCCCTGCATCTTTACTGGACCACCCTCCTGGAGGCACCCCAATCCTTGTTGGCCGCACGCACCTCTTCACTGGTTGGGCCTTCCTGCGGGACCTGCTATTTTCTTGGGGCCTTACATTGCTGACTCTGGGTCCGCGGACATCGCCGCCCCCGCCCCTTGGGTCTCCTGCATTTGTGCTCCCCTGGCGCTCTCCCCCGGCTCCCCCCTGACTTGCTAAGCCTCCACATTCTGCTCTGGCAGCCGTATCATTTTATTTTCTCTGACCCACAGCCTCTGGTTTCTACGTGCTACCTCCTGCTTTCACACCATACTCTGCACACGGTGTCACAAGGTACAAGACCTGAGTTCCCCTCGCCTTCTCCCTGGGCTGCTGAGGATCCCCCCCTCTCTCCGCCTGTCCTCCGACGCCGCCGGGATGACCAAGGGGGGCACGAGGAAGCAGAGCTCCATCAATATGTTTGCGAAGGCGGTGGTGAGATTGCCGGGGGAGGCTGCTGGACAGGCCCCTGCCGCCTCGTCTGAAGCAGCCCCGGAATCCCAAAATATTATGGACTTTATCCGGGAGGGCTTCACTACACTCCACTCAAAACTGGACGACATGAACGGCACCATATCCACCATTAAGGCCCACATCGAGAGGACGGACAGCCGAGTGTCGGAAGTCGAGACACGGGTCGGCTCCGCTGAGGATGCGCTGGGTGCCCTGCGTTCCGAGGTTGTTGCTCTCTCCAGCCGAGTCCTCGAGGTGGAAAAGAAGAACGAGGACTTGGAATCCCGCTCACGGCGCAACAACCTCTGCATTATCGGGGTTCCCGAGAACGAAGTCCATGAGCCAATGGGAGACTTCGTTGAGCACACATTGCTGTCGCTCCTTGACTCACCTGAGCTTTCCCCGCACTTCGCTATTGAGCGGGCACATCGCGCCCTGATGGCTAAACCTAAGCCCGGTGCTCCACCTCGGCCCATCATAGCTCGTGTGCTGAACTACCGCGACCGTGACGCCCTCCTCAGAGCTGCAAGGCTCAAGGGTGAGCTAATACTGGGCGGCGCAAGGATTCACCTTTACCCGGACTTTTCAACAGCCGTCCAACGGGAACGCAAGACCTTCCAGGTGGTGAAGCGAAGGCTACGAGACCACTCAATCAAATACGCTATGCTCTACCCCGCCAAACTTCGCATAGAGCACGCAAATCAGGTGTTCTTTTTCACGATCCCTGAGGAGGCCTCCAAGTTCATAGACGAACATTTCCCTGGCTGATCCCCCTCCTCTAACCATTGTTCTACAGTTACCCCTTGGGCCCGACGGGGAGAGGCCAGGTCCGGCCGCCTCCCCGCTCGAGGCCATGTTTATCCTCTATCCCGTAATTGACTTGCTCTGCTCATTCTACAATCACGTGCCTTACCACTATGTGCAAGTACTTTGCCCAAGTTACATGTTATTCCTACTACGGGCACTTTTTGTTCTACTGGATCTGCTGTAGCCCGGAGTGACGTGGCCAGTCCGGCCCGCAGGCCCCCAGGCGCTGATGCCTCTGGTTTGGTTTTGGTTGAGGGGTATTGGGATTGTCATCCCTCTGTTTGGGGGGGGGATGTGGGCGGGGGTGGGACTTGTTTGGGGGTATGTTATTAAAAAGTTGGCGCTGGCGGCGAAGGCGGTCTGTGATGTGGCACTCAGGTACTGTTGCCCCAGGGTTGCGAATCTGACCCACTGGTCATTGACATTTTTTCTGCTTCTAACGCTACTGCTTCTATGATCGAGATTGACTTGACCTTTATGAGCTGGAATGTAAAGGGGTTGGGTAATTATAAAAAGATGAGGCAGCTCCAGCTGCAGGCCGAGCGTCACGGGTCCAAGATTCTCTTCTTACAAGAGACACACGCTTGCACGGAACAGTGCATGCGGTTCGCCAGAACCTGGGGCCCCCATAGATTTTCCACTGATTTCTCCACTCAAAGCCGTGGGGTCATGACCCTCATTCACAAGAGTCTCAAGTTCACCCTCATTTCCTCACAAATTGACCCCCAAGGCCGGTATGTACTGCTTCATGCCACGCTCCAACACAAGGAAGTGGTTCTGCTGAACATTTACGGTCCTAACATAGACGACCCAGATTTTTATGTGCGGGTCGCGTCCCTCCTTGAAGGCTTCCCCCTTGTCCCCATCCTCTGGGGGGGTGATTCCAACACAATTTTTGATGTAGCCCTCGATAGATCCGGCTCCAAGCCCCGCCATCTCTCCAGGGCTGCTTACGCTGCACTATCATCCCTACCCCGCCTGGCCATGGTAGATGCGTGGAGGTTCTTTTACCCAGATTCCCACATTTACTCTTTCTACTCCTCAGTCCACGATTCCTATTCCCGCATTGACAGATGGGTGATCTCCAACGAATTGGTTAAGAACGTCACACAGTTAATGATCGTTCCCAGGACCCTGTCTGACCACTCTCCGGTTACCGTTACCATCGGCTGGGGTCCTGATCCCGGCCGGGCCCGTAGCTGGAGGTTGAAACCCCTCTCCCTTCTGGACCCGGAGTTCTGCTCCGAGCTCGAGGTGTCGATTGAAGAGTTCTTCGAGACAAATACGGGCTCGGTAACATCTCAAGCCACTTTATGGGAGTCCTTTAAGGCTTATATTAGAGGGATTGCGCTGTCCATGGAGAATGGGGTCCTTAAGTCGATCTGGAGAAATCTTGCCGTGAGTGAATCCAGGCTATCGACCCTGGAAGCTACATGCTCACTTCACTCCACCCCGAGTAACCTGGCGGACATCGGAAGGGAATTGGACACGTTCCGATCCCTTGCGGACCGTGAACAGAGGTTTTTGGATAATCATGGCATGGCGAGGAGATACGGGGAGGGTGAGCGTCCTGGTCGATTTCTGGCGAGACTGATCCGTCACGAGACGGGGTCCCCACATATACTTGGCCTTGAGAGGCCTGACGGCTCCATGGCTGTCTCCTCGCAGGACATTAACAGGGAATTTTTCGCATTCTATGAAACCCTATACTTTAATTCAGACGAGGTGTCAGAGGCGGAGATCGAATCCTTTCTCAATGCCCTCCCCCTGTCAACCCTGTCTCCGGAGACCGCGGGTTCCCTTGATTCTCCACTCACACTTGAGGAGCTGTCAGCCGCTATTGACTCCTTATCCTCGGGGAGAGCCCCCGGCTCGGACGGTATCCCGGTCGAATTCTATAAACATTATAAGTCACAGCTGCTCCCTCACTTGCTTGCCCTTTGGGAGGAGTCGGTGGAGGCCGGTGTATTTCCCCCTTCGCTCCGAGAGGCCACAATCACGGTATTACTTAAGGCTGGTAAATCCCCCTAGCAATTTGCTTCATATCGCCCGCTCTCACTCATAAATTGTGATGTCAAAATATTCGCCAAGGCTCTAGCGCTTCGGTTAGCTCCCTTTTTGCCATCTATCATCGATCCAGATCAGGCGGGCTTCATCCCAGGCCGCTCCACCTCCCTGAACCTGAGGCGACTATTTAACATAATCAACAGAATCAGCCCCGAGACACACGCAGTGGCCGCCACACTCGACATGCAGAAAGCATTTGACTCAGTCTCATGGCGGTATCTGTGGCGGGTCCTCGAGGGCTGCAAATTCGGCCCCTCCTTTCTTTCCTGGGTCAGATTGCTTTACTCAGCTCCCGTGGCTAGGGTCCGTACCGACGACTGTTGCTCCCCTCTCCTTGAGATCGCCAGGGGGACGAGACAGGGGTGCACCTTCTCTCCCCTGGTCATTGCCATAGCAATAGAGCCCTTCGCTGATATGCTCCGCCAATTCCACCCTCATAGAGGCCTCCGTACCGCGGGCCAGGCGGACATAGTGTCCCTGTATGCGGATGACGCACTGTTGTTCGTACGCTCTCCTTCCATCAACTTACCCCCAATACTGGAGGACATCATTCAGTTTGGCCGGATCTCGGGCCTTAAAGTGAATTGCTCGAAATCCACTCTCTTCCCACTCACGGAATGCACTTCCCCCCCTCCTGACACCCTGGGTTTCACATGGGCTCAATCCACATTTACCTACTTGGGGATAGAGGTAACGCGTCAGCAAGCGCTGACCTTCAAGGAGAATTATCTGAAATATCTTACACACCTGACAGCTAGGATCTGGGTCTGGGACAAACTCCCGATCTCCCTCGCAGGCAGAATAGGGCTGTTGAAGATGGTGGTGTTGCCCCAGCTGCTCTATAGGTTCACTAATGTACCCTTGTGGCCGGGGGGGGGGCTTCTTCCGAGAGCTGACTCGTACGGTTAATTCCTTTCTCTGGCACTCGGGTGCAGTCCGCCTAAAAATCGATACCTTGTCTACCCCCACGACTAAAGGGGGCTTCGGTGCCCCCGACTTTCGTAAATACTGGCTGGTATCCCAGATCCAATACACTTCCTATTGGTTTAATACAGCGGACCCTCCCCCACATGTCAGACTTGAGAAACTTGCGGTCTGTGATCGCGACATCCGCTCCTTAGTGATACAACCCGCTCCCCTGGCGCTGGACTCACAGAACCCGGTCGCCTGCACGTCCCTCGCTTTGTCGAGGATGTGGGGGCTGACCGGAACGGCTCACGCCTTCCATGGCAACCTCCCTCTTTGGAATTTCCTCCCGGGGGTCCCACGAGTTCCACCGGGCACGGTTCGCCGCTGGGCTGATGCTGGCTACGAGTTGCTGCGTGATGTGTTTGACCAAGGTATATTTGTTGAATGGTCCGATCTCCCACTGCCCTTGAGGCGTGACCAGAGTGTATGGCTCCAATATTCATCCCTCCGCAGGACCCTTAAGCGTAACTACCAAACGTTCCCCGCGTTACCACCTGACGACCCCGCCATCGAGGAACTCACCTCTCCCCTGCCCATGAGGGGCAAGATTTCCAGGTTATACTCTATGTTGCAATCCAGATCTGTCCCAGACTTCGTTAAACTGAAGCGCGCATGGGAGGTAGACCTTGGTGTTGAAATGACAGATGAGCTCTGGGCACACCTATGCGAGCGTACGCATCGTGTGTCCTTCAACTCCCGGTTTAAACGTATTCAGTTCAAAGTATTACATAGGTTCCATTACACCCCGATCAGATTGCACCGCATGTTCCATGATCACCCTTCTAACTACCCTAGTTGCGGTCAAGATGATGCCAACTACATTCACATGATTTGGTCATGCCCTCGCCTCTCACAGTTTTGGGAGGCAGTTTGCTCAACGGTGTCTGCTGTGCTCGACCACCCCATTGTTCCTTCCCCGGTGGTATGCCTCTTCCATGACCTCCCAGGCCTCTCCCGGAACTCCAAAAAACTAGCCGGCCTCTGCTTGCTTCTCGCGGTGCGATCCATCCTGCTCTGCTGGCTTCGCCCCTCACCCCCCACACACGCCCAATGGCTAAGAGCGGTCACGTGGGCCTCGGACTCCGAGGAAACCTGGTCCCATATGCAACCCGCCCACTCCAGACCTAGGAACATTTGGCTCAGGTTCCGCTCTTACATGTCCGATCTCAACACGACAGCGGAGGCCTCCCCCCCACCAGCTCCCCTCCACCAGCTCGGATCTCCACCCCTATCATAGATCTCTGTTGCCCTCCGCATGTTGTAAATGTGCCTATTGTTAGAGTTGTTATGCGAAGCAACCTCTGCGCACCCTCATTTTGTACATTGTATTCACATTGTAACTGCCTGTCGCTGTTCGCCTGTGTTTTGCTGCCACGCTGAATAATAAAAAGAAGTTTTTAAAAAAAAAAAAAAGGGAGTTCTTGGGTGTTCTTGGTTGCTTGTGTTCCTTGTAGATTGAAATCCCAGGGGGAGGATGTTAGAACATATGGTGGCTGATGTGATAAGGTGTGTTATTTCCTCAAGTAAGTCTTTGTTTGCCGGGAGGCATCTGTAGATCAGATTGAGGGTGGCTGTCTATTTCTGTGAGAGTTTCAAATGGCAGGTGAAGAATTTGAATGTGTTGAATGATGAGTGTTTGTTTATGGTGCAATGGTAGTTAAACCTCCTCCAGTCTATCATCAGTTGACGATGCACTGCATGTCTTGTCCTAAAGGGGTGAGAATATCGAGGATGTGTGCAGGAAGAGAACGTTTCTGTGATGAAGAGAGCATCAAATATGTTTGTTCTGATGCGATCATTAGCTTCTGGGGCATGAAGTACTGCATAGTGTGCGTTTAATGCATGACGTTGTGAGATAGCTTAGTCTGTGAGGGTGTTGTTTGATAAGTGGAATGGAATCAGATTGTGAGGGCCCAAAGAGAATATATATTTGGTGCTGATTGGATCATTGTGGCCTTGGCATGGGGTGACAATTGGAAGTGTTAAATGTAGTTTTGTGTACTTTTGTTGGCCTTCTTGATATAAGGCGCACAATAATTCTAGATCGTAGCCCTTCTTATTGGCTCGCAAGCAGGGTGGGTGCTCAAGTGAACTTGTTCCACTTGCACAAGCAGAACCACTTCAAAAGAGAATAAGTCTGCAGGGAATATTATAAATGGAAAGAAGATGGTGAGACAGGTGAAAGGAGAAGGACATTAGGTAGAAACAAACAAGCACTGACTGACTGATGGGTTTGAGAGGGCTACTCCTTTTACTGCAATAATACTATTACTACTACAATCTGCGGTAGCATTGTTACTACTTGCAGAAGTACTGCTGCTCTTGATACTTGTACTACTATTTGCATAAGTAACTACTACTCTTGGTACTATTTCTACTATTTGTATTAGTACTACCTTACTACCACTACTATTTCTGCTACTAATACTAGTACTACCACTAGTGTTAACACTACTTATATCGTTAGTGCCTGTAAAACTACTACTACCAGCACAAATGACTTATTTTATTGGTAGCAGTAGTAGTTCTACAATTATTTATACTGCTACTAATAGTAGTATTGGTACCACTAAAACTGATGTTGATTTGGGAGTATTAATGAATATGTAAACTTGTTGGATAAAAGTCCACGTCACCTTAACCCTCTACTTTGACCTGTGTTGCTATTATGAATCTGCGCACTTTCTCTCCTCCCCTGATGCCACTTCCCATTTCTGGAATTGGTGGTTGTTCAATAACTAAAGGGCTACTTAAATAAGAAAATGAGTTCAAAAACGGTAAATATAAGCTACATTCCGAGTGTTTTTATCTATAACATTACGGAAGATTGAACATTAATAGTAAGGAACAGCATTTTATTTTCTGTAAACAAGTTGTGGCCACTTTCAGCAAATTCTCACGTGGGAAACCCCACCTTTTACTTTCAATGATTCAAAGAGCAAAGTCTACCCAATAGTGGAAAGGCAGCACATTTTAGAGGCACTTTGTGGGTCAATGACAGACATTTCCCAAATATATTCAGCACTCCACATATTCATTATTCTCTCGTGGTTGCCCTGGGGACTATGAAAAGAGAAAGCCCAGTGACGGCCACCCTCACTTTCACATGTTTCTTTGATTCTTTGAATTGTATATTATTTTGTGTTCAGTCAAAGCGTATCAAGATAAGTTAAGGTATGTACGTTTTGAGACAGAGGCCGAAGTCTGGGGCACTGGTGGCTCCACCTATCACTGTACCAGATATTAATTAGGACATTTTTACTTACAATTGATAGACCACAGAAAAGAAGAAGTAATGTGTGAAACAGTGAAAATCAGTTAAACTATGTCAGAATGGCTCACGTTGTTTGACCTAGAACTATACAAAGAATGGACTGTTAGCTTGACTCGGCATGAGAACACAAGAGACGATTTGCTCAATTGGAATTTCATTAATGAGTGAGAGGTGTCACTTGATTTAGGAGAAGCCCATTTTAGACGTACTACCCCAAACTATAAAATGTGAGAAAACAGTCCTACATACATGGCAAGTCCAAACAAAAGACATTACCAAAAATCCCAAAACAGTATAACAGCAAAGGGCAAACTATTTCCAACAGAATTAGAACCAGAAAAGTTTCAGGCTAATTTGTGATTAATTAAATGGCATGAATATAATTATTTATTTAATTGCATACTTGTAGCACATTGCATGAACTAGGTGGCCTCCGAGCATGGAAGCATAATGACGTAGAGATAACGGGTAGGGGAATGAGGGAGTGAGTTCTAAGGAAAGGCAGGTAGTGATGGCTTTCCTAGCTATCAATATATCTGTATTTATCAATATAAATAGGAATCAGTAGCTTGCTCAAGGTTTTTCAGTCTAGGGCGTCCCCAAAGATTGAATCTTCACTCCAGAACATAGCAGCACCCTACAGCAATGTATAAAGGACTATAGCCTACATGTATTAACTCCCATTTGCATAATTACACTTGGAGACATTAATCAATGAACGTCAATCAAGGAAATTTGAAGAATTAATTGCCCAACCTTTTTTCATGTTACGTAAGTTATCATAATTGATAGACGGGTTAAACTTACAATTGTATTGGCACTTTTGTCTCTCACATGACTACATTATAATATTTCACATTTTTAAAACACTATTCTTATCATTGCACCTGAAATCTCAATTTGCACATGCATTGGTACAATTGCATCAAATTCGTTTGACATAATATACATCTAACAAGCATGCGTCAGTTATGACATATCAATACACTCTTGTCCCTGTATCACTATAGATTGGTTTTTACTTTTATCATAGCAGATCCAAGCTGTGCTGTGCTTATAATGTTCTCAGTGGATAACTGCTTCTACTACGGCAACATGCTAGCTACCTTTTCAAACTGCAGTAGGTTAATCAAACATTAATACCATTAACTTCCACCACAACAGATCGTACTATTTTCTGTGCACTACAGTTGTAACCATAAACATGCCAATACTGTAAAAAAACAAATTGCCTTGACTCCCATGCAGACTACTAACGCATGCAAGAGTTTATATTCAGGTTGTCAGATTGTTGACTAATTTTATGGCAATACAGAGAGGTGTATATATAAGTTTGCACCAACTAAAACATTTTACTTCAACAATCCCTTTACTTGTAAATTCCCCCAAAAAAATGTTTTCCCAAGAAAAGATGCAGGTACTTAGAACCAATACTTGTTCACTTTTTTTTATGATAAATATTTTTTTAAATATTCTCTGCATGCATATTGCATGATTCCATTATACTTGATAAGTCCAAAACCAGGACTTTCACGAAAACAAGTTATACGCTTTTCAGCACAAGTCTCCTCATGGTGTGCTAAGCACTTCCCGCCCATGTCAGTTTCCACCAAATCATATAAATCAAATTCATATATAGATGTATTTGGATTTAAGGCCATAAAAGCATCACAACAACATAAACACATTGAGATCGAATAGAGCATTTCAAACATAATACAACCTTGCTTTTATGTAGAACTGACCAAAATGTGTACAATCTTAACAAACTAATTAATGCATCAGACAACCATAAAATAAAAATTCAAATGAATCATTAATATATCTTGCATTGGAAGAAAACGCCTAGTTACTTCATTAAAAGTAGCTTTGATTGGATTGATGTTTCAAAAAAACAATACATGTTTCAGAATGAAAATTAATATAACCACTATGGCATAACAAACATTTTGTAAAAAATAAATAAAAAAATAGATGAGCAGTCAGTCTCCTGGAGTTAATGCACAAGTGTAACTCACACTAATTACAATAACGTGACAAAGTGCAAGACATGACACAAGAAAAATAAGCTTTTACACAAATCAATATGATACAGACAATGCAAAACCATATTATCAATTCAACAGCGATATGCGAATTAGCCAGGGCAGGGCACAAGTACATAATTCATAGGCAAAAGCCAGTTTGAAACAGTGTCATATAAAGCCATACATGATCAGATATTTGAAGGCACTTCTATAACTTAATTCAGATACCTAATCCTCATCAATCAAGCTTTCTGAAGGAAGTTTGCTACCAAATATATCAAGGGGGCTGTAATAGCAGATATACACACAGTTAAAGCTTCTGCCACATTCTGTATATACATATTTCTGAGAATGGACCTTAGCCATACTCTAGTGGGGTTAACATTTAGCAGAAAGAGGCATAAAAGTGGTTTATGTTTTCAACCCTGCAGGCACACATAGGCCATCTGGATGAATGCCCTGGGATCCAATGTGCAGTTAAGGCTAACAGTCATAGGGCCTCATCATAAATTGAGCCTTAGCCCTTAAATGTGGAGGTAACGCTAGTACAGCTGCATTTAAGGGTTGGCTCAATCATGAGTCGGGCGATAAGTGGGAGTTTTACCTCCAGCTTTTTGGTAGAGGTAAAAGGGCCTCATTATGGGTTGGGCGGTAGTAAATTACCTCTTTGCCCAATCTCGAGCCTGGCCTGTTTAAACATGCTGAGTACAGGCCAATTGTTGGTGCAATTACCGCCAGCGGTATTACCGTGCTGAAAATTCCACATTGGGTCCAATGGACCGAATGGAGAATGAGAAGTAACGTTTAGCGCCCAACCCGTGATCCAGCGGTAATACCGTTGGATGGGTAGGCGCTACGCAAAAGAAGTTGGCCGGTATCCCAGTCGCGATACTGCCCAACTCGTGATGAGGCCAAGTGGCCTCATCACGCGTTGGGCAGTAGCCCTTAAATGCAGTGGTAATGGTGTTACTGCTGCATTTACCGCTCTGCCCAATCTCAAGTCTGGTGTGTTTAAGCTGGGGGTGAACAAATTGGAAAAATTCCCATTTTGGCACAATTACCATGAGTGGTATTACCGCATGGTAAATGCACAGAAATTGACCCAATGGAGAATGGGAAGTAACGGCTAGCACCCAACCCGTGATCCGGTGGTAATACCGGCAGACGCGTGGGCGCTAACGCAAATAAAGTTGGGTGGTATCTCAATTGGGATACCATCCAACTCGTGATGAAGCGCCAAATGTCCCCTGGCCTCATCACAAGTTGGGCGGTAACCCTTAAATGCAGCAATAATGGTGTTACCACCACATTTACTGCTCCGCCCAATCTTGAGTCCGGTGTGTTTACCCCCAGCTCAGAGCGGGGGTAAACACACCTGAAAAATTCACATTTTCGGTGCAATTACTCCCAGCGGTATTACTGCACGGTAATTGTGCTGAAAATTACCCATTGAGTCCAATGGGGAATGGGGAGTAATGGTTAGTGCCCAACCTGTGTTCCAGCGGTAATACTGCTGGATGGGTGCGCGCTAACACAAATAAAGTTGAGCAGTGTTCCATTCGGGATACTGCCCAACTCGTGATGAGGCCCTCCTCAATGTCTGTTTTCAGCCGTTTTTGGCAATTACCGCTGGCGGTAATAGTACTCACAATCCCATTGGCTCCAATGAACCCAGTGGGGAATGGGAACCTACCGCTGTACTGCTACTCGTGATCCGGCGCCGGACAGAGTAGCGGTAACGCTATTTGCACCGACAGTATCCCGGCGTATTACTGGCGGGATAGTGCCAAACTCCTGATGAGGACACTAGAATTCCTAGGAGCAGTTTAATAAATGCCATTTTATGCCGAGAGTGGATGAGATCCAAGCACTCCTTGAAACCAAGTGTTTTTTTTATTGCTATATATTGTGAACATAACCTCGATTACCCACTAGACATCAGAAGTTCCATCAGGAACTAACCCTTAGAAGCATTTCTAATTCTTTTGGGGCTTGGTACAAAAGCAAATTGACACTTCATAAAATAGGCAACCACAGTCTCAGCACCATGGATTTAACAATTAATATAGATGAATATCAACCCATGGAAACTCACCTACACGTAAATCTGGGCAGATGCAACGGCAGTGTAACACTGCACACCCCTTTTACATAATGGGCTATGGATGTTGACACACTGCGTTTGCGTAAACAGCTCTGAGATCAACATCTGACCATTCGGCCCAACGGTACTGAGGCCTCTTTCTTTCACCTTCCTGTTTGAACTGTCCCTTCCCATGACCCTAAGCATCATATCCACGCTTTAAGGGTAATATATGATTCTGACATGCAACATTGTGCACAAATTAATGCAGTAAAAAAAGACACATTCAACCATG
Source organism: Ambystoma mexicanum (assembly GCF_040938575.1). Lineage (NCBI taxonomy): Eukaryota > Metazoa > Chordata > Amphibia > Caudata > Ambystomatidae > Ambystoma > Ambystoma mexicanum. The sequence goes on from NC_090929.1 coordinate 913,769,247, forward strand.
TCCTGCTTTGCCTCTGAAATGTGCACTTTCCAGCAGAATGTAAACAAGCTGGCACCTGTCACCAACATCGTCATCTCACCACTTGTCTGCTGTAATGGCTTCTACATCGGTGTACCTTAAAAAAAAACAGGCATGAGTCAACAGTGCCAAAACAAGTCAGCCCTTCTCATCAGTGATCATAAATGCTCAGATCGTATTCCCCAACCTGAGGACTCTGCATTGGCTGCAAAAGACATTGGGGGTCATTCCGAGTACGGCTGTAGGGGATTAACGGCACCGGTAAGGATGGCGGTGCCGTTAACCCCCTACCGCCGCATTCCGAGGTCCCTTAGAGGGTCCCACTAGGGCCGGCTGGTTTTACCAGCCGTCCTTAGCGGGACCCGTTAAGGAACCATGGAGCTAATAACGGGCCCGTTATTAGCTCCTTCCCCATTCCCATAGAACCCCGTGGGGGCTCGAATGGGAATGGTTTTCGAAATGGGGACTTACCGGTTCCGCATAGGTCGGAATGTCCCGGTAAGTCCCCATTCCGACACCACGGACCCGGACAGGGTTTTGGAGGCAGCCTCCAAACTCGTAATAACCCCCACTCGGGAGGAAAGCTCAGGGACAACGTTCTCGCTTTGGAAAGAAGACGACAAGGAGCAACACAGGTTTCATCCCTGGGTCCCGCTTAAAAATCTCTGGGTATTAAGCGTGTTATAAATAACCTATCATATCAATGTAGTAATTATTGGACTTTCAGACCTTACCCACAAGCCTGTCCATGTCCCAGCACCAGCATAACTCACCAAAGCATTATATCTCGACAAGCAAACACCTAATGTCAGCATCCAAAACCTGCAGCTTATCAGCGGGATTGACAATGTAAACTGGATCAACTAAAAAAAAAGCAACTGCAGGCTGCTTAAGATTCACTGGTCTCAATCCATTTGGATGACAATTGTAACTGCCGTCGCTGATAATGATTTGTTATTTACATATCAGTTTAGCCAACACCATGTAGATAGAAAATATTTACACACAATTATCACTCAACCAAAGTTGGTACTAGTGCATCAACCTCAGAAGGTGGAAAAGCTGAGTTGGCGCTGCTGGGATTCGAACCTGCAACTCACATAGAGATCGCAGCAGCAAGTGCTCCGTACGCTGAGCTATTTTACCAGCAATACCAGTCTGCCGGCTCAGTCTAACCCACCCTTGCTGGATTCTGAACTCCCCCTATGCCTCCCATATTCAATCACTGTTAATCAATCAGGCTTTTCTACTATGTCCAGGAGCAGCATCACAACGGCGTGCTCTTCCTTACTCGTCTACCTCTATAAAGGTAGCACAGACATCGTGCAATATGACTCAAGGCACAGCCTGTGGACATTTTAGGGCGATGTATTGAACCTCTAATACCTCAGGGGACGCACATCTGGTTGACGGACCACCACCTCATCAAAAAGCCCTTGGGCAATACCAGACCAAAAAAGGCGCACTTGAAAAGACTTTTGAAGCTTCAAGCTGAGCAGCACAGATTTTAGCGATATGTAGAAAATCCTTTGAGAAATCCAGCAGGTCTTTTGCAGGGCAAAAGGACCATATCAGCTGAAGAGTAATCCATGTTGCAGAACAAAGAATGAAATGACCTTCAGACAGAAAATATACAGCTAAGCGATGTCTGATCTTGGAACCGGTGCACCTCATTACCCGGGCATGCTAATTTGACCACATCTCCCCATATTTATTTATTTATTTATTTATTTGTGTATTACATTTGTTACACGCCCAGGCACTCAGGTATCACGGCGTGGTTGAAAAGCAATGTTCATGATTACAAACAATATTCACATAGTTACACAGTGGGAGTGAGTTGCTTCGTTAGTCATTCATTCAAGCAATATGGCAGGCAAAGCATAGTTACAACTTTATACATAAAGAGAAAAATTACAGTTATATTTACAGTCACTCAAGGGTTATTGCCCTTCATATTATTTGAAAAGCCATGTTTTGAGTGATTTTTTGAAACCTGAAAAGCAGCCCTCTTCTTTGATGCTATTGGGAAGGGAATTCCAATGTTTGGGGGCTAAGTATTTGAAGCTACTGCACCCGCGTTGCTATTCTTGTAGCGAGGAATCTCAAGTAGCTGCTGGTTGTAGGATCTCAGTGTTCTTCAGAAAGTTCTTTTTTGCAGTACTTTGTTAAGGTATTTGGGAGCTGAGCCCTGTTGGCATTTGTAGGATATGCACAGGGTTTTGAAGATTATCCTGTCTGCAACTGGTAGCCAGTGGTGATCTCTTCTAATCTTAGAGATATGGTCTGATTTCCTTATGCCGAGGGCTGCTCTGAGGGCTTTATTTTGTATTAGTTGTAGTTTTTTTAGATTGGATTTAGAGGTGCTTAATAGTAATACAGTCTTTGTGAGCTGCACTGGTTTCCCTACCTGTTGGGATCCTTTAAAGAAAAGACTATAGGATATGATAGGTTACTTATAACGCACCGGTACACAATTGTTTCTAGGCGTGAAAAGGCCAGGAAGGGAGGACAGAGGAGGACAAAACAACGATCTTACTAGGCCTTGTGTCACTCAGATCACGCAAGTACGTGGGGAACCTACAAGGCAACCTTTGCTGGCACCTCACCTTCCCCAGCAGCTAAGTTAAATGCCTTTGGTGGATCCTGACATACAAGCAATAGTACCATTGTCAAGCTCAAGACTAGACAGGCCTGCCAGGAGAAAAACTAGGAAACAATCATTCTCCTTCTTTGCTCTAGTGCTATGGAATTCCATCCCAGTAGCAATCTGGATTGCTCCTCCCGTCCACCTGTTCCTGAAAGAGCTGAAAACTTGGCTATTTCAGTCACATCTTGACATTACCCAGACTCCAAGGCTACTTAAAAGCCAGGAGGTGGTGATCCACAACACAACACAGTGCTCCCATGTTAATATTCTCGGGAGGATAGCTCAGGGGCAGCGTGGTCACCTTAGAAGCAAAGACTGCACGGAGCAACACAGGATCGATCCCAAACCTCTGGGTATGAAGCGCGTTATAAATAACCTATCATATCAATAGTTGTGTGTACACACACATTACTGCATTATTTTACTCTCTGCCCTCAACACCGTTGTCTGTTAATGTTACCCTTTTATTTTATTTTATTTATTGCATTTGATTGTACACCCGAACCTGGAGCTATCACGGCGTTGGTTTACAAGAGTACTTACAGGCTTATGGTTGCATGAACACTTTTAAAACCTCTTGGTTACATGGTGGAAGTGCTTAGTGATAATTACAGGTAAAGTTGCATCGTTTCTAGCCCAAGGGTATAGGTTACATGGTATACCAGAGTAGGACAGCAAGTAACCAGTGGTGCATTTGGAATGCATGGAGTGTTTCATCCTGTGTTACTCATGAGGTTAGTATTTATTATCTTGCTGAAACCGTGAATAAAGCTGCATTTTGGGCACAGACAACCAGCAGGTAAATTGGAATTTCATGTATTTATATTTATTTATTTAGTGTCTTGTTTGGCAGCACATGTGTGCAAGATACTTCAGAGTGCATACAGAAAAGGAAGGACTGGAGTAGGACTGGAGGAAGGGCGAGCACACAGCATGGTTAGTATAGTATTATGAACTTGATATTTAAAGGGCATGTTCCCGTCTGGAAGAATGTAAAACATCTTCGCTAGATCTACAATATTGAATGCATTCACGGCCATGCGGCCATGAAAGGAATGGGGTTGAGGCTGCACATATAGACAAGGGCAGGAAGTGGGGAGGGTGTGTGGATTCAGGGGGATTCTCCGCAAAAGAAGGGATGCCATTCTGGGGAAAGGGGTTCGAAGCAGAGTAGCATATGAAGAAGGAGCACAGGGCGTTTATGGCGGGACCCCACAAAGGAAGACGTCCACGGACAGTGGACCGGGGGAGGGGCATGCTAATGAGGAGCATGCAGGGTTGTGGTGGAAATAAATGGAATAAATATGGGCATGCCAGTGGCACACATAGATCTGCTGGCGAAATAACGTCATCATAAAGCGCTTCTGTCGATGATATTCCAATGGCAGATTCACATCAATCCATGCTTTCTTTTGAAGGAGGGTGCCATCATCTCGGTAGGGTACCGTGGCAGGACACCAGCTCAGTTCTTGATGTTGGGTGGGGGCTACACTAAGTGAGATGGGGAGAGTGGGCAAACCTGGTTTTTGTTGGCAGTAGAGATCCACATGGATGACGGAATTGGCACACAAAGTCTCTAATATTTGTTGATGTCATGATACACAAGGGAGGTGGAGATGTCACAGAAAAGGAGGTATTTTGTTTCTTTTAGGAGTGCAGCAGGTGAAACCATGGGTTTCTTTCGTTGTGGGGCATTAAGCAAGTGGGGATCCATGGGGAAAGTGGGAATGCAGGCAGGCAACAAAAGGTATAATATATTTTAAACATCTTTGATTTCACCCACTCAGGCCCTAAAATATTTGCTTTTAGGGCAGGTCATAGGGGAGGAAAGCCAGGGGGGACAAGGGAATGCAAAAACAATTGTTGTGGATTCCTCGCGCATAATGTCCAACTCATTGTTTCCCACCTCCTGCCCACTTGCCAGCTAGAATTTAATTTGGTTCCATCTCGCCAGATATCACTATTTTGTTATTATTTATTTTTTTATTTGCTTTTATCAAATCAATGATTTTGCAAAGAAGAGGAAGAAGAAGGTCTTGAAGTTAGAGTTTCAAAGTTTCGTTTTCTTCTTTCCAGCCTTCTCACAGTTTAAAAGTTTAAAGGTTCCCTTCTGATGTTCACAGCGGATTTAGATTCCAGTTCCAACTTTTTTTTATTGGTCAGAACCTTGTCTCTCTTCTTTGTTGGTTTTAAGGAAGCATGCCTCTAAGCCTGCCTTTAAAATTTTTGCTGTTGCTATTGACCATGTAGTCCTAGATCCACTCAGGAAGCGGTTCCACCAGATGTCTTCTTCGTACAGGAAATTAGGATTAATCAGTCGTCTCAAAAACGCTCTTCGCCATTTTTTCGTTTTAGTGCAGTGCATCAGGAGGTGCTTTACCGATCCAGGCTCGTGTTCAGTTTCGCATAAGTGACATTGATTTGTTTGCAATATCACTATTTTGTGGTTCCACGTGATCATAACGAATCAAATAACGAAAACGTTTTTAACTAATAATAAAAAATGATATATATCGGGGGGTTCTCTTTTAAATTTGGGGGTCCCTCAAACCCTGTTTACCTTGCTTTATTACCCTACCACAAACCCCCACCTATTTTAATCCTTTACCCACCTCATATATACTTGTAACAACAACTTAGATTTTTTTTATTATTTATTATTCGTTAAAAAAGTTATTCGTTATTTTCATTTCGTTGACATCACTGTACACCCTATTTTGTGAATTCAATAAAATTCGAGTAGAAAACTACATGTGCTGATTAGAAATTAATAATCCTTAATTGAATTAATTATGTGATTAGTATTCCTAGCTCTTCAAGTTATTTGGCACCACTGTTACAATAGTATTAACTAGTAATAGTATTGTGCAGTTTCCAAGGAAGTCTGCATATCAATGTAACCATCATCTGAACGATCCTAGACCAATACTGTGCAGATTCAAATTGTGTGACAGTCTTGCACACAATTCAATTAACCCACTCAATATCTGTGGAAATAAAGCATGTCTTTACAACTTTTGGTATTGTAAAAATTGGGTACTCCCAGTTTTTTGTTGACGGGGGGGCGGCACTATCAATGGGAGACTAACACGTTGAAAGTAAGAGATGATAGGTCGCCTACCCCTACCTAGAGACCCTGAGTCACACTAGGTTAGATCCAAAGTAACCACATGTAGTTTTGAGGTTACATACACCACACCTAATTCACACAAGTATTTTACTTTTAACTTTTCAATTTATTATTTAAATAGTAAGTATAAAAAACAACCCTAAATTTATTTTAAAAAAAACTGTGCTAATCACTTACAGTCTAACTGGTGAACATCCACCAGGCCTTTCAAAATATAACCATGCTGAAAGGTAACGGGAAATAACAGTATATACTACTGTGGGTGTGCACTGGTATAATTACACGGAGGAGTCAAAAGTCTATTGTGGTCTCCCAACTTAGAATGTGTGCCTTAAAGGTTTTTTAACCAGAGCGAGTAGTCTAGTTCTATATTTGATTTGTTGGTCACTCTGTGGAAAATGGCTTACATTAGTGTGGGGTAGCTGCGGGTTATGCAATACACGCCAACTATCCTATTGTAATGTATTAAGTCTGAGAGATAGGAAACAAACACATATACAAGTTCCTATTAACACATCGACATATGTTTCGGCCTTTAAGAATCATACGGAACTCTCTCTGGTGCCGTTGATCTTGATGTTGTTATTGGCCGTCTTCAGGACAAAGGCAGATTTGTATTTTCCGTAATAAATACTTTCCCATTAGTAGAGCATCTGAGAGTTTCTCAATTTCTTTGAGTCGTGTATGGTAACATTTGTTGGCAATTTCATCAGGTTCCTACAGGAATGCCATACATTCAAATGCGTTGCATGCACTGTG